>NC_091249.1:1897500-2522500 GCF_042477335.2 Ovis canadensis | reverse complement strand
CACGTGCTTCCTCTCGAGTGGAGACGGGTATGTCGGGGAACTTCTTGAGCTGCAGCAAGGGTGTGAAGGACCCTTTGGAAGTTCCAGTGGTTAGACGTGATTAGCCTCGAGAAGCCTCATCGGAAATGGGCCTCATCTCGTCTGTAGGGCAAAACCTCCTGGATTTTCTCGAGTTGCGGCAGGTGCTCTCGACTTACGACGGGGACCTCAGGGACCCGCTCTGGTGGCCTCAGGAAAGGCCAGTCCCCATGCGAGTTCCTCGGGGGCCTCTCGGGATTCCTCTCCCGTCGATGCCGGGGCCTAAGACCTTGTGTGGAGTCGGGTCCGGAACCTGAGGATTCCTCTCCAGTGCTGACATGGATCTTGGGGTACTTCTGGAGTCTCCCCAGGGGAGTCAGTCCTCGTCTCGAATGCGGGCATGCACTTGCGCTTTCCTACAGAGCGGTAGCAGCAGTGTCACGCAGTCCGCCGCGTGGATCAAAGGATCTATGGTTTTCCCTCGAGTCTTTCCCACGAGGCTTTCCCACGAGGCTTTCCCACAGGGCTGTCCCACGTGCACACGTGGTGCGAGTCGATCCTCGGCTTGAACGTCAAGGCAGTGCAGGGAAAACAGGTTCCTCTGGAATGGACTGACACATCTGGGGGACTCTTGGAATGGTGGCACGACCCTGGAGTTCCTCTGGCCTTTCCTGTGGAGAGCGCCTCCTCTTGAGATGCGACGGGAACGCCGGGAATTCTTTCCCTACGAAACAGGGAAAGGATCCCTCATCTCGAGCTAGGAGGCGGAAACGGGGCTCCCCTGGATGTGTGCGGGACCCCACGTGCTTCCTCTCGAGTGGAGACGGGTATGTCGGGGAACTTCTTGAGGTGCAGCAAGGGTGTGAAGGACCCTTTGGAAGTTCCAGTGGTTAGACGTGATTAGCCTTGAGAAGCCTCAGCGGAAATGGGCCTCATCTCGCCTGGAGGGCAAAACCTCCTGGATTTTCTCGAGTTGCGGCAGGTGCTCCCGACTTACGACGGGGACCTCAGGGACCGCTCTGGTGGCCTCAGGAAAGGCCAGTCCCCATGCGAGTTCCTCGGGGGCCTCTCGGGATTCCTCTCCCGTCGATGTCGGGGCCTAAGACCCTGTGTGGAGTCGGGGCCGGAACCTGAGGATTCCTCTCCAGTGCTGACATGGATCTTGGGGTACTTCTGGAGCCTCCCCTGGGTAGTCAGTCCTCGTCTCGAATGCGTGCATGCACTTGCGCTTTCCTCCAGAGCGGTAGCAGCAGTGTCACGCAGTCCGCCGCGTGGATCAAAGGATCTATGGTTTTCCCTCGAGTCTTTCCCACGAGGCTTTCCCACGAGGCTTTCCCACAGGGCTGTCCCACTTGCACACGTGGTGGGCGTGGATCCTCGGCTTGAACGTCAAGGCAGTGCAGGGAAAACAGGTTCATCTGGAATGGACTGACACATCTGGGGGACTCTTGGAATGGTGGCACGACCCTGGAGTTCCTCTCGCCTTTCCTGTGGAGAGCGCCTCCTCTTGAGATGCGACGGGAACGCCGGGAATTCTTTCCCTACGAAACAGGGAAAGGATCCCTCATCTCGAGCTAGGAGGCGGAAACGGGGCTCCTCTGGATGTGTGCGGGACCCCACGTGCTTCCTCTCGAGTGGAGACGGGTATGTCGGGGAAATTCTTGAGTTGCAGCAAGGGTGTGAAGGACCCTTTGGAAGTTCCAGTGGTTAGACGTGATTAGCCTCGAGAAGCCTCAGCGGAAATGGGCCTCATCTCGCCTGGAGGGCAAAACCTCCTGGATTTTCTCGAGTTGCGGCAGGTGCTCTCGACTTACGATGGGGACCTCAGGGACCCGCTCTGGTGGCCTCAGGAAAGGCCAGTCCCCATGCGAGTTCCTCGGGGGCCTCTCGGCATTCCTCTCCCGTCGATGCCGGGGCCTAAGACCTTGTGTGGAGTCGGGGCCGGAACCTGAGGATTCCTCTCCAGTGCTGACATGGATCTTGGGGTACTTCTGGAGCCTCCCCAGGGGAGTCAGTCCTCGTCTCGAATGCGGGCATGCACTTGCGCTTTCCTCCAGAGCGGTAGCAGCAGTGTCACGCAGTCCGCCGCGTGGATCAAAGGATCTATGGTTTTCCCTCGAGTCTTTCCCACGAGGCTTTCCCACGAGGCTTTCCCATAGGGCTGTCCCACGTGCACACGTGTTGGGAGTCGATCCTCGGCTTGAACGTCAAGGCAGTGCAGGGAAAACAGGTTCCTCTGGAATGGACTGACACATCTGGGGGACTCTTGGAATGGTGGCACGACCCTGGAGTTCCTCTCGCCTTTCCTGTGGAGAGCGCCTCCTCTTGAGATGCGACGGGAACGCCGGGAATTCTTTCCCTACGAAACAGGGAAAGGATCCCTCATCTCGAGCTAGGAGGCGGAAACGGGGCTCCCCTGGATGTGTGCGGACCCCACGTGCTTCCTCTCGAGTGGAGACGGGTATGTCGGGGAACTTCTTGAGATGCAGCAAGGATGTGAAGGACCCTTTGGAAGTTCCAGTGGTTAGACGTGATTAGCCTCGAGAAGCCTCATCGGAAATGGGCCTCATCTCACCTGGAGGGCAAAAGCTCCTGGATTTTCTCGAGTTGCGGCAGGTGCTCTCGACTTACGACGGGGACCTCAGGGACCCGCTCTGGTGGCCTCAGGAAAGGCTAGTCCCCATGCGAGTTCCTCGGGGGCCTCTCGGGATTCCTCTCCCGTCGATGCCGGGGCCTAAGACCTTGTGTGGAGTCGGGGCCGGAACCTGAGGATTCCTCTCCAGTGCTGACATGGATCTTGGGGTACTTCTGGAGTCTCCCCAGGGGAGTCAGTCCTCGTCTCGAATGCGGGCATGCACTTGCGCTTTCCTCCAGAGCGGTAGCAGCAGTGTCACGCAGTCCGCCGCGTGGATCAAAGGATCTATGGTTTTCCCTCGAGTCTTTCCCACGAGGCTTTCCCACGAGGCTTTCCCACGAGGCTTTCCCACAGGGCTGTCCCACGTGCACACGTGGTGGGAGTCGATCCTCGGCTTGAACGTCAAGGCAGTGAAGGGAAAACAGGTTCCTCTGGAATGGACTGACACATCTGGGGGACTCTTGGAATGGTGGCACGACCCTGGAGTTCCTCTCGCCTTTCCTGTGGAGAGCGCCTCCTCTTGAGATGCGACGGGAACCCCGGGAATTCTTTCCCTACGAAACAGGGAAAGGATCCCTCATCTCGAGCTAGGAGGCGGAAACGGGGCTCCCCTGGATGTGTGCGGGACACCTCGTGCTTCCTCTCGAGTGGAGACGGGTATGTCGGGGAAATTCTTGAGTTGCAACAAGGGTGTGAAGGACCCTTTGGAAGTTCCAGTGGTTAGACGTGATTTGCCTCGAGAAGCCTCAGCGGAAATGGGCCTCATCTCGCCTGGAGGGCAAAACCTCCTGGATTTACTCGAGTTGCGGCAGGTGCTCTCGACTTACGACTGGGACCTCAGGGACCCGCTCTGGTGGCCTCAGGAAAGGCCAGTCCCCATGCGAGTTCCTCGGGGGCCTCTCGGCATTCCTCTCCCGTCGATGCCGGGGCCTAAGACCTTGTGTGGAGTCGGGGCCGGAACCTGAGGATTCCTCTCCAGTGCTGACATGGATCTTGGGGTACTTCTGGAGTCTCCCCAGGGGAGTCAGTCCTCGTCTCGAATGCGGGCATGCACTTGCACTTTCCTCCAGAGCGGTAGCAGCAGTGTCAAGCAGTCCGCCGCGTGGATCAAAGGATCTATGGTTTTCTCTCGAGTCTTTCCCACGAGGCTTTCCCACGAGGCTTTCCCACAGGGCTGTCCCACGTGCACACGTGGTGGGAGTGGATCCTCGGCTTGAACGTCAAGGCAGTGCAGGGAAAACAGGTTCCTCTGGAATGGACTGACACATCTGGGGGACTCTTGGAATGGTGGCACGACCCTGGAGTTCCTCTGGCCTTTCCTGTGGAGAGCGCCTCCTCTTGAGATGCGACGGGAACGCCGGGAATTCTTTCCCTACGAAACAGGGAAAGGATCCCTCATCTCGAGCTAGGAGGCGGAAACGGGGATCCCCTGGATGTGTGCGGGACCGCACGTGCTTCCTCTCGAGTGGAGACGGGTATGTCGGGGAACTTCTTTAGTTGCAGCAAGAGTGTGAAGGACCCTTTGGAAGTTCCAGTGGTTAGACGTGATTAGCCTCGAGAAGCCTCAGCGGAAATGGGCCTCATCTCGCCTGGAGGGCAAAACCTCCTGGATTTTCTCGAGTTGCGGCAGGTGCTCTCGACTTACGACGGGGACCTCAGGGACCCGCTCTGGTGGCCTCAGGAAAGGCCAGTCCCCATGCGAGTTCCTCGGGGGCCTCTCGGGATTCCTCTCCCGTCGATGCCGGGGCCTAAGACCTTGTGTGGAGTCGGGGCCGGAACCTGAGGATTCCTCTCCAGTGCTGACATGGATCTTGGGGTACTTCTGGAGTCTCCCCAGGGGAGTCAGTCCTCGTCTCGAATGCGGGCATGCACTTGCGCTTTCCTCCAGAGCGGTAGCAGCAGTGTCACGCAGTCCGCCGCGTGGATCAAAGGATCTATGGTTTTCCCTCGAGTCTTTCCCACGAGGCTTTCCCACGAGGCTTTCCCACAGGGCTGTCCCACGTGCACACGTGGTGAGAGTCGATCGTCGGCTTGAACGTCAAGGCAGTGCAGGGAAAACAGGTTCCTCTGGAATGGACTGACACATCTGGGGGACTCTTGGAATGGTGGCACGACCCTGGAGTTCCTCTCGCCTTTCCTGTGGAGAGCGCCTCCTCTTGAGATGCGACGGGAACGCCGGGAATTCTTTCCCTACGAAACAGGGAAAGGATCCCTCATCTCGAGCTAGGAGGCGGAAAAGGGGCTCCCGTGGATGCGTGCCGGACCCCACGTGCTTCCTCTCGAGTGGAGACGGGTATGTCGGGGAACTTCTTGAGTTGCAGCAAGGGTGTGAAGGACGCTTTGGAAGTTCCAGTGGTTAGATGTGATTGGCCTCGAGAAGCCTCAGCGGAAATGGGCTTCATCTCGCCTGGAGGGCAAAACCGCCTGGATTTTCTCGAGTTGCGGCAGGTGTTCTCGACTTACGACGAGGACCTCAGGGACCCGCTCTGGTGGCCTCAGGAAAGGCCAGTCCCCATGCGAGTTCCTCTGGGGATTCCTCTCCCGTCGATGCCGGGGCCTAAGACCTTGTGTGAAGTCGGGGCCGGAACCTGAGGATTCCTCTCCAGTGCTGACATGGATCTTGGGGTACTTCTGGAGTCTCCCCAGGGGAGTCAGTCCTCGTCTCGAATGCGGGCATGCACTTGTGCTTTCCTCCAGAGCGGTAGCAGCAGTGTCACGCAGTCCGCCCAATGGATCAAAGGATCTATGGTTTTCCCTCGAGGCTTTCCCACGAGGCTTTCCCACGAGGCTTTCCCTCAGGGCTGTCCCACGTGCACACGTGGTGGGAGTCGATCCTCGGCTTGAACGTCAAGGCAGTGCAGGGAAAACAGGTTCCTCTGGAATGGACTGACACATCTGGGGGACTCTTGGAATGGTGGCACGACCCTGGAGTTCCTGTCGCCTTTCCTGTGGAGAGCGCCTCCTCTTGAGATGCGACGGGAACGCCGGGAATTCTTTCTCTACGAAACAGGGAAAGGATCCCTCATCTCGAGCTAGGAGGCGGAAACGGGGCTCCCCTGGATGTGTGCGGGACCCCACGTGCTTCCTCTCGAGTGGAGACGGGTATGTCGGGGAACTTCTTGAGTTGCAGCAAGGGTCTGAAGGACCCTTTGGAAGTTCCAGTGTTTAGACGTGATTAGCCTCGAAAACCTCTGCGGAAATGAGCTTCATCTCGCCTGGAGGGCAAAACATCCTGGATTTTCTCGAGTTGCGGCAGGTGATCTCGACTTACGACGGGGACCTCAGGGACCCGCTCTGGTGGCCTCAGGAAAAGCCAGTCCCCATGCGAGTTCCTCGGGGGCCTCTCGGGATCCCTCTCCCGTCGATGCCGGGGCCTAAGTCCTTGTGTGGACTCGGGGCCGGAACCTGAGGATTCCTCTCCAGTGCTGACATGGATCTTGCGGTACTTCTGGAGTCTCCCCAGGGGAGTCAGTCCTCGTCTCGAATGCGGGCATGCACTTGCGCTTTCCTCCAGAGCCGTAGCAGCAGTGTCACGGAGCCCGCCGCGTGGATCAAAGGATCTATGGTTTTCCCTCGAGTCTTTCCCACTAGGCTTTCCCACGAGGCTTTCCCACAGGGCTGTCCCACGTGCACACGTGGTGGGAGTCGATCCTCGGCTTGAACGTCAAGGCAGTGCAGGGAAAACAGGTTCCTCTGGAATGGACTGACACATCTGGGGGTCTCTTGGAATGGTGGCACGACCCTGGAGTTCCTCTCCCCTTTCCTGTGGAGAGCGCCTCCTCTTGAGATGCGACGGGAACGCCGGGAATTCTTTCCCTACGAAACAGGGAAAGGATCCCTCATCTCGAGCTAGGAGGCGGAAATGGGGCTCCCCTGGATGTGTGCGGGACCCCACGTGCTTCCTCTCGAGTGGAGACGGGTATGTCGGGGAAGTTCTTGAGTTGCAGCAAGGGTGTGAAGGACCCTTTGGAAGTTCCAGTGGTTAGACGTGATTAGCCTCGAGAAGCCTCAGCGGAAATGGGCCTCATCTCGCCTGGAGGGCAAAACCTCCTGGATTTTCTCGAGTTGCAGCAGGTGCTCTCGACTTACGACGGGGACCTCAGGGACCCGCTCTGGTGGCCTCAGGAAAGGCCAGTCCCCATGCGAGTTCCTCGGGGGCCTCTGGGGATTCCTCTCCCGTCGATGCCGGGGCCTAAGTCCTAGTGTGGAGTCGGGGCCGGAATCTGAGGATTCCTCTCCAGTGCTGACATGGATCTTGGGGTAATTCTGGAGTCTCCCAAGGGGAGTCAGTCTTCGTCTCGAATGCGGGCATGCACTTGCGCTTTCCTCCAGAGCGGTAGCAGCAGTGTCACGCAGTCCGCCGCGTGGATCAAAGGATCTATGGTTTTCCCTCGAGTCTTTCCCACGAGGCTTTCCCACGAGGCTTTCCCACAGGGATGTCCCACGTGCACACGTGGTGGGAGTCGATCCTTGGCTTGAACGTCAAGGCAGTGCAGGGAAAATAAGTTCCTCTGAAATGCACTGACACATCTGGGGGACTCTTGGAATGGTGGCACGACCCTGGAGTTCCTCTCGCCTTTCCTGTGGAGAGCGCCTCCTCTTGAGATGCGACGGGAACCCCGGGAATTCTTTCCCTACGAAACAGGGAAAGGATCCCTCATCTCGAGCAAGGTGTCGGTAATGGAGCTCCCCTGGATGTGGGCGGGACACCACGTGCTTCCTCTCGAGTGGAGACGGGTATGTCGGGGAACTTCTTGAGTTGCAGCAAGGGTGTGAAGGACCCTTTGGAAGTTCCAGTGGTTAAACGTGATTAGCCTCGAGAAGCCTCAGCGGAAATGGGCCTCATCTCGCCTGGAGGGCAAAACCTCCTGGATTTTCTCGAGTTGCGGCAGGTGCTCTCGACTTACGACGGGGACCTCAGGGACCCGCTCTGGTGGCCTCAGGAAAGGCCAGTATCCATGCGAGTTCCTCGGGGGCCTCTGGGGATTCCTCTCCCGTCGATGCCGGGGCCTAAGACCTTGTGTGGAGTCGGGGCCGGAACCTGAGGATTCCTCTCCAGTGCTGACATGGATCTTGGGGTACTTCTGGAGTCTCCCCAGGGGAGTCAGTCCTCGTCTCGAATGAGGGCATGCACTTGCGCTTTCCTCCAGAGCGGTAGCAGCAGTGTCACGCAGTCCGCCGCGTGGATCAAAGGATCTATGGTTTTCCCTCGAGTCTTTCCCACGAGGCTTTCCCACGAAACTTTCCCACAGGGCTGTCCCACGTGCACACGTGGTGGGAGTCGATCATCGGCCTGAACGTCAAGGCAGTGCAGGGAAAACAGGTTCCTCTGGAATGGACTGACACATCTGGGGGACTCTTGGAATGGTGGCACGACCCTGGAGTTCCTCTCGCCTTTCCTGTGGAGAGCGCCTCCTCTTGAGATGCGACGGGAACGCCGGGAATTCTTTCCCTACGAAACAGGGAAAGGATCCCTCATCTCGAGCTAGGAGGCGGAAACGGGGCTCCCCTGGATGTGTGCGGGACACCACGTGCTTCCTACCGAGTGGAGACGGGTATGTCGTGGAACTTCTTGAGTAGCAGCAAGGGTGTGAAGGACCCTTTGGAAGTTCCAGTGTTTAGAAGTGATTGGCCTCGAGAAGCCTCAGCGGAAATGGGCCTCATCTCGCCTGGAGGGCAAAACCTCCTGGATTTTCTCGAGTTACGGCAGGTGTTCTCGACTTACGACGGGGACCTCAGGGACCCGCTCTGGTGGCCTCAGGAAAGGCCAGTCCCCATGCGAGTTCCTCGGGGGCCTCTCGGGATTCCTCTCCCGTCGATGCCGGGGCCTAAGACCTTGTGTGGAGTCGGGGCCGGAACCTGAGGATTCCTCTCCAGTGCTGACATGGATCTTGGGGTACTTCTGGAGTCTCCCCAGGGGAGTCAGTCCTCGTCTCGAATGCGGGCATGCACTTGCGCTTTCCTCCAGAGCGGTAGCAGCAGTGTCACGCGGTCCGCCGCGTGGATCAAAGGATCTATGGTTTTCCCTCGAGTCTTTCCCACGAGGCTTTCCCACGAGGCTTTCCCACAGGGCTGTCCCACGTGCACACGTGGTGGGAGTCGATCCTCGGCTTGAACGTCAGGCAGTGCAGGGAAAACAGGTTCCTCTGGAATGGACTGACACATCTGGGGGTCTCTTGGAATGGTGGCACGACCCTGGAGTTCCTCTCGCCTTTCCTGTGGAGAGCGCCACCTCTTGAGATGCGACGGGAACGCCGGGAATTCTTTCCCTACGAAACAGGGAAAGGATCCCTCATCTCGAGCTAGAAGGCGGAAACGGGGCTCCCCTGGATGGGTGCGGGACCCCACGTGCTTCCTCTCGAGTGGAGACGGGTATGTCGGGGAACTTCTTGAGTTGCAGCAATGGTGTGAAGGACCCTTTGGAAGTTCCAGTGGTTAGACGTGATTTGCCTCGAGAAGCCTCAGCGGAAATGGGCCTCATCTCGCCTGGAGGGCAAAACCTCCTGGATTTTCTCGAGTTGCGGCAGGTGCTCTCGACTTACGATGGGGACCTCAGGGACCCGCTCTGGTGGCCTCAGGAAAGGCCAGTCCCCATGCGAGTTCCTCGGGGGCCTCTCGGCATTCCTCTCCCGTCGATGCAGGGGCCTAAGACCTTGTGTGGAGTCGGGGCCGGAACCTGAGGATTCCTCTCCAGTGCTGACATGGATCTTGGGGTACTTCTGGAGTCTCCCCAGGGGAGTCAGTCCTCGTCTCGAATGCGGGCATGCACTTGCGCTTTCCTCCAGAGCGGTAGCATTAGTGTCACGCAGTCCGCCGCGTGGATCAAAGGATCTATGGTTTTCCCTGGAGTCTTTCCCACGAGGCTTTCCCACGAGGCTTTCCCACAGGGCTGTCCCACGTGCACACGTGGTGGGCGTGGATCCTCGGCTTGAACGTCAAGGCAGTGCAGGGAAAACAGGTTCCTCTGGGATGGACTGACACATCTGGGGGACTCTTGGAATGGTGGCACGACCCTGGAGTTCCTCTCGCCTTTCCTGTGGAGAGCGCCTCCTCTTGAGATGCGACGGGAAACCCGGGAATTCTTTCCCTACGAAACAGGGAAAGGATCCCTCATCTCGAGCTAGGAGGCGGAAACGGGGCTCCCCTGGAAGTGTGCGGGACCTCACGTGCTTCCTCTCGAGTGGAGACGGGTATGTCGGGGAACTTCTTGAGCTGCAGCAAGGGTGTGAAGGACCCTTTGGAAGTTCCAGTGGTTAGACGTGATTAGCCTCGAGAAGCCTCAGCGGAAATGGGCCTCATCTCGTCTGTAGGGCAAAACCTCCTGGATTTTCTCGAGTTGCGGCAGGTGCTCTCGACTTACGACGGGGACCTCAGGGACCCGCTCTGGTGGCCTCAGGAAAGGCCAGTCCCCATGCGAGTTCCTCGGGGGCCTCTCGGGATTCCTCTCCCGTCGATGCCGGGGCCTAAGACCTTGTGTGGAGTCGGGGCCGGAACCTGAGGATTCCTCTCCAGTGCTGACATGGATCTTGGGGTACTTCTGGAGTCTCCCCAGGGGAGTCAGTCCTCGTCTCGAATGCGGGCATGCACTTGCGCTTTCCTACAGAGCGGTAGCAGCAGTGTCACGCAGTCCGCCGCGTGGATCAAAGGATCTATGGTTTTCCCTCGAGTCTTTCCCACGAGGCTTTCCCACGAGGCTTTCCCACAGGGCTGTCCCACGTGCACACGTGGTGCGAGTCGATCCTCGGCTTGAACGTCAAGGCAGTGCAGGGAAAACAGGTTCCTCTGGAATGGACTGACACATCTGGGGGACTCTTGGAATGGTGGCACGACCCTGGAGTTCCTCTGGCCTTTCCTGTGGAGAGCGCCTCCTCTTGAGATGCGACGGGAACGCCGGGAATTCTTTCCCTACGAAACAGGGAAAGGATCCCTCATCTCGAGCTAGGAGGCGGAAACGGGGCTCCCCTGGATGTGTGCGGGACCCCACGTGCTTCCTCTCGAGTGGAGACGGGTATGTCGGGGAACTTCTTGAGGTGCAGCAAGGGTGTGAAGGACCCTTTGGAAGTTCCAGTGGTTAGACGTGATTAGCCTTGAGAAGCCTCAGCGGAAATGGGCCTCATCTCGCCTGGAGGGCAAAACCTCCTGGATTTTCTCGAGTTGCGGCAGGTGCTCCCGACTTACGACGGGGACCTCAGGGACCGCTCTGGTGGCCTCAGGAAAGGCCAGTCCCCATGCGAGTTCCTCGGGGGCCTCTCGGGATTCCTCTCCCGTCGATGCCGGGGCCTAAGACCCTGTGTGGAGTCGGGGCCGGAACCTGAGGATTCCTCTCCAGTGCTGACATGGATCTTGGGGTACTTCTGGAGCCTCCCCTGGGTAGTCAGTCCTCGTCTCGAATGCGTGCATGCACTTGCGCTTTCCTCCAGAGCGGTAGCAGCAGTGTCACGCAGTCCGCCGCGTGGATCAAAGGATCTATGGTTTTCCCTCGAGTCTTTCCCACGAGGCTTTCCCACGAGGCTTTCCCACAGGGCTGTCCCACTTGCACACGTGGTGGGCGTGGATCCTCGGCTTGAACGTCAAGGCAGTGCAGGGAAAACAGGTTCCTCTGGAATGGACTGACACATCTGGGGGACTCTTGGAATGGTGGCACGACCCTGGAGTTCCTCTCGCCTTTCCTGTGGAGAGCGCCTCCTCTTGAGATGCGACGGGAACGCCGGGAATTCTTTCCCTACGAAACAGGGAAAGGATCCCTCATCTCGAGCTAGGAGGCGGAAACGGGGCTCCTCTGGATGTGTGCGGGACCCCACGTGCTTCCTCTCGAGTGGAGACGGGTATGTCGGGGAAATTCTTGAGTTGCAGCAAGGGTGTGAAGGACCCTTTGGAAGTTCCAGTGGTTAGACGTGATTAGCCTCGAGAAGCCTCAGCGGAAATGGGCCTCATCTCGCCTGGAGGGCAAAACCTCCTGGATTTTCTCGAGTTGCGGCAGGTGCTCTCGACTTACGATGGGGACCTCAGGGACCCGCTCTGGTGGCCTCAGGAAAGGCCAGTCCCCATGCGAGTTCCTCGGGGGCCTCTCGGCATTCCTCTCCCGTCGATGCCGGGGCCTAAGACCTTGTGTGGAGTCGGGGCCGGAACCTGAGGATTCCTCTCCAGTGCTGACATGGATCTTGGGGTACTTCTGGAGCCTCCCCAGGGGAGTCAGTCCTCGTCTCGAATGCGGGCATGCACTTGCGCTTTCCTCCAGAGCGGTAGCAGCAGTGTCACGCAGTCCGCCGCGTGGATCAAAGGATCTATGGTTTTCCCTCGAGTCTTTCCCACGAGGCTTTCCCACGAGGCTTTCCCATAGGGCTGTCCCACGTGCACACGTGTTGGGAGTCGATCCTCGGCTTGAACGTCAAGGCAGTGCAGGGAAAACAGGTTCCTCTGGAATGGACTGACACATCTGGGGGACTCTTGGAATGGTGGCACGACCCTGGAGTTCCTCTCGCCTTTCCTGTGGAGAGCGCCTCCTCTTGAGATGCGACGGGAACGCCGGGAATTCTTTCCCTACGAAACAGGGAAAGGATCCCTCATCTCGAGCTAGGAGGCGGAAACGGGGCTCCCCTGGATGTGTGCGGACCCCACGTGCTTCCTCTCGAGTGGAGACGGGTATGTCGGGGAACTTCTTGAGATGCAGCAAGGATGTGAAGGACCCTTTGGAAGTTCCAGTGGTTAGACGTGATTAGCCTCGAGAAGCCTCATCGGAAATGGGCCTCATCTCACCTGGAGGGCAAAAGCTCCTGGATTTTCTCGAGTTGCGGCAGGTGCTCTCGACTTACGACGGGGACCTCAGGGACCCGCTCTGGTGGCCTCAGGAAAGGCTAGTCCCCATGCGAGTTCCTCGGGGGCCTCTCGGGATTCCTCTCCCGTCGATGCCGGGGCCTAAGACCTTGTGTGGAGTCGGGGCCGGAACCTGAGGATTCCTCTCCAGTGCTGACATGGATCTTGGGGTACTTCTGGAGTCTCCCCAGGGGAGTCAGTCCTCGTCTCGAATGCGGGCATGCACTTGCGCTTTCCTCCAGAGCGGTAGCAGCAGTGTCACGCAGTCCGCCGCGTGGATCAAAGGATCTATGGTTTTCCCTCGAGTCTTTCCCACGAGGCTTTCCCACGAGGCTTTCCCACGAGGCTTTCCCACAGGGCTGTCCCACGTGCACACGTGGTGGGAGTCGATCCTCGGCTTGAACGTCAAGGCAGTGAAGGGAAAACAGGTTCCTCTGGAATGGACTGACACATCTGGGGGACTCTTGGAATGGTGGCACGACCCTGGAGTTCCTCTCGCCTTTCCTGTGGAGAGCGCCTCCTCTTGAGATGCGACGGGAACCCCGGGAATTCTTTCCCTACGAAACAGGGAAAGGATCCCTCATCTCGAGCTAGGTGGCGGAAACGGGGCTCCCCTGGATGTGTGCGGGACACCTCGTGCTTCCTCTCGAGTGGAGACGGGTATGTCGGGGATATTCTTGAGTTGCAACAAGGGTGTGAAGGACCCTTTGGAAGTTCCAGTGGTTAGACGTGATTTGCCTCGAGAAGCCTCAGCGGAAATGGGCCTCATCTCGCCTGGAGGGCAAAACCTCCTGGATTTACTCGAGTTGCGGCAGGTGCTCTCGACTTACGACTGGGACCTCAGGGACCCGCTCTGGTGGCCTCAGGAAAGGCCAGTCCCCATGCGAGTTCCTCGGGGGCCTCTCGGCATTCCTCTCCCGTCGATGCCGGGGCCTAAGACCTTGTGTGGAGTCGGGGCCGGAACCTGAGGATTCCTCTCCAGTGCTGACATGGATCTTGGGGTACTTCTGGAGTCTCCCCAGGGGAGTCAGTCCTCGTCTCGAATGCGGGCATGCACTTGCACTTTCCTCCAGAGCGGTAGCAGCAGTGTCAAGCAGTCCGCCGCGTGGATCAAAGGATCTATGGTTTTCTCTCGAGTCTTTCCCACGAGGCTTTCCCACGAGGCTTTCCCACAGGGCTGTCCCACGTGCACACGTGGTGGGAGTGGATCCTCGGCTTGAACGTCAAGGCAGTGCAGGGAAAACAGGTTCCTCTGGAATGGACTGACACATCTGGGGGACTCTTGGAATGGTGGCACGACCCTGGAGTTCCTCTGGCCTTTCCTGTGGAGAGCGCCTCCTCTTGAGATGCGACGGGAACGCCGGGAATTCTTTCCCTACGAAACAGGGAAAGGATCCCTCATCTCGAGCTAGGAGGCGGAAACGGGGATCCCCTGGATGTGTGCGGGACCGCACGTGCTTCCTCTCGAGTGGAGACGGGTATGTCGGGGAACTTCTTTAGTTGCAGCAAGAGTGTGAAGGACCCTTTGGAAGTTCCAGTGGTTAGACGTGATTAGCCTCGAGAAGCCTCAGCGGAAATGGGCCTCATCTCGCCTGGAGGGCAAAACCTCCTGGATTTTCTCGAGTTGCGGCAGGTGCTCTCGACTTACGACGGGGACCTCAGGGACCCGCTCTGGTGGCCTCAGGAAAGGCCAGTCCCCATGCGAGTTCCTCGGGGGCCTCTCGGGATTCCTCTCCCGTCGATGCCGGGGCCTAAGACCTTGTGTGGAGTCGGGGCCGGAACCTGAGGATTCCTCTCCAGTGCTGACATGGATCTTGGGGTACTTCTGGAGTCTCCCCAGGGGAGTCAGTCCTCGTCTCGAATGCGGGCATGCACTTGCGCTTTCCTCCAGAGCGGTAGCAGCAGTGTCACGCAGTCCGCCGCGTGGATCAAAGGATCTATGGTTTTCCCTCGAGTCTTTCCCACGAGGCTTTCCCACGAGGCTTTCCCACAGGGCTGTCCCACGTGCACACGTGGTGAGAGTCGATCGTCGGCTTGAACGTCAAGGCAGTGCAGGGAAAACAGGTTCCTCTGGAATGGACTGACACATCTGGGGGACTCTTGGAATGGTGGCACGACCCTGGAGTTCCTCTCGCCTTTCCTGTGGAGAGCGCCTCCTCTTGAGATGCGACGGGAACGCCGGGAATTCTTTCCCTACGAAACAGGGAAAGGATCCCTCATCTCGAGCTAGGAGGCGGAAAAGGGGCTCCCGTGGATGCGTGCCGGACCCCACGTGCTTCCTCTCGAGTGGAGACGGGTATGTCGGGGAACTTCTTGAGTTGCAGCAAGGGTGTGAAGGACGCTTTGGAAGTTCCAGTGGTTAGATGTGATTGGCCTCGAGAAGCCTCAGCGGAAATGGGCTTCATCTCGCCTGGAGGGCAAAACCGCCTGGATTTTCTCGAGTTGCGGCAGGTGTTCTCGACTTACGACGAGGACCTCAGGGACCCGCTCTGGTGGCCTCAGGAAAGGCCAGTCCCCATGCGAGTTCCTCTGGGGATTCCTCTCCCGTCGATGCCGGGGCCTAAGACCTTGTGTGAAGTCGGGGCCGGAACCTGAGGATTCCTCTCCAGTGCTGACATGGATCTTGGGGTACTTCTGGAGTCTCCCCAGGGGAGTCAGTCCTCGTCTCGAATGCGGGCATGCACTTGTGCTTTCCTCCAGAGCGGTAGCAGCAGTGTCACGCAGTCCGCCCAATGGATCAAAGGATCTATGGTTTTCCCTCGAGGCTTTCCCACGAGGCTTTCCCACGAGGCTTTCCCTCAGGGCTGTCCCACGTGCACACGTGGTGGGAGTCGATCCTCGGCTTGAACGTCAAGGCAGTGCAGGGAAAACAGGTTCCTCTGGAATGGACTGACACATCTGGGGGACTCTTGGAATGGTGGCACGACCCTGGAGTTCCTGTCGCCTTTCCTGTGGAGAGCGCCTCCTCTTGAGATGCGACGGGAACGCCGGGAATTCTTTCTCTACGAAACAGGGAAAGGATCCCTCATCTCGAGCTAGGAGGCGGAAACGGGGCTCCCCTGGATGTGTGCGGGACCCCACGTGCTTCCTCTCGAGTGGAGACGGGTATGTCGGGGAACTTCTTGAGTTGCAGCAAGGGTCTGAAGGACCCTTTGGAAGTTCCAGTGTTTAGACGTGATTAGCCTCGAAAACCTCTGCGGAAATGAGCTTCATCTCGCCTGGAGGGCAAAACATCCTGGATTTTCTCGAGTTGCGGCAGGTGATCTCGACTTACGACGGGGACCTCAGGGACCCGCTCTGGTGGCCTCAGGAAAAGCCAGTCCCCATGCGAGTTCCTCGGGGGCCTCTCGGGATCCCTCTCCCGTCGATGCCGGGGCCTAAGTCCTTGTGTGGACTCGGGGCCGGAACCTGAGGATTCCTCTCCAGTGCTGACATGGATCTTGGGGTACTTCTGGAGTCTCCCCAGGGGAGTCAGTCCTCGTCTCGAATGCGGGCATGCACTTGCGCTTTCCTCCAGAGCCGTAGCAGCAGTGTCACGGAGCCCGCCGCGTGGATCAAAGGATCTATGGTTTTCCCTCGAGTCTTTCCCACTAGGCTTTCCCACGAGGCTTTCCCACAGGGCTGTCCCACGTGCACACGTGGTGGGAGTCGATCCTCGGCTTGAAAGTCAAGGCAGTGCAGGGAAAACAGGTTCCTCTGTAATGGACTGACACATCTGGGGGTCTCTTGGAATGGTGGCACGACCCTGGAGTTCCTCTCGCCTTTCCTGTGGAGAGCGCCTCCTCTTGAGATGCGACGGGAACGCCGGGAATTCTTTCCCTACGAAACAGGGAAAGGATCCCTCATCTCGAGCTAGGAGGCGAAACGGGGCTCCCCTGAATGTGTGCGGGACACCACGTGCTTCCTCTCGAGTGGAGACGGGTATGTCGGGGAACTTCTTGAGCTGCAGCAAGGGTGTGAAGGACCCTTTGGAAGTTCCAGTGGTTCGATGTGATTGGCCACGAGAAGCCTCAGCGGAAATGGGCCTCATCTCGCCTGGAGGGCAAAACCTCCTGGATTTTCTCGAGTTGCGGCAGGTGCTCTCGACTTACGACGGGGACCTCAGGGACCCGCTCTGGTGGCCTCAGGAAAGGCCTGTCCCCATGCGAGTTCCTCGGGGGCCTCTGGGGATTCCTCTCCCGTCGATGCCGGGGCCTAAGACCTTGTGTGGAGTCGGGGCCGGAACCTGAGGATTCCTCTCCAGTGCTGACATGGATCTTGGGGTACTTCTGGAGTCTCCCCTGGGGAGTCAGTCCTCGTCTCGAATGCGGGCATGCACTTGCGCTTTCCACCAGAGCGGTAGCAGCAGTGTCATGCAGTCCGCCGCGTGGATCAAAGGATCTATGGTTTTCCCTCGAGGCTTTCCCACGAGGCTTTCCCACGAGGCTTTCCCACAGGGCTGTCCCACGTGCACACGTGGTGGGAGTCGATCCTCGGCTTGAACGTCAAGGCAGTGCAGGGAAAACAGGTTCCTCTGGAATGGACTGACACATCTGGGGGACTCTTGGAATGCTGTCACGACCCTGGAGTTCCTCTCGCCTTTCCTGTGGAGAGCGCCTCCTCTTGAGATGCGACGGGAACGCCGGGAATTCTTTCCCTACGAAACAGGGAAAGGATCCCTCATCTCGAGCTAGGAGGCGGAAACGGGGCTCCCCTGGATGTGTGCCGGACCCCACGTGCTTCCTCTCGAGTGGAGACGGGTATGTCGGGGAACTTCTTTAGTCGCAGCAAGGGTGTGAAGGACCCGTTGGAAATTCCAGTATTTAGAGGTGATTAGCCTCGAGAAGCCTCAGCGGAAATGGGCCTCATCTCGCCTGGAGGGCAAAACCTCCTGGATTTTCTCGAGTTGCGGCAGGTGCTCTCGACTTACGACGGGGACCTCAGGGACCCGCTCTGGTGGCCTCAGGAAAGGCCAGTCCCCATGCGAGTTCCTCGTGGGCCTCTGGGGATTCCTCTCCCATCGATGCCGGTGCCTAAGACCTTGTGTGGAGTCGGGGCCGGAACCTGAGGATTCCTCTCCAGTGCTGACATGGATCTTGGGGTACTTCTGGAGTCTCCCCAGGGGAGTCAGTCCTCGTCTCGAATGCGGGCATGCACTTGCGCTTTCCTCCAGAGCGGTAGCAGCAGTGTCACGCAGTCCGCCGCGTGGATCAAAGGATCTATGGTTTTCCCTCGAGTCTTTCCCACGCGGCTTTCCCACAGGGCTGTCCCACGTGCACACGTGGTGGGAGTCGATCCTTTGCTTGAACGTCAAGGCAGTGCAGGGAAAACAGGTCCTCTGGAATGGACTGACACATCTGGGGGACTCTTGGAATGGTGGCACGACCCTGGAGTTCCTCTCGCCTTTCCTGTGGAGAGCGCCTCCTCTTGAGATGCGACGGGAACGCCGGGAATTCTTTCCCTACGAAACAGGGAAAGGATCCCTCATCTCGAGCTAGGAGGTGGAAACGGGGCTCCCCTGGATGTGTACGGGACCCCACGTGCTTCCTCTCGAGTGGAGCCGGGTATGTCGGGGAACTTCTTGAGTTGCAGCAATGGTGTGAAGGACCCTTTGGAAGTTCTAGTGGTTAGATGTGATGGGCCTCGAGAAGCCTCAGCGGAAATGGGCCTCATCTCGCCTGGAGGGCAAAACCGCCTGGATTTTCTCGAGTTGCGGCAGGTGCTCTCGACTTACGACGGGGACCTCAGGGACCCGCTCTGGTGGCCTCAGGAAAGGCCAGTCCCCATGCGAGTTCCTCGTGGGCCTCTCGGGGTTCCTCTCCCGTCGATGCCGGCGCCTAAGACCTTGTGTGGAGTCGGGGCCGGAACCTGAGGATTCCTCTCCAGTGCTGACATGGATCTTGGGGTACTTCTGGAGTCTCCCCAGGGGAGTCAGTCCTCGTCTGAATGCGGGCATGCACTTGCGCTTTCCTCCAGAGCGGTAGCAGCAGTGTCACGCAGTCCGCCACGTGGATCAAAGGATCTATGGTTTTCCCTCGAGTCTTTCCCACGAGGCTTTCCCACGAGGCTTTCCCACAGGGCTGTCCCACGTGCACACGTGGTGGGAGTCGATCCTCGGCTTGAACGTCAAGGCAGTGCAGGGAAAACAGGTTCCTCTGGAATGGACTGACACATCTGGGGGACTCTTGGAATGGTGGCACGACCCTGGAGTTCCTCTCGCCTTTCCTGTGTAGAGCGCCTCCTCTTGAGATGCGACGGGAACGCCGGGAATTCTTTCCCTACGAAACATGGAAAGGATCCCTCATCTCGAGCTACTAGGCGGAAACGGGGCTCCCCTGGATGTGTGCGGGACACCACGTGCTTCCTCTCGAGTGGAGACGGGTATGTCGGGGAACTTCTTGAGTTGCAGCAAGGGTGTGAAGGACCCTTTGGAAGTTCCAGTGGTTAGACGTGATTGGCCTCGAGAAGCCTCAGCGGAAATGGGCCTCATCTCGCCTGGAGGGCAAAACCTCCTGGATTTTCTCGAGTTGCGGCAGGTGCTCTCGACTTACGACGGGGACCTCAGGGACCCGCTCTGGTGGCCTCAGGAAAGGCCAGTCCCCATGCGAGTTCCTCGGGGGCGTCGCGGGATTCCTCTCCCGTCGATGTCGGGGCCTAAGACCTTGTGTGGAGTCGGGGCCGGAACCTGAGGATTCCTCTCCAGTGCTGACATGGATCTTGGGGTACTTCTGGAGTCTCCCCAGGGGAGTCAGTCCTAGTCTCGAATGCGGGCATGCACTTGCGCTTTCCTCCAGAGCGGTAGCAGCAGTGTCACGCAGTCCGCCGCGTGGATCAAAGGATCTATGGTTTTCCCTCGAGTCTTTCCGACGAGGCTTTCCCACGAGGCTTTCCCACAGGGCTGTCCCACGTGCACACGTGGTGGGAGTCGATCCTCGGCTTGAACGTCAAGGCAGTGCAGGGAAAACATGTTCCTCTGGAATGGACTGACACATCTGGGGGTCTCTTGGAATGGTGGCACGACCCTGGAGTTCCTCTCGCCTTTCCTGTGGAGAGCGCCTCCTCTTGAGATGCGACGGGAACGCCGGGAATTCCTTCCCTACGAAACAGGGAAAGGATCCCTCATCTCGAGCTAGGAGGCGGAAACGGGGCTCCCCTGGATGTGTGCGGGACCCCACGTGCTTCCTCTCGAGTGGAGACGGGTATGTCGGGGAAGTTCTTGAGTTGCAGCAAGGGTGTGAAGGACCCTTTGGAAGTTCCAGTGGTTAGATGTGATTGGCCTCGAGAAGCCTCAGCGGAAATGGGCCTCATCTGGCCTGGAGGGCAAAACCGCCTGGATTTTCTCGAGTTGCGGCAGGTGCTCTCGACTTACGACGGGGACCTCAGGGACCCGCTCTCGTGGCCTCAGGAAAGGCCAGTCCCCATGCGAGTTCCTCGGGGGCCTCTCGGGATTCCTCTCCCGTCGATGCCGGGGCCTAAGTCCTTGTGTGGAGTCGGGGCCGGAACCTGAGGATTCCTCTCCAGTGCTGACATGGATCTTGGGGTACTTCTGGATTCTCCCCAGGGGAGTCAGTCTTCGTCTCGAATGCGGGCATGCACTTGTGCTTTCCTCCAGAGCGGTAGCAGCAGTGTCACACAGTCCGCCGCGTGGATCAAAGGATCTATGGTTTTCCCTCGAGTCTTTCCCACGAGGCTTTCCCACGAGGCTTTCCCACAGGGCTGTCCCAAGTGCACACGAGGTGGGAGTCGATCCATGGCTTGAACGTCAAGGCAGTGCAGGGAAAACAGGTTCCTCTGGAATGGACTGACACATCTGGGGGACTCTTGGAATGGTGGCACGACCCTTCAGTTCCTCTCGCCTTTCCTGTGGAGAGCGCCTCCTCTTGAGATGCGACGGGAACGCCGGGAATTCTTTCCCTACGAAACAGGGAAAGGATCCCTCATCTCGAGCTAGGAGGCGGAAACGGGGCTCCCCTGGATGTGTGCGGGACCCCACGTGCTTCCTCTCGAGTTGAGACGGGTATGTTGGGGAAGTTCTTGAGTTGCAGCAAGGGTGTGAAAGACCCTTTGGAAGTTCCAGTGGTTAGACGTGATTAGCCTCGAGAAGCCTCAGCGGAAATGGGCCTCATCTCGCTTGGAGGGCAAAACCTCCTGGATTTTCTCGAGTTGCGGCAGGTACTCTCGCCTTACGACGGGGACCTCAGGGACCCGCTCTGGTGGCCTCAGGAAAGGCCAGTCCCCATGCGAGTTCCTCGGGGACCTCTGGGGATTCCTCTCCCGTCGATGCCAGGGCCTAAGTCCTTGTGTGGAGTCGGGGCCGGAAGCTGAGGATTCCTCTCCAGTGCTGACATGGATCTTGGGGTACTTCTGGAGTCTCCCCAGGGGAGTCAGTCCTCGTCTCGAATGCGGGCATGCACTTGCGCTTTCCTCCAGAGCGGTAGCAGCAGTGTCACGCAGTCCGCAGCGTGGATCAAAGGATCTATGGTTTTCCCTCGAGTCTTTCCCACGAGGCTTTCCCACGAGGCTTTCCCACAGGGCTGTCCCACGTGCACACGTGGTGGGAGTCGATCCTCGGCTTGAACGTCAAGGCAGTGCAGGGAAAACAGGTTCCTCTGGAATGGACTGACACATCTGGGGGTCTCTTGGAATGGTGGCACGACCCTGGAGTTCCTCTCCCCTTTCCTGTGGAGAGCGCCTCCTCTTGAGATGCGACGGGAACGCCGGGAATTCTTTCCCTACGAAACAGGGAAAGGATCCCTCATCTCGAGCTAGGAGGCGGAAATGGGGCTCCCCTGGATGTGTGCGGGACCCCACGTGCTTCCTCTCGAGTGGAGACGGGTATGTCGGGGAAGTTCTTGAGTTGCAGCAAGGGTGTGAAGGACCCTTTGGAAGTTCCAGTGGTTAGACGTGATTAGCCTCGAGAAGCCTCAGCGGAAATGGGCCTCATCTCGCCTGGAGGGCAAAACCTCCTGGATTTTCTCGAGTTGCAGCAGGTGCTCTCGACTTACGACGGGGACCTCAGGGACCCGCTCTGGTGGCCTCAGGAAAGGCCAGTCCCCATGCGAGTTCCTCGGGGGCCTCTGGGGATTCCTCTCCCGTCGATGCCGGGGCCTAAGTCCTAGTGTGGAGTCGGGGCCGGAATCTGAGGATTCCTCTCCAGTGCTGACATGGATCTTGGGGTAATTCTGGAGTCTCCCAAGGGGAGTCAGTCTTCGTCTCGAATGCGGGCATGCACTTGCGCTTTCCTCCAGAGCGGTAGCAGCAGTGTCACGCAGTCCGCCGCGTGGATCAAAGGATCTATGGTTTTCCCTCGAGTCTTTCCCACGAGGCTTTCCCACGAGGCTTTCCCACAGGGATGTCCCACGTGCACACGTGGTGGGAGTCGATCCTTGGCTTGAACGTCAAGGCAGTGCAGGGAAAATAAGTTCCTCTGAAATGCACTGACACATGTGGGGGACTCTTGGAATGGTGGCACGACCCTGGAGTTCCTCTCGCCTTTCCTGTGGAGAGCGCCTCCTCTTGAGATGCGACGGGAACCCCGGGAATTCTTTCCCTACGAAACAGGGAAAGGATCCCTCATCTCGAGCAAGGTGTCGGTAATGGAGCTCCCCTGGATGTGGGCGGGACACCACGTGCTTCCTCTCGAGTGGAGACGGGTATGTCGGGGAACTTCTTGAGTTGCAGCAAGGGTGTGAAGGACCCTTTGGAAGTTCCAGTGGTTAAACGTGATTAGCCTCGAGAAGCCTCAGCGGAAATGGGCCTCATCTCGCCTGGAGGGCAAAACCTCCTGGATTTTCTCGAGTTGCGGCAGGTGCTCTCGACTTACGACGGGGACCTCAGGGACCCGCTCTGGTGGCCTCAGGAAAGGCCAGTATCCATGCGAGTTCCTCGGGGGCCTCTGGGGATTCCTCTCCCGTCGATGCCGGGGCCTAAGACCTTGTGTGGAGTCGGGGCCGGAACCTGAGGATTCCTCTCCAGTGCTGACATGGATCTTGGGGTACTTCTGGAGTCTCCCCAGGGGAGTCAGTCCTCGTCTCGAATGAGGGCATGCACTTGCGCTTTCCTCCAGAGCGGTAGCAGCAGTGTCACGCAGTCCGCCGCGTGGATCAAAGGATCTATGGTTTTCCCTCGAGTCTTTCCCACGAGGCTTTCCCACGAAACTTTCCCACAGGGCTGTCCCACGTGCACACGTGGTGGGACTCGATCCTCGGCTTGAACGTCAAGGCAGTGCAGGGAAAACAGGTTCCTCTGGAATGGACTGACACATCTGGGGGACTCTTGGAATGGTGGCACGACCCTGGAGTTCCTCTCGCCTTTCCTGTGGAGAGCGCCTCCTCTTGAGATGCGACGGGAACGCCGGGAATTCTTTCCCTACGAAACAGGGAAAGGATCCCTCATCTCGAGCTAGGAGGCGGAAACGGGGCTCCCCTGGATGTGTGCGGGACACCACGTGCTTCCTCTCGAGTGGAGACGGGTATGTCGGGGAACTTCTTGAGTTGCAGCAAGGGTGTGAAGGACCCTTTGGAAGTTCCAGTGGTTAGACGTGATTAGCCTCGAGAAGCCTCAGCGGAAATGGGCCTCATCTCGCCTGGAGGGCAAAACCTCCTGGATTTTCTCGAGTTGCGGCAGGTGCTCTCGACTTACGACGGGGACCTCAGGGACCCGCTCTGGTGGCCTCAGGAAAGGCCAGTATCCATGCGAGTTCCTCGGGGTCCTCTGGGGATTCCTCTCCCGTCGATGCCGGGGCCTAAGACCTTGTGTGGAGTCGGGGCCGGAACCTGAGGATTCCTCTCCAGTGCTGACATGGATCTTGGGGTACTTCTGGAGTCTCCCCAGGGGAGTCAGTCCTTGTCTCGAATGCGGGCATGCACTTGCGCTTTCCTCCAGAGCGGTAGCAGCAGTGTCACGCAGTCCGCCGCGTAGATCAAAGGATCTATGTTTTTCCCTCGAGTCTTTCCCACGAGGCTTTCCCACGAGGCTTTCCCACAGGGCTGTCCCACGTGCACACGTGGTGGGAGTCGATCCTCGGCTTGAACGTCAAGGCAGTGCAGGGAAAACAGGTTTCTCTGGAATGGACTGACACATCTGGGGGACTCTTGGAATGGTGGCACGACCCTGGAGTTCCTCTCGCCTTTCCTGTGGAGAGCGCCTCCTCTTGAGATGCGACGGGAACGCCGGGAATTCTTTCCCTACGAAACAGGGAAAGGATCCCTCATCTCGAGCTAGGAGTCGGAAACGGAGCTCCCCTGGATGTGGGCGGGACACCACGTGCTTCCTCTCGAGTGCAGACGGGTATGTCGGGGAACTTCTTGAGTTGCAGCAAGGGTGTGAAGGACCCTTTGGAAGTTCCAGTGGTTAGACGTGATTGGCCTCGAGAAGCCTCAGCGGAAATGGGCCTCATCTCGCCTGGAGGGCAAAACCGCCTGGATTTTCTCGAGTTGCGGCAGGTACTCTCGACTTACGACGGGGACCTCAGGGACCCGCTCTGGTGGCCTCAGGAAAGGCCAGTCCCCATGCGAGTTCCACGGGGGCCTCTGGGGATTCCTCTCCCGTCGATGCCGGGGCCTAAGTCCTTGTGTGGAGTCGGGGTCGGAACCTGAGGATTCCTCTCCAGTGCTGACATGGATCTTGGGGTACTTCTGGAGTCTCCCCAGGGGAGTCAGTCTTCGTCTCGAATGCGGGCATGCACTTGCGCTTTCCTCCAGAGCGGTAGCAGCAGTGTCACACTGTCCGCCGTGTGGATCAAAGGATCTACGGTTTTCCCTCGAGTCTTTCCCACGAGGCTTTCCCACGAGGCTTTCCCACAGGGCTGTCCCACGTGCACACGTGGTGGGAGTCGATCCTCGGCTTGAACGTCAAGGCAGTGCAGGGAAAACAGGTTCCTCTGGAATGGACTGACACATCTGGGGGACTCTTGGAATGGTGGCACGACCCTGGAGTTCCTCTCGCCTTTCCTGTGGAGAGCTCCTCCTCTTGAGATGCGACGGGAACGCCGGGAATTCTTTCCCTACGAAATAGGGAAAGGATCCCTCATCTCGAGCTAGGAGGCGGAAACGGGGCTCCCCTGGATGTGTGGGGGAAACCACGAGCTTCCTCTCGAGTGGAGACGGGTATGTCGGGGAACTTCTTGAGTTGCAGCAAGGGTGTGAAGGACCCTTTGGAATTTCCAATGGTTAGATGTGATTGGCCTCGAGAAGCCTCAGCGGAAATGGGCCTCATCTCGCCTGGAGGGCAAAACCTCCTGGATTTTCTCGAGTTGCGGCAGGTGCTCTCGACTTACGACGGGGACCTCAGGGACCCGCTCTGGTGGCCTCAGGAAAGGCCAGTCCCCATGCGAGTTCCTCGGGGGCCTCTCGGGATTCCTCTCCCGTCGATGCCGGGGCCTAAGACCTTGTGTGGAGTCGGGGCCGGAACCTGAGGATTCCTCTCCAGTGCTGACATGGATCTTGGGGTACTTCTGGAGTCTCCCCAGGGGAGTCAGTCCTCGTCTCGAATGCGGGCATGCACTTGCGCTTTCCTCCAGAGCGGTAGCAGCAGTGTCACGCAGTCCGCCGCGTGGATCAAAGGATCTATGGTTTTCCCTCGAGTCTTTCCCACGAGGCTTTCCCACGAGGCTTTCCCACAGGGCTGTCCCACGTGCACACGTGGTGGGAGTCGATCCTCGGCTTGAACGTCAAGGCAGTGCAGGGAAAACAGGTTCCTCTGGAATGGACTGACACATCTGGGGGACTCTTGGAATGGTGTCACCACCCTGGAGTTCCTCTCGCCTTTCCTGTGGAGAGCACCTCCTCTTGAGATGCGACGGGAACGCCGGGAATTCTTTCCCTTCGAAACAGGTAAAGGATCCCTCATCTCGAGCTAGGAGGCGGAAACGGGGCTCCCCTGGATGTGTGCGGGACACCACGTGCTTCCTCTCGAGTGGAGACGAGTATGTCGGGGAACTTCTTGAGTTGCAGCAAGGGTGTGAAGGACCCTTTGGAAGTTCCAGTGGTTAGATGTGATTGGCCTGGAGAAGCCTCAGCGGAAATGGGCCTCATCTCGCCTGGAAGGCAAAACCTCCTTGATTTTCTCGAGTTGCGGCAGGTGCTCTCGACTTACGACGGGGACCTCAGGGACCCGCTCTGGTGGCCTCAGGAAAGGCCAGTCCCCATGCGAGTTCCTCGGTGGCGTCTCGGGATTCCTCTCCCGTCGATACCGGGGCCTAAGACCTTGTGTGGAGTCGGGGCCGGAACCTGAGGATTCCTCTCCAGTGCTGACATGGATCTTGGGGTACTTCTGGAGTCTCCCCAGGGGAGTCAGTCCTCGTCTCGAATGCGGGCATGCACTTGCGCTTTCCTCCAGAGCGGTAGCAGCAGTGTCACGCAGTCCGCCGCGTGGATCAAAGGATCTATGGTTTTTCCTCGAGTCTTTCCCACGAGGCTTTCCCACGAGGCTTTCCCACAGGGCTGTCCCACGTGCACACGTGGTGGGAGTCGATCCTCGGCTTGAACGTCAAGGCAGTGCAGGGAAAACAGTTTCCTCTGGAATGGACTGACACATCTGGGGGACTCTTAGAATGGTGGCATGATCCTGGAGTTCCTCTCGCCTTTCCTGTGGAGAGCGCCTCCTCTTGAGATGCGACGGGAACGCCGGGAATTCTTTCCCTACGAAACAGGGAAAGGATCCCTCATCTCGAGCTAGGAGGCGGAAACGGGGCTCCCCTGGATATGTGCGGGACCCCACGTGCTTCCTCTCGAGTGGAGACGGGTATGTCGGGGAACTTCTTGAGTTGCAGCAAGGGTGTGAAGGACCCTTTGGAAGTTCCAGTGGTTAGATGTGATTGGCCTCGAGAAGCCTCAGCGGAAATGGGCCTCATCTCGCCTGCAGGGCAAAACCTCCTGGATTTTCTCGAGTTGTGGCAGGTGCTCTCGACTTACGACGGGGATCTCAGGGAACCGCTCTGGTGGCCTCAGGAAAGGCCAGTCCCCATGCGAGTTCCTCTGGGGCGTCTCGGGATTCCTCTCCCGTCGATGCCGGGGCCTAAGACCTTGTGTGGAGTCGGGGCCGGAACCTGAGGATTCCTCTCCAGTGCTGACATGGATCTTGGGGTACTTCTGGAGTCTCCCCAGGGGAGTCAGTCCTCGTCTCGAATGCGGGCATGCTCTTGCGCTTTCCTCCAGAGCGGTAGCAGCAGTGTCACGCAGTCCGCCGCGTGGATCAAAGGATCTATGGTTTTCCCTCGAGTATTTCCCACGAGGCTTTCCCACGAGGCTTTCCCACAGGGCTGTCCCACGTGCACACGTGGTGGGAGTCGATCCTCGGCTTGAACGTCAAGGCAGTGCAGAGAAAACAGGTTCCTCTGGAATGGACTGACACATCTGGGGGACTCTTGGAATGGTGGCACGACCCTGGAGTTCCTCTCGCCTTTCCTGTGGAGAGCGCCTCCTCTTGAGATGCGACGGGAACGCCGGGAATTCTTTCCCTACGAAACAGGGAAAGGATCCCTCATCTTGAGCTAGGAGGCGGAAACGGGGCTCCCCTGGATGTGTGCGGGACACCACGTGCTTCCTCTCGAGTGGAGACGGGTATGTCGGGGAACTTCTTGAGATGCAGCAAGGGTGTGAAGGACCCTTTGGAAGTTCCAGTGGTTAGATGTGATTGGCCTCGAGAAGCCTCAGCGGAAATGGGCCTCATCTCACCTGGAGGGCAAAACCTCCTGGATTTTCTCGAGTTGCGGCAGGTGCTCTCGACTGACGACGGGGACCTCAGGGACCCGCTCTGGTGGCCTCAGGAAAGGCCAGTCCCCATGCGAGTTCCTCTGGGGCGTCTCGGGATTCCTCTCCCGTCGATGCCGGGGCCTAAGACCTTGTGTGGAGTCGGGGCCGGAACCTGAGGATTCCTCTCCAGTGCTGACATGGATCTTGGGGTACTTCTGGAGTCTCCCCAGGGGAGTCAGTCCTCGTCTCGAATGCGGGCATGCTCTTGCGCTTTCCTCCAGAGCGGTAGCAGCAGTGTCACGCAGTCCGCCGCGTGGATCAAAGGATCTATGGTTTTCCCTCGAGTATTTCCCACGAGGCTTTCCCACGAGGCTTTCCCACAGGGCTGTCCCACGTGCACACGTGGTGGGAGTCGATCCTCGGCTTGAACGTCAAGGCAGTGCAGGGAAAACAGGTTCCTCTGGAATGGACTGACACATCTGGGGGACTCTTGGAATGGTGGCACGACCCTGGAGTTCCTCTCGCCTTTCCTGTGGAGAGCGCCTCCTCTTGAGATGCGACGGGAACGCCGGGAATTCTTTCCCTACGAAACAGGGAAAGGATCCCTCATCATGAGCTAGGAGGCGGAAACGGGGCTCCCCTGGATGTGTGCGGGACACCACGTGCTTCCTCTCGAGTGGAGACGGGTATGTCGGGGAACTTCTTGAGATGCAGCAAGGGTGTGAGGGACCCTTTGGAAGTTCCAGTGGTTAGATGTGATTGGCCTCGAGAAGCCTCAGCGGAAATGGGCCTCATCTCGCCTGGAGGGCAAAACCTCCTGGATTTTCTCGAGTTGCGGCAGGTGCTCTCGACTTACGACGGGGACCTCAGGGACCCGCTCTGGTGGCCTCAGGAAAGGCCAGTCCCCATGCGAGTTCCCTCTGGGGCGTCTCGGGATTCCTCTCCCGTCGATCCCGGGGCCTAAGACCTTATGTGGAGTCGGGGCCGGAACCTGAGGATTCCTCTCCAGTGCTGACATGGATCTTGGGGTACTTCTGGAGTCTCCCCACGGGAGTCAGTCCTCGTCTCGAATGCGGGCATGCACTTGCGCTTTCCTCCAGAGCGGTAGCAGCAGTGTCACGCAGTCCGCCGCGTGGATCAAAGGATCTATGGTTTTCCCTCGAGTCTTTCCCACGAGGCTTTCCCACCAGGCTTTCCCACAGGGCTGTCCCACGTGCACACGTGGTGGGACTCGATCCTCGGCTTGAACGTCAAGGCAGTGCAGGGAAAACAGGTTCCTCTGGAATGGACTGACACATCTGGGGGACTCTTGGAATGGTGGCACGACCCTGGAGTTCCTCTCGCCTTTCCTGTGGAGAGCGCCTCCTCTTGTGATGCGACGGGAACGCCGGGAATTCTTTCCCTACGAAACAGGGAAAGGATCTCTCATCTCGAGCTAGGAGGCGGAAACGGGGCTCCCCTGGATGTGTGCGGGACCCCACGTGCTTCCTCTCGAGTGGAGACGGGTATGTAGGGGAACTTCTTGAGTTGCAGCAAGGGTGTGAAGGACCCTTTGGAAGTTCCAGTGGTTAGATGTGATTGGCCTCGAGAAGCCTCAGCGGAAATGGGCCTCATCTCGCCTGGAGGGCAAAACCTCCTGGATTTTCTCGAGTTGCGGCAGGTGCTCTCGACTTACGACGGGGACCTCAGGGACCCGCTCTGGTGGCCTCAGGAAAGGCCAGTCCCCATGCGAGTTCCTCGGGGGCCTCTCGGGATTCCTCTCCCGTCGATGCCGGGGCCTAAAACCTTTTGTGGAGTCGTGGCCGGAACCTGAGGATTCCGCTCCAGTGCTGACATGGATCTTGGGGTACTTCTGGAGTCTCCCCAGGGGAGTCAGTCCTCGTCTCGAATGCGGGCATGCACTTGCGCTTTCCTCCAGAGCGGTAGCAGCAGTGTCACGCAGTCCGCCGCGTGGATCAAAGGATGTATGGTTTTCCCTCGAGTCTTTCCCACGAGGCTTTCCCACGAGGCTTTCCCACAGGGCTATCCCACGTGCACACGTGGTGGGAGTCGATCCTCGGCTTGAACGTCAAGGCAGTGCAGGGAAAACAGGTTCCTCTGGAATGGACTGACACATCTGGGGGAGTCTTGGAATGGTGGCACGACCCTGGAGTTCCTCTCGCCTTTCCTGTGGAGAGCGCCTCCTGTTGAGATGCGACGGGAACGCCTCGAATTCTTTCCCTACGAAACAGGGAAAGGATCCCTCATCTCGAGCTAGGAGGCGGAAACGGGGCTCCCCTGGATGTGTGCGGGACCCCACGTGCTTCCTCTAGAGTGGAGACGGGTATGTCGGGGAACTTCTTGAGTTGCAGCAAGGGTGTGAAGGACCCTTTGGAAGTTCCAGTGGTTAGACGTGATTGGCCTCGAGAAGCCTCAGCGGAAATGGGCCTCATCTCGCCTGGAGGGCAAAACCTCCTGGATTTTCTCGAGTTGCGGCAGGTGCTCTCGACTTACGACGGGGACCTCAGGGACCCGCTCTGGTGGCCTCAGGAAAGGCCAGTCCCCATGCGAGTTCCTCGGGGGCCTCTCGGGATTCCTCTCCCGTCTATGCCGGGGCCTAAGACCTTGTGTGGAGTCGGGGCCGGAATCTGAAGATTCCTCTCCAGTGCTGACATGGACCTTGGGGTACTTCTGGAGTCTCCCCAGGGGAGTCAGTCCTCGTCTCGAATGCGGGCATGCACTTGCGCTTTCCTCCAGAGCGGTAGCAGCAGTGTCACGCAGTCCGCCACGTGGATCAAAGGATCTATGGTTTTCCCTCGAGTCTTTCCCACGAGGCTTTCCCACGAGGCTTTCCCACAGGGCTGTCCCACGTGCACACGTGGTGGGAGTCGATCCTCGGCTTGAACGTCAAGGCAGTGCAGGGAAAACAGGTTCCTCTGGAATGGACTGACACATCTGGGGGACTCTTGGAATGGTGTCACGACCCTGGAGTTCCTCTCGCCTTTCCTGTGGAGAGCGCCTCCTCTTGAGATGCGACGGGAACGCCGGGAATTCTTTCCCTACGAAACAGGGAAAGGATCCCTCATCTCGAGCTAGGAGGCGGAAACGGGGCTCCCCTGGATGTGTGCAGGACCCCACGTGCTTCCTCTCGAGTGGAGACGGGTATGTCGGGGAACTTCTTGAGTTGCAGCAAGGGTGTGAAGGACCCTTTGGAAGTTCCATTGGTTAGATGTGATTAGCCTCGAGAAGCCTCAGCGGAAATGGGCCTCATCTCGCCTGGAGGGCAAAACCTCCTGGATTTTCTCGAGTTGCGGCAGGTGCCTTCGACTTACGACGGGGACCTCGGGGACCCTCTCTGGTGGCCTCAGGAAAGGCCAGTCCCCAGGCGAGTTCCTCGGGGGCCTCTCGGGATTCCTCTCCCGTCGATGCCGGGGCCTAAGACCTTGTGTGGAGTCCGGGCCGGAACCTGAGGATTCCTCTCCAGTGCTGACATGGATCTTGGGCTACTTCTGGAGTATCCCCAGGGGAGTCAGTCCTCGTCTCGAATGCGGGCATGAACTTGCGCTTTCCTCCAGAGCGGTAGCAGCAGTGTCACGCAGTCCGCCGCGTGGATCAAAGGATCTATGGTTTTCCCTCGAGTCTTTCCCACGAGTTTTTCCCACGAGGCCTTCCCCCAGGGATTTCCCACGTGCACACGTGGTGGGAGTCGATCCTCGGCTTGAACGTCCAGGCAGTGCAGGGAAAACAGGTTCCTCTGGAATGGACTGACACATCTGGGGGACTCTTGGAATGGTGACATGACCCTGGAGTTCCTCTCGCCTTTCCTGTGGAGAGCGCCTCCTCTTGAGATGCGACGGGAACGCCTGGAATTCTTTCTCTACGAAACAGGGAAAGGATCCCTCATCTCGAGCTAGGAGGCGGAAACGGGGCTCCCCTGGATGTGTGCGGGACCCTCGTGCTTCCTCTCGAGTGGAGACGGGTATGTCGGGGAACTTCTTGAGTTGCAGCAAGGGTGTGAAGGACCCTTTGGAAGTTCCAGTGGTTAGATGTGATTAGCCTCGAGAAGCCTCAGCAGAAATGGGCCACATCTCGCCTGGAGGGCAAAACCTCCTGCATTTTCTCGAGTTGCGGCAGGTGCTCTCGACTTACGGCGGGGACCTCGGGGACCTGCTCTGGTGGCCTCAGGAAAGGCCAGTCCTCATGAGAGTTCCTCGCGGGCCTCTCGGGATTCCTCTCCCGTCGATGCCGGGCCTAAGAACTTGTGTGGAGTCGGGGCCGGAACCTGAGGATTCCTCTCCAGTGCTGACATTGATCTTGGGGTACTTCTGGAATCTCCCCAGGGGAGTCAGTCCTCGTGTCGAATGCGGGCATGCACTTGTGCTTTCCTCCAGAGCGGTAGCAGCAGTGTCACGCAGTCCGCCGCGTGGATCAAAGGATCTATGGTTTTCCCTCGAGTCTTTCCCACGAGGCTTTCCCACGAGGCTTTCCCACAGGGCTGTCCCACGTGCACACGTGGTGGGAGTCGATCCTCCGCTTGAACGTCAAGGCAGTGCAGGGAAAACAGGTTCCTCTGGAATGAACTGACACATCTGGGGGACTCTTGGAATGGTGACACGACCCTGGAGTTCTTCTCTCCTTTCCTGTGGAGAGCGCCTCCTCTTGAGATGCGACGGGAACGCCGGGAATTCTTTCCCTACGAAACAGGGAAAGGATCCCTCATCTCGAGCTAGGTGGCGGAAACGGGGCTCCCCTGGATGTGTGCGGGACCCCACGTGCTTCCTCTCAAGTGGAGATGGGCATGTCGGGGAACTTCTTGAGTTGCAGCAAGGGTGTGAAGGACCCTTTGGAAGTTCCAGTGGTTAGATGTGATTAGCCTCGAGAAGCCTCAGCGGAAATGGGCCTCATCTCGCCTGGAGGGCAAAACCTCCTGGATTTTCTCGAGTTGCGGCACGTGCTCTCGACTTACGATGGGGACCTCAGGGAAACCCTCTGGTGGCCTCAGGAAAGGCCAGTCCCCAAGCGAGTTCCTCGGGGGCCTCCGGGATTACTCTCCCGTCGATGCCGGGGCCTAAGACCTTGTGTGGAGTCGGGGCCGGAACCTGAGGATTCCTCTCCAGTGCTGACATGGATCTTGGGGTACTTCTGGAGTCTAACCAGGGGAGTCAGTCCTCTTCTCGAATGCGGGCATGCACTTGCGCTTTCCTTCAGAGCGGTAGCAGCAGTGTCACGCAGTCCGCCGCGTGTATCAAAGGATCTATGATTTTCCCTCGAGTCTTTCCCACGAGGCTTTCCCACGATGCTTTCCCACAGGGCTGTCCCACGTGCACACGTGGTGGGAGTCGATCCTCGGCTTGAACGTCAAGGCAGTGCAGGGAAAACAGTTTCCTCTGGAATGGACTGACATATCTGGGGGACTCTTGGAATGGTGGCACGACCCTGGAGTTCCTCTCGCCTTTCCTGTGGAGAGCGCCTCCTCTTGAGATGCGACGGGAACGCCGGGAATTCTTTCCCTACGAAACAGGGAAAGGATCCCTCATCTCGAGCTGGGAGGCGGAAACGGGGCTCCCCTGGATGTGTGCGGGACCCTCGTGCTTCCTCTCGAGTGGAGACGGGTATGTCGGGGAAGTTCTTGAGTTGCAGCAAGGGTGTGAAGGACCCTTTGGAAGTTCCAGTGGTTAGATGTGATTACCCTCGAGAAGCCTCAGCGGAAATGGGCCTCATCTCGCCTGGAGGGCAAAACCTCTGGATTTTCTCGAGTTGCGGCAGGTGCTCTCGACTTACGACGGGGACCTCGGGGACCCGCTCTGGTGGCCTCAGGAAAGGCCAGTCCCCATGAGAGTTCCTCGGGGGCCTCTCGGGATTCCTCTCCCGTCGATGCCGGGGCCTAAGACCTTGAGTGGAGTCGGGGCCGGAACCTGAGGATTCCTCTCCAGTGCTGACATGGATCTTGGGGTACTTCTGGAGTCTCCCCAGGCGAGTCAGTCCTCGTCTCGAATGCGGGCATGCACTTGCGCTTTCCTCCAGAGCGGTAGCAGCAGTGTCACCCAGTCCGCCGCGTGGATCAAAGGATCTATGGTTGTCCCTCGAGTCTTTCCCACGAGGCTTTCTCACGAGGCTTTCCCACAGGGCTGTCCCACGTGCACACGTGGTGGTAGTCGATCCTCGGCTTGAACGTCAAAGCAGTGCAGGGAAAACAGGTTCCTCTGGAATAGACTGACACATCTGGGGGACTCTTGGAATGGTGACACGACCCCGGAGTTCCTCTCGCCTTTCCTGTGGAGAGCGCCTTCTCTTGAGATGCGACGGGAACGCCGGGAATTCTTTCCCTACGAAACAGGGAAAGGATCCCTCATCTCGAGCTAGGAGGCGGAAATGGGGCTCCCCTGGATGTGTGCGGGACCCTCGTGCTTCCTCTCGAGTAGAGACGGGTATGTCGGGGAACTTCTTGAGTTGCAGCAAGGGTGTGAAGGACCCTTTGGAAGTTCCAGTGGTTAGATGTGATTAGCCTCGAGAAGCCTCAGCGGAATTGGGCCTCATCTCGCCTGGAGGGCAAAACCTCCTGGATTTTCTCGAGTTGCGGCAGGTGCTCTCGACTTACGACGGGGACCTCGGGGACCCGCTCTGGTGGCCTTAGGAAAGGCCAGTCCCCATGCGAGTTCCTCGGGGGCCTCTCGGGATTCCTCTCCAGTCGATGCCGGGGCCTAAGACCTTGTGTGGTGTCGGGGCCGGAACCTGAGGATTCCTCTCCAGTGCTGACTTGGATCTTGGGGTACTTCTGGAGTCTCCCCAGGGGAGTCAGTCTTCGTCTCGAATGCGGGCATGCACTTGCGCTTTCCTCCATAGCGGTAGCAGCAATGTCACGCAGTCCGCCGCGTGGATCAAAGGATCTATGGTTTTCCCTCGAGTCTTTCCCACGAGGCTTTCCCACGAGGCTTTCCCACAGGGCTGTCCCACGTGCACATGTGGTGGGAGTAGATCCTCGGCTTGAACGTCAAGGCAGTGCAGGGAAAACAGGTTGCTCTGGATTGGACTGACACATCTGGGGGACTCTTGGAATGGTGGTACGACCCTGGAGTTCTTCTCGCCTTTCCTGTGGAGAGCGCCTCCTCTTCAGATGCGACGGAACGCCGGGAATTCTTTCCCTACGAAACAGGGAAAGGATCCCTCATCTCGAGCTAGGAGGCGGAAACGGGGCTCCCCTGGATGTGTGCGGGACCCTCGTGCTTCCTCTCGTGTGGAGACGGGTATGTTGGGGAACTTCTTGAGTTGCAGCAAGGGTGTGAAGGATCCTTTGGAAGTTCCAGTGGTTTGATGTGATTAGCCTCGAGAAGCCTCAGCGGAAATGGGCCTCATCTCGCCTGGAGGGCAAAACCTCCTGGATTTTCTCGAGTTGCGGCAGGTGCTCTCGACTTACGAAGGGGACCTCGGGGACCCGCTCTGGTGGCCTCAGGAAAGGCCAGTCCCCATGCGAGTTCCTCGGGGGCCTCTCGGGATTCCTCTCCCGTCGATGCCGGGGCCAAAGACCTTGTGTGGAGTCGGGGCCGGAACCTGAGGATTCCTCTCCAGTGCTGACATGGATCTTGGGCTACTTCTGGAGTCTACAAAGGGGAGTCAGTCCTCGTCTCGAATGCGGGCATGCACTTGCGCTTTCCTCCAGAGCGGTAGCAGCAGTGTCACGCAGTCCGCCGCGTGGATCAAAGGATCTATGGTTTTCCCTCGAGTCTTTCCCACGAGGCTTTCCCAAGAGGCTTTCCCACAGGGCTGTCCCACGTGCACACGTGGTGGGAGTCGATCCTCGGCTTGAGCGTCAAGGCAGGGCAGGGAAAACAGGTTCCTCTGGAATGGACTGACACATCTGGGGGACTCTTGGAATGGTGGCACGACCCTGGAGTTCCTCTCGCTTTTCCTGTGGAGAGCGCCTCCTCTTGAGATGCGACGGGAACGCCGGGAATTCTTTCCCTTCGAAACAGGGAAAGGATCCCTCATCTCGAGCTAGGAGGCGGAAACGGGGCCCCCCTGGATGTGTGCGGGACCCTCGTGCTTCCTCTCGAGTGGAGACCGGTATGTCGGGGAACTTCTTGAGTTGCAGCAACGGTGTGAAGGACCCTTTGGAAGTTCCAGTGGTTAGATGTGATTAGCCTCGAGAAGCCTCAGCGGAAATGGGCCTCATCTCGCCTGGAGGGCAAAACCTCCTGGATTTTCTCGAGTTGCGGCAGGTGCTCTCGACTTACGACGGGGAACTCGGGGACCCGCTCTGGTGGCCACAGGAAAGGCCAGTCCCCATGCGAGTTCCTCGGGGGCCTCTCGGGATTCCTCTCCCGTCGATTCCGGGTCCTAAGACCTTGTGTGGAGTCGGGGCCGGAACCTGAGGATTCCTCTCCAGTGCTGACATGGATCTTGGGCTACTTCTGGAGTCTCCCCAGGGGAGTCAGTCCTCGTATCCAATGCGGGCATGCACTTGCGCTTGCCTCCAGAGCGGTAGCAGCAGTGTCACGCAGTCCGCCGCGTGGATCAAAGTATCTATGGTTTTCCCTAGAGTCTTTCCCACGAGGCTTTCCCACAGGGCTGTCCCACGTGCACACGTCGTGGGAGTCGATCCTCGGCTTGAACGTCAAGGCAGTGCAGGGAAAACAGGTTCCTCTGGAATGGACTGACACATCTGGGGGACTCTTGGAATGGTGGCACGACCCTGGATTTCCTCTCGCCTTTCCTGTGGAGAGCGCCTCCTCTTGAGATGCGACGGGAAAGCCGGGAATTCTTTCCCTACGAAACAGGGAAAGGATCCCTCATCTCGAGCTAGGCGGCGGAAACGGGGCTCCCCTGGATGTGTGCGCGACCCTCGTGCTTCCTCTCGAGTGGAGACGGGTAGGTCGGGGAACTTCTTGAGTTGCAGCAAGGGTGTGAAGGACCCTTTGGAAGTTCCAGTGGTTAGATGTGATTAGCCTCGAGAATCCTCAGCGGAAATGGGCCTCATCTCGCCTGGAGGGCAAAACCTCCTGGTTTTTCTCGAGTTGCGGCAGGTGCTGTCGAATTACGACGGGGACCTCGGGGACCCGCTCTGGTGGCCTCAGGAAAGGCCAGTCCCCATGCGAGTTCCTCGGGGGCCTCTCGGGATTCCTCTCCCGTCGATGCCGGGGCCTAAGACCTTGTGTGGAGTCGGGGCCGGAACCTGAGGATTCCTCTCCAGTGCTGACATGGATCTTGGGCTACTTCTGGAGTCTACAAAGGGGAGTCAGTCCTCGTCTCGAATGCGGGCATGCACTTGCGCTTTCCTCCAGAGCGGTAGAAGCAGTGTCACGCAGTTCGCCGCGTAGATCAAAGGATCTATGGTTTTCCCTCGAGTCTTTCCCACGAGGCTTTCCCTAGAGGCTTTCCCACAGGGCTGTCCCACGTGCACATGTGGTGGGAGTAGATCCTCGGCTTGAACGTCAAGGCAGTGCAGGGAAAACAGGTTCCTCTGGAATGGACTGACACATCTGGGGGACTCTTGGAATGGTGGCACGACCCTGGAGTTCTTCTCGCCTTTCCTGTGGAGAGCGCCTCCTCTTGAGATGCGACGGAACGCCGGGAATTCTTTCCTTACGAAACAGGGAAAGGATCCCTCATCTCGAGCTAGGAGGCGGAAACGGGGCTCCCCTGGATGTGTGCGCGAACCTCGTGCTTCCTCTCGAGTGGAGACGGGTATGTCGGGGAACTTCTTGAGTTGCAGCAAGGGTGTGAAGGACCCTTTGGAAGTTCCAGTGGTTAGATGTGATTAGCCTCGAGAAGCCTAAGCGGAAATGGGCCTCATCTCGCCTGGAGGGCAAAACCACCTGGATTTTCTCGAGTTGCGGCAGGTGCCCTCGACTTACGACGGGGACCTCGGGGTCCCGCTCTGGTGGCCTCAGGAAAGGCCAGTCCCCATGCGAGTTCCTCGGGGGCCTCTCGGGATTCCTCTCCCGTCGATGCCGGGGCCTAAGACCTTGTGTGGAGTCGGGGACGGAACCTGAGGATTCCTCTCCAATGCTGACATGGATCTTGGGGTACTTCTGGAGTCTCCCCAGGGGAGTCAGTCCTCGTCTCGAATGCGGGCATGCACTTGCGCTTTCCTCCAAAGCGGTAGCAGCAGTGTCACGCAGTCCGCCGCGTGGATCAAAGGATCTATGGTTTTCCCTCGAGTCTTTCCCACGAGGCTTTCCCACGAGGCTTTCCCACAGGGCTGTCCCACGTGCACACGTGTTGGGAGTCGATCCTCGGCTTGAACGTCAAGGAAGTGCAGGGAAAACAGGTTCCTCTGGAATGGACTGACACATCTGGGGGACTCTTGGAATGGTGGCAAGACCCTGGAGTTCCTCTCGCCTTTCCTGTGGAGAGCGCCTCCTCTTGAGATGCGACGGGAACGCCGGGAATTCTTTCCCTACGAAACAGGGAAAGGATCCCTCATCTCTAGCTAGGAGGCGGAAACGGGGCTCCCCTGGATGTGTGCGGGACCCTCGTGCTTCCTCTCGAGTGGAGACGGGTATGTCGGGGAACTTCTTGAGTTGCAGCAAGGGTGTGAAGGACCCTTTGAAAGTTCCGGTGGTTAGATGTGATTAGCCTCGAGAAGCCTCAGCGGAAATGGGCCACATCTCGCCTGGAGGGCAAAACCACCTGGATTTTCTCGAGTTGCGGCAGTTGCTCTCGACTTACGACGGGGATCTCGGGGACCCGCTCTGGTGGCCTCAGGAAAGGCCAGTCCCCATGCGAGTTCCTCGGGGGCCTCTCGGAATTCCTCTCCCGTCGATGCCGGGGCCTAAGACCTTGAGTGGAGTCGGGGCCGGAACCTGAGGATTCCTCTCCAGTGCTGACATGGATCTTGGGGTACTTCTGGTGTCTCCCCAGGGGAGTCAGTCCTCCTGTCGAATGCGGGCATGCACTTGCGCTTTCCTCCAGAGCGGTAGCAGCAGTGTCACGCAGTCCGCCGCGTGGATCAAAGGATCTATGTTTTTCCCTCGAGTCTTTCCCACCAGGCTTTCCCACGAGGCTTTCCCACAGGGCTGTCCCACGTGCACACGTGGTGGGAGTCGATCCTCGGCTTGAACGTCAAGGCAGTGCAGGGAAAACAGGTTCCTCTGGAATGGACTGACTCATCTGGGGGACTCTTGGAATGGTGGCACGACCCTGGAGTTCCTCTCGCCTTTCCTGTGGAGAGCGCCTCCTCTTGAGATGCGACGCGAACGCCTGGAATTCTTTCCCTACGAAACAGGGAAAGGATCCCTCATCTCGAGCTAGGCGGCGGAAACGGGGCTCCCCTGGATGTGTGCGCGACCCTCGTGCTTCCTCTCGAGTGGAGACGGGTATGTCGGGGAACTTCTTGAGTTGCAGCAAGGGTGTGAAGGACCCTTTGGAAGTTCCAGTGATTAGATGTGATTAGCCTCGAGAATCCTCAGCGGAAATGGGCCTCATCTCGCCTGGAGGGCAAAACCTCCTGGATTTTCTCGAGTTGCGGCAGGTGCTCTCGACTTACGACGGGGACCTCGGGGACCCGCTCTGGTGGCCTCAGGAAAGGCCAGTCCCCATGAGAGTTCCTCGGGGGCCTCTCGGGATTCCTCTCCCGTCGATGCCGGGGCCTAAGACCTTGTGTGGAGTCGGGGCCGGAACCTGAGGATTCCTCTCCAGTGCTGACATGGATCTTGGGGTACTTCTGGAGTCTCCCCAGGGGAGTCAGTCCTCGTCTCGAATGCGGGCATGCACTTGCGCTTTCCTCCAGAGCGGTAGCAGCAGTGTCACGCAGTCCACCGCGTGGATCAAAGGATCTATGGTTTTCCCTCGAGTCTTTCCCACGAGGCTTTTCCACGAGGCTTTCCCACAGGGCTGTCCCACGTGCACATGTGGTGGGAGTCGATCCTCGGCTTGAACGTCAAGGCAGTGCAGGGAAAACAGGTTCCTCTGGAATGGACTGACACATCTGGGGGACTCTTGGAATGGTGGCACGACCATGGAGTTCTTCTCGCCTTTCCTGTGGAGAGCGCCTCCTCTTGAGATGCGACGGAACGCCGGGAATTCTTTCCCTACGAAACAGGGAAAGGATCCCTCATCTCGAGCTAGGAGGCGGAAACGGGGCTCCCCTGAATGTGTGCGCGACCCTCGTGCTTCCTCTCGAGTGGAGACGGGTATGTCGGGGAACTTCTTGAGTTGCAGCAAGGGTGTGAAGGACCCTTTGGAAGTTCCAGTGGTTAGATGTGATTAGCCTCGAGAAGCCTCAGCGGACATGGGCCTCATCTCGCCTGGAGGGCAAAACCTCCTGGATTTTCTCGAGTTGCGGCAGGTGCTCTCGACTTACGACGGGGACCTCGGGGACCCGCTCTGGTGGCCTCAGGAAAGGCCAGTCCCCATGCGAGTTCCTCGGGGGCCTCTCGGGATTCCTCTCCCGTCGAGGCCGGGGCCTAAGACCTTGTGTGGAGTTTGGGCCCGAACCTGAGGATTCCTCTCCAGTGCTGACATGGATCTTGGGGTACTTCTGGAGTCTCCCCAGGGGAGTCAGTCCTCGTCTCGAATGCGGGCATGCACTTGCGCTTTCCTCCAAAGCGGTAGCAGCAGTGTCACGCAGTCCGTCGCGTGGATCAAAGGATCTATGGTTTTCCCTCGAGTCTTTCCCACGAGGCTTTCCCACGAGGCTTTCCCACAGGGCTGTCCCACGTGCACACGTGTTGGGAGTCGATCCTCGGCTTGAACGTCAAGGCAGTGCAGGGAAAACAGGTTCCTCTGGAATGGACTGACACATCTGGGGGACTCTTGGAATGGTGGCAAGACCATGGAGTTCCTCTCGCCTTTCCTGTGGAGAGCGCCTCCTCTTGAGATGCGACGGTAACGCCGGGAATTCTTTCCCTACGAAACAGGGAAAGGATCCCTCATCTCGAGCTAGGCGGCGGAAACGGGGCTCCCCTGGATGTGTGCGGGACCCTCGTGCTTCCTCTCGAGTGGAGACGGGTATGTCGGGGTACTTCTTGAGTTGCAGCAAGGGTGTGAAGGACCCTTTGGAAGTTCCAGTGGTTAGATGTGATTAGCCTCGAGAAGCCGCAGCAGAAATGGGCCTCATCTCGCCTGGACGGCAAAACCTCCTGGATTTTCTCGAGTTGCGGCAGGTGCTCTCGACTTACGACGGGGACCTCGGGGACCCGCTCTGGTGGCCTCAGGAAAGGCCAGTCCCCATGCGAGTTCCTCGGGGGCCTCTCGGGATTCCTCTCCTGTCGATGCCGGGGCCTAAGACCTTGTGTGGAGTCGGGGCCGAAACCTGAGGATTCCTCTGCAGTGCTGACATGGATCTTGGGGTACATCTGGAGTCTCCCCAGGGGAGTCAGTCGTCGTTCGTATGCGGACATGCACTTGCGCTTACCTCCAGAGCGGTAGCAGCAGTGTCACACAGTCCGCCGCGTGGATCAAAGGATCTATGGTTTTCCCTCGAGTCTTTCCCACGAGGCTTTCCCACGAGGCTTTCCCACAGGGCTGTCCCACGTGCACACGTGGTGGGAGTCGATCCTCGGCTTGAACGTCAAGGCAGTGCAGGGAAAACAGGTTCCTCTGGAATGGACTGACTCATCTGGGGGACTCTTGGAATGGTGGCACGACCCTGGAGTTCCTCTCGCCTTTCCTGTGGAGAGCGCCTCCTCTTGAGATGCGACGGGAACGCCGGGAATTCTTTCCCTACGAAACAGGGAAAGGATCCCACATCTCGAGCTTGGAGGCGGAAACGGGGCTCCCCTGGATGTGTGCGGGACCCTCGTGCTTCCTCTCGAGTGGAGACGGGTATGTCGGGGAACTTCTTGAGTTGCAGCAAGGGTGTGAAGGACCCTTTGGAAGTTCCAGTGGTTAGATGTGATTAGCCTCGAGAAGCCTCAGCGGAAATGGGCCACATCTCGCCTGAAGGGCAAAACCTCCTGGATTTTCTCGAGTTGCGGCAGTTGCTCTCGACTTACGCGTGGGATCTCGGGGACACGCTCTGGTGGCCTCAGGAAAGGCCAGTCCCCATGCGAGTTCCTCGGGGGCCTCTCGGGATTCCTCTCCCGTCGATGCCGGGGCCTAAGACCTTGTGTGAAGTCGGGGCCGGAACCTGAGGATTCCTCTCCAGTGCCGACATGGATCTTGGGGTACTTCTGGAGTCTCCCCAGGGGAGTCAGTCCTCGTGTCGAATGCGGGCATGCACTTGCGCTTTCCTCCAGAGCGGTAGCAGCAGTGTCACGCAGTCCGCCGCGTGGATCAAAGGATCTATGGTTTTCCCTCGAGTCTTTCCCACGAGGCTTTCCCACGAGGCTTTCACACAGGGCTGTCCCACGTGCCCACGTGGTGGGAGTCGATCCTCGGCTTGAACGTCAAGGCAGTGCAGGGAAAAGAGGTTCCTCTGGAATGGACTGACACATCTGGGGGACTCTTGGAATGGTGGCACGACCCTGGAGTTCCTCTCGCCTTTCCTGTGGAGAGCGCCTCCTCTTGAAATGCGACGGGATCGCCGGGAATTCTTTCCCTAAGAAACAGGGAAAGGATCCCTCATCTCGAGCTAGGAGGCGGAAACGGGGCTCCCCTGGATGTGTTCGGGACCCTCGTGCTTCCTCTCGAGTGGAGACGGGTATGTCGGGGAACTTCTTGAGTTGCAGCAAGGGTGTGAAGGACACTTTGGAAGTTCCAGTGGTTAGATGTGATTAGCCTCGAGAAGCCTCAGCGGAAATGGGCCTCATCTCGCCTGGAGGGCAAAACCTCCTGGATTTTCTCGAGTTGCTGCAGGTGCTCTCGACTTACGACGGGGACCTCGGGGACCCGCTCTGGTGGCCTCAGGAAAGGCCAGTCCCCATGCGAGTTCCTCGGGGGCCTCTCGGGATTCCTCTCCCGTCGATGCCGGGGCCTAAGACCTTGTGTGGAGTCAGGGCCGGAACCTGAGGATTCCTCTCCAGTGCTGCCATGGATCTTGGGCTACTTCTGGAGTCTCCCCAGGGGAGTCAGTCCTCGTCTCGAATGCGGGCATGCACTTGCGCTTTCCTCCAGAGCGGTAGCAGCAGTGTCACGCAGTCCGCCGCGTGGATCAAAGGATCTATGTTTTTCCCTTGAGTCTTTCTCACGAGGCTTTCCCACGAGGCTTTCCCACAGGGCTGTCCCACGTGCACACGTGGTGGGAGTCGATCCTCGGCTTGAACGTCAAGGCAGTGCAGGGAAAACAGGTTCCTCTGGAATGGACTGACACATCTGGGGGACTCTTGGAATGGGGCACGACCCTGGAGTTCCACTCGCCTTTCCTGTGGAGAGCGCCTCCTCTTGAGATGCGACGGGAACGCCGGGAATTCTTTCCCTTCGAAACAGGGAAAGGATCCCTCATCTCGAGCTAGGAGGCGGAAACGGGGCTCCCCTGGATGTGTGCGGGACCCTCGTGCTTCCTTTCGAGTGGAGACGGGTATGTCGGGGAACTTTTTGAGTTGCAGCAAGGGTGTGAGGGACCCTTTGGATGTTCCAGTGGTTAGATGTGATTAGCCTCGAGAAGCCTCAGCGGAAATGGGCCACGTCTCGCCTGGAGGGCAAAACCTCCTGGATTTTCTTGAGTTGCAGCAGGTGCTCTCGACTTACGACGGGGAACTCGGGGACACGCTCTGGTGGCCTCAGGAAAGGCCAGTCCCCATGCGAGTTCCTCGGGGGCCTCTCGGGATTCCTCCCCCGTCGATGCCGGGGTCTAAGACCTTGTGTGGAGTCGGGGCCGGAATCTGAGGATTCCTCTCCAGTGCTGACATGGATCTTGGGGTACTTCTGGAGTCTCCCCAGGGGAGTCAGTCCTCGTCTCGAATGCGGACATGCACTTGCGCTTTCCTCCAGAGCGGTAGCAGCAGTGTCACGCAGTCTGCCGCGTGGATCAAAGGATCTATGTTTTTCCCTCGAGTCTTTCCCACGAGGCTTTCCCACAGGGCTGTCCCACGTCCACACGTGGTGGGAGTCGATCCTCGGCTTGAACGTCAAGGCAGTGCAGGGAAAACAGGTTCCTCTGGAATGGACTGACACATCTGGGGGACTCTTGGAATGGTGGCACGACCCTGTAGTTCCTCTCACCTTTCCTGTGGAGAGCGACTCCTTTTGAGATGCGCCGGGAACGCCGGGAATTCTTTCCCTAGGAAACAGGGAAAGGATCCCTCATCTCGATCTAGGAGGCGGAAACGGGGCTCCCCTGGATGTGTGCGGGACCCTGGTGCTTCCTCTCGAGTGGAGACTGCTATGTTGGGGAACTTCTTGAGTTGCAGCAAGGGTGTGAAGGACCCTTTGGAAGTTCCAGTGGTTAGATGTGATTAGCCTCGAGAACCCTCAGCGGAAATGGGCCTCATCTCGCCTGGAGGGCAAAACCTCCTGGATTTTCTCGAGTTGCGGCAGGTGCTCTCGACTTACGACTGGGACCTCAGGGACCCTCTCTGGTGGCATTAGGAAAGGCCAGTCCCCGTGCGAGTTCCTCAGGGGGCTCTCGGGATTCCTCTCCCGTCGATGCTGGGGACTAAGACCTTGTGTGGAGTCGGGGCGAGAACCTGAGAATTCCTCTCCAGTACTGACATTGATCTTGGGCTACTTCTGGAGTCTCCCCAGGGGAGTCAGTCCTCGTCTCGAATGCGGGCATGCACTTGCGCTTTCCTCCAGAGCGGTAGCAGCAGTGTCACGCAGTCCGCCCCGTGGATAAAAGGATCTATGGTTTTCCCTCGAGTCTTTCCCACGAGGCTTTCCCACGAGGCTTTCCCACAGGGCTGTCCCACGTGCACACGTGGTGGGAGTCGATCCTCTGCTTGAACGTCAAGGCAGTGCAGGGAAAACAGGTTCCTCTGGAATAGACTGACACATCTGGGGGACTCTTGGAATGGTGGCACGACCCTGGAGTTCCTCTCGCCTTTCCTGTGGAGAGCGCCTCCTCTTGAGATGCGACGGGAACGCCGGGAATTCTTTCCCTATGAAACAGGGAAAGGATCCCTCATCTCGAGCTAGGAGGCGGAAACGGGGCTCCCCTGGATGTGTGCGGGACCCTCGTGCTTCCTCTCCAGTGGAGACGTTTATGTCGCGGAACTTCATGAGTTGCAGCAAGGGTGTGAAGGACCCTTTGGAAGTTCCAGAGGTTAGATGTGATTAGCCTCGAGAAGCCTCAGCGGAAATGGGCCTCATCTCGCCTGGAGGGCAAAACCTCCTGGATCTTCTCGAGTTGCGGCAGGTGCTCTCGACTTACGACGGGGACCTCGGGGACCCGCTCTGGTGGCCTCAGGAAAGGCCAGTCCCCATGCGAGTTCCTCGGGGTCCTCTCGGGATTCCTCTCCCGTCGATGCCGGGGCCTAAGACCTTGTGTGGAGTCGGGGCCGGAACCTGAGGATTCCTCTCCAGTGCTGACATGGATCCTGGGGTACTTCTGGAGTCTCCCCAGGGGAGTCAGTCCTCGTCTCGAATGCGGACATGCACTTGCGCTTTTCTCCGGAGCGGTAGCAGCAGAGTCACGCAGTCCGCCGCGTGGATCAAAGGATCTATGGTTTTCCCTCGAGTCTTTCCCACGAGGCTTTCCCACGAGGCTTTCCCACAGGGCTGTCCCACGTGCACACGTGGTGGGACTCGATCCTCGGCTTGAACGTCAAGGCAGTGCAGGGAAAACAGATTCCTCTGGAATGGACTGACACATCTGGGGGACTCTTGGAATGGTGGCACGACCCTGGAGTTCCTCTCGCCTTTCCTGTGGAGAGCGCCTTCTCTTGAGATGCGACGGGAACGCCGGGAATTCTTTCCCTACGAAACAGGGAAAGGATCCCTCATCTCAAGCTAGGAGGCAGAAACGGGGCTCCCCTGGATGTGTGCGGGACCCTCCTGCTTCCTCTCGAGTGGAGACGGGTATGTCGGGGAACTTCTTGAGTTGCAGCAAGGGTGTGAAGGACCCTTTGGAAGTTCCAGTGGTTAGATGTGATTAGCCTCGAGAAACCTCAGCTGAAATGGGCCTCATCTCGCCTGGAGGGCAAAACCTCCTGGATTTTCTCGAGTTGCGGCAGGTGCTCTCGACTTACGATGGGGACCTCGGGGACCCGCTCTGGTGGCCTCAGGAAAGGCCAGTCCCCATGCGAGTTCCTCGGGGGCCTCTCGGGATTCCTCTCCAGTCGATGCTGGGGCCTAAGACCTTGTGTGGAGTCGGGGCCGGAACCTGAGAATTCCTCTCCAGTGCTGACATGGATCTTGGGCTACTTCTGGAGTCTCCCCAGGGGAGTCAGTCCTCGTCTCGAATGCGGGCATGCACTTGCGCTTTCCTCCAGAGCGGTAGCAGCAGTGTCACGCAGTCCGCCGCGTGGATCAAAGGATCTATGGTTTTCCCTCGAGTCTTTCCCACGAGGCTTTCCCACGAGGCTTTCCCACAGGGCTGTCCCACGTGCACACCTGGTGGGAGTCGATCCTCGGCTTGAACGTCAAGGCAGTGCAGGGAAAACAGGTTCCTCTGGAATGGACTGACACATCTGGGGGACTCTTGAAATGGTGGCACGACCCTGGAGTTCCTCTCGCCTTTCCTGTGGAGAGCGCCTCCTCTTGAGATGCGACGGGAACGCCGGGAATTCTTTCCCTATGAAACAGGGAAAGGATCCCTCATCTCGAGCTAGGAGGCGGAAACGGGGCTCCCCTGGATGTGTGCGGGAACATCGTGCTTCCTCTCGAGTGGAGACGTTTATGTCGGGGAACTTCTTGAGTTGCAGCAACGGTGTAAAGGACCCTTTGGAAGTTACAGTGGTTAGATGTGATTAGCCTCGAGAAGCCTCAGCGGAAATGGGCCTCATCTCGCCTGGAGGGCAAAACCTCCTGGATTTTCTCGAGTTGCGGCAGGTGCTCTCGACTTATGACGGGGACATCAGGGACCCGCTCTGGTGTCCTCAGGAAAGGCCAGTCCCCAAGCGAGTTCTGCGGGGGCCTCTCGGGATTCCTCTCCCGTCGATGCCGGGGCCTAAGACCTTGTGTGGAGTCGGGGCCGGAACCTGAGGATTCCTCTGCAGTGCTGACATGGATCCTGGGGTACTTCTGGAGTCTCCCCAGGGGAGTCAGTCCTCGTCTCGAATGCGGACATGCACTTGCGCTTTCCTCCAGAGCGGCAGCAGCAGTGTCACGCAGTCCGCTGCGTGGATCAAAGGATCTATGGTTTTCCCTCGAGTCTTTCCCACGAGGCTTTCCAACGAGGCTTTCCCACAGGACTGTCCCACGTGCACACGTGGTGGGAGTCGATCCTCGGGTTGAATGTCAAGGCAGTGCAGGGAAAAAAGGTTCCTCTGGAATGGACTGACACATCTTGGGGACTCTTGGAATGGTGGCAGGACCCTGCAGTTCCTCTCGCCTTTCCTGTGGAGAGCGCCTCCTCTTGAGATGCGACGGGAACGCCGGGAATTCTTTCCCTACGAAAAAGGGAAAGGATCCCTCATCTCGAGCTAGGAGGCGGAAACGGGGCTCCCCTGGATGTGTGCGGGACCGTCGTGCTTCCTCTCGAGTGGAGACGGGTATGTCGGGGACTTCTTGAGTTGCAGCAAGGGTGTGAAGGACCCTTTGGAAGTTCAAGTGGTTAGATGTGATTAGCCTCGAGAAGCCTCAGCGGAAATGGGCCTCATCTCGCCTGGAGGGCAAAACCTCCTGGATTTTCTCGAGTTGCGGCATGTGCTCTCGACTTACGACGGGGACCTCGGGGACCCGCTCTGGTGGCCTCAGGAAAGGCCAGTCCCCATGCGAGTTCCTCGGGGGCCTCTCGGGATTAATCAACCGTCGATGCCGGGGCCTAAGACCTTGTGTGGAGTCGGGGCCGGAACCTGAGGATTCTTCTCCAGTGCTGACATGGATCCTGGGGTACTTCTGGAGTCTCCCCAGGGGAGTCAGTCCTCGTCTCGAATGCGGACATGCACTTGCGCTTTCCTCCAGAGCGGTAGCAGCAGAGTCACGCAGTCCGCCGCGTGGATCAAAGGATCTATGGTTTTCCCTCGAGTCTTTCCCACGAGGCTTTCCCACGAGGCTTTCACACAGGGCTGTCCCACGTGCACACGTGGTGGGAGTCGATCCTCGGCTTGAACGTCAAGGCAGTGCAGGGAAAACAGATTCCTCTGGAATGGACTGACACATCTGGGGGACTCTTGGAATGGTGGCACGACCCTGGAGTTCCTCTCGCCTTTCCTGTGGAGAGCGCCTTCTCTTGAGATGCGACGGGAACGCCGGGAATTCTTTCCCTTCGAAACAGGGAAAGGATCCCTCATCTCAAGCTAGGAGGCGGAAACGGGGCTCCCCTGGATGTGTCGGGACCCTCGTGCTTCCTCTCGAGTGGAGACGGGTCTGTCGGGGAACTTCTTGAGTTGCAGCAAGGGTGTGAAGGACCCTTTGGAAGTTCCAGTGGTTAGATGTGATTAGCCTCGAGAAACCTCAGCGGAAATGGGCCTCATCTCGCGTGGAGGGCAAAACCTCCTGGATTTTCTCGAGTTGCGGCAGGTGCTCTCGACTTACGATGGGGACCTCGGGGACGCGCTCTGGTGCCCTAGGAAAGGCCAGTCCCCATGCGAGTTCCTCGGGAGCCTCTCGGGATTCCTCTCCCGTCGATGCCGGGGCCTAAGACCTTGTGTGGAGTCGGGGCCGGAACCTGAGGATTCCGCTCCAGTGCTGACATGGATCTTGGGGTACTTCTGGAGTCTCCCCAGGGGAGTCAGTCCTCGTCTCGAATGCGGGAATGCCCTTGCGCTTTCCTCCAGAGCGGTAGGAGCAGTGTCACGCAGTCCGCCGCGTGGATCAAAGGATCTATGGTTTTCCCTCGAGTCTTTCCCACGAGGCTTTCCCACGAGGCTTTCCCACAGGGCTGTCCCACGTGCACACGTGGTGGGAGTCGATCCTCGGCTTGAACGTCAAGGCAGTGCAGGGAAAACAGGTTCCTCTGGAATGGACTGACACATCTGGGGGACTCTTGGAATGGTGGCACGACCCTGGAGTTCCTCTCGCCTTTCCTGTGGAGAGCGCCTCCTCTTGAGATGCGACGGGAACGCCGGGAATTCTTTCCCTACGAAACAGGGAAAGGATCCCTCATCTCGAGCTAGGAGGCGGAAACGGGGCTCCCCTGGATGTGTGCGGGACCCACGTGCTTCCTCTCGAGTGGAGACGTGTATGTCGGGGAACTTCTTGAGGTACAGCAAGGGTGTGAAGGACCCTTTGGAAGTTCCAGAGGTTAGATGTGATTAGCCTCGAGAAGCCTCAGCGGACATGGGCCTCATCTCGCCTGGAGGGCAAAACCTCCTGGATTTTCTCGAGTTGCGGCAGGTGCTCTCGACTTACGATGGGGACCTCGGGGACCCGCTCTGGTGCCCTCAGGAAAGGCCAGTCCCCAAGCGAGTTCCTCGGGGGCCTCTCGGGATTCCTCTCCCGTCGATGCCGGGGCCTAAGACCTTGTTTGGAGTCGGGGCCAGAACCTGAGGATTCCTCTCCAGTGCTGACATGGATCTTGGGGTACTTCTGGAGTCTCCCCAGGGGAGGTAGTCCTTCTCTCGAATGCGGGCATGCACTTGCGCTTTCCTCCAGAGTGGTAGCAGCAGTGTCACGCAGTGCGCCGCGTGGATCAAAGGATCTATGGTTTTCCCTCGAGGCTTTCCCACGAGGCTTTCCCACTGGGCTGTCCCACGTGCACACGTGGTGGGAGTCGATCCTCGGCTTGAACGTCAAGGCAGTGCAGGGAAAACAGGTTCCTCTGGAATGGACTGACACATCTGAGTGACTCTTGGAATGGTGGCACGACCCTGCAGTTCCTCTCGCCTTTCCTGTGGAGAGCGACTCCTCTTGAGATGCGACGGGAACGCCGGGAATTCTTTCCCTACGAAACAGGGAAAGGATCCCTCATCTCGAGCTAGGAGGCGGAAACGGGGCTCCCCTGGATGCGTGCGGGACCCTCGGGCTTCCTCTCGAGTGGAGACGGGTATGTCGGTGAACTTCTTGAGTTGCAGCAAGGGTGTGAAGGACCCTTTGGAAGTTCCAGTGGTTAGATGTGATTAGCCTCGAGAAGAATCAGCGGAAATGGGCCTCATCTCTCCTGGAGGGCAAAACCTACTGGATTTTCTCGAGTTGCGGCATGTGCTCTCGACTTACGACGGGGACCTCGGGGACCCGCTCTGCTGGCCTCAGGAAAGGCCAGTCCCCATGCGAGTTCCTCGGGGGCCTCTCGGGATTCCTCTCCCGTCGATGCCGGGGCCTAAGACCTTGTGTGGAGTCGGGCCGGAACCTGAGGATTCCTCTCCAGTGCTGACATGGATCTTGGGCTACTTCTGGAGTCTCCGAAGGGGAGTCAGTCCTCTTCTCGAATGCGGGCATGCACTTGTGCTTTCCTCCAGAGCGGTAGCAGCAGTGTCACGCAGTCCGCCGCGTGGATCAAAGGATCTATGATTTTCCCTCGAGTCTTTCCCACGAGGCTTTCCCACAGGGCTGTTCCACGTGCACACGTGGTGGGACTCGATCCTCGGCTTGAACGTCAAGGCAGTGCAGGGAAAACAGGTTCCTCTGGAATGGACTGACACATCTGGGGGACTCTTGGAATGGTGTCACGACCCTGGAGTTCCACTCGCCTTTCCTGTGGAGAGCGCCTCCTCTTGAGATGCGACGGGAACGCTGGGAATTCTTTCCCTACGAAACAGGGAAAGGATCCCTCATCTCGAGCTAGGAGGCGGAAACGGGGCTCCCCTGGATGTGTGCGGGACCCTCGTGCTTCCTCTCGAGTGGAGACGGGTATGTCGGGGAACTTCTTGAGTTGCAGCAAGGGTGTGAAGGACCCTTTGGAAGTTCCAGTGGTTAGATGTGATTAGCCTCGAGAAGCCTCAGCGGAAATGGGCCACATCTCGCCTGGAGGGCAAAACCTCCTGGATTTTCTCGAGTTGCGGCAGGTGCCCTCGACTTATGACGGGGACCTCGGGGACGCGCTCTGGTGGCCTCAGGAAAGGCCAGTCCCCATGCGAGTTCCTCGGGGGCCTCTCGGAATTCCTCTCCGGTCGATGCCGGGGCCTAAGACCTTGTGTGGAGTCGGGGCCGGAACCTGAGGATTCCTCTCCAGTGTTGACATGGATCTTGGGGTACTTCTGGAGTCTCCCCAGGGAGTCAGTCCTCGTCTCGAATGCGGGCATGCAATTGCGCTTTCCTCCAGAGCGGTAGCAGCAGTGTCACGCAGTCCGCCGCGTGGATCAAAGGATCTATGATTTTCCCTCGAGTCTTTCCCACGAGGCTTTCCCACGAGGCTTTCCCACAGGGCTGTTCCACGTGCACACGTGGTGGGAGTCGATCCTCGCCTTGAATGTCAAGGCAGTGCAGGGAAAACAGGTTCCTCTGGAATGGACTGACACATCTGGGGGACTCTTTGAATGGTGGCACGACCCTGGAGTTCCTCTCGCCTTTCCTGTGGAGAGCGCCTCCTCTTGAGATGCGACGGGAACGACGGAAATTCTTTCCCTACGAAACAGGGAAAGGATCCCTCATCTCGAGCTAGGAGGCGGAAACGGGGCTCCCCTGGATGTGTGCGGGACCTTGGTGCTTCCTCTCGAGTGGAGACGTGTATGTCGGGGAACTTCTTGAGTTGCAGCAAGGGTGTGATGGACCCTTTGGAAGTTCCAGTGGTTAGATGTCATTAGCCTCGAGAAGCCTCAGCGGAAATGGGCCTCATTTCGCCTGGAGGGCAAAACCTCCTGGATTTTCTCGAGTTGCGGCAGGTGCTCTCGACTAACGACGGGGACCTCAGGGACCCGCTCTGGTGGCCTCAGGAATGGCCAGTCCCCATGCGAGTTTCTCGGGGGCCTCTCGGGATTCCTCTCCCGTCGATGCCGGGGCCTAAGACCTTGTGTGGAGTTGGGGCCGGAACCTGAGGATTCCTCTCCAGTGCTGACATGGATCTTGGGGTACTTCTGGAGTCTCCCCAGGGGTGTCAGTCCTCGTGTCGAATGCGGGCATGCACTTGTGCTTTCCTCCAGAGCGGTAGCAGCAGTGTCACACAGTCCGCCGCGTGGATCAAAGGATCTATGGTTTTCCCTGGAGTCTTTCCAACGAGGCCTTCCCACGAGGCTTTCCCACAGGGCTGTCCCACGTGCACACGTGGTGGGAGTCGATCCTCGGATTGAACGTCAAGGCAGTGCAGGGAAAACAGGTTCCTCTGGAATGGACTGACACATCTGAGTGACTCTTGGAATGGTGGCACGACCCTGGAGTTCCTCTCGCCTTTCCTGTGGAGAGCGACTCCTCTTGAGATGCGACGGGAACGCCGGGAATTCTTTCCCTACGAAACAGGGAAAGGATCCCTCATCTCGAGCTAGGAGGCGGAAACGGGGCTCCCCTGGATGTGTGCGGGACCCTCGTGCTTCCTCTCGAGTGGAGACGGGTATGTCGGGGAACTTCTTGAGTTGCAGCAAGGGTGTGAAGGACCCTTTGGAAGTTCCAGTGGTTAGATGTGATTAGCCTCGAGAAGCCTCAGCGGAAATGGGCCACATCTCGCCTGGAGGGCAAAACCTCCTGGATTTTCTCGAGTTGCGGCAGGTGCCCTCGACTTATGACGGGGACCTCGGGGACCCGCTCTGGTGGCCTCAGGAAAGGCCAGTCCCCATGCGAGTTCTTCGGGGGCCTCTCGGGATTCCTCTCCGGTCGATGCCGGGGCCTAAGACCTTGTGTGGAGTCGGGGCCGGAACCTGAGGATTCCTCTCCAGTGTTGACATGGATCTTGGGGTACTTCTGGAGTCTCCCCAGGGAGTCAGTCCTCGTCTCGAATGCGGGCATGCAATTGCGCTTTCCTCCAGAGCGGTAGCCGCAGTGTCACGCAGTCCGCCACGTGGATCAAAGGATCTATGATTTTCCCTCGAGTCTTTCCCATGAGGCTGTCCCACGAGGCTTTCCCACAGGGCTGTCCCACGTGCACACGTGGTGGGAGTCGATCCTCGGCTTGAACGTCAAGGCAGTGCAGGGAAAACAGGTTCCTCTGGAATGGACTGACACATCTGGGGGACTCTTGGAATGGTCTCACGACCCTGGAGTTCCTCTCGCCTTTCCTGTGGAGAGCGCCTCCTCTTGAGATGCGACGGGAACGCCGGGAATCTTTCCCTACGAAACAGGGAAAGGATCCCTCATCTCGAGCTAGCAGGCGGAAACGGGGCTCCCCTGGATGTGTGCGGGACCCTCATGCTTCCTCTCGAGTGGAGACGTGTATGTCGGGGAACTTCTTGAGTTGCAACAAGGGTGTGAAGGACCCTTTGGAAGTTCCAGTGGTTAGATGTGATTAGCCTCGAGAAGCGTCAGCGGAAATGGGCCTCATCTCGCCAGGAGGGCAAAACCTCCTGGATTTTCTCGAGTTGCGGCAGGTGCTCTCGACTTACGACGGGGACCTCAGGGACCCGCTCTGGTGGCCTCAGGAAAGGCCAGTCCCCATGCGAGTTCCTCGGGGGCCTCTCGGGATTCCTCTCCCGTCGATGCCGGGGCCTAAGACCTTGTGTGGAGTCGGGACCGGAACCTGAGGATTCCTCTCCAGTGCTGACACGGATCTTGGGGTAGTTCTGGAGTCTCCCCAGGGGAGTCAGTCCTCGTCTCGAATGCGGGAATGCCCTTGCGCTTTCCTCCAGAGCGGTAGGAGCAGTGTCACGCAGTCCGCTGCGTGGATCAAAGGATCTATGGTTTCCCTCGAGTCTTTCCCACGAGGCTTTCCCACGAGGCTTTCCCATAGGGCTGTCCCACGTGCACACGAGGTGGGAGTCGATCCTCGGCTTGAACGTCAAGGCAGTGCAGGGAAAACAGGTTCCTCTGGAATGGACTGACACATCTGGGGGTCTCTTGGAATGGTGGCACGACCCTGGAGTTCCTCTCGCCTTTCCTGTGGAGAGCGCCCCCTCTTCAGATGCGACGGGAACGCCGGGAATTCTTTCCCTACGAAACAGGGAAAGGATCCCTCATCTCGAGCTAGGAGGCGGAAACGGGGCTCCCTTGGATGTGTGCGGGAACCTCGTGCTGCCTCTCGAGTGGAGACAGGTATGTCGGGGAACTTCTTGAGTTGCAGCAAGGGTGTGAAGGACCCTTTGGAAGTTCCAGTGGTTTGATGTGATTAGCCTCGAGAAGCCTCATCGGAAATGGGCCTCATCTCGCCTGGAGGGCAAAACCTCCTGGATTTTCTCGAGTTGCGGCAGGTGCTCTCGACTTACGACGGGGACCTCAGGGACCCGCTCTGGTGGCCTCAGGAAAGGCCAGTCCCCATGCGAGTTCCTCGGGGGCCTCTCGGGATTCCTCTCCCGTCGATGCCGGGGCCTAAGACCTTGTGTGGAGTCGGGGCCGGAACCTGAGGATTCCTCTCCAGTGCTGACATGGATCTTGGAGTACTTCTGGAGTCTCCCCAGGGGAGTCAGTCCTCGTCTCGAATGCGGGCATGCATTGCGCTTTCCTCCAGAGCGGTAGCAGCAGTGTCACGCAGTCCGCCGCGTGGATCAAAGGATCTATGGTTTTCCCTCGAGTCTTTCACACGAGGCTTTCCCACGAGGCTTTGCCACAGGGCTGTCCCACGTGCACGCGTGTTGGGAGTCGATCCTCGGCTTGAACGTCAAGGCAGTGCAGGGAAACAGGTTCCTCTGTAATGGACTGACACATCTGGGGGTCTCTTGGAATGGCGGCACGACTCTGGAGTTCCTCTTCCCTTTCCTGTGGAGAGCGCCTCCTCTTGAGATGCGACGGGAACGCCGGGAATTCTTTCCCTACGAAACTGGGAAAGGATCCCTCATCTCGAGCTAGGAGGCGGAAATGGGCTCCCCTGGATGTGTGCGGGACCCCACGTGCTTCCTCTCGAGTGGAGACGGGTATGTCGGGGAACTTCTTCAGTTGTAGCAAGGGTGTGAAGGACCCTTTGGAAGTTCCAGTGGTTAGACGTTATTAGCCTCGAGAAGCCTCACTGGAAATGGGCCTCATCTCGCCTGGAGGGCAAAACCTCCAGGATTTTCTCGAGATGCGGCAGGTGCTCTCGACTTACGACGGGGACCTCAGGGACCCGCTCTGGTGGCCTCAGGAAAGGCCAGTCCCCATGCGAGTTCCTCGGGGGCCTCTCGGGATTCCTCTACCGTCGATGCCGGGCCTAAGACCTTGTGTGGAGTCGGGGCCGGAACCTGAGGATTCCTCTCCAGTGCTGAAATGGATCTTGGGGTACTTCTGGAGTCTCCCCAGGAGAGTCAGTCCTCGTCTCGAATGTGGGAATGCCCTTGCGCTTTCCTCCAGAGCGGTAGGAGCAGTGTCACGCAGTCCGCCGCGTGTATCAAAGGATCTATGGTTTCCCTCGAGTCTTTCCCAAGAGGCTTTCCCACGAGGCTTTCCCACAGGGCTGTCCCACGTGCACACGTGGTGGGAGTCGATCCTCGGCTTGAACGTCAAGGCAGTGCAGGGAAAACAGGTTCCTCTGGAATGGACTGACACATCTGGGGGACTCTTGGAATGGTGGCACGACCCTGGAGTTCCTCTCGCCTTTCCTGTTGAGAGCACCTTCTCTTGAGATGCGACGGGAACGCCGGGAATTCTTTGCCTACGAAACAGGGAAAGGATCCCTCATCTCGAGCTATGAGGGGGAAACGGGGCTCCCCTGGATGTGTGCGGGACCCTCGTGCTTCCTCTCGAGTGGAGACGGGTATGTCGCGGAACTGCGTGAGTTGCAGCAAGGGTGTGAAGGACCCTTTGGAAGTTCCAGTGGTTAGATGTGATTAGCCTCGAGAAGCCTCAGCGGAAATGGGCCTCATCTCGCCTGGAGGGCAAAACCTCCTGGATTTTCTCGAGTTGCGGCAGGTGCTCTCGACTTACGACGGGGACCTCAGGGACCCGCTCTGGTGGCCACATGAAAGGCCAGCCCCCATGCGAGTTCCTCGGGGGCCTCTCGGGATTCCTCTCCCGTCGATGCCGGGCCCTAAGACCTTGTGTGGAGTCGGGGCCGGAATCTCCGGATTCCTCTCCAGTGCTGACATGGATCTTGGGGTACTTCTGGAGTCTCCCCAGGGGAGTCAGTCCTCGTCTCGAATGCGGGCATGCACTTGCGCTTTCCTCCAGAGCGGTAGCAGCAGTGTCACGCAGTCCGTCGCGTGGATCAAAGGAGCTATGGTTTTCCCTCGAGGCTTTTCCACGAGGCTTTCCCACAGGGCTGTCCCACGTGCAAACGTGGTGGGAGTCGATCCTCGGCTTGAACTTCAAGGCAGTGCATGGAAAACAGTGTCCTCTGGAATGGACTGACACATCTGGGGGACTCTAGGAATGGTGGCACGACCCTGGAGTTCCTCTCGCCTTTCCTGTGGAGAGCGCCTCCTCTTGAGATGCGACGGGAACGCCGCGAATTCTTTCCCTATGAAACAGGGAAAGGATCCCTCATCTCGAGCTAGGAGGAGGAAACGGGGCTCTCCTGGATGTGTGCGGGAACCTCGTGCTTCCTTTCGAGTGGAGACGTTTATGTCGGGGAACTTCTTGAGTGGCAGAAAGGGTGTGAAGGACCCTTTGGAAGTTCCAGTGGTTAGATGTGATTAGCCTCGAGAAGCCTCAGCGGAAATGGGCCTCATCTCGCCTGGAGGGCAAAACCTCCTGGATTTTCTCGAGTTGCGGCAGGTGCTCTCGACTTACGACGGGGACCTCAGGGACCCGCTCTGGTGGCCTCAGGAAAGGCCAGTCCCCATGCGAGTTCCTCGGGGGCCTCTCGGGATTACTCTCCCGTCGATGCCGGGGCCTAAGACCTTGTGTGGAGTCGGGGCCGGAACCTGAGGTTTCCTCTCCAGTGCTGACATGGATCTTAGAGTACTTCTGGAGTCTCCCCAGGGGAGTCAGTCCTCGTCTCGAATGCGGGCATGCACTTGCGCTTTCCTCCAGAGCGGTAGCAGCAGTGTCACGCAGTCCGCCGCGTGGATCAAAGGATCTATGGTTTTCCCTCGAGTCTTTCCCACGAGGCTTTCCCACGAGGCTTTGCCACAGGCCTGTCCCACGTGCACACGTGGTGGGAGTCGATCCTCGGCTTGAACGTCAAAGCAGTGTATGGAAAACAGGTTCCTCTGGAATGGACTGACACATCTGGGGGTCTCTTGGAATGGCAGCACGACTCTGGAGTTCCTCTTCCCTTTCCTGTGGAGAGCGCCTCCTCTTGAGATGCGACGGGAACGCCGGGAATTCTTTCCCTACGAAACAGGGAAAGGATCCGTCATCTCGAGCTAGGAGGCGGAAACGGGGCTCCCCTGGATGTGTGCGGGACCCCACCTGCTTCCTCTCGAGTGGAGACGGGTATGTCGGGGAACTTCTTGTGTTGCAGCAAGGGTGTGAAGGACCCTTTGGAAGTTCCAGTGGTTAGACGTGATTAGCCTCGAGAAGCCTCAGCGGAAATGGGCCTCATCTCGCCTGGAGGGCAAAACCTCCTGGATTTTCTCGAGATGCGGCAGGTGCTCTCGACTTACGACGGGGACCTCAGGGACCCGCTCTGGTGGCCTCAGGAAAGGCCAGTCCCCATGCGAGTTCCTCGGGGGCCTCTCGGGATTCCTCTCCCGTCGATGCCGGGGCCTAAGACCTTGTGTGGAGTCGGGGCCGGAACCTGAGGATTCCTCTCCAGTGATGACATGGATCTTGGGGTACTCATGGAGTCTCCCCAGGGGAGTCAGTCCTCGTCTCGAATGCGGGCATGCACTTGCGCTTTCCTCCAGAGCGGTAGCAGCAGTGTCACGCAGTCCGCCGCGTGGATCAAAGGAGCTATGGTTTTCCCTCAAGGCTTTCCCACGAGGCTTTCCCACAGGGCTGTCCCACGTGCAAACGTGGTGGGAGTCGATCCTCGGCTTGAACTTCAAGGCAGTGCAGGGAAAACAGGTTCCTCTGGATGGCCGGACAAATCTGGGGGACTCTTGGTATGGTGGCATGACACTGGAGTTCCTCTCGCCTTTCCTGTGGAGAGCGCCTCCTCTTGAGATGCGACGGGAACGCCGGGAATTCTTTCCCTACGAAAGAGGGACAGGATCCCTCATCTCGAGCTAGGAGGCGGAAACGGGGCTCCCCTGGATGTGTGCGGGACCCCACGTGCTTCCTCTCGAGTGGAGACGGGCATGTCGGGGAACTTCTTGAGTTGCAGCAAGGTTGTGAAGGACCCTTCGGAAGTTCCAGTGGTTAGACGTGATTAGCCTCGAGAAACCTCAGCGGAAATGGGCCTCATCTCGCCTGGAGGGCAAAACCTCCTGGATTTTCTCGTGTTGCGACAGGTGCTCTCGACTTACGAGGGGGACCTCAGGGACCCGCTCTGGTGGCCTCAGGAAAGGCCAGTCCCATGCGAGTTCCTCGGGGCCTCTCGGGATTCCTCTCCCGTCGATGCCGGGGCCTAAGACCTTGTGTGGAGTCGGGGCCGGAACCTGAGGATTCCTCTCCAGTGCTGACATGGATCTTGGGGTACTTCTGGAGTCTCCCCAGGGGAGTCAGTCCTCGTCTCGAATGCGGGCATGCACTTGCGCTTTCCTCCAGAGCGGTAGCAGCAGTGTCACGCAGTCCGCCGCGTGGATCAAAGGATCTATGGTTTTCCCTCGAGTCTAGCCCACGAGGCTTTCCCACGAGGCTTTCCCAGAGGGCTGTCCCACGTGCACACGTGGTGGGAGTCGATCCTCGGCTTGAACGTCAAGGCAGTGCAGGGAAAACAGGTTCCTCTGGAATGGACTGACACATCTGGGGGACTCTTGGAATGGTGGCACGACCCTGGAGTTCCTCTCGCCTTTCCTGTGGAGAGCGCCTCCTCTTGAGATGCGACGGGAACGCCGGGAATTCTTTCCCTACGAAACAGGGAAAGGATCCCTCATCTCGAGCTAGGAGGCGGAAACGGGGCTCCCCTGGATGTGTGCGGGACCCTCATGTTTCCTCTCGAGTGGAGACGAGTATGTCGGGGAACTTCTTGAGTTGCAGCAAGGGTGTGAAAGACCCTTTGGAAGTTCCAGTGGTAAGACGTGATTGGCCTCGAGAAGCCTCAGCGGAAATGGGCCTCATCTCGCCTGGAGGGCAAAACCTCCTGGATTTTCTCGAGTTGCGGCAGGTGCTCTCGACTTACGACGGGGACCTCAGGGACCCGCTCTGGTGGCCTCAGGAAAGGCCAGTCCCCATGCGAGTTCCTCGGGGGCCTCTCGGGATTCCTCTCCCGTCGATGCCGGGGCCTAAGACCTTGTGTGGAGTCGGGGCCGGAACCTGAGGATTCCTCTCCAGTGCTGACACGGATCTTGGGGTAGTTCTGGAGTCTCCCCAGGGGAGTCAGTCCTCGTCTCGAATGCGGGAATGCCCTTGCGCTTTCCTCCAGAGCGGTAGGAGCAGTGTCACGCAGTCCGCTGCGTGGATCAAAGGATCTATGGTTTCCCTCGAGTCTTTCCCACGAGGCTTTCCCACGAGGCTTTCCCATAGGGCTGTCCCACGTGCACACGAGGTGGGAGTCGATCCTCGGCTTGAACGTCAAGGCAGTGCAGGGAAAACAGGTTCCTCTGGAATGGACTGACACATCTGGGGGTCTCTTGGAATGGTGGCACGACCCTGGAGTTCCTCTAGCCTTTCCTGTGGAGAGCGCCCCCTCTTCAGATGCGACGGGAACGCCGGGAATTCTTTCCCTACGAAACAGGGAAAGGATCCCTCATCTCGAGCTAGGAGGCGGAAACGGGGCTCCCCTGGATGTGTGCGGGACCCCACGTGCATCCTCTCGAGTGGAGACGGGTATGTCGGGGAACTTCTTGAGTTGCAGCAAGGGTGTGAAGGACCCTTTGGAAGTTCCAGTGGTAAGACGTGATTGGCCTCGAGAAGACTCAGCGGAAATGGGCCTCATCTCGCCTGGAGGGCAAAACCTCCTGGATTTTCTCGAGTTGCGGCAGGTGCTCTCGACTTACGACGGGGACCTCAGGGACCCGCTCTGGTGGCCTCAGGAAAGGCCAGTCCCCATGCGAGTTCCTCGGGGGCCTCTCGGGATTCCTCTCCCGTCGATGCCGGGGCCTAAGACCTTGTGTGGAGTCGGGGCCGGAACCTGAGGATTCCTCTCCAGTGCTGACATGGATCTTGGAGTACTTCTGGAGTCTCCCCAGGGGAGTCAGTCCTCGTCTCGAATGCGGGCATGCATTGCGCTTTCCTCCAGAGCTGTAGCAGCAGTGTCACGCAGTCCGCCGCGTGGATCAAAGGATCTATGGTTTTCCCTCGAGTCTTTCACACGAGGCTTTCCCACGAGGCTTTGCCACAGGGCTGTCCCACGTGCACGCGTGTTGGGAGTCGATCCTCAGCTTGAACGTCAAGGCAGTGCAGGGAAACAGGTTCCTCTGTAATGGACTGACACATCTGGGGGTCTCTTGGAATGGCGGCACGACTCTGGAGTTCCTCTTCCCTTTCCTATGCAGAGCGCCTCCTCTTGAGATGCGACGGGAACGCCGGGAATTCTTTCCCTACGAAACTGGGAAAGGATCCCTCATCTCGAGCTAGGAGGCGGAAATGGGCTCCCCTGGATGTGTGCGGGACCCCACGTGCTTCCTCTCGAGTGGAGACGGGTATGTCGGGGAACTTCTTCAGTTGTAGCAAGGGTGTGAAGGACCCTTTGGAAGTTCCAGTGGTTAGACGTTATTAGCCTCGAGAAGCCTCACTGGAAATGGGCCTCATCTCGCCTGGAGGGCAAAACCTCCAGGATTTTCTCGAGATGCGGCAGGTGCTCTCGACTTACGACGGGGACCTCAGGGACCCGCTCTGGTGGCCTCAGGAAAGGCCAGTCCCCATGCGAGTTCCTCGGGGGCCTCTCGGGATTCCTCTCCCGTCGATGCCGGGCCTAAGACCTTGTGTGGAGTCGGGGCCGGAACCTGAGGATTCCTCTCCAGTGCTGACATGGATCTTGGGGTACTTCTGGAGTCTCCGCAGGGGAGTCAGTCCTCGTCTCGAATGCGGGCATGCCCTTGCGCTTTCCTCCAGAGCGGTAGCAGCAGTGTCACGCAGTCCGTCGCGTGGATCAAAGGAGCTATGGTTTTCCCTCGAGGCTTTTCCACGAGGCTTTCCCACAGGGCTGTCCCACCTGCACACGTGGTGGGAGTCGATCCTCGGCTTGAACTTCAAGGCAGTGCATGGAAAACAGTGTCCTCTGGAATGGACTGACACATCTGGGGGACTCTAGGAATGGTGGCACGACCCTGGAGTTCCTCTCGCCTTTCCTGTGGAGAGCGCCTCCTCTTGAGATGCGACGGGAACGCCGGGAATTCTTTCCCTATGAAACAGGGAAAGGATCCCTCATCTCGAGCTAGGAGGAGGAAACGGGGCTCTCCTGGATGTGTGCGGGAACCTCGTGCTTCCTCTCGAGTGGAGACGTTTATGTCGGGGAACTTCTTGAGTGGCAGAAAGGGTGTGAAGGACCCTTCGGAAGTTCCAGTGGTTAGATGTGATTAGCCTCGAGAAGCCTCAGCGGAAATGGGCCTCATCTCGCCTGGAGGGCAAAACCTCCTGGATTTTCTCGAGTTGCGGCAGGTGCTCTCGACTTACGACGGGGACCTCAGGGACCCGCTCTGGTGGCCTCAGGAAAGGCCAGTCCCCATGCGAGTTCCTCGGGGGCCTCTCGGGATTCCTCTCCCGTCGATGCCGGGGCCTAAGACCATGTGTGGAGTCGGGGCCGGAACCTGAGGTTTCCTCTCCAGTGCTGACATGGATCTTAGAGTACTTCTGGAGTCTCCCCAGGGGAGTCAGTCCTCGTCTCGAATGCGGGCATGCACTTGCGCTTTCCTCCAGAGCGGTAGCAGCAGTGTCACGCAGTCCGCCGCGTGGATCAAAGGATCTATGGTTTTCCCTCGAGTCTTTCCCACGAGGCTTTCCCACGAGGCTTTGCCACAGGCCTGTCCCACGTGCACACGTGGTGGGAGTCGATCCTCGGCTTGAACGTCAAAGCAGTGTATGGAAAACAGGTTCCTCTGGAATGGACTGACACATCTGGGGGTCTCTTGGAATGGCAGCACGACTCTGGAGTTCCTCTTCCCTTTCCTGTGGAGAGCGCCTCCTCTTGAGATGCGACGGGAACGCCGGGAATTCTTTCCCTACGAAACAGGGAAAGGATCCCTCATCTCGAGCTAGGAGGCGGAAACGGGGCTCCCCTGGATGTGTGCGGGACCCCACCTGCTTCCTCTCGAGTGGAGACGGGTATGTCGGGGAACTTCTTGTGTTGCAGCAAGGGTGTGAAGGACCCTTTGGAAGTTCCAGTGGTTAGACGTGATTAGCCTCGAGAAGCCTCAGCGGAAATGGGCCTCATCTCGCCTGGAGGGCAAAACCTCCTGGATTTTCTCGAGATGCGGTAGGTGCTCTCGACTTACGACGGGGACCTCAGGGACCCGCTCTGGTGGCCTCAGGAAAGGCCAGTCCCCATGCGAGTTCCTCGGGGGCCTCTCGGGATTCCTCTCCCGTCGATGCCGGGGCCTAAGACCTTGTGTGGAGTCGGGGCCGGAACCTGAGGATTCCTCTCCAGTGCTGACATGGATCTTGGGGTACTTATGGAGTCTCCCCAGGGGAGTCAGTCCTCGTCTCGAATGCGGGCATGCACTTGCGCTTTCCTCCAGAGCGGTAGCAGCAGTGTCACGCAGTCTGCCGCGTGGATCAAAGGAGCTATGGTTTTCCCTCAAGGCTTTCCCACGAGGCTTTCCCACAGGGCTGTCCCACGTGCAAACGTGGTGGGAGTCGATCCTCGGCTTGAACGTCAAGGCAGTGCAGGGAAAACAGGTTCCTCTGGATGGCCGGACAAATCTGGGGGACTCTTGGTATGGTGGCATGACACTGGAGTTCCTCTCGCCTTTCCTGTGGAGAGCGCCTCCTCTTGAGATGCGACGGGAACGCCGGGAATTCTTTCCCTACGAAACAGGGAAAGGATCCCTCATCTCGAGCTAGGAGGCGGAAACGGGGCTCCCCTGGATGTGTGCGGGACCCCACGTGCTTCCTCTCGAGTGGAGACGGGCATGTCGGGGAACTTCTTGAGTTGCAGCAAGGTTGTGAAGGACCCTTCGGAAGTTCCAGTGGTTAGACGTGATTAGCCTCGAGAAACCTCAGCGGAAATGGGCCTCATCTCGCCTGGAGGGCAAAACCTCCTGGATTTTCTCGTGTTGCGACAGGTGCTCTCGACTTACGAGGGGGACCTCAGGGACCCGCTCTGGTGGCCTCAGGAAAGGCCAGTCCCATGCGAGTTCCTCGGGGCCTCTCGGGATTCCTCTCCCGTCGATGCCGGGGCCTAAGACCTTGTGTGGAGTCGGGGCCGGAACCTGAGGATTCCTCTCGAGTGCTGACATGGATCTTGGGGTACTTCTTGAGTCTCCCCAGGGGAGTCAGTCCTCGTCTCGAATGCGGGCATGCACTTGCGCTTTCCTCCAGAGCGGTAGCAGCAGTGTCACGCAGTCCGCCGCGTGGATCAAAGGATCTATGGTTTTCCCTCGAGTCTTTCCCACGAGGCTTCCCACGAGACTTTCCCACAGGGCTGTCCCACGTGCACACGTGGTGGGAGTCGATCCTCGGCTTGAACGTCAAGGCAGTGCAGGGAAAAGAGGTTCCTCTGGAATGGACTGACACAATTGGGGGACTCTTGGAATGGTGGCACGACCCTGGAGTTCCTCTCGCCTTTCCTGTGGAGAGCGCCTCCTCTTGAGATGCGACGGGAACGCCGGGAATTCTTTCCCTATGAAACAGGGAAAGGATCCCTCATCTCGAGCTAGGAGGAGGAAACGGGGCTCCCCTGGATGTGTGCGGGAACCTCGTGCTTCCTCTCGAGTGGAGACGTTTATGTCGGGGAACTTCTTGAGTGGCAGAAAGGGTGTGAAGGACACTTTGGAAGTTCCAGTGGTTAGACGTGATTAACCTCGAGAAACCTCAGCGGAAATGGGCCTCATCTCGCCTGGAGGGCAAAACCTCCTGGATTTTCTCGAGTCGCGGCAGGTGCTCTCGACTTACGACGGGGACCTCAGGGACCCGCTCTGGTGGCCTCAGGAAAGGCCAGTCCCTATGCGAATTCCTCGGGGGCCTCTCGGGATTCCTCTCCCGTCGATGCCGGGGTTAAGACCTTGTGTGGAGTCGGGCCCGGAACCTGAGGATTCCTCTCCAGAGCTGACATGGATCTTGGGGTACTTCTGGAGTCTCCCCAGGGGAGTCAGTGCTCGTCCCGAATGCGGGCATGCACTTGCGCTTTCCTCCAGAGCGGTAGCATCAGTGTCACGCAGTCCGCCACAGGGATCAAAGGATCTATGGTTTTCCCTCGAGTCTTTCCCACGAGGCTTTCCCACGAGGCTATCCCACAGGGCTGTCCCACGTTCACGCGTGGTGGGAGTCGATCCTCGGCTTGAACGTCAAGCCAGTGCAGGGAAAAGAGGTTCCTCTGTAATGGACTGACACATCTGTGGGTCTCTTGGAATGGTGGCACGACTCTGGAGATCCTCTCCCCTTTCCTGTTGAGAGCGCCTCCTCTTGAGATGCGACGGGAACGCGGGTAATTCTTTCCCTACGAAACAGGGAAAGGATCCCTCATCTCGAGCTAGCAGGCGGAAACGGGGTTCCCCTGGATGTGTGCTGGACCCCACGTGCTTCCTCTCGAGTGGAGACGGGTATGTCGGGGAACTTCTTGAGTTGCAGCAAGGGTGTGAAGGACCCTTTGGAAGTTCCAGTGGTTAGACGTGATTAGCCTCGAGAAGCCTCAGCGGAAATGGGCCTCATCTCGCCTGGAGGGTAAAACCTCCTGGATTTTCTCGAGTTGCGGCAGGTGCTCTCGACTTACGACGGGGACCTCAGGGACCCGCTCTGGTGGCCTCAGGAAAGGCCAGTCCCCATGCCAGTTCCTCGGGGGCCTCTCGGGATTCCTCTCCCGTCGATGCCGGGGCCTAAGACCTTGTGTGGAGTCGGGGCCGGAACCTGAGGATTCCTCTCCAGAGGTGACATGGATCTTGGGGTACTTCTGGAGTCTCCCCAGGGGAGTCAGTGCTCGTCTCGAATGCGGGCATGCACTTGCGCTTTCCTCCAGAGCGGTAGCAGCAGTGTCTCGCAGTCCGCCACAGGGATCAAAGGATCTATGGTTTTCCCTCGAGTCTTTCCCACGAGGCTTTCCCACGAGGCTTTCCCACAGGGCTGTCCCACGTGCACGCGTGGTCGGAGTCGATCCTCGGCTTGAACGTCAAGGCAGTGCAGGGAAAACAGTTTCCTCTGGAATGGACTGACACATCTGGGGGACTCTTGGAATGGTGGCACGACCCTGGAGTTCCTCTCGCCTTTCCTGTGGAGAGCGCCTCCTCTTGAGATGCGACGGGAACGCCGGGAATTCTTTCTCTAAGAAACAGTGAAAGGATCCCTCACCTCGAGCTAGGAGGCGGAAACGGGGCTCCCCTGGATGTGTGCGGGACCCCATGTGCTTCCGCTCGAGTGCAGACAGGTATGTCGGGGAACTTCTTGAGTTGCAGCAAGGGTGTGAAGGACCCTTTGGAAGTTCCAGTGGTTAGATGTGATTAGCCTCGAGAAGCCTCAGCGGAAATGGGCCTCATCTCGCCTGGAGGGCAAAACCTCCTGGATTTTCTCGAGTTGCGGCAGGTGCTCTCGACTTACGACGGGGACCTCAGGGACCCGCTCTGGTGGCCTCAGGAAAGGCCAGTCCCCATGCGAGTTCCTCGGGGGCCTCACGGGATTCCTCTCCCGTCGATGCCGGGGCCTAAGACCTTGTGTGGAGTCGGGGCCGGAACCTGAGGATTCCTCTCCAGTGCTGACATGGTTCTTGGGGTACTTCTGGAGGCTCCCCAGGGGAGTCAGTCCTCGTCTCGAATGCGGGCATGCACTTGCGCTTTCCCCCTGAGCGGTAGCAGCAGTGTCACGCAATCCGCCGCGTGGATCAAAGGATCTATGGTTTTCCCTCGAGTCTTTCCCACGAGGCTTTCCCACGAGACTTTCCCAGAGGGCTGTCCCACGTGCACACGTGGTGGGAGTCGATCCTCGGTTTGAACGTCAAGGCAGTGCAGGGAAAACAGGTTCCTCTGGAATGGACTGACATATCTGGGGGGCTCTTGGAATGGTGGCACGACCCTGGAGTTCCTCTCGCCTTTCCTGTGGAGAGCGCCTCCTCTTGAGATGCGACGGGAACGCAGGGAATTCTTTCCCTACGAAACAGGGAAAGGATCCCTCACCTCGAGCTAGGAGGCGGAAACGGGGCTCCCCTGGATGTGTGCGGGAACCTCGGGCTTCCTCTCGAGTGGAGACGGATATGTTGGGCAACTTCTTGAGTTGCAGCAAGGGTGTGAAGGACCCTTTGGAAGTTCCAGTGGTTAGATGTGATTAGCCTCGAGAAGCCTCAGCGGAAATGGGCCTCATCTCGCCTGGAGGGCAAAACCACCTGGATTTTCTCGAGTTGCGGCAGGTGCTCTCGACTTACGACGGGGACCTCAGGGACCCGCTCTGGTGGCCTCAGGAAAGGCCAGTCCCCATGCGAGTTCCTCTGGGGCCTCTCGGGATTCCTCTCCCGTCGATGCCGGGGCCTAAGACCTTGTGTGGAGTCGGGGCCGGAACCTGAGGATTCCTCTCCAGTGCTGACATGGATCTTGGGGTACTTCTGGAGTCTCCCCAGGAGAGTCAGTCCTCGTCTCGAATGCGGGAATGCCCTTGCGCTTTCCTCCAAAGCGGTAGGAGCAGTGTCACGCAGTCCGCCGCGTGGATCAAAGGATCTATGGTTTCCCTCGAGTCTTTCCCACGAGGCTTTCCCACGAGGCTTTCCCACAGGGCTGTCCCACGTGCACACGTGGTGGGAGTCGATCCTCGGCTTGAACGTCAAGGCAGTGCAGGGAAAACAGGTTCCTCTGGAATGGACTGACACATCTGTGGGACTCTTGGAATGGTGGCACGACCCTGGAGTTCCTCTCGCCTTTCCTGTGGAGAGCACCTTCTGATGAGATGCGACGGGAACGCCGGGAATTCTTTCCCTACGAAACAGGGAAAGGATCCCTCATCTCGAGCTATGAGGGGGAAACGGGGCTCCCCTGGATGTGTGCGGGACCCTCGTGCTTCCTCTCGAGTGGAGACGGGTATGTCGCGGAACTGCTTGAGTTGCAGCAAGGGTGTGAAGGACCCTTTGGAAGTTCCAGTGGTTAGATGTGATTAGCCTCGAGAAGCCTCAGCGGAAATGGGCCTCATCTTGCCTGGAGGGCAAAACTTCCTGGATTTTCTCGAGTTGCGGCAGGTGCTCTCGAGTTACGACGATCACATCAGGGACCTGCTCTGGTGGCCTCAGGAAAAGCCAGTCCCTATGCGAGTTCCTCGGGGGCCTCTCGGGATTCCTCTCCCGTCGATGCCGGGGCCTAAGACCTTGTGTGGCGTCGGGGCCGGAACCTGAGGATTCCTCTCCAGAGCTAACATGGATCTTGGGGTACTTCTGGAGTCTCCCCAGGGGAGTCAGTGCTCGTCTCGAATGCGGGCATGCACTTGCGCTTTCCTCCAGAGCGGTAGCAGCAGTGTCACGCAGTCCGCCGCGTGGATCAAAGGATCTATGGTTTTCCCTCGAGTCTTTCCCACGAGGCTTTCCCACGAGGCTTTCCCACAGGGTTGTCCCACGTGCACACGTGGTGGGAGTCGATCCTCGGCTTGAACGTCAAGGCAGTGCAGGGAAAAGAGGTTCCTCTGTAATGGACTGACACATCTGTGGGTCTCTTGGAATGGTGGCACGACTCTGGAGATCCTCTCCCCTTTCCTGTTGAGAGCGCCTCCTCTTGAGATGCGACGGGAACGCGGGGAATTCTTACCCTACGAAACAGGGAAAGGATCCCTCATCTCGAGCTATGAGGGGGAAACGGGGCTCCCCTGGATGTGTGCGGGACCCTCGTGCTTCCTCTCGAGTGGAGACGGGTATGTCGCGGAACTGCTTGAGTTGCAGCAAGGGTGTGAAGGACCCTTTGGAAGTTCCAGTGGTTAGATGTGATTAGCCTCGAGAAGCCTCAGCGGAAATGGGCCTCATCTCGCCTGGAGGGCAAAACCTCCTGGATTTTCTCGAGTTGCGGCAGGTGCTCTCGACTTACGACGGGGACCTCAGGGACCCGCTCTGGTGGCCTCAGGAAAGGCCAGTCCCCATGCCAGTTCCTCGGGGGCCTCTCGGGATTCCTCTCCCGTCGATGCCGGGGCCTAAGACCTTGTGTGGAGTCGGGGCCGGAACCTGAGGATTCCTCTCCAGAGGTGACATGGATCTTGGGGTACTTCTGGAGTCTCCCCAGGGGAGTCAGTGCTCGTCTCGAATGCGGGCATGCACTTGCGCTTTCCTCCAGAGCGGTAGCAGCAGTGTCTCGCAGTCCGCCACAGGGATCAAAGGATCTATGGTTTTCCCTCGAGTCTTTCCCACGAGGCTTTCCCACGAGGCTTTCCCACAGGGCTGTCCCACGTGCACGCGTGGTCGGAGTCGATCCTCGGCTTGAACGTCAAGGCAGTGCAGGGAAAACAGTTTCCTCTGGAATGGACTGACACATCTGGGGGACTCTTGGAATGGTGGCACGACCCTGGAGTTCCTCTCGCCTTTCCTGTGGAGAGCGCCTCCTCTTGAGATGCGACGGGAACGCCGGGAATTCTTTCTCTAAGAAACAGTGAAAGGATCCCTCACCTCGAGCTAGGAGGCGGAAACGGGGCTCCCCTGGATGTGTGCGGGACCCCATGTGCTTCCTCTCGAGTGCAGACAGGTATGTCGGGGAACTTCTTGAGTTGCAGCAAGGGTGTGAAGGACCCTTTGGAAGTTCCAGTGGTTAGATGTGATTAGCCTCGAGAAGCCTCAGCGGAAATGGGCCTCATCTCGCCTGGAGGGCAAAACCTCCTGGATTTTCTCGAGTTGCGGCAGGTGCTCTCGACTTACGACGGGGACCTCAGGGACCCGCTCTGGTGGCCTCAGGAAAGGCCAGTCCCCATGCGAGTTCCTCGGGGGCCTCACGGGATTCCTCTCCCGTCGATGCCGGGGCCTAAGACCTTGTGTGGAGTGGGGGCCGGAACCTGAGGATTCCTCTCCAGTGCTGACATGGTTCTTGGGGTACTTCTGGAGGCTCCCCAGGGGAGTCAGTCCTCGTCTCGAATGCGGGCATGCACTTGCGCTTTCCCCCTGAGCGGTAGCAGCAGTGTCACGCAATCCGCCGCGTGGATCAAAGGATCTATGGTTTTCCCTCGAGTCTTTCCCACGAGGCTTTCCCACGAGACTTTCCCAGAGGGCTGTCCCACGTGCACACGTGGTGGGAGTCGATCCTCGGTTTGAACGTCAAGGCAGTGCAGGGAAAACAGGTTCCTCTGGAATGGACTGACATATCTGGGGGGCTCTTGGAATGGTGGCACGACCCTGGAGTTCCTCTCGCCTTTCCTGTGGAGAGCGCCTCCTCTTGAGATGCGACGGGAACGCAGGGAATTCTTTCCCTACGAAACAGGGAAAGGATCCCTCACCTCGAGCTAGGAGGCGGAAACGGGGCTCCCCTGGATGTGTGCGGGAACCTCGGGCTTCCTCTCGAGTGGAGACGGATATGTTGGGCAACTTCTTGAGTTGCAGCAAGGGTGTGAAGGACCCTTTGGAAGTTCCAGTGGTTAGATGTGATTAGCCTCGAGAAGCCTCAGCGGAAATGGGCCTCATCTCGCCTGGAGGGCAAAACCACCTGGATTTTCTCGAGTTGCGGCAGGTGCTCTCGACTTACGACGGGGACCTCAGGGACCCGCTCTGGTGGCCTCAGGAAAGGCCAGTCCCCATGCGAGTTCCTCTGGGGCCTCTCGGGATTCCTCTCCCGTCGATGCCGGGGCCTAAGACCTTGTGTGGAGTCGGGGCCGGAACCTGAGGATTCCTCTCCAGTGCTGACATGGATCTTGGGGTACTTCTGGAGTCTCCCCAGGAGAGTCAGTCCTCGTCTCGAATGCGGGAATGCCCTTGCGCATTCCTCCAAAGCGGTAGGAGCAGTGTCACGCAGTCCGCCGCGTGGATCAAAGGATCTATGGTTTCCCTCGAGTCTTTCCCACGAGGCTTTCCCACGAGGCTTTCCCACAGGGCTGTCCCACGTGCACACGTGGTGGGAGTCGATCCTCGGCTTGAACGTCAAGGCAGTGCAGGGAAAACAGGTTCCTCTGGAATGGACTGACACATCTGTGGGACTCTTGGAATGGTGGCACGACCCTGGAGTTCCTCTCGCCTTTCCTGTGGAGAGCACCTTCTGATGAGATGCGACGGGAACGCCGGGAATTCTTTCCCTACGAAACAGGGAAAGGATCCCTCATCTCGAGCTATGAGGGGGAAACGGGGCTCCCCTGGATGTGTGCGGGACCCTCGTGCTTCCTCTCGAGTGGAGACGGGTATGTCGCGGAACTGCTTGAGTTGCAGCAAGGGTGTGAAGGACCCTTTGGAAGTTCCAGTGGTTAGATGTGATTAGCCTCGAGAAGCCTCAGCGGAAATGGGCCTCATCTTGCCTGGAGGGCAAAACTTCCTGGATTTTCTCGAGTTGCGGCAGGTGCTCTCGAGTTACGACGATCACATCAGGGACCTGCTCTGGTGGCCTCAGGAAAAGCCAGTCCCTATGCGAGTTCCTCGGGGGCCTCTCGGGATTCCTCTCCCGTCGATGCCGGGGCCTAAGACCTTGTGTGGCGTCGGGGCCGGAACCTGAGGATTCCTCTCCAGAGCTAACATGGATCTTGGGGTACTTCTGGAGTCTCCCCAGGGGAGTCAGTGCTCGTCTCGAATGCGGGCATGCACTTGCGCTTTCCTCCAGAGCGGTAGCAGCAGTGTCACGCAGTCCGCCGCGTGGATCAAAGGATCTATGGTTTTCCCTCGAGTCTTTCCCACGAGGCTTTCCCACGAGGCTTTCCCACAGGGTTGTCCCACGTGCACGCGTGGTGGGAGTCGATCCTCGGCTTGAACGTCAAGGCAGTGCAGGGAAAAGAGGTTCCTCTGTAATGGACTGACACATCTGTGGGTCTCTTGGAATGGTGGCACGACTCTGGAGATCCTCTCCCCTTTCCTGTTGAGAGCGCCTCCTCTTGAGATGCGACGGGAACGCGGGGAATTCTTACCCTACGAAACAGGGAAAGGATCCCTCATCTCGAGCTATGAGGGGGAAACGGGGCTCCCCTGGATGTGTGCGGGACCCTCGTGCTTCCTCTCGAGTGGAGACGGGTATGTCGCGGAACTGCTTGAGTTGCAGCAAGGGTGTGAAGGACCCTTTGGAAGTTCCAGTGGTTAGATGTGATTAGCCTCGAGAAGCCTCAGCGGAAATGGGCCTCATCTCGCCTGGAGGGCAAAACCTCCTGGATTTTCTCGAGTTGCGGCAGGTGCTCTCGACTTACGACGGGGACCTCAGGGACCCGCTCTGGTGGCCACATGAAAGGCCAGCCCCCATGCGAGTTCCTCGGGGGCCTCTCGGGATTCCTCTCCCGTCGATGCCGGGGCCTAAGACCTTGTGTGGAGTCGGGGCCGGAATCTGAGGATTCCTCTCCAGTGCTGACATGGATCTTGGGGTACTTCTGGAGTCTCCCCAGGGGAGTCAGTCCTCGTCTCGAATGCGGGAATCCACTTGCGCTTTCCTCCAGAGCGGTAGCAGCAGTGTCACGCAGTCCGCCGCGTGGATCAAAGGAGCTATGGTTTTCCCTCGAGGCTTTTCCACGAGGCTTTCCCACAGGGCTGTCCCACGTGCAAACGTGGTGGGAGTCGATCCTCGGCTTGAACATCAAGGCAGTGCATGGAAAACAGGTTCCTCTGGATGGACGGACAAATCTGGGGGACTCTTGGTATGTTGGCATGACACTGGAGTTCCTCTCGCCTATCCTGTGGAGAGCGCCTCCTCTTGAGATGCGACGGGAACGCCGGGAATTCTTTCCCTACGATACAGGGAAAGGATCCCTCATCTCGAGCTAGGAGGCGGAAACGGGGCTCCCCTGGATGTGTGCGGGACCCCACGTACTTCCTCTCGAGTGGAGACGGGCATGTCGGGGAACTTCTTGAGTTGCAGCAAGGTTGTGAAGGACCCTTCGGAAGTTCCAGTGGTTAGACGTGATTAGCCTCGAGAAACCTCAGCGGAAATGGGCCTCATCTCGCCTGGAGGGCAAAACCTCCTGGATTTTCTCGAGTTGCGGCAGGTGCTCTCGACTTACGACGGGCACATCAGGGACCCGCTCTGGTGGCCTCAGGAAAGGCCAGTCCTATGCGAGTTCCTCGGGGCCTCTCGGGATTCCTCTCCCGTCGATGCCGGGGCCTAAGACCTTGTGTGGAGTCGGGGCCGGAAACTGAGGATTCCTCTCCAGTGCTGACATGGATCTTGGGGTACTTATGGAGTCTCCCCAGGGGAGTCAGTCCTCGTCTCGAATGCGGGCATGCACTTGCGCTTTCCTCCAGAGCGGTAGCATCAGTGTCACGCAGTCCGCCGCGTGGATCAAAGGAGCTATGGTTTTCCCTCGAGGCTTCCCACGAGGCTTTCCCACAGGGCTGTCCCACGTGCACACGTGGTGGGAGTCGATCCTCGGCTTGAAGGTCAAGGCAGTGCAGGGAAAACAGGTTCCTCTGGAATGGACTGACACATCTGGGGGACTCTTGGAATGGTGGCACGACCCTGGAGTTCCTCTCGCCTTTCCTGTGGAGAGCGCCTCCTCTTGAGATGCGACGGGAACGCCGGGAATTCTTTCCCTATGAATCAGGGAAAGGATCCCTCATCTCGAGCTAGGAGGCGGAAACGGGGCTCCCCTGGATGTGTGCGGGACCCTCGTGCTTCCTCTCGAGTGGAAACGGGTATGTCGGGGAACTTCTTGAGTGGCAGAAAGGGTGTGAAGGACCCTTTGGAAGTTCCAGTGGTTAGACGTGATTAGCCTCGAGAAGCCTCAGCGGAAATGGGCCTCATTTCGCCTGGAGGGCAAAACCTCCTGGATTTTCTCGAGATGCGGTAGGTGCTCTCGACTTACGACGGGGACCTCAGGGACCCGCTCTGGTGGCCTCAGGAAAGGCCAGTCCCCATGCGAGTTCCTCGGGGGCCTCTCCGGATACCTCTCCCGTCGATGCCGGGGCCTAAGACCTTGTGTGGAGTCGGGGCCGGAACCTGAGGATTCCTCTCCAGTGCTGACATGGATCTTGGGGTACTTCTGGAGTCTCCCCAGGGGAGTCAGTCCTCGTCTCGAATGCGGGCATGCACTTGCGCTTTCCTCCAGAGCGGTAGCAGCAGTGTCACGCAGTTCGCCGCGTGGATCAAAGGATCTATGGTTTTCCCTCGAGTCTTTCCCAAGAGTCTTTCCCACGAGGCTTTCCCACAGGGCTGTCCCACATGCACACCTGGTGGGAGTCGATCCTCGGCTTGAACGTCATGGCAGTGCAGGGAAAACAGGTTCCTCTGCAATGGACTGACACATCTGGGGGTCTCCTGGAATGGTGGCACGACCCTGGAGTTCCTCTCGCCTTTCCTGTGGAGAGCGCCGCCTCTTGAGGTGCGACGGGAACGCCGGGAATTCTTTCCCTACGAAACAGGGAAAGGATCCCTCATCTCGAGCTAGGAGGAGGAAACGGGGCTCCCCTGGATGTGTGCGGGACCCTCGTGCTTCCTCTCGAGTGGAAACGGGTATGTCGGGGAACTTCTTGAGTTGCAGCAAGGGTGTGAAGGACCCTTTGGAAGTTCCAGTGGTTAGATGTGATTAGCCTCGAGAAACCTCAGCGGAAATGGGCCTCATCTCGCCTGGAGTGCAAAACCTCCTGGATTTTCTCGAGTCGCGGCAGGTGCTCTCGACTTACGACGGGGACCTCAGGGACCCGCTCTGGTGGCCTCAGGAAAGGCCAGTCCCTATGCGAATTCCTCGGGGGCCTCTCGGGATTCCTCTCCCGTCGATGCCGGGGTTAAGACCTTGTGTGGAGTCGGGCCCGGAACCTGAGGATTCCTCTCCAGAGCTGACATGGATCTTGGGGTACTTCTGGAGTCTCCCCAGGGGAGTCAGTGCTCGTCTCGAATGCGGGCATGCACTTGCGCTTTCCTCCAGAGCGGTAGCATCAGTGTCACGCAGTCCGCCACAGGGATCAAAGGATCTATGGTTTTCCCTCGAGTCTTTCCCACGAGGCTTTCCCACGAGGCTTTCCCACAGGGCTGTCCCACGTTCACGCGTGGTGGGAGTCGATCCTCGGCTTCAACGTCAAGGCAGTGCAGGGAAAAGAGGTTCCTCTGTAATGGACTGACACATCTGTGGGTCTCTTGGAATGGTGGCACGACTCTGGAGATCCTCTCCCCTTTCCTGTTGAGAGCGCCTCCTCTTGAGATGCGACGGGAACGCGGGTAATTCTTTCCCTACCAAACAGGGAAAGGATCCCTCATCTCGAGCTGGCAGGCGGAAACGGGGTTCCCCTGGATGTGTGCTGGACCCCACGTGCTTCCTCTCGAGTGGAGACGGGTATGTCGGGGAACTTCTTGAGTTGCAGCAAGGGTGTGAAGGACCCTTTGGAAGTTCCAGGGGTTAGACGTGATTAGCCTCGAGAAGCCTCAGCGGAAATGGGCCTCATCTCGCCTGGAGGGTAAAACCTCCTGGATTTTCTCGAGTTGCGGCAGGTGCTCTCAACTTACGACGGGGACCTCAGGGACCCGCTCTGGTGGCCTCAGGAAAGGCCAGTCCCCATGCCAGTTCCTCGGGGGCCTCTCGGGATTCCTCTCCCGTCGATGCCGGGGCCTAAGACCTTGTGTGGAGTCGGGGCCGGAACCTGAGGATTCCTCTCCAGAGGTGACATGGATCTTGGGGTACTTCTGGAGTCTCCCCAGGGGAGTCAGTGCTCGTCTCGAATGCGGGCATGCACTTGCGCTTTCCTCCAGAGCGGTAGCAGCAGTGTCTCGCAGTCCGCCACAGGGATTAAAGGATCTATGGTTTTCCCTCGAGTCTTTCCCACGAGGCTTTCCCACGAGGCTTTCCCACAGGGCTGTCCCACGTGCACGCGTGGTCGGAGTCGATCCTTGGCTTGAACGTCAACGCAGTGCAGGGAAAAGAGGTTCCTCTGTAATGGACTTACACATCTGTGGGTCTCTTGGAATGGTGGCACGACTCTGGAGATCCTCTCCCCTTTCCTGTTGAGAGCGCCTCCTCTTGAGATGCGACGGGAACGCGTGGAATTCTTTCCCTACGAAACAGGGAAAGGATCCCTCATCTCGAGCTATGAGGCGGAAACGGGGTTCCCCTGGATGTGTGCGGGACCCCACGTGCTTCCTCTCGAGTGGAGACGGGTATGTCGGGGAACTTCTTGTGTTGCAGCAAGGGTGTGAAGGACCCTTTGGAAGTTCCAGTGGTTAGATGTGATTAGCCTCGATAAGCCTCAGCGGAAATGGGCCTCATCTCGCCTGGAGGGCAAAACCTCCTGGATTTTCTCGAGATGCGGTAGGTGCTCTCGACTTACGACGGGGACCTCAGGGACCCGCTCTGGTGGCCTCAGGAAAGGCCAGTCCCCATGCGAGTTCCTCGGGGGCTTCTCCGGATTCCTCTCCCGTCGATGCCGGGGCCTAAGACCTTGTGTGGATTCGGGGCCGGAACCTGAGGATTCCTCTCCAGTGCTGACATGGATCTTGGGGTACTTCTGGAGTCTCCCCAGGGGAGTAAGTCCTCGTCTCGAATGCGGGCATGCACTTGCGCTTTCCTCCAGAGCGGTAGCAGCAGTGTCACGCAGTCCGCCGCGTGGATCAAAGGATCTATGGTTTTCCCTCGAGTCTTTCCCACGAGGCTTTCCCACGAGGCTTTCCCACAGGGCTGTCCCACGGGCACACGTGGTGGGAGTCGATCCTCGGCTTGAACGTCATGGCAGTGCAGGGAAAACAGGTTCCTCTGGAATGAACTGACACATCTGGGGGTCTCTTGGAATGGTGGCACGACCCTGGAGTTCCTCTCGCCTTTCCTGTGGAGAGCGCCTCCTCTTGAGATGCGACGGGAACGCCGGGAATTCTTTCCCTACGAAACAGGGAAAGGATCCCTCATCTCGAGCTAGGAGGCGGAAACGGGGCTCCCCTGGTTGTGTGCGGGACCCTTGTGCTTCCTCTCGAGTGGAGACGGGTATGTCGGGGAACTTCTTGAGTTGCAGCAAGGGTGTGAAGGACCCTTTGGAAGTTCCAGTGGTTAGATGTGATTAGCCTCGAGAAACCTCAGCGGAAATGGGCCTCATCTCTCCTGGAGGGCAAAACCTCCTGGATTTTCTCGAGTCGCGGCAGGTGCTCTCGACGTACGACGGGGACCTCAGGGACCCGCTCTGGTGGCCTCAGGAAAGGCCAGTCCCTATGCGAATTCCTCAGGGGCCTCTCGGGATTCCTCTCCCATCGATGCCGGGGCCTAAGACCTTGTGTGGATTCTGGGCCGGAACCTGAGGATTCCTCTCCAGAGCTGACATGGATCTTGGGGTAATTCTGGAGTCTCCCCAGGGGAGTCAGTGCTCGTCTCGAATGCGGGCATGCACTTGCGCTTTCCTCCAGAGCGGTAGCAGCAATGTCACGCAGTCCGCCACAGGGATCAAAGGATCTATGGTTTTCCCTCGAGTCTTTCCCACGAGGCTTTCCCACGAGGCTTTCCCACAGGGCTGTCCCACGTGCACGTGTGGTGGGAGTCGATCCTCGGCTTGAACGTCAAGGCAGTGCAGGGAAAAGAGGTTCCTCTGTAATGGACTGACACATCTGTGGGTCTCTTGGAATGGTGGCACGACTCTGGAGATCCTCTCCCCTTTCCTGTTGAGAGCGCCTCCTCTTGAGATGCGACGGGAACGCGGGGAATTCTTTCCCTACGAAACAGGGAAAGGATCCCTCATCTCGAGCTAGCAGGCGGAAACGGGGTTCCCCTGGATGTGTGCTGGACCCCACGTGCTTCCTCTCGAGTGGAGACGGGTACGTCGGGGAACTTCTTGAGTTGCAGCAAGGGTGTGAAGGACCCTTTGGAAGTTCCAGGGGTTAGACGTGATTAGCCTCGAGAAGCCTCAGCGTAAATGGGCCTCATCTCGCCTGGAGGGTAAAACCTCCTGGATTTTCTCGAGTTGCGGCATGTGCTCTCGACTTACGACGGGGACCTCAGGGACCCGCTCTGGTGGCCTCAGGAAAGGCCAGTCCTCATGCGAGTTCCTCGGGGGCCTCTCGGGATCCCTCTCCCGTCGATGCCGGGGCCTAAGACCTTGTGTGGAGTCGGGGCCGGAACCTGAGGATTCCTCTCCAGTGCTGACATTGATTTTGGGGTACTTCTGGAGTCTCCCCACGGGAGTCAGTCCTCGTCTCGAATGCGGGCATGCACTTGCGCTTTCCTCCAGAGCGGTAGCAGCAGTGTCACACAGTCCGCCCCGTGGATCAAAGGATCTATGGTTTTCCCTCGAGTCTTTCCCACGAGGCTTTTCCACGAGGCTTTCCCACAGGGCTGTCCCACGTGCACACGTGGTGGGAGTCGATCCTCGGCTTGAACGTCAAGGCAATGCAGGGAAAACATGTTCCTCTGGAATGGACTGACACATCTGGGGGACTCTTGGAATGGTGGCACGACCCTGGAGTTCCTCTCGCCTTTCCTGTGGAGAGCGCCTCCTCTTGAGATGCGACGGGAACGCCGGGAATTCTTTCCCTACGAAACAGGGAAAGGATCCCTCATCTCGAGCTATGAGGCGGAAACGGGGCTCCCCTGGATGTGTGCTGGACCACACGTGCTTCCTCTCGAGTGGAGACGGGTATGTCGGGGAACTTCTTGAGTTGCAGCAAGGGTGTGAAGGACCCTTTGGAAGTTCCAGTGGTTAGACGTGATTAGCCTCGCGAAGCCTCAGCGGAAATGGGCCTCATCTCGCCTGGAGGGAAAAACCTCCTGGATTTTTTCGAGTTGCGGCAGGTGCTCTCGACTTACGACGGGGACCTCAGGGACCCGCTCTGGTGGCCTCAGGAAAGGCCAGTCCCCATGCGAGTTCCTCGGGGGCCTCGCGGGATTCCTCTCCCGTCGATGCCGGGGCCTAAGACCTTGTGTGGAGTCGGGGCCGGAACCTGAGGATTCCTCTCCAGTGCTGACATGGATCTTGGGGTACTTCTGGAGTCTCCCCAGGGGAGTCAGTCCTCGTCTCGAATGCGGGCATGCACTTGCGCTTTCCCCCTGAGCGGTAGCAGCAGTGTCACGCAATCCGCCGCGTGGATCAAAGGATCTATGGTTTTACCTCGAGTCTTTCCCACGAGGCTTTCCCACGAGGCTTTCCCAGAGGGCTGTCCCACGTGCACACGTGGTGGGAGTCGATCCTGGGCTTGAACGTCAAGGCAGTGCAGGGAAAACAGGTTCCTCTGGAATGGACTGACATATCTGGGGGGCTCTTGGAATGGTGGCACGACCCTGGAGTTCCTCTCGCCTTTCCTGTGGAGAGCGCCTCCTCTTGAGATGCGACGGGAACGCCGGGAATTCTTTCCCTACGAAACAGGGAAAGGATCCCTCATCTCGAGCTATGAGGCGGAAACGGGGTTCCCCTGGATGTGTGCGGGAACCTCCTGCTTCCTCTCGAGTGGAGACGGGTATGTCGGGGAACTTCTTGAGTTGCAGCAAGGGTGTGAAGGACCCTTTGGAAGTTCCAGTGGTTAGATGTGATTAGCCTCGAGAAGCCTCAGCGGAAATGGGCCTCACCTCGCCTGGAGGGCAAAACCTCCTGGATTTTCTCGAGTTGTGGCAGGTGCTCCCGACTTACGACGGGGACCTCAGGGACCCGCTCTGGTGGCCTCAGGAAAGGCCAGTCCCTATGCGAATTCCTCGGGGGCCTCTCGGGATTCCTCTCCCGTCGATGCCGGGGCCTAAAACCTTGTGTGGAGTCGGGGCCGGAACCTGAGGATTCCTCTCCAGAGCTGACATGGATCTTGGGGTACTTCTGGAGTCTCCCCAGGGGAGTCAGTGCTCGTCTCGAATGCGGGCATGCACTTGTGCTTTCCTCCAGAGCGGTAGCAGCGGTGTCACGCAGTCCGCCACAGGGATCAAAGGATCTATGGTTTTCCCTCGAGTCTTTCCCACGAGGCTTTCCCACGAGGCTTTCCCACAGGGCTGTCCCACGTGCACGCGTGGTGGGAGTCGATCCTCGGCTTGAACGTCAAGGCAGTGCAGGGAAAAGAGGTTCCTCTGTAATGGACTGACACATCTGTGGGTCTCTTGGAATGGTGGCACAACTCTGGAGATCCTCTCCCCTTTCCTGTTGAGAGCGCCTCCTCTTGAGATGCGACGGGAACGCGGGGAATTCTTTCCCTACGAAACAGGGAAAGGATCCCTCATCTCGAGCTAGCAGGTGGAAACGGGGTTCCCCTGGATGTGTGCTGGACCCCACGTGCTTCCTCTCGAGTGGAGACGGGTATGTCGGGGAACTTCTTGAGTTGCAGCAAGGGTGTGAAGGACCCTTTGGAAGTTCCAGGGGTTAGACGTGATTAGCCTCGAGAAGCCTCAGCGGAAATGGGCCTCATCTCGCCTGGAGGGTAAAACCTCCTGGATTTTCTCGAGTTGCGGCAGGTGCTCTCGACTTACGACGGGGACGTCGGGGACCCGCTCTGGTGGCCTCAGGAAAGGCCAGTCCCCATGCGAGTTCCTCGGGGGCCTCTCGGGATTCCTCTCCCGTCGATGCCGGGGCCTAAGACCTTGTGTGGAGTCGGGGCCGGAACCTGAGGATTCCTCTCCAGTGCTGACATTGATTTTGGGGTACTTCTGGAGTCTCCCCAGGGGAGTCAGTGCTCGTCTCGAATGCGGGCATGCACTTGCGCTTTCCTCCAGAGCGGTGGCAGCAGTGTCACTCAGTCCGCCCCGTGGATCAAAGGATCTATGGTTTTCCCTCGAGTCTTTCCCACGAGGCTTTCCCACGAGGCTTTCCCTCAGGGCTGTCCCACGTGCACACGTGGTGGGAGTCGATCCTCGGCTTGAACGTCAAGGCAGTGCAGGGAAAACAGGTTCCTCTGGAATGGACTGACACATCTAGGGGACTCTTGGAATGGTGGCATGACCCTGGAGTTCCTCTCGCCTTTCCTGTGGAGAGCGACTCCTCTTGAGATGCGACGGGAACGCCGGGAATTCTTTCCCTACGAAACATGGAAAGGATCCCTCATCTCGAGCTAGGAGGCGGAAACGGGGCTCGCCTGGATGTGTGCGGGAACCTCGTGCTTCCTCTCGAGTGGAGACGGGTATGTCGGGGAACTTCTTGAGTTGCAGCAAGGGGGTGAAGGACCCTTTGGAAGTTCCAGTGGTTAGATGTGATTAGCCTCGAGAAGCCTCAGTGGAAATGGGCCTCATCTCGCCTGGAGGGCAAACCTCCTGGATTTTCTCGAGTTGCGGCAGGTGCTCTCGACTTACGACGGGGACCTCAGGGACCCGCTCTGGTGGCCTCAGGAAAGGCCAGTCCCCATGCGAGTTCCTCGGGGGCCTCTCGGGATTCCTCTCCCGTCGATGCCTGGGCCTAAGACCTTGTGTGGAGTCGGGGCTGGAAACTGAGGATTCCTCTCCAGTGCTGACATGGACCTTGGGGTACTTCTGGAGTCTCCCCAGGGGAGTCAGTCCTCGTCTCGAATGCGGGCATGCACTTGCGCTTTTCTCCAGAGCGGTAGCAGCAGTGTCACGCAGTCCGTCGCGTGGATCAAAGGATCTACGGTTTTCCCTCGAGTCTTTCCCACGAGGCTGTCCCACAGGGCTGTCCCACGTGCACACGTGGTGGGAGTCGATCCTCGGCTTGAACGTCAAGGCAGGGCAGGGAAAACAGGTTCCTCTGCAATGGACTGACACATCTGGGAGTCTCTTGGAATGGTGGCACGACTCTGGAGTTCCTCTTCCCTTTCCTGTGGAGAGCGCCTCCTCTTGAGATGCGACGGGAACGCCGGGGATTCTTTTCCTATGAAGCAGGGAAAGGATCCCTCATCTCGAGCTATGAGGCGGAAACGGGGCTCCCCTGGATGTGTGCTGGACCACACGTGCTTCCTCTCGAGTGGAGACGGGTATGTCGGGGAACTTCTTGAGTTGCAGCACGGGTGTGAAGGACCCTTTGGAAGTTCCAGTGGTTAGACGTGATTAGCCTCGAGAAGCCTCAGCGGAAATGGGCCTCATCTCGCCTGGAGGGAAAAACCTCCTGGATTTTCTCGAGTTGCGGCAGGTGCTCTCGACTTACGACGGGGACCTCAGGGACCCGCTCTGGTGGCCTCAGGAAAGGCCAGTCCCCATGCGAGTTCCTCGGGGGCCTCGCGGGATTCCTCTCCCGTCGATGCCGGGGCCTAAGACCTTGTGTGGAGTCGGGGCCGGAACCTGAGGATTCCTCTCCAGTGCTGACATGGATCTTGGGGTACTTCTGGAGTCTCCCCAGGGGAATCAGTCCTCGTCTCGAATGCGGGCATGCACTTGCGCTTTCCCCCTGAGCGGTAGCAGCAGTGTCACGCAATCCGCCGCGTGGATCAAAGGATCTATGGTTTTCCCTCGAGTCTTTCCCACGAGGCTTTCCCACGAGGCTTTCCCAGAGGGCTGTCCCACGTGCACACGTGGTGGGAGTCGATCCTCGGCTTGAACGTCAAGGCAGTGCAGGGAAAAAAGGTTCCTCTGCAATGGACTGACACATCTGGGGGGCTCTTGGAATGGTGGCACGACCCTGGAGTTCCTCTCGCCTTTCCTGTGGAGAGCGCCTCCTCTTGAGATGCGACGGGAACGCCGAGAATTCTTTCCCTACGAAACAGGGAAAGGATCCCTCATCTCGAGCTATGAGGCGGAAACGGGGCTCCCCTGGATGTGTGCGGGAACCTCGTGCTTCCTCTCGAGTGCAGACGGGTATGTCGGGGAACTGCTTGAGTTGCAGCAAGGGTGTGAAGGACCCTTTGGAAGTTCCAGTGGTTAGACGTGATTAGCCTCGAGAAGCCTCAGCGGAAATGGGCCTCATCTCGCCTGGAGGGCAAAACCTCCTGGATTTTCTCGAGTTGCGGCAGGTGCTCTCGACTTACGACGGGGACTCAGGGACCCGCTCTGGTGGCCTCAGGAAAGGCCAGTCCCCATGCGAGTTCCTCGGGGGCCTCGCGGGATTCCTCTCCCGTCGATGCCGGGGCCTAAGACCTTGTGTGGAGTCGGGGCCGGAACCTGAGGATTCCTCTCCAGTGCTGACATGGATCTTGGGGTACTTCTGGAGTCTCCCCAGGGGAGTCAGTCCTCGTCTCGAATGCGGGCATGCACTTGCGCTTTCCTCCAGAGCGGTAGCAGCAGTGTCACGCAGTCCGCCGCGTGGATCAAAGGATCTATGGTTTTCCCTCGAGTCTTTCCCACAGGCTTTTCCACGATGCTTTCCCACAGGGCTGTCCCACGTGCACACGTGGTGGGAGTCGATCCTCAGCTTGAACGTCAAGGCAGTGCAGGGAAAACAGGTTCCTCTGGAATGGACTGACACATCCGGGGGACTCTTGGAATGGTGGCACGACCCTGGAGTTCCTCTCGCCTTTCCTGTGGAGAGCGCCTCCTCTTGAGATGCGACGGGAACGCCGGGAATTCTTTCCCTACGAAACAGGGAAAGGATCCCTCATCTCGAGCTAGGAGGCGGAAACGGGTCTCCCCTGGATGTGTGCGGGACCCCACGTACTTCCTCTCGAGTGGAGACGGGTATGTCGCGGAACTGCTTGAGTTGCAGCAAGGGTGTGAAGGACTCTTTGGAAGTTCCAGTGGTTAGATGTGATTGGCCTCGAGAAGCCTCAGCGGAAATGGGCCTCATCTCGCCTGGAGGGCAAAACCTCCTGGATTTTCTCGAGATGCGGTAGGTGCTCTCGAATTACGACGGGGACCTCAGGGACCCGCTCTGGTGGCCTCAGGAAAGGCCAGTCCCCATGCGAGTTCCTCGGGGGCCTCTCCGGATTCCTCTCCCTTCGATGCCGGGGCCTAAGACCTTGTGTGGAGTCGGGGCCGGAACCTGAGGATTCCTCTCCAGTGCTGACATGGATCTTGGGGTACTTCTGGAGTCTCCCCAGGGGAGTCAGTCCTCGTCTCGAATGCGGGTATGCACTTGCGCTTTCCTCCAGAGCGGTAGCAGCAGTGTCACGCAGTCCGCCGCGTGGATCAAAGGATCTATGGTTTTCCCTCGAGTCATTCCCACGAGGCTTTCCCACGAGGCTTTCCCACAGGGCTGTCCCACGTGCACACGTGGTGGGAGTCGATCCTCTGCTTGAACGTCATGGCAGTGCAGGGAAAACAGGTTCCTCTGGAATTGACTGACACATCTGGGGGTCTCTTGGAATGGTGGCACGACCCTGGAGTTCCTCTCGCCTTTCCTGTGGAGAGCGCCCCCTCTTGAGATGCGACGGGAACGCCGGGAATTCTTTCCCTACGAAACAGGGAAAGGATCCCTCATCTCGAGCTAGGAGGCGGAAACGGGGCTCCCCTGGATGTGTGCGGGACCCTCGTGCTTCCTCTCGAGTGGAGACGGGTATGTCGGGGAACTTATTGAGTTGCAGCAAGGGTGTGAAGGACCCATTGGAAGTTCCAGTGGTTAGATGTGATTAGCCTCGAGAAACCTCAGCGGAAATGGGCCTCATCTCGCCTGGAGGGCAAAACCTCCTGGATTTTCTCGAGACGCGGCAGATGCTCCCGACTTACGACGGGGACCTCAGGGACCCGCTCTGGTGGCCTCAGGAAAGGCCAGTCCCTATGCGAATTCCTCGGGGGCCTCTCGGGATTCCTCCCCCGTCGATGCCGGGGCCTAAGACCTTGTGTGGAGTCGGGGCCGGAACCTGAGGATTCCTCTCCAGAGCTGACATGGATCTTGGGGTACTTCTGGAGTCTCCCCAGGGGAGTCAGTGCTCGTCTCGAATGCGGGCATGCACTTGCGCTTTCCTCCAGAGCCGTAGCAGCAGTGTCACGGAGTCCGCCCCGTGGATCAAAGGATCTATGGTTTTCCCTCGAGTCTTTCCCACGAGGCTTTTCCACGAGGCTTTCCCACAGGGCTGTCCCACGTGCACACGTGGTGGGAGTCGATCCTCGGCTTGAACGTCAAGGCAGTGCAGGGAAAACAGGTTCCTCTGGAATGGACTGACACATCTAGGGGACTCTTGCAATGGTGGCACGACCCTGGAGTTCCTCTCGCCTTTCCTGTGGAGAGCGCCTCCTCTTGAGATGCGACGGGAACGCCGGGAATTCTTTCCCTACGAAACAGGGAAAGGATCCCTCATCTCGAGCTAGGAGGCGGAAACGGGGCTCGCCTGGATGTGTGCGGGAACCTCCTGCTTCCTCTCGAGTGGAGACGGGTATGTCGGGGAACTTCTTGAGTTGCAGCAAGGGTGTGAAGGACCCTTTGGAAGTTCCAGTGGTTAGACGTGATTAGCCTCGAGAAGCCTCAGCGGAAATGGGCCTCATCTCGCCTGGAGGCCAAAACCTCCTGGATTTTCTCGAGTTGCGGCAGGTGCTCTCGACTTACGACGGGGACCTCAGGGACCCGCTCTGGTGGCCTCAGGAAAGGCCAGTCCCCATGCGAGTTCCTCGGGGGCCTCTCGGGATTCCTTTCCCGTCGATGCCGGGGCCTAAGACCTTGTGTGGAGTCGGCGCCGGAACATGAGGATTCCTCTCCAGTGCTGACATGGATCTTGGGGTACTTCTGGAGTCTCCATAGGGGAGTCAGTCCTCGTCTCGAATGCGGCCATGCACTTGCGCTTTCCTCCAGAGCGGTAGCAGCAGTGTCACGCAGTCCGCCGCGTGGATCAAAGGATCTATGGTTTTCCCTCGAGTCTTTCCCACAGGCTTTCCCATGAGGCTTTCCCACAGGGCTGTCCCACGTGCACACGTGGTGTGAGTCGATCCTCAGCTTGAACGTCAAGGCAGTGCAGGGAAAACAGGTTACTCTGGAATGGACTGACACATCCGGGGGACTCTTGGAATGGTGGCACGACCCTGGAGTTCCTCTCGCCTTTCCTGTGGAGAGCGCCTCCTCTTGAGATGCGACGGGAACGCCGGGAATTCTTTCCCTACGAAACAGGGAAAGGATCCCTCATCTCGAGCTAGGAGGCGGAAACGGGGCTCCCCTGGATGTGTGCGGGAACCTCGTGCTTCCTCTCGGGTGGAGACGGTTATGTCGGGGAACTTCTTGAGTTGCAGCAAGGGTGTGAAGGACCCTTTGGAAGTTCCAGTGGTTAGATGTGATTAGCCTCGAGAAGCCTCAGCGGAAATGGGCCTCATCTCGCCTGGAGGGCAAAACCTCCTGGATTTTCTCGAGTTGCGGCAGGTGCTCTCGACTTACGACCGGGACCTCAGGGACCCGCTCTGGTGGCCTCAGGAAAGGCCAGTCCCCATGCAAGTTCCTCGGGGGCCTCACGGGATTCCTCTCCCGTCGATGCCGGGGCCTAAGACCTTGTGTGGAGTCGGGGCCGGAACCTGAGGATTCCTCTCCAGTGCTGACATGGATCTTGGGGTACTTCTGGAGTCTCCCCAGGGGAGTCAGTCCTCGTCTCGAATGCGGGCATGCACTTGCGCTTTCCCCCTGAGTGGTAGCAGCAGTGTCACGCAATCCGCCGCGTGGATCAAAGGATCTATGGTTTTCCCTCGAGTCTTTCCCACGAGGCTTTCCCACGAGGCTTTCCCAGAGGGCTGTCCCACGTGCACACGTGGTGGGAGTCGATCCTCGGCTTGAACGTCAAGGCAGTGCAGGGAAAACAGGTTCCTCTGGAATGGACTGACACATCTGGGGGGCTCTTGGAATGGTGGCACGACCCTGGAGTTCCTCTCGCCTTTCCTGTGGAGAGCGCCTCCTCTTGAGATGCGACGGGAACGCGGGGAATTCTTTCCCTACGAAACAGGGAAAGGATCCCTCATCTCGAGCTAGCAGGCGGAAACGGGGTTCCCCTGGATGTGTGCGGGACCCCACGTGCTTCCTCTCGAGTGGAGACGGGTATGTCGGGGAACTTCTTGAGTTGCAGCAAGGGTGTGAAGGACCCTTTGGAAGTTCCAGTGGTTAGATGTGATTAGCCACGAGAAGCCTCAGTGGAAATGGGCCTCATCTCGCCTGGAGGGCAACCCTCCTGGATTTTCTCGAGTTGCGGCAGGTGCTCTCGACTTACGACGGGGACCTCAGGGACCCGCTCTGGTGGCCTCAGGAAAGGCCAGTCCCCATGCGAGTTCCTCGGGGGCCTCTCGGGATTCCTCTCCCGTCGATGCCGGGGCCTAACACCTTGTGTGGAGTCAGGGCCGGAACCTGAGTATTCCTCTCCAGTGCTGACATGGATCTTGGGGTACTTCTGGAGTCTCCCCAGGGGAGTCAATCCTCGTCTCGAATGCGGGCATGCACTTGCGCTTTCCTCCAGAGCGGCAGCAGCAGTGTCACGCAGTCCGCCGCGTGGATCAAAGGATCTATGGTTTTCCCTCGAGTCTTTCCCACGAGGCTGTCCCACAGGGCTGTCCCACGTGCACACGTGGTGGGAGTCGATCCTCGGCTTGAACGTCAAGGCAGTGCAGGGAAAAGAGTTTCCTCTGCAATGGACTGACACATCTGGGAGTCTCTTGGAATGGTGGCACGACTCTGGAGTTCCTCTTCCCTTTCCTGTGGAGAGCGCCTCCTCTTGAGATGCGACGGGAACGCCGGGGATTCTTTTCCTACGAAGCAGGGAAAGGATCCCTCATCTCGAGCTATGAGGCGGAAACGGGGCTCCCCTGGATGTGTGCTGGACCACACGTGCTTCCTCTCGAGTGGAGACGGGTATGTCGGGGAACTTCTTGAGTTGCAGCAAGGGTGTGAAGGACCCTTTGGAAGTTCCAGTGGTTAGACGTGATTAGCCTCGAGAAGCCTCAGCGGAAATGGGCCTCATCTCGCCTGGAGGGAAAAACCTCCTGGATTTTCTCGAGTTGCGGCAGGTGCTCTCGACTTACGACGGGGACCTCAGGGACCCGCTCTGGTGGCCTCAGGAAAGGCCAGTCCCCATGCGAGTTCCTCGGGGGCCTCGCGGGATTCCTCTCCCGTCGATGCCGGGGCCTAAGACCTTGTGTGGAGTCGGGGCCGGAACCTGAGGATTCCTCTCCAGTGCTGACATGGATCTTGGGGTACTTCTGGAGTCTCCCCAGGGGAGTCAGTCCTCGTCTCGAATGCGGGCATGCACTTGCGCTTTCCCCCTGAGCGGTAGCAGCAGTGTCACGCAATCCGCCGCGTGGATCAAAGGATCTATGGTTTTCCCTCGAGTCTTTCCCACGAGGCTTTCCCACGAGGCTTTCCCAGAGGGCTGTCCCACGTGCACACGTGGTGGGAGTCGATCCTCGGCTTGAACGTCAAGGCAGTGCAGGGAAAACAGGTTCCTCTGGAATGGACTGACACATCTGGGGGTCTCTTGGAATGGTGGCACGACCCTGGAGTTCCTCTCGCCTTTCCTGTGGAGAGCGCCTCCTCTTGAGATGCGACGGGAACGCCGGGAATTCTTTCCCTACGAAACAGGGAAAGGATCCCTCATCTCGAGCTAGGAGGCGGAATCGGGGCTCCCCTGGATGTGTGCGGGACCCTCGTGCTTCCTCTCGAGTGGAGACGGGTATGTCGGGGAACTTCTTGAGTTGCAGCAAGGGTGTGAAGGACCCTTTGGAAGTTCCAGTGGTTAGATGTGATTAGCCTCGAGAAACCTCAGCGGAAATGGGCCTCATCTCTCCTGGAGGGCAAAACCTCCTGGATTTTCTCGAGTCGCGGCAGGTGCTCTCGACGTAAGACGGGGACCTCAGGGACCCGCTCTGGTGGCCTCAGGAAAGGCCAGTCCCTATGCGAATTCCTCGGGGGCCTCTCGGGATTCCTCTCCCATCGATGCCGGGGCCTAAGACCTTGTGTGGAGTCGGGGCCGGAACCTGAGGATTCCTCTCCAGAGCTGACATGGATCTTGGGGTACTTCTGGAGTCTCCCCAGGGGAGTCAGTGCTCGTCTCGAATGCGGGCATGCACTTGCGCTTTCCTCCAGAGCGGTAGCAGCAGTGTCACGCAGTCCGCCACAGGGATCAAAGGATCTATGGTTTTCCCTCGAGTCTTTCCCACGAGGCTTTCCCACGAGGCTTTCCCACAGGGCTGTCCCACGTGCACGTGTGGTGGGAGTCGATCCTCGGCTTGAACGTCAAGGCAGTGCAGGGAAAAGAGGTTCCTCTGTAATGGACTGACACATCTGTGGGTCTCTTGGAATGGTGGCACGACTCTGGAGATCCTCTCCCCTTTCCTGTTGAGAGCGCCTCCTCTTGAGATGCGACAGGAACGCGGGGAATTCTTTCCCTACGAAACAGGGAAAGGATCCCTCATCTCGAGCTAGCAGGCGGAAACGGGGTTCCCCTGGATGTGTGCTGGACCCCACGTGCTTCCTCTCGAGTGGAGACGGGTACGTCGGGGAACTTCTTGAGTTGCAGCAAGGGTGAGAAGGACCCTTTGGAAGTTCCAGGGGTTAGACGTGATTAGCATCGAGAAGCCTCAGCGTAAATGGGCCTCATCTCGCCTGGAGGGTAAAACCTCCTGGATTTTCTCGAGTTGTGGCAGGTGCTCTCGACTTACGACGGGGACCTCAGGGACCCGCTCTGGTGGCCTCAGGAAAGGCCAGTCCCCATGCGAGTTCCTCGGGGGCCTCTCGGGATTCCTCTCCCGTCGATGCCGGTGCCTAAGACCTTGTGTGGAGTCGGGGCCGGAACCTGAGGATTCCTCTCCAGTGCTGACATTGATTTTGGGGTACTTCTGGAGTCTCCCCAGGGGAGTCAGTCCTCGTCTCGAATGCGGGCATGCACTTGCGCTTTCCTCCAGAGCGGTAGCAGCAGTGTCACACAGTCCGCCCCGTGGATCAAAGGATCTATGGTTTTCCCTCGAGTCTTTCCCACGAAGCTTTTCCACGAGGCTTTCCCACAGCGCTGTCCCACGTGCACACGTGGTGGGAGTCGATCCTCGGCTTGAACGTCAAGGCAATGCAGGGAAAACATGTTCCTCTGGAATGGACTGACACATCTGGGGGACTCTTGGAATGGTGGCACGACCCTGGAGTTCCTCTCGCCTTTCCTGTGGAGAGCGCCTCCTCTTGAGATGCGACGGGAACGCCGGGAATTCTTTCCCTACGAAACAGGGAAAGGATCCCTCATCTCGAGCTAGGAGGCGGAAACGGGGCTCCCCTGGATGTGTGCTCTACCCTCGTGCTTCCTCTCGAGTGGAGACGGGTATGTCGGGGAACTTCTTGAGTTGCAGCAAGGGTGTGAAGGACCCTTTGAAAGTTCCAGTGGTTAGATGTGATTAGCCTCGAGATGCCTCAGTGGAAATGGGCCTCATCTCGCCTGGAGGGCAAACCTCCTGGATTTTTTCGAGTTGCGGCAGGTGCTCTCGACTTACGACGGGGACCTCAGGGACCCGCTCTGGTGGCCTCAGGAAAGGCCAGTCCCCATGCGAGTTCCTCGGGGGCCTCTCGGGATTCCTCTCCCGTCGATGCCGGGGCCTAAGATCTTGTGTGGAGTCAGGGCCGGAACCTGAGGATTCCTCTCCAGTGCTGACATGGATCTTGGGGTACTTCTGGAGTCTCCCCAGGGGAGTCAGTCCTCGTCTCGAATGCGGCCATGCACTTGCCCTTTCCTCCAGAGCGGTAGCAGCAGTGTCACGCAGTCCGCCGCGTGGATCAAAGGATCTATGGTTTTCCCTCGAGTCTTTCCCACGAGGCTGTCCCACAGGGCTGTCCCACGTGCACACGTGGTGGGAGTCGATCCTCGGCTTGAACGTCAAGGCAGTGCAGGGAAAACAGGTTCCTCTGGAATGGACTGACACATCTGGGGGACTCTTGGAATGGTGGCACGACCCTGGAGTTACTCTCGCCTTTCCTGTGGAGAGCGCCTCCTCTTGAGATGCGACGGGAACGCCGGGAATTCTTTCCCTACGAAACAGGGAAAGGATCCCTCATCTGGAGCTAGGAGGCGGAAACGGGTTCTCCCCTGGATGTGTGCGGGACCCCACGTGCTTCCTCTCGAGTGGAGACGGGTATGTCGGGGAACTTCTTGATTTGCAGCAAGGGTGTGAAGGACCCTTTGGAAGTTCCAGTGGTTAGACGTGATTAGCCTCGAGAAGCCTCAGCGGATATGGGCCTCATCTCGCCAGGAGGGCAAAACCTCCTGGAATTTCTCGAGATGCGGCAGGTGCTCTCGACTTACGACGGGGACCTCAGGGACCCGCTCTGGTGGCCTCATGAAAGGCCAGTCCCCATGCGAGTTCCTCGGGGGCGTCTCGGGATTCCTCTCCCGTCGATGCCGGGGCCTAAGACGTTGTGTGGAGTCGGGGCCGGAACCTGAGGATTCCTCTCCAGTGCTGACATGGACCTTGGGGTATTTCTGGAGTCTCCCCAGGGGAGTCAGTCCTCGTCTCGAATGCGGGCATGCACTTGCGCTTTTCTCCAGAGCGGTATCAGCAGTGTCACGCAGTCCGCCGCGTGGATCAAAGGATCTATGGTTTTCCCTCGAGTCTTTCCCACGAGGCTTTCCCACGAGGCTTTCCCAGAGGGCTGTCCCACGTGCACACGTGGTGGGAGTCGATCCTCGGCTTGAACGTCAAGGCAGTGCAGGGAAAATAGGTTCTTCTGCAATGGACTGACACATCTGGGAGTCTCTTGGAATGGTGGCACGACTCTGGAGTTCCTCTTCCCTTTCCTGTGGAGAGCGCCTCCTCTTGAGATGCGACGGGAACGCCGGGGATTCTTTTCCTACGAAGCAGGGAAAGGATCCCTCATCTCGAGCTATGAGGCGAAAACGGGGCTCCCCTGGATGTGTGCTGGACCACACGTGCTTCCTCTCGAGTGGAGACGGGTATGTCGGGGAACTTCTTGAGTTGCAGCAAGGGTGTGAAGGACCCTTTGGAAGTTCCAGTGGTTAGACGTGATTAGCCTCGAGAAGCCTCAGCGGAAATGGGCCTCATCTCGCCTGGAGGGCAAAACCTCCTGGATTTTCTCGAGTTGCGGCAGGTGCTCTCGACTTACGACGGGGACCTCAGGGACCCGCTCTGGTGGCCTCAGGAAAGGCCAGTCCCCATGCGAGTTCCTCGGGGGCCTCTCGGGATTCCTTTCCCGTCGATGCCGGGGCCTAAGACCTTGTGTGGAGTCGGCGCCGGAACCTGAGGATTCCTCTCCAGTGCTGACATGGATCTTGGGGTACTTCTGGAGTCTCCATAGGGGAGTCAGTCCTCGTCTCGAATGCGGCCATGCACTTGCGCTTTCCTCCAGAGCGGTAGCAGCAGTGTCACGCAGTCCGCCGCGTGGATCAAAGGATCTATGGTTTTCCCTCGAGTCTTTCCCACAGGCTTTCCCATGAGGCTTTCCCACAGGGCTGTCCCACGTGCACACGTGGTGTGAGTCGATCCTCAGCTTGAACGTCAAGGCAGTGCAGGGAAAACAGGTTCCTCTGGAATGGACTGACACATCCGGGGGACTCTTGGAATGGTGGCACGACCCTGGAGTTCCTCTCGCCTTTCCTGTGGAGAGCGCCTCCTCTTGAGATGCGACGGGAACGCCGGGAATTCTTTCCCTACGAAACAGGGAAAGGATCCCTCATCTCGAGCTAGGAGGCGGAAACGGGGCTCCCCTGGATGTGTGCGGGAACCTCGTGCTTCCTCTCGGGTGGAGACGGTTATGTCGGGGAACTTCTTGAGTTGCAGCAAGGGTGTGAAGGACCCTTTGGAAGTTCCAGTGGTTAGATGTGATTAGCCTCGAGAAGCCTCAGCGGAAATGGGCCTCATCTCGCCTGGAGGGCAAAACCTCCTGGATTTTCTCGAGTTGCGGCAGGTGCTCTCGACTTACGACCGGGACCTCAGGGACCCGCTCTGGTGGCCTCAGGAAAGGCCAGTCCCCATGCAAGTTCCTCGGGGGCCTCACGGGATTCCTCTCCCGTCGATGCCGGGGCCTAAGACCTTGTGTGGAGTCGGGGCCGGAACCTGAGGATTCCTCTCCAGTGCTGACATGGATCTTGGGGTACTTCTGGAGTCTCCCCAGGGGAGTCAGTCCTCGTCTCGAATGCGGGCATGCACTTGCGCTTTCCCCCTGAGCGGTAGCAGCAGTGTCACGCAATCCGACGCGTGGATCAAAGGATCTATGGTTTTCCCTCGAGTCTTTCCCACGAGGCTTTCCCACGAGGCTTTCCCAGAGGGCTGTCCCACGTGCACACGTGGTGGGAGTCGATCCTCGGCTTGAACGTCAAGGCAGTGCAGGGAAAACAGGTTCCTCTGGAATGGACTGACACATCTGGGGGGCTCTTGGAATGGTGGCACGACCCTGGAGTTCCTCTCGCCTTTCCTGTGGAGAGCGCCTCCTCTTGAGATGCGACGGGAACGCCGGGAATTCTTTCCCTACGAAACAGGGAAAGGATCCCTCATCTCGAGCTATGAGGCGGAAACGGGGTTCCCCTGGATGTGTGCGGGAACCTCGTGCTTCCTCTCGAGTGGAGACGGGTATGTCGGGGAACTTCTTGAGTTGCAGCAAGGGTGTGAAGGACCCTTTGGAAGTTCCAGTGGTTAGATGTGATTAGCCACGAGAAGCCTCAGTGGAAATGGGCCTCATCTCGCCTGGAGGGCAACCCTCCTGGATTTTCTCGAGTTGCGGCAGGTGCTCTCGACTTACGACGGGGACCTCAGGGACCCGCTCTGGTGGCCTCAGGAAAGGCCAGTCCCCATGCGAGTTCCTCGGGGGCCTCTCGGGATTCCTCTCCCGTCGATGCCGGGGCCTAACACCTTGTGTGGAGTCAGGGCCGGAACCTGAGTATTCCTCTCCAGTGCTGACATGGATCTTGGGGTACTTCTGGAGTCTCCCCAGGGGAGTCAGTCCTCGTCTCGAATGCGGGCATGCACTTGCGCTTTCCTCCAGAGCGGCAGCAGCAGTGTCACGCAGTCCGCCGCGTGGATCAAAGGATCTATGGTTTTCCCTCGAGTCTTTCCCACGAGGCTGTCCCACAGGGCTGTCCCACGTGCACACGTGGTGGGAGTCGATCCTCGGCTTGAACGTCAAGGCAGTGCAGGGAAAAGAGTTTCCTCTGCAATGGACTGACACATCTGGGAGTCTCTTGGAATGGTGGCACGACTCTGGAGTTCCTCTTCCCTTTCCTGTGGAGAGCGCCTCCTCTTGAGATGCGACGGGAACGCCGGGGATTCTTTTCCTACGAAGCAGGGAAAGGATCCCTCATCTCGAGCTATGAGGCGGAAACGGGGCTCCCCTGGATGTGTGCTGGACCACACGTGCTTCCTCTCGAGTGGAGACGGGTATGTCGGGGAACTTCTTGAGTTGCAGCAAGGGTGTGAAGGACCCTTTGGAAGTTCCAGTGGTTAGACGTGATTAGCCTCGAGAAGCCTCAGCGGAAATGGGCCTCATCTCGCCTGGAGGGCAAAACCTCCTGGATTTTCTCGAGTTGCGGCAGGTGCTCTCGACTTACGACGGGGACCTCAGGGACCCGCTCTGGTGGCCTCAGGAAAGGCCAGTCCCCATGCGAGTTCCTCGGGGGCCTCGCGGTATTCCTCTCCCGTCGATGCCGGGGCCTAAGACCTTGTGTGGAGTCGGGGCCGGAACCTGAGGATTCCTCTCCAGAGCTGACATGGATCTTGGGGTACTTCTGGAGTCTCCCCAGGGGAGTCAGTCCTCGACTCGAATGCGGGCATGCACTTGCGCTTTCCTCCAGAGCGGTAGCAGCAGTGTCACGCAGTCCGCCGCGTGGATCAAAGGATCTATGGTTTTCCCTCGAGTCTTTCCCACGAGGCTTTCCCACGAGGCTTTCCCACAGGGCTGTCCCACGTGCACACGTGGTGGGAGTCGATCCTCGGCTTGAACGTCATGGCAGTGCAGGGAAAACAGGTTCCTCTGGAATGGACTGACACATCTGGGGGTCTCTTAAAATGGTGGCACGACCCTGGAGTTCCTCTCGCCTTTCCTGTGGAGAGCGCCCCCTCTTGAGATGCGACGGGAACGCCGGGAATTCTTTCCCTACGAAACAGGGAAAGGATCCCTCATCTCGAGCTAGGAGGCGGAAACGGGGCTCGCCTGGATGTGTGCGGGAACCTCCTGCTTCCTCTCGAGTGGAGACGGTTATGTCGGGGAACTTCTTGAGTTGCAGCAAGGGGGTGAAGGACCCTTTGGAAGTTCCAGTGGTTAGATGTGATTTGCCTCGAGAAGCCTCAGTGGAAATGGGCCTCATCTCGCCTAGAGGGCAAACCTCCTGGATTTTCTCGAGTTGCGGCAGGTGCTCTCGACTTACGACGGGGACCTCAGGGACCCGCTCTGGTGGCCTCAGGAAAGGCCAGTCCCCATGCGAGTTCCTCGGGGGCCTCTCGGGATTCCTCTCCCGTCGATGCCGGGGCCTAAGACGTTGTGTGGAGTCGGGGCCGGAACCTGAGGATTCCTCTCCAGTGCTGACATGGACCTTGGGGTACTTCTGGAGTCTCCCCAGGGGAGTCAGTCCTCGTCTCGAATGCGGGCATGCACTTGCGCTTTTCTCCAGAGCGGTAGCAGCAGTGTCACGCAGTCCGCCGCGTGGATCAAAGGATCTATGGTTTTCCCTCGAGTCTTTCCCACGAGGCTTTCCCACGAGGCTTTCCCACAGGGCTGTCCCACGTGCACACGTGGTGGGAGTCGATCCTCGGCTTGAACGTCAAGGCAGTGCAGGGAAAACAGGTTCCTCTGGAATGGACTGACACATCTGGGGGGCTCTTGGAATGGTGGCACGACCCTGGAGTTCCTCTCGCCTTTCCTGTGGAGAGCGCCTCCTCTTGAGATGCGACGGGAACGCCGGGAATTCTTTCCCTACGAAACAGGGAAAGGATCCCTCATCTCGAGCTAGGAGGCGGAAACGGGGTTCCCCTGGATGTGTGCGGGAACCTCGTGCTTCCTCTCGAGTGCAGACGGGTATGTCCGGGAACTTCTTGAGTTGCAGCAAGGGTGTGAAGGACCCTTTGGAAGTTCCAGTGGTTAGATGTGATTAGCCTCGAGAAGCCTCAGCGGAAATGGGCCTCATCTCGCCTGGAGGGCAAAACCTCCTGGATTTTCTCGAGTTGCGGCAGGTGCTCTCGACTTACGACGGGGACCTCAGGGAGCCGCTCTGGTGGCCTCAGGAAAGGCCAGTCCCCATGCGAGTTCCTCGGGGGCCTCACGGGATTCCTCTCCCGTCGATGCCGGGGCCTAAGACCTTGTGTGGAGTCGGGGCCGGAACCTGAGGATTCCTCTCCAGTGCTGACATGGATCTTGGGGTACTTCTGGAGTCTCCCCAGGGGAGTCAGTCCTCGTCTCGAATGCGGGCATGCACTTGCGCTTTCCCCCTGAGTGGTAGCAGCAGTGTCACGCAATCCGCCGCGTGGATCAAAGGATCTATGGTTTTCCCTCGAGTCTTTCCCACGAGGCTTTCCCACGAGGCTTTCCCAGAGGGCTGTCCCACGTGCACACGTGGTGGGAGTCGATCCTCGGCTTGAACGTCAAGGCAGTGCAGGGAAAACAGGTTCCTCTGGAATGGACTGACACATCTGGGCGGCTCTTGGAATGGTGGCACGACCCTGGAGTTCCTCTCGCCTTTCCTGTGGAGATCGCCTCCTCTTGAGATGCGACGGGAACGCGGGGAATTCTTTCCCTACGAAACAGGGAAAGGATCCCTCATCTCGAGCTAGCAGGCGGAAACGGGGTTCCCCTGGATGTGTGCGGGACCCCACGTGCTTCCTCTCGAGTGGAGCCGGGTATGTCGGGGAACTTCTTGAGTTGCAGCAAGGGTGTGAAGGACCCTTTGGAAGTTCCAGTGGTTAGATGTGATTAGCCACGAGAAGCCTCAGTGGAAATGGGCCTCATCTCGCCTGGAGGGCAACCCTCCTGGATTTTCTCGAGTTGCGGCAGGTGCTCTCGACTTACGACGGGGACCTCAGGGACCCGCTCTGGTGGCCTCAGGAAAGGCCAGTCCCCATGCGAGTTCCTCGGGGGCCTCTCGGGATTCCTCTCCCGTCGATGCCGGGGCCTAACACCTTGTGTGGAGTCAGGGCCGGAACCTGAGTATTCCTCTCCAGTGCTGACATGGATCTTGGGGTACTTCTGGAGTCTCCCCAGGGGAGTCAGTCCTCGTCTCGAATGCGGGCATGCACTTGCGCTTTCCTCCAGAGCGGCAGCAGCAGTGTCACGCAGTCCGCCGCGTGGATCAAAGGATCTATGGTTTTCCCTCGAGTCTTTCCCACGAGGCTGTCCCACAGGGCTGTCCCACGTGCACACGTGGTGGGAGTCGATCCTCGGCTTGAACGTCAAGGCAGTGCAGGGAAAAGAGTTTCCTCTGCAATGGACTGACACATCTGGGAGTCTCTTGGAATGGTGGGACGACTCTGGAGTTCCTCTTCCCTTTCCTGTGGAGAGCGCCTCCTCTTGAGATGCGACGGGAACGCCGGGGATTCTTTTCCTACGAAGCAGGGAAAGGATCCCTCATCTCGAGCTATGAGGCGGAAACGGGGCTCCCCTGGATGTGTGCTGGACCACACGTGCTTCCTCTCGAGTGGAGACGGGTATGTCGGGGAACTTCTTGAGTTGCAGCAAGGGTGTGAAGGACCCTTTGGAAGTTCCAGTGGTTAGACGTGATTAGCCTCGAGAAGCCTCAGCGGAAATGGGCCTCATCTCGCCTGGAGGGAAAAACCTCCTGGATTTTCTCGAGTTGCGGCAGGTGCTCTCGACTTACGACGGGGACCTCAGGGACCCGCTCTCGTGGCCTCAGGAAAGGCCAGTCCCCATGCGAGTTCCTCGGGGGCCTCGCGGGATTCCTCTCCCGTCGATGCCGGGGCCTAAGACCTTGTGTGGAGTCGGGGCCGGAACCTGAGGATTCCTCTCCAGTGCTGACATGGATCTTGGGGTACTTCTGGAGTCTCCCCAGGGGAGTCAGTCCTCGTCTCGAATGCGGGCATGCACTTGCGCTTTCCCCCTGAGCGGTAGCAGCAGTGTCACGCAATCCGCCGCGTGGATCAAAGGATCTATGGTTTTCCCTCAAGTCTTTCCCACGAGGCTTTCCCACGAGGCTTTCCCAGAGGGCTGTCCCACGTGCACACGTGGTGGGAGTCGATCCTCGGCTTGAACGTCAAGGCAGTGCAGGGAAAACAGGTTCCTCTGGAATGGACTGACACATCTGGGGGGCTCTTGGAATGGTGGCACGACCCTGGAGTTCCTCTCGCCTTTCCTGTGGAGAGCGCCTCCTCTTGAGATGCGACGGGAACGCCCGGAATTCTTTCCCTACGAAACAGGGAAAGGATCCCTCATCTCGAGCTAGGAGGCGGAAACGGGGTTCCCCTGGATGTGTGCGGGAACCTCGTGCTTCCTCTCGAGTGGAGACGGGTATGTCGGGGAAGTTCTTGAGTTGCAGCAAGGGTGTGAAGGACCCTTTGGAAGTTCCAGTGGTTAGATGTGATTAGCCTCGAGAAGCCTCAGCGGAAATGGGCCTCATCTCGCCTGGAGGGAAAAACCTCCTGGATTTTCTCGAGTTGCGGCAGGTGCTCCCGACTTACGACGGGGACCTCAGGGACCCGCTCTGGTGGCCTCAGGAAAGGCCAGTCCCTATGCGAATTCCTCGGGGGCCTCTCGGGATTCCTCTCCCGTCGATGCCGGGGCCTAAGACCTTGTGTGGAGTCGGGCCCGGAACCTGAGGATTCCTCTCCAGAGCTGAAATGGATCTTGGGGTACTTCTGGAGTCTCCCCAGGGGAGTCAGTCCTCGACTCGAATGCGGGCATGCACTTGCGCTTTCCTCCAGAGCGGTAGCAGCAGTGTCACGCAGTCCGCCACAGGGATCAAAGGATCTATGGTTTTCCCTCGAGTCTTTCCCACGAGGCTTTCCCACGAGGCTTTCCCACAGGGCTGTCCCACGTGCACGCGTGGTGGGAGTCGATCCTCGGCTTGAACGTCAAGGCAGTGCAGGGAAAAGAGGTTCCTCTGTAATGGACTGACACATCTGTGGGTCTCTTGGAATGGTGGCACAACTCTGGAGATCCTCTCCCCTTTCCTGTTGAGAGCGCCTCCTCTTGAGATGCGACGGGAACGCGGGGAATTCTTTCCCTACGAAACAGGGAAAGGATCCCTCATCTCGAGCTAGCAGGTGGAAACGGGGTTCCCCTGGATGTGTGCTGGACCCCACGTGCTTCCTCTCGAGTGGAGACGGGTATGTCGGGGAACTTCTTGAGTTGCAGCAAGGGTGTGAAGGACCCTTTGGAAGTTCCAGGGGTTAGACGTGATTAGCCTCGAGAAGCCTCAGCGGAAATGGGCCTCATCTCGCCTGGAGGGTAAAACCTCCTGGATTTTCTCGAGTTGCGGCAGGTGCTCTCGACTTACGACGGGGACCTCGGGGACCCGCTCTGGTGGCCTCAGGAAAGGCCAGTCCCCATGCGAGTTCCTCGGGGGCCACTCGGGATTCCTCTCCCGTCGATGCCGGGGCCTAAGACCTTGTGTGGAGTCGGGGCCGGAATCTGAGGATTCCTCTCCAGTGCTGACATTGATTTTGGGGTACTTCTGGAGTCTCCCCAGGGGAGTCAGTGCTCGTCTCGAATGCGGGCATGCACTTGCGCTTTCCTCCAGAGAGGTAGCAGCAGTGTCACTCAGTCCGCCCCGTGGATCAAAGGATCTATGGTTTTCCCTCCAGTCTTTCCCACGAGGCTTTTCCACGAGGCTTTCCCACAGGGCTGTCCCACGTGCACACGTGGTGGGAGTCGATCCTCGGCTTGAACGTCAAGGCAGTGCAGGGAAAACAGGTTCCTCTGGAATGGACTGACACATCTAAGGGACTCTTGGAATGGTGGCACGACCCTGGAGTTTCTCTCGCCTTTCCTGTGGAGAGCGCCTCCTCTTGAGATGCGACGGGAACGCCGGGAATTCTTTCCCTACGAAACAGGGAAAGGATCCCTCATCTCGAGCTAGCAGGTGGAAACGGGGTACCCCTGGATGTGTGCTGGACCCCACGTGCTTCCTCTCGAGTGGAGACGGGTATGTCGGGGAACTTCTTGAGTTGCAGCAAGGGGGTGAAGGACCCTTTGGAAGTTCCAGTGGTTAGATGTGATTAGCCTCGAGAAGCCTCAGTGGAAATGGGCCTCATCTCGCCTGGAGGGCAAACCTCCTGGATTTTCTTGAGTTGCGGCAGGTGCTCTCGACTTACGACGGGGACCTCAGGGACCCGCTCTGGTGGCCTCAGGAAAGGCCAGTCCCCATGCGAGTTCCTCGGGGGCCTCTCGGGATTCCTCTCCCGTCGATGCCGGGGCCTAAGACCTTGTGTGGAGTCGGGGCCGGAACCTGAGGATTCCTCTCCAGTGCTGACATGGATCTTGGGGTACTTCTGGAGTCTCCCCAGGGGAGTCAGTCCTCGTCTCGAATGCGGGCATGCACTTGCGCTTTCCTCCAGAGTGGTAGATGCAGTGTCACGCAGTCCGCCGCGTGGATCAAAGGATCTATGGTTTTCCCTCGAGTCTTTCCCACGAGGCTATCCCACAGGGCTGTCCCACCTGCACACGTGGTGGGAGTCGATCCTCGGCTTGAACGTCAAGGCAGTGCAGGGAAAACAGGTTCCTCTGGAATGGACTGACACATCTGGGGGACTCTTGGAATGGTGGCACGACCCTGGAGTTCCTCTCGCCTTTCCTGTGGAGAGCGCCTCCTCTTGAGATGGGACGGGAACGCCGGGAATTCTTTCCCTACGAAACAGGGAAAGGATCCCTCATCTGGAGCTAGGAGGCGGAAACGGGTTCTCCCCTGGATGTGTGCGGGACCCCACGTGCTTCCTCTCGAGTGGAGACGGGTATGTCGGGGAACTTCTTGAGTTGCAGCAAGGGTGTGAAGGACCCTTTGGAAGTTCCAGTGGTTAGACGTGATTAGCCTCGAGAAGCCTCAGCGGATATGGGCCTCATCTCGCCAGGAGGGCAAAACCTCCTGGAATTTCTCGAGATGCGGCAGGTGCTCTCGACTTACGACGGGGACCTCAGGGACCCGCTCTGGTGGCCTCATGAAAGGCCAGTCCCCATGCGAGTTCCTCGGGGGCGTCTCGGGATTCCTCTCCCGTCGATGCCGGGGCCTAAGATGTTGTGTGGAGTCGGGGCCGGAACCTGAGGATTCCTCTCCAGTGCTGACATGGACCTTGGGGTACTTCTGGAGTCTCCCCAGGGGAGTCAGTCCTCGTCTCGAATGCGGGCATGCACTTGCGCTTTTCTCCAGAGCGGTAGCAGCAGTGTCACGCAGTCCGCCGCGTGGAACAAAGGATCTATGGTTTTCCCTCGAGTCTTTCCCACGAGGCTTTCCCACGAGGCTTTCCCACAGGGCTGTCCCACGTGCACACGTGGTGGGACTCGATCCTCGGCTTGAACGTCAGGCAGTGCAGGGAAAAGAGGTTCCTCTGCAATGGACTGACACATCTGGGAGTCTCTTGGAATGGTGGCACGACTCTGGAGTTCCTCTTCCCTTTCCTGTGTAGAGCGCCTCCTCTTGAGATGCGACGGGAACGCCGGGGATTCTTTTCCTACGAAGCAGGGAAAGGATCCCTCATCTCGAGCTAGGAGGCGGAAACGGGTCTCCCCTGGATGTGTGCGGGACCCCACGTACTTCCTCTCGAGTGGAGACGGGTATGTCGCGGAACTGCTTGAGTTGCAGCAAGGGTGTGAAGGACCCTTTGGAAGTTCCAGTGGTTAGATGTGATTGGCATCGAGAAGCCTCAGCGGAAATGGGCCTCATCTCGCCTGGAGGGCAAAACCTCCTGGATTTTCTCGAGATGCGGTAGGTGCTCTCGAATTACGACGGGGACCTCAGGGACCCGCTCTGGTGGCCTCAGGAAAGGCCAGTCCCCATGCGAGTTCCTCGGGGGCCTCTCCGGATTCCTCTCCCTTCGATGCCGGGGCCTAAGACCTTGTGTGGAGTCGGGGCCGGAACCTGAGGATTCCTCTCCAGTGCTGACATGGATCTTGGGGTACTTCTGGAGTCTCCCCGGGGGAGTCATCCTCGTCTCGAATGCGGGCATGCACTTGCGCTTTCCTCCAGAGCGGTAGCAGCAGTGTCACGCAGTCCGCCGCGTGGATCAAAGGATCTATGGTTTTCCCTCGAGTCTTTCCCACGAGGCTTTCCCACGAGGCTTTCCCACAGGGCTGTCCCACGTGCACACGTGGTGGGAGTCGATCCTCGGCTTGAACGTCATGGCAGTGCAGGGAAAACAGGTTCCTCTGGAATGGACTGACACATCTGGGGGTCTCTTGGAATGGTGGCACGACCCTGGAGTTCCTCTCGCCTTTCCTGTGGAGAGCGCCCCCTCTTGAGATGCGACGGGAACGCCGGGAATTCTTTCCCTACGAAACAGGGAAAGGATCCCTCATCTCGAGCTAGGAGGCGGAAACGGGGCTCCCCTGGATGTGTGCGGGACCCTCGTGCTTCCTCTCGAGTGGAGACGGGTATGTCGGGGAACTTATTGAGTTGCAGCAAGGGTGTGAAGGACCCATTGGAAGTTCCAGTGGTTAGATGTGATTAGCCTCGAGTAACCTCAGCGGAAATGGGCCTCATCTCGCCTGGAGGGCAAAACCTCCTGGATTTTCTCGAGTCGCGGCAGATGCTCCCGACTTACGACGGGGACCTCAGGGACCCGCTCTGGTGGCCTCAGGAAAGGCCAGTCCCTATGCGAATTCCTCGGGGGCCTCTCGGGATTCCTCTCCCGTCGATGCCGGGGCCTAAGACCTTGTGTGGAGTCGGGGCCGGAACCTGAGGATTCCTCTCCAGAGCTGACATGGATCTTGGGGTACTTCTGGAGTCTCCCCAGGGGAGTCAGTGCTCGTCTCGAATGCGGGCATGCACTTGCGCTTTCCTCCAGAGCGGTAGCAGCAGTATCACGCAGTCCGCCCCGTGGATCAAAGGATCTATGGTTTTCCCTCGAGTCTTTCCCACGAGGCTTTTCCACGAGGTTTTCCCACAGGGCTGTCCCACGTGCACACGTGGTGGGAGTCGATCCTCGGCTTGAACGTCAAGGCAGTGCAGGGAAAACAGGTTCCTCTGGAATGGACTGACACATCTAGGGGACTCTTGGAATGGTGGCACGACCCTGGAGTTCCTCTCGCCTTTCCTGTGGAGAGCGCCTCCTCTTGAGATGCGACGGGAACGCCGGGAATTCTTTCCCTACGAAACAGGGAAAGGATCCCTCATCTCGAGCTAGGAGGCGGAAACGGGGCTCGCCTGGATGTGTGCGGGAACCTCCTGCTTCCTCTCGAGTGGAGACGGTTATGTCGGGGAACTTCTTGAGTTGCAGCAAGGGGGTGAAGGACCCTTTGGAAGTTCCAGTGGTTAGATGTGATTTGCCTCGAGAAGCCTCAGTGGAAATGGGCCTCATCTCGCCTAGAGGGCAAACCTCCTGGATTTTCTCGAGTTGCGGCAGGTGCTCTCGACTTACGACGGGGACCTCAGGGACCCGCTCTGGTGGCCTCAGGAAAGGCCAGTCCCCATGCGAGTTCCTCGGGGGCCTCTCGGGATTCCTCTCCCGTCGATGCCGGGGCCTAAGACGTTGTGTGGAGTCGGGGCCGGAACCTGAGGATTCCTCTCCAGTGCTGACATGGACCTTGGGGTACTTCTGGAGTCTCCCCAGGGGAGTCAGTCCTCGTCTCGAATGCGGGCATGCACTTGCGCTTTTCTCCAGAGCGGTAACAGCAGTGTCACGCAGTCCGCCGCGTGGATCAAAGGATCTATGGTTTTCCCTCGAGTCTTTCCCACGAGGCTTTCCCACGAGGCTTTCCCACAGGGCTGTCCCACGTGCACACGTGGTGGGAGTCGATCCTCGGCTTGAACGTCAGGCAGTGCAGGGAAAAGAGGTTCCTCTGCAATGGACTGACACATCTGGGAGTCTCTTGGAATGGTGGCACGACTCTGGAGTTCCTCTTCCCTTTCCTGTGGAGAGCGCCTCCTCTTGAGATGCGACGGGAACGCCGGGGATTCTTTTCCTACGAAGCAGGGAAAGGATCCCTCATCTCGAGCTATGAGGCGGAAACGGGGCTCCCCTGGATGTGTGCTGGACCACACGTGCTTCCTCTCGATTGGAGACGGGTATGTCAGGGAACTTCTTGAGTTGCAGCAAGGGTGTGAAGGACCCTTTGGAAGTTCCAGTGGTTAGACGTGATTAGCCTCGAGAAGCCTCAGCGGAAATGGGCCTCATCTCGCCTGGAGGGAAAAACCTCCTGGATTTTCTAGAGTTGCGGCAGGTGCTCTCGACTTACGACGGGGACCAAAGGAACCCGCTCTGGTGGCCTCAGGAAAGGCCAGTCCCCATGCGAGTTCCTCGGGGGCCTCTCGGGATTCCTCTCCCGTCGATGCCGGGGCCTAAGACCTTGTGTGGAGTCGGGGCCGGAACCTGAGGATTCCTCTCCAGTGCTGACATGGATCTTGGGGTACTTCTGGAGTCTCCCCAGGGGAGTCAGTCCTCGTCTCGAATGCGGCCATGCACTTGCGCTTTCCTCCAGAGCGGTAGCAGCAGTATCACGCAGTCCGCCGCGTGGATCAAAGGATCTATGGTTTTCCCTCGAGTCTTTCCCACAGGCTTTCCCACGAGGCTTTCCCACAGGGCTGTCCCACGTGCACACGTGGTGGGATTCGATCCTCGGCTTGAACGTCAAGGCAGTGCAGGGAAAACAGCTTCCTCTGGAATGGACTGACACATCCGGGGGACTCTTGGAATGGTGGCACGACCCTGGAGTTCCTCTCGCCTTTCCTGTGGAGAGCGCCTCCTCTTGAGATGCGACGGGAACCCCGGGAATTCTTTCCCTACGAAACAGGGAAAGGATCCCTCATCTCGAGCTAGGAGGCGGAAACGGGTCTCCCCTGGATGTGTGCGGGACCCCACGTGCTTCCTCTCGAGTGGAGACGGGTATGTCGGGGAACTGCTTGAGTTGCAGCAAGTGTGTGAAGGACCCTTTGGAAGTTCCAGTGGTTAGATGTGATTGGCCTCGAAAAGCCCCAGCGGAAATGGGCCTCATCTCGCCTGGAGGGCAAAACCTCCTGGATTTTCTCGAGTTGCGGCAGGTGCTCTCGACTTACGACGGGGACCTCAGGGACTCGCTCTGGTGGCCTCAGGAAAGGCCAGTCCCCATGCGAGTTCCTCGGGGGCCTCTCGGGATTCCTCTCCCTTCAATGCCGGGGACTAAGACATTGTGTGGAGTCGGGCCCGGCACCTGAGGATTCCTCTCCAGTGTTGACATGGATCTTGGGGTATTTCTGGAGTCTCCCCAGGGGAGTCAGTCCTAGTCTCGAATGCGGGCATGCATTTGCGCTTTCCTCCAGAGGGGTAGCAGCAGTGTCACGCAGTCCGCCGCGTGGATCAAAGGATCTATGGTTTTCCCTCGAGTCTTTCCCACGAGGCTTTCCCACGAGGCTTTCCCACAGGGCTGTCCCACGTGCACACGTGGTGGGAGTCGATCCTCAGCTTGAACGTCAAGGCAGTGCAGGGAAAACAGCTTCCTCTCTAATGGACTGACACATCTGGGGGATTCGTGGAATGGTGGCACGACCCTGGAGTTCCTCTCGCCTTTCCTGTGGAGAGCGCCTCCTCTTGAGATGCGACGGGAACCCCGGGAATTCTTTCCCTACGAAACAGGGAAAGGATCCCTTATCTCGAGATAGGAGGCCGAAACGGGGCTCCCCTGGATGTGTGCGGGACCCTCCTTCTTCCTCTCGAGTGGAGACGGGTATGTCGGGGAACTTCTTGAGTTGCAGCAAGGGTGTGAAGGACCCTTTGAAAGTTCCAGTGGTTAGATGTGATTAGCCTCGAGAAGCCTCAGCAGAAATGGGCCTCATCTCGCCTGGAGGGCAAAATCTCCTGGATTTTCTCGAGTTGCGGCGGGTGCTCTCGACTTACGACGGGGACCTCAGGGACCAGCTCAGGTGGCCTCAGGAAAGGCCAGTCCCCATGCGAGTTCCTCGGGGGGGTCTCGGGATTCCTCTCCCGTCGATGCCGGGGCCTAAGACCTTGTGTGGAATCGGGGCCGGAACCTGAGGATTCCTCTCCAGTGCTGACATGGATCTTGGGGTAATTCTGGAGTCTCCCCAGGGTAGTCAGTCCTCGTCTCGAATGCGGGTATGCACTTGCGCTTTCCTCCAGAGCGGTAGCAGCAGTGTCACGCAGTCCGCCGCGTGGATCAAAGGATCTATGGTTTTCCCTCGAGTCTTTCCCACGAGGCTTTCCCACGAGGCTTTCCCACAGGGCTGTCCAACGTGCACACGTGGTGGTAGTCGATCCTCGGCTTGAACGTCAAGGCAGTGCAGGGAAAACAGGTTCCTCTAGAATGGACTGACACATCTGGGGGACTCTTGGAATGGTGGCACGACCCTGGAGTTCCTCTCGCCTTTCCTGTGGAGAGCGCCTCCTCTTGAGATGCGACGGAAACGCCGGGAATTCTTTCCCTACGAAACAGGGAAAGGATCCCTCATCTCGAGCTAGGAGGCGGAAACGGGTCTCCCCTGGATGTGTGTTTGACCCTCGTGCTTCCTCTCGAGTGGAGACGGGTATGTCGGGGAACTTCTTGAGTTGCAGCAAGGGTGAGAAGGACCCTTTGGATGTTCCAGTGGTTAGATGTGATTAGCCACGAGAAGCCTCAGCGGAAATGGGCCTCATCTCGCCAGGAGGGCAAAACCTCCTGGATTTTCTCGAGTTGCGGCAGGTGCTCTCGACTTACGACGGGGACCTCAGGGACCCGCTCTGGTGGCCTCAGGAAAGGCCAGTCCCCATGCGAGTTCCTCGGGGGCCTCTCGGGATTCCTCTCCCGTCGATGCCGGGGCCTAAGACCTTGTGTGGAGTCGGGGCCGGAACCTGAGGATTCCTCTCCAGTGCTGACATGGATCTTGGGGTACTTCTGGAGTCTCCCCAGGGGAGTCAGTCCTCGTCTCGAATGCGGGCATGCACTTGCGCTTTCCTCCAGACCAGTAGCAGCAGTGTCACGCAGTCCGCCGCGTGGATCAAAGGATCTATGGTTTTCCCTCGAGTCTTTCCCACGAGGCTTTCCCACGAGGCTTTCCCACAGGGCTGTCCCACGTGCACACGTGGTGGGAGTCGATCCTAGGCTTGAACGTCAAGGCAGTGCAGGGAAAACAGGTTCCTCTGGAATGGACTGACACATCTGGGGGACTCCTGGAATGGTGGCACGACCCTGGAGTTCCTCTCGCCTTTCCTGTGGAGAGCGCCTCCTCTTGAGATGCGACGGGAACGCCGGGAATTCTTTCCCTAGGAAACAAGGAAAGGATCCCTCATCTCGAGCCAGGAGGCGGAAACGGGGCTCCCCTGGATGTGTGCGGGACCCCACGTGCTTCCTCTAGAGTGGAGACGGGTATGTCGCGGAACTTCTTGAGTTGCAGCAAGGGTGTGAAGGACCCTTTGGAAGTTCCAGTGGTTAGATGTGATTAGCCTCGAGAAGCCTCAGCGGAAATGGGCCTCATCTCGCCTGGAGGGCAAAACCTCCTGGATTTTCTCGAGTTGCGGCAGGTGCTCTCGACTTACGACGGGGACCTCAGGGACCCGCTCTGGTGGCCTCAGGAAAGGCCAGTCCCCATGCGAGTTCCTCCGGGGCCTCTCGGGATTCCTCTCCGGTCGATGCCGGGGCCTAGGACCTAGTGTGGAGTCGGGGCCGGAACCTGAGGATTCCTCTCCAGTGCTGACATGGATCTTGGGGTACTTCTGGAGTCTCCCCAGGGGAGTCAGTCCTCGTCTCGAATGCGGGCATGCACTTGTGCTTTCCTTCAGAGCGGTAGCAGCAGTGTCACGCAGTCCGCCGCGTGGATCAAAGGATCTATGGTTTTCCCTCGAGTCTTTCCCACGAGGCTTTCCCACGAGGCTTTCCCACAGGGCTGTCCCACGTGCACACGTGGTGGGAGTCGATCCTCGGCTTGAACGTCAAGGAAGTGCAGGGAAAACAGGTTCCTCTGGAATGGACTGACACATCTGGGGGACTCTTGGAATGGTGGCACGACCCTGGAGTTCCTCTCGCCTTTCCTGTGGAGAGCGCCTCCTCTTGAGATGCGACGGGAACGCCGGGAATTCTTTCCCTACGAAACAGGGAAAGGATCCCTCATTTCGAGCTAGGAGGCGGAAACAGGGCTCCTCTGGATGTGTGCGGGACCCTCGTGCTTCCTCTCGAGTGGAGACGGGTATGTCGGGGAACTTCTTGAGTTGCAGCAAGGGTGTGAAGGACCCTTTGGAAGTTATAGTTGTTAGATGTGATTAGCCTCGAGAAGCCTCAGCGGAAATGGACCTCATCTCGCCTGGAGCGCAAAACCTCCTGGAATTTCTCGAGTTGCGGCAGGTGCTCTCGACTTACGACGGGGACCTCAGGGACCCGCTCTGGTGGCCTCAGGAAAGGCCAGTCCCCATGCGAGTTCCTCGGGGGCCTCTCGGGATTCCTCTCCCGTCGATGCCGGGGCCTAAAACCTTGTGTGGAGTCGGGGCCGGAACCTGAGGATTCCTCTCCAGTGCTGACATGGATCTTGGGGTACTTCTGGAGTCTCCCCAGGGGAGTCAGTCCTCGTCTCGAATGCGGGCATGCACTTGCGCTTTCCTCCAGAGCGGTAGCAGCAGTGTCACGCAGTCCGCCGGGTGGATCAAAGGATCTATGGTTTTCCCTCGAGTCTTTCCCATGAGGCTTTCCTACGAGGCTTTCCCACAGGGCTGTCCCACGTGCACACGTGGTGGGAGTCTATCTTCGGCTTGAACGTCAAGGCAGTACATGGAAAACAGGTTCCTCTGGAATGGACTGACACATCTGGGGTCTCTTGGAATGGTGGCACGACCCTGGAGTTCCTCTCGCCTTTCCTGTGGAGAGCGCCTCCTCTTGAGATGCGACGGGAACGCCGGGAATTCTTTCCCTACGAAACAAGGAAAGGATTCCTCATCTTGAGCTAGGAGGCAGAAACGGGGCTCCCCTGGATGTGTGCGGGACCCTCGTGCTTCCTCTCGAGTGGAGACGGGTATGTTGGGGAACTTCTTGAGTTGCAGCAAGGGTGTGAAGGACTCTTTGGAAGTTGCATTGGTTAGATGTGATTAGCCTCGAGAAGCCTCAGCGGAAATGGGCCTCATCTCGCCTGGAAGGCAAAACCTCCTGGATTTTCTCGAGTTGCGGGAGGTGCTCTCGACTTACGACGGGGACCTCAGGGACCCGCTCTGGTGGCCTCAGGAAAGGCCAGTCCCCATGCGAGTTCCTCGGGGGCCTCTCGGGATTCCTCTCCCGTCGATGCCGGTCCCTAAGACCTTGTGTGCAGTCGGGGCCGGAACCTGAGGATTCCTCTCCAGTGCTGACATGGATCTTGGGGTACTTCTGGAGTCCCCCAGGGGAGTCAGTCCTCGTCTCGAATGCGGGCATGCACTTGCGCTTTCCTCCAGACCAGTAGCAGCAGTGTCACGCAGTCCGCCGCGTGGATCAAAGGATCTATGGTTTTCCCTCGAGTCTTTCCCACGAGGCTTTCCCACGAGGCTTTCCCACAGGGCTGTCCCACGTGCACACGTGGTGGGAGTCGATCCTCGGCTTGAACGTCAAGGCAGTGCAGGGAAAACAGGTTCCTCTGGAATGGACTGACACATCTGGGGGACTCCTCGAATGGTGGCACGACCCTGGAGTTCCTCTCGCCTTTCCTGTGGAGAGCGCCTCCTCTTGAGATGCGACGGGAACGCCGGGAATTCTTTCCCTACGAAACAAGGAAAGGATCCCTCATCTCGAGCCAGGAGGCGGAAACGGGGCTCCCCTGGATGTGTGCGGGACCCCACGTGCTTCCTCTAGAGTGGAGACGGGTATGTCGCGGAACTTCTTGAGTTGCAGCAAGGGTGTGAAGGACCCTTTGGAAGTTCCAGTGGTTAGATGTGATTAGCCTCGAGAAGCCTCAGCGGAAATGGGCCTCATCTCGCCTGGAGGGCAAAACCTCCTGGATTTTCTCGAGTTGCGGCAGGTGCTCTCGACTTACGACGGGGACCTCAGGGACCCGCTCTGGTGGCCTCAGGAAAGGCCAGTCCCCATGCGAGTTCCTCCGGGGCCTCTCGGGATTCCTCTCCGGTCGATGCCGTGGCCTAGGACCTAGTGTGGAGTCGGGGCCGGAACCTGAGGATTCCTCTCCAGTGCTGACATGGATCTTGGGGTACTTCTGGAGTCTCCCCAGGGGAGTCAGTCCTCGTCTCGAATGCGGGCATGCACTTGTGCTTTCCTTCAGAGCGGTAGCAGCAGTGTCACGCAGTCCGCCGCGTGGATCAAAGGATCTATGGTTTTCCCTCGAGTCTTTCCCACGAGGCTTTCCCACGAGGCTTTCCCACAGGGCTGTCCCACGTGCACACGTGGTGGGAGTCGATCCTCGGCTTGAACGTCAAGGAAGTGCAGGGAAAACAGGTTCCTCTGGAATGGACTGACCCATCTGGGGGACTCTTGGAATGGTGGCACGACCCTGGAGTTCCTCTCGCCTTTCCTGTGGAGAGAGCCTCCTCTTGAGATGCGACGGGAACGCCGGGAATTCTTTCCCTACGGAAGAGGGAAAGGATCCCTCATCTCGAGCTAGGAGGCGGAAACGGGGCTCCCCTGGATGTGTGCGGGACCCCACGTGCTTCCTCTCGAGTGGAGACGGGTATGTCGCGGAAATTCTTGTGTTGCAGCAAGGGTGTGAAGGACCCATTGGAAGTTCCAGTGGTTAGATATGATTAGCCTCGAGAAGCCTCAGCGGAAATGGGCCTCATCTCGCCTGGAGGGCAAAACCTCCTGGATTTTCTCGAGTTGCGGCAGGTGCTCTCGACTTACGACGGGGACCACAGGGACCCGCTCTGGTGGCCTCAGGAAAGGCCAGTCCCCATGCGAGTTCCTCGGGGGCCTCTCGGGATTCCTCTCCCGTCGATGCCGGGGCCTAAGACCTTGTGTTGAGTCGGGTCCGGAAGCTGAGGATTCCTCTCCAGTGCTGACATGGATCTTGGGGTACTTCTGGAGTCTCCCCAGGGGAGTCAGTGCTCGTCTCGAATGCGGGCATGCACTTGTGCTTTCCTCCAGAGCGGTAGCAGCAGTGTCACGGAGTCCGCCGCGTGGATCAAAGGATCTATGGTTTTCCCTCGAGTCTTTCCCACGAGGCTTTCCCACGGGGCTTTCCCACAGGGCTGTCCCACGTGCACACGTGGTGGGAGTCGATCGTCGGCTTGAACGTCAAGGCAGTGCAGGGAAAACAGGTTCCTCTGGAATGGACTGACACATCTGGGGGACTCTTGGAATGGTGGCACGACCCTGGAGTTCCTCTCCCCTTTCCTGTGGAGAGCACCTCCTCTTGAGATTCGACGGGAACACCGGGAATTCTTTCCCTACGAAACAGGGAAAGGATCCCTCATCTCGAGCTAGGAGGCGGAAACGGGGCTCCCCTGGATGTGTGCGGGACCCCACGTGCTTCCTCTCGAGTGGAGTCGGGTATGTTGGGGAACTTCTTGAGTTGCAGCAAGGGTGTGAAGGACCCTTAGGAAGTTCCAGTGGTTAGATGTGATTAGCCTCGAGAAGCCTCAGCGGAAATGGGCCTCATATCGCCTGGAGGGCAAAACCTCCTGAATTTTCTCGAATTGCGGCAGGTGCTCTCGACTTACGACGGGGACCTCAGGGACCCGCTCTGGAGGCCTCAGGAAAGGCCAGTCCCCATGCGAGTTCCTCGGGGGCCGCTCAGGATTCCTCTTCCGTCGATGCCGGGGCCTAAGACCTTGTGTGGATTCGGGGCCGGAACATGAGGATTCCTCTCCAGTGCTGACATCGATCTTGGGGTACTTCTGGAGTCTCCCCAGGGGAGTCAGTCCTCGTCTCGAATGCGGGCATGCACTTGCGCTTTCCTCCAGAGCGGTAGCAGCACTGTCATGCAGTCCGCCGCGTGGATCAAAGGATCTATGGTTTTCCCTCCAGTCTTTCCCACGAGGCTTTCCCACGAGGCTTTCCCACAGGGCTGTCCCACGTGTACACGTGGTGGGAGTCGATGCTCGGCTTGAAAGTCAAGGCAGAGCAGGGAAAACAGGTTCCTCTGGAATGGACTGACACATATGGGGGACTCTTGGAATGGTGGCACGACCCTGGAGTTCCTCTCGCCTTTCCTGTGGAGAGCGCCTCCTCTTGAGATGCGACGGGAACGACGGGAATTCTTTCCCTATGAAACAGGGAAAGGATCTCTCATCTTGAGCTAGGAGGCGGAAACAGGGCTCCCCTAGATGTGTGCGGGACCCTCGTGCTTAATCTCGAGTGGAGACGGGTATGTCGGGGAACTTCTTGAGTTGCAGCAAGCGTGTGAAGGACCCTTTGGGAGTTCCAGTGGTTAGATATGATTAACCTCGAGAAGCCTCAGCGGAAATGGGCCTCATCTCGCCTGGAGGGCAAAAACTCCTGGATTTTCTCGAGTTGCGGCAGGTGCTCTCGACTTACGACGGGGACCTCAGGGACCCGCTCTGGTGGCCTCAGGAAAGGCCAGTCCCCATGCGAGTTCCTAGAGGGCCTCTCGGGATTCCTCTCCCGTCGATCCCGGGGCCTAAGACCTTGTGTGGAGTCGGGGCCGGAACCTGAGGATTCCTCTCCAGTGCTGACATGGATCTTGGGGTACTTCTGGAGTCTCCCCAGGGGAGTCAGTCCTCGTCTCGAATGCGGGCATGCACTTGCGCTTTCCTCCAGAGCGGTAGCAGCAGTGTCAGGCAGTCCGCCGCGTGGATCAAAGGATCTATGGTTTTCCCTCGAGTCTTTCCCACGAGGCTTTCCCACGAGGCTTTCCCACAGGGCTGTCCCACGTGCACACGTGGTGGGAGTCGATCCTCGGCTTGAACGTCAAGGCAGTGCAGGGTAAACAGGTCCCTCTGGAATGGACTGACACATCTGGGGGACTCTTGGAATGGTGGCACGACCCTGGAGTTCCTCTCGCCTTTCCTGTGGAGAGCGCCTCCTCTTGAGATGCGACGGGAACGCCGGGAATTCTTTCCCTACGAAACAGGGAAAGGATCCCTCATCTCGAGCTAGGAGGTGGAAACGGGACTCCCCTGGATGTGTGCGGGACCCTCGTGCTTCCTCTCGAGTGGAGACGGGTGTGTCGGGGAACTTCTTGAGTTGCAGCAAGGGTGTGTAGGACCCTTTGGAAGTTCCAGTGGTTAGATGCGATTAGCCTGGAGAAGCCTCAGCGGAAATGGGCCTCATCTCGCCTGGAGGGCAAAACCTCCTGGATTTTTCGAGTTGCGGCAGGTGCTATCGACTTATGACGGTGACCTCAGGGACCCGCTCTGGTGGCCTCAGGAAAGGCCAGTCCCCATGCGAGGTCCTCGGGGGCCTCTCGGGATTCCTCTCCCGTCGATGCCGGTGCCTAAGACCTTGTGTGGAGTCGGGGCCGGAACCTGAGGATTTCTCTCCAGTGCTGACATGGATCTTGGGGTACTTCTTGAGTCTCCCCAGGGGAGTCAGTCCTGGTCTCGAATGAGGGCATGTACTTGCGCTTTCCTCCAGAGCGGTAGCAGCAGTGTCACGCAGTCCGCCGCGTGGATCAAAGGATCTATGTTTTTCCCTCGAGTCTTTCCCACGAGTCTTTCCCACGAGGCTTTCCCACAGGGTTGTCCCACGTGCACACGTGGTGGGAGTCGATCCTCGGCTTGAACGTCAAGGCAGTGCAGGGAAAACAGTTTCCTCTGGAATGGACTGACATATCAGGGGAACTCTTGGAATGGTAGCACGACCCTGGAGTTCCTCTCGCCTTTCCTGTGGAGAGCGCCTCCTCTTGAGATGCGACGGGAATGCCGGGAATTCTTTCCCTACGAATCAGGGATAGGATCCCTCATCTCGAGCTAGGAGGCGGAAACGGGTCTCCCATGGAAGTGTGCGGGACCCTCGTGCTTCCTCTCTAGTGGAGACGGCTATATCGGGGAACTTCTTGTGTTGCAGCAAGGGTGTGAAGGACCCTTGGGAAGTTCCAGTGGTTAGATGTGATTAGCCTCGAGAAGCCTCAGCGGAAATGGGCCTCATCTCGCCTGGAGGGCAAAACCTCATGGATTTACTCAAGTTGCGGCAGGTGCTCTCGACTTACGACGGGGACCTCAGGGACCCGCTCTGGTGGCCTCAGGAAAGGCCAGTCCCCATGCGAGTTCCTCGGGGGCCTCTCAGGTTTCCTCTCCCGGCGATGCCGGGGCCTAAGACCTTGTGTGGAGACGGGGCCGGAACCTGAGGATTCCTCTCTAGTGCTGACATGGATCTTGGGGTACTTTTGGAGTCTCCCCAGGGGAGTCAGTCCTCGTCTCGAATGCGGGCATGCACTTGCGCTTTCCCCCAGAGCGGTAGCAGCAGTTTCACGCAGTCCGCCGCCTGGATCAATGGATCTATGGTTTTCCCTCGATTCTTTCCCACGAGGCTTTCCCACGAGGCTTTCCCACAGGGCTGTCCCACGTGCACACGTGGTGGGAGTCGATCCTCGGCTTGAACGTCAAGGCAGCGCAGGGAAAACAGGTTCCTCAGGAATGGACTGACACATCTGGGGGACTCTTGGAATGGTGACACGACCCTGGAGTTCCTCTCGCCTTTCCTGTGGAGAGCGCCTACTCTTGAGATGCGACGGTAATCCCGGGAATTCTTTCCCTAAGAAACAGGGAAAGGATCCCTCATCTCGAGCTAGGAGGCGGAAACGGGGCTCCCCTGGATGTGTGCGGGACCCTCGTGCTTCCTCTCGAGTGGAGACGGGTATGTCGGGGAACTTCTTGAGTTGCAGCAAGGGTGTGAAGGACCCTTTGGAAGTTCCAGTGGTTAGATGTGATTAGCCTCGAGAAGCCTCAGCGGAAATGGGCCTCATCTCGCCTCGAGGGCAAAACCTCTTGGAATTTCTCGAGTTGCGGCAGGTGCTCTGGACTTACGACAGGGACTTCCGGGACACGCTCTAGAGGCTGCAGGAAAGGCCAGTCCCCATGCGAGTTCCTCGGGGGCCTCTAGGGATTCCTGTCCCGTCGATGCCGGGGCCTAAGACCTTGTGTGGCTCGGGGCCGGAACCTGAGGATTCCTCTCCAGTGCTGACATGGATCTTGGGCTACTTCTGGAGTCTCCCCAAGGGAGTCAGTCCTCGTCTCGAATGTGGGCATGCACTTGCGCTTTCCTCCAGAGCGGTAGCAGCAGTGTCACGCAGTCCGCCGTGTGGATCAAAGGATCTATGGATTTCCCTCGAGTCTTTCCCACGAGGCTTTCCCACGAGGCTTTCCCACAGGGCTGTCCCACGTGCACACGTGGTGGGAGTCGATCCTCGGCTTGAACGTCAAGGCAGTGCAGGGAAAACAGGTTCCTCTGGAATGGACTGACACATCTGGGGGACTCTTGGAATGGTGGCCCGACCCTGGAGTTCCTCTCGCCTTTTCTGTGGAGAGCGCTTCATCTTGAGATGCGACGGGAACGCCGGGAATTCTTTCCCTACGAAACAGGGAAAGGATCCCTCATCTCGAGCTAGGAGGCGGAAACGGGGCTCCCCTGGATGTGTGTGGGACCCTCGTGCATCCTCTCGAGTGGAGACGGGTATGTCGGGGAACTTCTTGAGTTGCAGCAAGGGTGTGAAGGACCCTTTGGAAGTTCCAGTGGTTAGATCTGATTAGCCTCGAGAAGCCTCAGTGGAAATGGGCCTCATCTCGCGTGGAGAGCAAAATCTCCTGGATTTTCTCGAGTTGCGTCAGGTTCTCTCGGCTTACGACGGGGACCTCGGGGACCCGCTCTGGTGGCCTCAGGAAAGGCCAGTCCCCATGCGATTTCCTCGGGGGCCTCTCGGGATTCCTCTCCGGTCGATGCCGGGGCCTAAGACCTTGTGTGGAGTCGGGGCCGGAACCTGAGGATTCCTCTCCAGTGCTGACATGGATCTTGGGGGTCTTCTGGAGTCTCCCCAGGAGAGTCAGTCCTCGTCTCGAATGTGGGCTTGCACTTGCGCTTTCCCCCAGAGCGGTAGCAGCAGTGTCACGCAGTCCTTCGCCTGGATCAAAGGATCTATGGTTTTCCCTCGAGTCTTTCCCACGAGGCTTTCCCACGAGGCTTTCCCACAGGGCTGTCCCACGTGCACACGTGGTGGGAGTCGATCCTCGGCTTGAACGGCAAGGCAGTGCAGGGAAAACAGTTTCCTCTGGAATGGACTGAAACATCTGGGGGACTCTTGGAATGGTGGCACGTCCCTGGAGTTCCTCTCGCCTTTCCTGTGGAGAGCACCTCCTCTTGAGATGCGACGGGAATGCCGGGAATTCTTTCCCTTCGGAACAGGGAAAGGATCCCTCATCTCGAGCTAGGAGGCGGAAACGGGGCTCCCCTGGATGTGTGCGGGACCCTCGTGCATCCTCTCGAGTGGAGACGGTTATGTCGGGGAACTTCTTGAGTTGCAGCAAGGGTGTGAAGGACCCTTTGGAAGTTCCAGTGGTTAGATGTGATTAGCCTCGAGAAGCCTCAGCGGAAATGGGCCTCATCTTGCCTGGAGGGCAAAACCTCCTGGAATTTCTCGAGTTGCGGCAGGTGCTCTCGACTTACGACGGGGACTTCGGGGACACGCTCTGGAGGCTGCAGGAAAGGCCAGTCCCCATGCGAGTTCCTCGGGGGCCTCTCGGGATTCCTCTCCCGTCGATGCCGGGGCCTAAGACCTTGTTTGGAGTCGGGGCCGGAACCTGAGGATTCCTCTCCAGTGCTGACATGAATCTTGGGCTACTTCTGGAGTCTCCCCAGGGGAGTCAGTCCTCGTCTCGAATGCGGGCATGCACTTGCGCTTTCCTCCCGAGCGGTAGCAGCCGTGTCATGCAGTCCGCCGCGTGGATGAAAGGATCTATGGTTTTCCCTCGAGTCTTTCCCACGAGTCTTTCCCACGAGGCTTTCCCACAGGGCTGTCCCACGTGCACACGTGGTGGGAGTCGATCCTCGGCTTGAACGTCAAGGCAGTGCAGGGAAAACAGGTTCCTCTGGAATGGACTGACACATCTGGGGGACTCTTGGAATGGTGGCACGACCCTTGAGTTCCTCTCGCCTTTCCTGTGGAAAGCGCCTCCTCTTGAGATGCGACGGGAACGCCGGGAATTCTTTCCCTACGAAACAGGGAAAGGATCCCTCATCTCGAGCAAGGAGGCGGAAACGGGGCTCCCCTGGATGTGTGCGGGACCCTCGTGCTTCCTCTCGAGTGGAGACGGGTATGTCGGGGAACTTCTTGAGTTGCAGCAAGGGTGTGAAGGACCCTTTGGAAGTTCCAGTGGTTAGACGTGATTGGCCTCGAGAAGCCTCAGCGGAAATGGGCCTCATCTCGCCTGGAGGGCAAAACCTCCTGGATTTTTTCGAGTTGCGGCAGGTGCTCTCGACTTACGACGGGGACCACAGGGACCCCCTCTGGTGGCCTCAGGAAAGGCCAGTCCCCATGCGAGTTCCTCGGGGGCCTCTCGGGATTCCTCTCCCGTCGATGCCGGGGCCTAAGACCTTGTGTGGAGTGGGGGCCGGAACCTGAGGATTCCTCTCCAGTGCTGACATGGATCTTGGGGTACTTCTGGAGTCTCCCCAGGGGAGTCATTCCTCGTCTCGAATGCGGGCATGCACTTGCGCTTTCCTCCAGAGCGGTAGCAGCAGTGTCACGCAGTCCGCTGCGTGGATCAAAGGATCTATGGCTTTCCCTCGATTCTTTCCCACGAGGCTTTCCCACGAGGTTTTCCCACAGGGCTGTCCCACGTGCACACGTGGTGGGAGTCGATCCTCGGCTTGAACGTCAAGGCAGTGCAGGGAAAACAGGTTCCTCTGGAATGGACTGACACATCTGGGGGCTCTTGGAATGGTGGCACGACCCTGGAGTTCCTCTCGCCTTTCCTGTGGAGAGCGCCTCCTCTTGAGATGCGACGGGAAAGCCGGGAATCTTTCCCTACGAAACAGGGAAAGGATCCTTCATCTCGAGCTAGGAGGCGGAAACGGGGCTCCCCTGGATGTGTGCGGGACCCCACGTGCTTCCTCTCGACTGGAGACGGGTATGTCGGGGAACTTCTTGAGTTGCAGCAAGGGTGTGAAGGACCCTTTGGAAGTTCCAGTGGTTAGACGTGATTGGCCTCGAGAAGCCTCAGCGGAAATGGGCCTCATCTCGCCTGGAGGGCAAAACCTCCTGGATTTTCTGGAGTTGCGGCAGGTGCTCTCGACTTACGACTGGGACCTCAGGGACCCGCTCTGGTGGCCTCAGGAAAGGCCAGTCCGCATGCGAGTTCCTCGGGGGCCTCTCGGGATTCCTCTACCGTCGATGCCGAGGCCTAAGACCTTGTGTGGAGTCGGGGCCAGAACCTGAGGATTTCTCTCCAGTGCTGACATGGATCTTGGGGTACTTCTGGAGTCTCCACAGGGGAGTCAGTCCTCGTCTCGAATGCGGGCATGCACTTGGGCTTTCCTCCAGAGCGGTAGCAGCAGTGTCACGCAGTCCGCCGCGTGGATCAAAGGATCTATGGTTTTCCCTCGAGTCTTTCCCACGAGGCTTTATCACGAGGCTTTCCCACAGTGCTGTCTCACGTGCACACGTGGTGGGAGTCGATCCTCGGCTTGAACGTCAAGGCAGTGCAGGGAAAACAGGTTCCTCTGGAATGGCCTGACACATCTGGGGGACTCTTGGAATGGTGGCACGACCCTGGAGTTCCTCTCGCCTTTCCTGTGGAGAGCGCCTCCTCTTGAGATGCGACGGGAACGCCGGGAATTCTTTCCCTACGAAACAGGGAAAGGATCCCTCATCTCGAGCTAGGAGGCGGATACGGGGATTCCCTGGATGTGTGCGGGACCCCCGTGCTTCCTCTCGAGTGGAGACGGGTATGTCGGGGATCTTCTTGAGTTGCAGCAAGGGTGTGAAAGACCCTTTGGAAGTTCCAGTGGTTAGATGTGATTAGCCTCGAGAAGCCTCAGTGGAAATGGGCCTCATCTCGCCTGGAGAGCAAAACCTCCTGGATTTTCTCGAGTTGCGGCAGGTGCTCTCGGCTTACGACGGGGACCTCGGGGACCCGCTCTGGTGGCCTCAGGAAAGGCCAGTCCCCATGCGATTTCCTCGGGGGCCTCTCGGGATTACTCTCCCGTCGATGCCGGGGCCTAAGACCTTGTGTGGAGTCGGGGCCGGAACCTGAGGATTCCTCTCCAGTGCTGACATGGATCTTGGGGTTCTTCTGGAGTCTCCCCAGGGGAGTCAGTCCTCGTCTCGAATGCGGGCATGCACTTGCGCTTTCCCCCAGAGCGGTAGCAGCAGTGTCACGCAGTCCGCCGCCTGGATCAAAGGATCTATGGTTTTCCCTCGAGTCTTTCCCACGAGGCTTTCCCACGAGGCTTTCCCACAGGGCTGTCCCACGTGCACACGTGGTGGGAGTCGATCCTCGGCTTGAACGTCAAGGCAGTGCAGGGAAAACAGGTTCCTCTGGAATGGACTGACACATCTGGGGGCTCTTGGAATGGTGGCACGACCTTGGAGTTCCTCTCGCCTTTTCTGTGGAGAGCGCTTCATCTTGAGATGCGACGGGAACGCCGGGAATTCTTTCCCTACGAAACAGGGAAAGGATCCCTCATCTCGAGCTATTAGGTGGAAACGGGGCTCCCCTGGATGTGTGCGGGACCCTCATGCTTCCTCTCGAGTGGAGACGGGTATGTCGGGGAACTTCTTGAGTTGCAGCAAGGGTGTGAAGGACCCTTTGGAAGTTCCAGTGGTTAGATGTGATTAGCATCGAGAATCCTCAGCGGAAATGGGCCTCATCTCGCCTGGAGGGCAAAACCTCCTGGATTTTCTCGAGTTGCGGCAGGTGATCTCGACTTACGACGGGGACTTCGGGGACCCGCTCTGGTGGCCTCAGGAAAGGCCAGTCCCCATGCGAGTTCCTCGGGGGCCTCTCGGGATTCCTCTCCCGTCGATGCCGGTGCCTAAGACCTTGTGTGGAGTCGTGGCCAGAACCTGAGTATTCCTCTCCAGTGCTGACATGGACCTTGAAGTACTTCTGGAGTCTCCCCAGGGGAGTCAGTCCTCGTCTCGAATGCGGGCATGCACTTGCGCTTTCCTCCAGAGCGGTAGCAGCAGTGTCTCGCAGTCCGCCGCATGGATCAAAGGATTTATGGTTTTCCCTCGAGTCTTTCCCACGAGGCTTTCCCACGAGGCTTTCCCACAGGGCTGTCCCACGTGCACACGTGGTGGGAGTAGATCCTCGGCTTGAACGTCAAGGCAGTGCAGGGAAAACATGTTCCTCTGGAATGGACTGACACATCTGGGGGACTCTTGGAATCTTGGCACGACCCTGGAGTTCCTCTCGCCTTTCCTGTGGAGAGCGCCTCCTCTTGAGATGCGACGGGAACGCCGGGAATTCTTTCCCTACGAAACAGGGAAAGGATCCCTCATCTCGAGCTAGGAGGCGGAAACGGGGCTCCCCTGGATGTGTGCGGGACCCTCGTGCTTCCTCTCGAGTGGAGACGGGTATGTCGGGGAACCTCTTGAGTTGCAGCAAGGGTGTGAAGGACCTTTTGGAAGTTCCAGTGGTTAGATGTGATTAGCCTCGAGAAGCCTCAGAGGAAATGGGCCTCATCTCGCATGGAGGGCAAAACCTCCGGGAATTTCTCGAGTTGCGGCAGGTGCTCTCGACTTACGACGGGGACCTCAGGGACCCGCTCTGGTGTTCTCAGGAAAGGCCAGTCCCCATGCGAGTTCCTCGGGGGCCTCTCGGGATTCCTCTCCCGTCGATGCCGGGGCCTAAGACCTTGTGTGGAGTCGGGGCCGGAACCTGAGGATTCCTCTCCAGTGCTGACATGGATGTTGGGGTACTTCTGGAATCTCCCCAGGGGAGTCAGTCCTCGTCTCGAATGCGGGCATGCACTTGCGCTTTCCTCCAGAGCGGTAGCAGCAGTGTCACGCAGTCCGCCACGTGGATCAAAGGATCTATGGTTTCCCCTCGAGTCTTTCCCACGAGGCTTTCCCACGAGGCTTTCCCACGAGGCTTTCCCACAGGGCTGTCCCACGTGCACACGTGGTGGGAGTCGATCCTCGGCTTGAACGTCAAGGCAGTGCAGGGAAAACAGGTTCCTCTAGAATGGACTGACACATCTGGGGGACACTTGGAATGGTGGCACGACCCTTGAGTTCCTCTCGCCTTTCCTGTGGAAAGCGCCTCCTCTTGAGATGCGACGGGAACGCCGGGAATTCTTTCCCTACGAAACAGGGAAAGGATCCCTCATCTCGAGCAAGGAGGCGGAAACGGGGCTCCCCTGGATGTGTGCGGGACCTCGTGCTTCCTCTCGAGTGGAGACGGGTATGTCGGGGAACTTCTTGAGTTGCAGCAAGGGTGTGAAGGACCCTTTGGAAGTTCCAGTGGTTAGACGTGATTGGCCTCGAGAAGCCTCAGCGGAAATGGGCCTCATCTCGCCTGGAGGGCAAAACCTCCTGGATTTTCTGGAGTTGCGGCAGGTGCTCTCGACTTACGACTGGGACCTCAGGGACCCGCTCTGGTGGCCTCAGGAAAGGCCAGTCCGCATGCGAGTTCCTCGGGGGCCTCTCGGGATTCCTCTGCCGTCGATGCCGAGGCCTAAGACCTTGTGTGGAGTCGGGGCCAGAACCTGAGGATTCCTCTCCAGTGCTGACATGGACCTAGGGGTACTTCTGGAGTCTCCCCAGGGGAGTCAGTCCTCGTCTCGAATGCGGGCATGCACTTGCGCTTTCCTCCAGAGCGGTAGCAGCAGTGTCACGCAGTCCGCCGCGTGGATCAAAGGATCTATGGTTTTCCCTCGAGTCTTTCCCACGAGGCTTTCCCACGAGGCTTTCCCACAGGGCTGTCCCACGTGCACACGTGGTGGGAGTCGATCCTCGGCTTGAACGTCAAGGCAGTGCAGGGTAAACAGGTCCCTCTGGAATGGACTGACACATCTGGGGGACTCTTGGAATGGTGGCACGACCCTGGAGTTCCTCTCGCCTTTCCTGTGGAGAGCGCCTCCTCTTGAGATGCGACGGGAACGCCGGGAATTCTTTCCCTACGAAACAGGGAAAGGATCCCTCATCTCGAGCTAGGAGGTGGAAACGGGACTCCCCTGGATGTGTGCGGGACCCTCGTGCTTCCTCTCGAGTGGAGACGGGTGTGTCGGGGAACTTCTTGAGTTGCAGAAAGGGTGTGTAGGACCCTTTGGAAGTTCCAGTGGTTAGATGCGATTAGCCTGGAGAAGCCTCAGCGGAAATGGGCCTCATCTCGCCTGGAGGGCAAAACCTCCTGGATTTTTCGAGTTGCGGCAGGTGCTATCGACTTATGACGGTGACCTCAGGGACCCGCTCTGGTGGCCTCAGGAAAGGCCAGTCCCCATGCGAGGTCCTCGGGGGCCTCTCGGGATTCCTCTCCCGTCGATGCCGGTGCCTAAGACCTTGTGTGGAGTCGGGGCCGGAACCTGAGGATTTCTCTCCAGTGCTGACATGGATCTTGGGGTACTTCTTGAGTCTCCCCAGGGGAGTCAGTCCTGGTCTCGAATGAGGGCATGTACTTGCGCTTTCCTCCAGAGCGGTAGCAGCAGTGTCACGCAGTCCGCCGCGTGGATCAAAGGATCTATGTTTTTCCCTCGAGTCTTTCCCACGAGTCTTTCCCACGAGGCTTTCCCACAGGGTTGTCCCACGTGCACACGTGGTGGGAGTCGATCCTCGGCTTGAACGTCAAGGCAGTGCAGGGAAAACAGTTTCCTCTGGAATGGACTGACATATCAGGGGAACTCTTGGAATGGTAGCACGACCCTGGAGTTCCTCTCGCCTTTCCTGTGGAGAGCGCCTCCTCTTGAGATGCGACGGGAATGCCGGGAATTCTTTCCCTACGAATCAGGGATAGGATCCCTCATCTCGAGCTAGGAGGCGGAAACGGGTCTCCCATGGAAGTGTGCGGGACCCTCGTGCTTCCTCTCTAGTGGAGACGGCTATATCGGGGAACTTCTTGTGTTGCAGCAAGGGTGTGAAGGACCCTTGGGAAGTTCCAGTGGTTAGATGTGATTAGCCTCGAGAAGCCTCAGCGGAAATGGGCCTCATCTCGCCTGGAGGGCAAAACCTCATGGATTTACTCAAGTTGCGGCAGGTGCTCTCGACTTACGACGGGGACCTCAGGGACCCGCTCTGGTGGCCTCAGGAAAGGCCAGTCCCCATGCGAGTTCCTCGGGGGCCTCTCAGGTTTCCTCTCCCGGCGATGCCGGGGCCTAAGACCTTGTGTGGAGACGGGGCCGGAACCTGAGGATTCCTCTCCAGTGCTGACATGGATCTTGGGGTACTTTTGGAGTCTCCCCAGGGGAGTCAGTCCTCGTCTCGAATGCGGGCATGCACTTGTGCTTTCCCCCAGAGCGGTAGCAGCAGTTTCACGCAGTCCGCCGCCTGGATCAATGGATCTATGGTTTTCCCTCGATTCTTTCCCACGAGGCTTTCCCACGAGGCTTTCCCACAGGGCTGTCCCACGTGCACACGTGGTGGGAGTCGATCCTCGGCTTGAACGTCAAGGCAGCGCAGGGAAAACAGGTTCCTCAGGAATGGACTGACACATCTGGGGGACTCTTGGAATGGTGACACGACCCTGGAGTTCCTCTCGCCTTTCCTGTGGAGAGCGCCTACTCTTGAGATGCGACGGTAATGCCGGGAATTCTTTCCCTAAGAAAAAGGGAAAGGATCCCTCATCTCGAGCTAGGAGGCGGAAACGGGGCTCCCCTGGATGTGTGCGGGACCCTCGTGCTTCCTCTCGAGTGGAGACGGGTATGTCGGGGAACTTCTTGAGTTGCAGCAAGGGTGTGAAGGACCCTTTGGAAATTCCAGTGGTTAGATGTGATTAGCCTCGAGAAGCCTCAGCGGAAATGGGCCTCATCTCGCCTCGAGGGCAAAACCTCTTGGAATTTCTCGAGTTGCGGCAGGTGCTCTGGACTTACGACAGGGACTTCCGGGACACGCTCTAGAGGCTGCAGGAAAGGCCAGTCCCCATGCGAGTTCCTCGGGGGCCTCTAGGGATTCCTCTCCCGTCGATGCCGGGGCCTAAGACCTTGTGTGGCTCGGGGCCGGAACCTGAGGATTCCTCTCCAGTGCTGACATGGATCTTGGGCTACTTCTGGAGTCTCCCCAGGGGAGTCAGTCCTCGTCTCGAATGTGGGCATGCACTTGCGCTTTCCTCCAGAGCGGTAGCAGCAGTGTCACGCAGTCCGCCGTGTGGATCAAAGGATCTATGGATTTCCCTCGAGTCTTTCCCACGAGGCTTTCCCACGAGGCTTTCCCACAGGGCTGTCCCACGTGCACACGTGGTGGGAGTCGATCCTCGGCTTGAACGTCAAGGCAGTGCAGGGAAACAGGTTCCTCTCGAATGGACTGACACATCTGGGCGTCTCTTGGAATGGTGGCACGACCCTGGAGTTCCTCTCCCCTTTCCTGTGGAGAGCGCCTCCTCTTGAGATGCGACGGGAATGCCGGGAATTCTTTCCCTACGAAACAGGGAAAGGATCCCTCATCTCGAGCTAGGAGTCGGAAACGGGGCTCCCCTGGATGTGTGCGGGACCCTCGTGCTTCCTCTCGAGTGGAGACGGTTATGTCGGGGAACTTCTTGAGTTGCAGCAAGGGTGTGAGGGACCCTTGGGAAGTTCCAGTGGTTAGATGTGATTAGCCTCAAGAAGCCTCAGCGGAAATGGGCCTCATCTCGCCTGGAGGGCAAAAACTCCTGGAATTTCTCGAGTTGCGGCAGGTGCTCTCGACTTACGACGGGGAATTCGGGGAGACGCTCTGGAGGCTGCAGGAAAGGCCAGTCCCCATGCGAGTTCCTCGGGGGCCTCTCGGGATTCCTCTCCCGTCGATGCCGGGGCCTAAGACCTTGTGTGGAGTCGGGGCCGGAACCTGAGAATTCCTCTCCAGTGCTGACATGGATCTTGGGGTACTTCTGGAGTCTCCCCAGGGGAGTCAGTCCTCGTCTCGAATGCGGGCATGCACTTGCGCTTTCCTCCAGAGCGGAGCAGCAGTGTTACCCAGTCCGCCGCGTGGATCAAAGGATCTATGGTTTTCCCTCGAGTCTTTCCCACGAGGCTTTCCCACTAGGCTTTCCCACAGGGCTGTCCCACGTGCACACGTGGTGGAAGTCGATCCTCGGCTTGAACGTCAAGGCAGTGCAGGGAAAACAGGTTCCTCTGGAATGGACTGACACATCTGGGGGACTCTTGGAATGGTGGCCCGACCCTGGAGTTCCTCTCGCCTTTTCTGTGGAGAGCGCTTCATCTTGAGATGCGACGGGAACGCCGGGAATTCTTTCCCAACGAAACAGGGAAAGGATCCCTCATCTCAAGCTATTAGGTGGAAACGGGGCTCCCCTGGATGTGTGCGGGATCCTCATGCTTCCTCTCGAGTGGAGACGGGTATGTCGGGGAACTTCTTGAGTTGCAGCAAGGGTGTGAAGGACCCTTTGGAAGTTCCAGTGGTTAGATGTGATTAGCATCGAGAAGCCTCATAGGAAATGGGCCTCATCTCGCCTGGAGGGCAAAACCTCCTGGATTTTCTCGAGTTGCGGCAGGTGATCTCGACTTACGACGGGGACTTCGGGGACCCGCTCTGGTGGCCTCAGGAAAGGCCAGTCCCCATGCGAGTTCCTCGGGGGCCTCTCGGGATTCCTCTCCCGTCGATGCCGGGGCCTAAGACCTAGTGTGGAGTCGGGGCCGGAACCTGAGGATTCCTCTCCAGTGCCGACATGGATCTTGGGATATTTCTGGAGTCTCCCCAGGGGAGTCAGTCCTCGTCTCGAATGCGGGCATGAACTTGCACATTCCCACAGAGCGGTAGCAGCAGTGTCACGCAGTCCGCCGCGTGGATCAAAGGATCTATGGTTTTCCCTCGAGTCTTTCCCACGAGGCTTTCCCACGAGGCTTTCCCACAGGGGTGTCCCACGTGCACACGTGGTGGGAGTCGATCCTCGGCTTGAACGGCAAGGCAGTGCAGGGAAAACAGGTTCCTCTGGAATGGACTGTCACATCTGGGGGACTCTTGGAATGGTGGCACGACCCTGGAGTTCCTCTCGCCTTTCCTGTGGAGAGCGCCTCCTCTTGAGATGCGAGGGGAACGCCGGGAATTCTTTCCCTACGAAACAGGGAAAGGATCCCTCATCTCGAGCAAGGAGGCGGAAACGGGGCTCCCCTGGATTTGTGCGGGACCCTCGTGCTTCCTCTGGAGTGGACACGGGTATGTCGGGGAACTTCTTGAGTTGCAGCAAGGGTGTGAAGGACCCTTTGGAAGTTCCAGTGGTTAGATGAGATTAGCCTCGAGAAGCTTCAGCGGAAATGGGCCTCATCTCGCCTGGAGGGTAAAACCTCCTGGATTTCTCGAGTTGCGGCAGGTGCTCTCGACTTACGACGGGGACCTCGGGGACCCGCTCTGGTGGCCTCAGGAAAGGCCAGTCCCCATGCGAGTTCCTCGGGGGCCTCTCGGGATTCCTCTCCCGTCGATGCCGGGGCCTAAGACCTTGTTTGGAGTCGGGGCCGGAACCTGAGGATTCCTCTCCAGTGCTGACATGGATCTTGGGCTACTTCTGGAGTCTCCCCAGGGGAGTCAGTCCTCGTCTCGAATGCGGACATGCACTTGCGCTTTCCTCCCGAGCGGTAGCAGCCGTGTCATGCAGTCCGCCGCGTGGATGAAAGGATCTATGGTTTTCCCTCGAGTCTTTCCCACGAGTCTTTCCCACGAGGCTTTCCCACAGGGCTGTCCCACGTGCACACGTGGTGGGAGTCGATCCTCGGCTTGAACGTCAAGGCAGTGCAGGGAAAACAGGTTCCTCTGGAATGGACTGACACATCTGGGGGACTCTTGGAATGGTGGCACGACCCTTGAGTTCCTCTCGCCTTTCCTGTGGAAAGCGCCTCCTCTTGAGATGCGACGGGAACGCCGGGAATTCTTTCCCTACGAAACAGGGAAAGGATCCCTCATCTCGAGCAAGGAGGCGGAAACGGGGCTCCCCTGGATGTGTGCGGGACCCTCGTGCTTCCTCTCGAGTGGAGACGGGTATGTCGGGGAACTTCTTGAGTTGCAGCAAGGGTGTGAAGGACCCTTTGGAAGTTCCAGTGGTTAGACGTGATTGGCCTCGAGAAGCCTCAGCGGAAATGGGCCTCATCTCGCCTGGAGGGCAAAACCTCCTGGATTTTCTCGAGTTGCGGCAGGTGCTCTCGACTTACGACGGGGACCACAGGGACCCCCTCTGGTGGCCTCAGGAAAGGCCAGTCCCCATGCGAGTTCCTCGGGGGCCTCTCGGGATTCCTCTCCCGTCGATGCCGGGGCCTAAGACCTTGTGTGGAGTGGGGGCCGGAACCTGAGGATTCCTCTCCAGTGCTGACATGGATCTTGGGGTACTTCTGGAGTCTCCCCAGGGGAGTCATTCCTCGTCTCGAATGCGGGCATGCACTTGCGCTTTCCTCCAGAGCGGTAGCAGCAGTGTCACGCAGTCCGCCGCGTGGATCAAAGGATCTATGGCTTTCCCTCGATTCTTTCCCACGAGGCTTTCCCACGAGGTTTTCCCACAGGGCTGTCCCACGTGCACACGTGGTGGGAGTCGATCCTCGGCTTGAACGTCAAGGCAGTGCAGGGAAAACAGGTTCCTCTGGAATGGACTGACACATCTGGGGGCTCTTGGAATGGTGGCACGACCCTGGAGTTCCTCTCGCCTTTCCTGTGGAGAGCGCCTCCTCTTGAGATGCGACGGGAAAGCCGGGAATCTTTCCCTACGAAACAGGGAAAGGATCCTTCATCTCGAGCTAGGAGGCGGAAACGGGGCTCCCCTGGATGTGTGCGGGACCCCACGTGCTTCCTCTCGACTGGAGACGGGTATGTCGGGGAACTTCTTGAGTTGCAGCAAGGGTGTGAAGGACCCTTTGGAAGTTCCAGTGGTTAGACGTGATTGGCCTCGAGAAGCCTCAGCGGAAATGGGCCTCATCTCGCCTGGAGGGCAAAACCTCCTGGATTTTCTGGAGTTGCGGCAGGTGCTCTCGACTTACGACTGGGACCTCAGGGACCCGCTCTGGTGGCCTCAGGAAAGGCCAGTCCGCATGCGAGTTCCTCGGGGGCCTCTCGGGATTCCTCTACCGTCGATGCCGAGGCCTAAGACCTTGTGTGGAGTCGGGGCCAGAATCTGAGGATTTCTCTCCAGTGCTGACATGGATCTTGGGGTACTTCTGGAGTCTCCACAGGGGAGTCAGTCCTCGTCTCGAATGCGGGCATGCACTTGGGCTTTCCTCCAGAGCGGTAGCAGCAGTGTCACGCAGTCCGCCGCGTGGATCAAAGGATCTATGGTTTTCCCTCGAGTCTTTCCCACGAGGCTTTATCACGAGGCTTTCCCACAGTGCTGTCCCACGTGCACACGTGGTGGGAGTCGATCCTCGGCTTGAACGTCAAGGCAGTGCAGGGAAAACGGGTTCCTCTGGAATGGCCTGACACATCTGGGGGACTCTTGGAATGGTGGCACGACCCTGGAGTTCCTCTCGCCTTTCCTGTGGAGAGCGCCTCCTCTTGAGATGCGACGGGAACGCCGGGAATTCTTTCCCTACGAAACAGGGAAAGGATCCCTCATCTCGAGCTAGGAGGCGGATACGGGGATTCCCTGGATGTGTGCGGGACCCCCGTGCTTCCTCTCGAGTGGAGACGGGTATGTCGGGGATCTTCTTGAGTTGCAGCAAGGGTGTGAAAGACCCTTTGGAAGTTCCAGTGGTTAGATGTGATTAGCCTCGAGAAGCCTCAGTGGAAATGGGCCTCATCTCGCCTGGAGAGCAAAACCTCCTGGATTTTCTCGAGTTGCGGCAGGTGCTCTCGGCTTACGACGGGGACCTCGGGGACCCGCTCTGGTGGCCTCAGGAAAGGCCAGTCCCCATGCGATTTCCTCGGGGGCCTCTCGGGATTCCTCTCCGGTCGATGCCGGGGCCTAAGACCTTGTGTGGAGTCGGGGCCGGATCCTGAGGATTCCTCTCCAGTGCTGACATGGATCTTGGGGTTCTTCTGGAGTCTCCCCAGGGGAGTCAGTCCTCGTCTCGAATGCGGGCATGCACTTGCGCTTTCCCCCAGAGCGGTAGCAGCAGTGTCACGCAGTCCGCCGCCTGGATCAAAGGATCTATGGTTTTCCCTCGAGTCTTTCCCACGAGGCTTTCCCACGAGGCTTTCCCACAGGGCTGTCCCACGTGCACACGTGGTGGGAGTCGATCCTCGGCTTGAACGTCAAGGCAGTGCAGGGAAAACAGGTTCCTCTGGAATGGACTGACACATCTGGGGGCTCTTGGAATGGTGGCACGACCTTGGAGTTCCTCTCGCCTTTTCTGTGGAGAGCGCTTCATCTTGAGATGCGACGGGAACGCCGGGAATTCTTTCCCTACGAAACAGGGAAAGGATCCCTCATCTCGAGCTATTAGGTGGAAACGGGGCTCCCCTGGATGTGTGCGGGACCCTCATGCTTCCTCTCGAGTGGAGACGGGTATGTCGGGGAACTTCTTGAGTTGCAGCAAGGGTGTGAAGGACCCTTTGGAAGTTCCAGTGGTTAGATGTGATTAGCATCGAGAATCCTCAGCGGAAATGGGCCTCATCTCGCCTGGAGGGCAAAACCTCCTGGATTTTCTCGAGTTGCGGCAGGTGATCTCGACTTACGACGGGGACTTCGGGGACCCGCTCTGGTGGCCTCAGGAAAGGCCAGTCCCCATGCGAGTTCCTCGGGGGCCTCTCGGGATTCCTCTCCCGTCGATGCCGGTGCCTAAGACCTTGTGTGGAGTCGTGGCCAGAACCTGAGTATTCCTCTCCAGTGCTGACATGGACCTTGAAGTACTTCTGGAGTCTCCCCAGGGGAGTCAGTCCTCGTCTCGAATGCGGGCATGCACTTGCGCTTTCCTCCAGAGCGGTAGCAGCAGTGTCTCGCAGTCCGCCGCATGGATCAAAGGATTTATGGTTTTCCCTCGAGTCTTTCCCACGAGGCTTTCCCACGAGGCTTTCCCACAGGGCTGTCCCACGTGCACACGTGGTGGGAGTCGATCCTCGGCTTGAACGTCAAGGCAGTGCAGGGAAAACATGTTCCTCTGGAATGGACTGACACATCTGGGGGACTCTTGGAATGGTGGCACGACCCTGGAGTTCCTCTCGCCTTTCCTGTGGAGAGCGCCTCCTCTTGAGATGCGACGGGAACGCCGGGAATTCTTTCCCTACGAAACAGGGAAAGGATCCCTCATCTCGAGCTAGGAGGCGGAAACGGGGCTCCCCTGGATGTGTGCGGGACCCTTGTGCTTCCTCTCGAGTGGAGACGGGTATGTCGGGGAACCTCTTGAGTTGCAGCAAGGGTGTGAAGGACCTTTTGGAAGTTCCAGTGGTTAGATGTGATTAGCCTCGAGAAGCCTCAGAGGAAATGGGCCTCATCTCGCATGGAGGGCAAAACCTCCGGGAATTTCTCGAGTTGCGGCAGGTGCTCTCGACTTACGACGGGGACCTCAGGGACCCGCTCTGGTGTTCTCAGGAAAGGCCAGTCCCCATGCGAGTTCCTCGGGGGCCTCTCGGGATTCCTCTCCCGTCGATGCCGGGGCCTAAGACCTTGTGTGGAGTCGGGGCCGGAACCTGAGGATTCCTCTCCAGTGCTGACATGGATGTTGGGGTACTTCTGGAATCTCCCCAGGGGAGTCAGTCCTCGTCTCGAATGCGGGCATGCACTTGCGCTTTCCTCCAGAGCGGTAGCAGCAGTGTCACGCAGTCCGCCACGTGGATCAAAGGATCTATGGTTTCCCCTCGAGTCTTTCCCACGAGGCTTTCCCACGAGGCTTTCCCACGAGGCTTTCCCACAGGGCTGTCCCACGTGCACACGTGGTGGGAGTCGATCCTCGGCTTGAACGTCAAGGCAGTGCAGGGAAAACAGGTTCCTCTAGAATGGACTGACACATCTGGGGGACACTTGGAATGGTGGCACGACCCTTGAGTTCCTCTCGCCTTTCCTGTGGAAAGCGCCTCCTCTTGAGATGCGACGGGAACGCCGGGAATTCTTTCCCTACGAAACAGGGAAAGGATCCCTCATCTCGAGCAAGTAGGCGGAAACGGGGCTCCCCTGGATGTGTGCGGGACCCTCGTGCTTCCTCTCGAGTGGAGACGGGTATGTCGGGGAACTTCTTGAGTTGCAGCAAGGGTGTGAAGGACCCTTTGGAAGTTCCAGTGGTTAGAGGTGATTGGCCTCGAGAAGCCTCAGCGGAAATGGGCCTCATCTCGCCTGGAGGGCAAAACCTCCTGGATTTTCTGGAGTTGCGGCAGGTGCTCTCGACTTACGACTGGGACCTCAGGGACCCGCTCTGGTGGCCTCAGGAAAGGCCAGTCCGCATGCGAGTTCCTCGGGGGCCTCTCGGGATTCCTCTGCCGTCGATGCCGAGGCCTAAGACCTTGTGTGGAGTCGGGGCCAGAACCTGAGGATTCCTCTCCAGTGCTGACATGGACCTAGGGGTACTTCTGGAGTCTCCCCAGGGGAGTCAGTCCTCGTCTCGAATGCGGGCATGCACTGGCGCTTTCCTCCAGAGCGGTAGCAGCAGTGTCACGCAGTCCGCCGCGTGGATCAAAGGATCTATGGTTTTCCCTCGTGTCTTTCCCACGAGGCTTTCCCACGAGGCTTTCCCACCGGGCTGTCCCACGTGCACACGTGGTGGGAGTCGATCCTCGGCTTGAACGGCAAGGCAGTGCAGGGAAAACAGGTTCCTCTGGAATGGACTGACACATCTGGGGGACTCTTGAAATGGTGGCACGACCCTGGAGTTCCTCTCACCTATCCTGTGGAGAGCGCCTCCTCTTGAGATGAGACGGGAACACCGTGAATTCGTTCCCTACGGAACAGGGAAAGGATCCCTCATCTCGAGCTAGGAGGCGGAAACGGGGCTCCCCTGGATGTGTGCGGGACCCTCGTGCTTCCTCTCGAGTGGAGAAGGGTATGTCAGGGAACTTCTTGAGTTGCAGCAAGGGTGTGAAGGACCCTTTGGAAGTTCCAGTGGTTAGATGTGATTAGCCTCGAGAAGCCTCAGCTGAAATGGGCCTCATCTCGCCTGGAAGGCAAAACCTCCTGGATTTTCTCGAGTTGCGGCAGGTGCTCTCGACTTACCACGGGGACCTCGGGGACCCGCTCTGGTGGCCTCAGTAAAGGCCAGTCCCCATGCGAGTTCCTCGGGGGCCTCTCGGGATTCCTCTCCCGTCGATGCAGGGGACTAAGACCTTGTGTGGAGTCGGGGCCGGAACCTGAGGATTCCTCTCCAGTGCTGACATGGATCTTTGGGTACTTCTGGAGTCTCCCCAGGGGAGTCAGTCCTCGTCTCCATTGCGGGCATGCACTTGCGCTTTCCTCCAGAGCGGTAGCAGCAGTGTCAAGCAGTCCGCCGCCTGGATCAAAGGATCTATGGTTTTCCCTCGAGTCTTTCCCATGAGGCTTTCCCACGAGGCTTTCCCTCAGGGCTGTCCCACGTGCACACGTGGTGGGAGTCGATCCTCGGCTGAACGTCAAGGCAGTGCAGGGAAAACAGGTTCCTCTGGAATGGACTGACACATCTGGGGGACTCTTGGAATGGTGGCACGACCCTGGAGTTCCTCTCGCCTTTCCTGTGGAGAGCGCCTCCTCTTGAGATGCGACGGGAACCCCGGGAATTCTTTCCCTACGAAACAGGGAAAGGATCCCTCATCTCGAGCTAGGAGGCGGATACGGGGATTCCCTGGATGTGTGCGGGACCCCCGTGCTTCCTCTCGAGTGGAGACGGGTATGTCGGGGATCTTCTTGAGTTGCAGCAAGGGTGTGAAAGACCCTTTGGAAGTTCCAGTGGTTAGATGTGATTAGCCTCGAGAAGCCTCAGTGGAAATGGGCCTCATCTCGCCTGGAGAGCAAAACCTCCTGGATTTTCTCGAGTTGCGGCAGGTGCTCTCGGCTTACGACGGGGACCTCAGGGACCCGCTCTGGTGGCCTCAGGAAAGGCCAGTCCCCATGCGATTTCCTCGGGGGCCTCTCGGGATTCCTCTCCGGTCGATGCCGGGGCCTAAGACCTTGTGTGGAGTCGGGGCCGGATCCTGAGGATTCCTCTCCAGTGCTGACATGGATCTTGGGGTTCTTCTGGAGTCTCCCCAGGGGAGTCAGTCCTCGTCTCGAATGCGGGCATGCACTTGCGCTTTCCCCCAGAGCGGTAGCAGCAGTGTCACGCAGTCCGCCGCCTGGATCAAAGGATCTATGGTTTTCCCTCGAGTCTTTCCCACGAGGCTTTCCCACGAGGCTTTCCCACAGGGCTGTCCCACGTGCACACGTGGTGGGAGTCGATCCTCGGCTTGAACGTCAAGGCAGTGCAGGGAAAACAGGTTCCTCTGGAATGGACTGACACATCTGGGGGCTCTTGGAATGGTGGCACGACCTTGGAGTTCCTCTCGCCTTTTCTGTGGAGAGCGCTTCATCTTGAGATGCGACGGGAACGCCGGGAATTCTTTCCCTACGAAACAGGGAAAGGATCCCTCATCTCGAGCTATTAGGTGGAAACGGGGCTCCCCTGGATGTGTGCGGGACCCTCATGCTTCCTCTCGAGTGGAGACGGGTATGTCGGGGAACTTCTTGAGTTGCAGCAAGGGTGTGAAGGACCCTTTGGAAGTTCCAGTGGTTAGATGTGATTAGCATCGAGAATCCTCAGCGGAAATGGGCCTCATCTCGCCTGGAGGGCAAAACCTCCTGGATTTTCTCGAGTTGCGGCAGGTGATCTCGACTTACGACGGGGACTTCGGGGACCCGCTCTGGTGGCCTCAGGAAAGGCCAGTCCCCATGCGAGTTCCTCGGGGGCCTCTCGGGATTCCTCTCCCGTCGATGCCGGTGCCTAAGACCTTGTGTGGAGTCGTGGCCAGAACCTGAGTATTCCTCTCCAGTGCTGACATGGACCTTGAAGTACTTCTGGAGTCTCCCCAGGGGAGTCAGTCCTCGTCTCGAATGCGGGCATGCACTTGCGCTTTCCTCCAGAGCGGTAGCAGCAGTGTCTCGCAGTCCGCCGCATGGATCAAAGGATTTATGGTTTTCCCTCGAGTCTTTCCCACGAGGCTTTCCCACGAGGCTTTCCCACAGGGCTGTCCCACGTGCACACGTGGTGGGAGTCGATCCTCGGCTTGAACGTCAAGGCAGTGCAGGGAAAACATGTTCCTCTGGAATGGACTGACACATCTGGGGGACTCTTGGAATGGTGGCACGACCCTGGAGTTCCTCTCGCCTTTCCTGTGGAGAGCGCCTCCTCTTGAGATGCGACGGGAACGCCGGGAATTCTTTCCCTACGAAACAGGGAAAGGATCCCTCATCTCGAGCTAGGAGGCGGAAACGGGGCTCCCCTGGATGTGTGCGGGACCCTCGTGCTTCCTCTCGAGTGGAGACGGGTATGTCGGGGAACCTCTTGAGTTGCAGCAAGGGTGTGAAGGACCTTTTGGAAGTTCCAGTGGTTAGATGTGATTAGCCTCGAGAAGCCTCAGAGGAAATGGGCCTCATCTCGCATGGAGGGCAAAACCTCCGGGAATTTCTCGAGTTGCGGCAGGTGCTCTCGACTTACGACGGGGACCTCAGGGACCCGCTCTGGTGTTCTCAGGAAAGGCCAGTCCCCATGCGAGTTCCTCGGGGGCCTCTCGGGATTCCTCTCCCGTCGATGCCGGGGCCTAAGACCTTGTGTGGAGTCGGGGCCGGAACCTGAGGATTCCTCTCCAGTGCTGACATGGATGTTGGGGTACTTCTGGAATCTCCCCAGGGGAGTCAGTCCTCGTCTCGAATGCGGGCATGCACTTGCGCTTTCCTCCAGAGCGGTAGCAGCAGTGTCACGCAGTCCGCCACGTGGATCAAAGGATCTATGGTTTCCCCTCGAGTCTTTCCCACGAGGCTTTCCCACGAGGCTTTCCCACGAGGCTTTCCCACAGGGCTGTCCCACGTGCACACGTGGTGGGAGTCGATCCTCGGCTTGAACGTCAAGGCAGTGCAGGGAAAACAGGTTCCTCTAGAATGGACTGACACATCTGGGGGACACTTGGAATGGTGGCACGACCCTTGAGTTCCTCTCGCCTTTCCTGTGGAAAGCGCCTCCTCTTGAGATGCGACGGGAACGCCGGGAATTCTTTCCCTACGAAACAGGGAAAGGATCCCTCATCTCGAGCAAGGAGGCGGAAACGGGGCTCCCCTGGATGTGTGCGGGACCCTCGTGCTTCCTCTCGAGTGGAGACGGGTATGTCGGGGAACTTCTTGAGTTGCAGCAAGGGTGTGAAGGACCCTTTGGAAGTTCCAGTGGTTAGAGGTGATTGGCCTCGAGAAGCCTCAGCGGAAATGGGCCTCATCTCGCCTGGAGGGCAAAACCTCCTGGATTTTCTGGAGTTGCGGCAGGTGCTCTCGACTTACGACTGGGACCTCAGGGACCCGCTCTGGTGGCCTCAGGAAAGGCCAGTCCGCATGCGAGTTCCTCGGGGGCCTCTCGGGATTCCTCTGCCGTCGATGCCGAGGCCTAAGACCTTGTGTGGAGTCGGGGCCAGAACCTGAGGATTCCTCTCCAGTGCTGACATGGACCTAGGGGTACTTCTGGAGTCTCCCCAGGGGAGTCAGTCCTCGTCTCGAATGCGGGCATGCACTTGCGCTTTCCTCCAGAGCGGTAGCAGCAGTGTCACGCAGTCCGCCGCGTGGATCAAAGGATCTATGGTTTTCCCTCGAGTCTTTCCCACGAGGCTTTCCCACGAGGCTTTCCCACCGGGCTGTCCCACGTGCACACGTGGTGGGAGTCGATCCTCGGCTTGAACGGCAAGGCAGTGCAGGGAAAACAGGTTCCTCTGGAATGGACTGACACATCTGGGGGACTCTTGAAATGGTGGCACGACCCTGGAGTTCCTCTCACCTATCCTGTGGAGAGCGCCTCCTCTTGAGATGCGACGGGACCGCCGGGAATTCTTTCCCTACGGAACAGGGAAAGGATCCCTCATCTCGAGCTAGGAGGCGGAAACGGGGCTCCCCTGGATGTGTGCGGTACCCTCGTGCTTCCTCTCGAGTGGAGACGGGTATGTTGGGGAACTTCTTGAGTTGAAGCAAGGGTGTGAAGGACCCTTTGGAAGTTTCAGTGGTTAGATGTGATTAGCCTCGAGAAGCCTCAGCGGAAATGGGCCTCATCTCGCCTGGAGGGCAGGACCTCCTGGATTTTCTCGATTTGCGGCAGGTGCTCTCGACTTTCGACGGGTACCTCGGGACCCGCTCTAGTGGCCTCAGGAAAGGCCAGTCCCCATGCGAGTTCCTCTGGGGCCTCTCGGGATTCCTCTCCCGTCGATGCCGGGGCCTAAGACCTTGTGTGGAGTCGGGGCCGGAACCTGAGGATTCCTCTCCAGTGCTGACATGGATCTTGGGGTACTTCTGGAGTCTCCCCAGGGGAGTCAGTCCTCGTCTCGAATGCGGGCATGCACTTGCGCTTTCCCCCAGAGCGGTTGCAGCAGTGTCACGCAGTCCGCCACGTGGATCAAAGGATCTATGGTTTTCCCTCGAGTCTTTCCCACGAGTCTTTCCCACGAGGCTTTCCCACAGGGCTGTCCAACGTGCACACGTGGTGGGAGTCGATCCTCGGCTTGAACGTCAAGGCAGTGCAGGGAAAACAGGTTCCTCTAGAATGGACTGACACATCTGGGGGACACTTGGAATGGTGGCACGACACTTGAGTTCCTCTCGCCTTTCCTGTGGAAAGCGCCTCCTCTTGAGATGCGACGGGAACGCCGGGAATTCTTTCCCTACGAAACAGGGAAAGGATCCCTCATCTCGAGCAAGGAGGCGGAAACGGGGCTCCCCTGGATGTGTGCGGGACCCTCGTGCTTCCTCTCGAGTGGAGACGGGTATGTCGGGGAACTTCTTGAGTTGCAGCAAGGGTGTGATGGACCCTTTGGAAGTTCCAGTGGTTTGACGTGATTGGCCTCGAGAAGCCTCAGCGGAAATGGGCCTCATCTCGCCTGGAGGGCAAAACCTCCTGGATTTTTTCGAGTTGCGGCAGGTGCTCTCGACTTACGACGGGGACCACAGGGACCCCCTCTGGTGGCCTCAGGAAAGGCCAGTCCCCATGCGAGTTCCTCGGGGGCCTCTCGGGATTCCTCTCCCGTCGATGCCGGGGCCTAAGACCTTGTGTGGAGTGGGGGCCGGAACCTGAGGATTCCTCTCCAGTGCTGACATGGATCTTGGGGTACTTCTGGAGTCTCCCCAGGGGAGTCATTCCTCGTCTCGAATGCGGGCATGCACTTGGGCTTTCCTCCAGAGCGGTAGCAGCAGTGTCACGCAGTCCGCCGCGTGGATCAAAGGATCTATGGTTTTCCCTCGAGTCTTTCCCACGAGGCTTTATCACGAGGCTTTCCCACAGTGCTGTCCCACGTGCACACGTGGTGGGAGTCGATCCTCGGCTGAACGTCAAGGCAGTGCAGGGAAAACAGGTTCCTCTGGAATGGCCTGACACATCTGGGGGACTCTTGGAATGGTGGCACGACCCTGGAGTTCCTCTCGCCTTTCCTGTGGAGAGCGCCTCCTCTTGAGATGCGACGGGAACGCCGGGAATTCTTTCCCTACGAAACAGGGAAAGGATCCCTCATCTCGAGCTAGGAGGCGGATACGGGGATTCCCTGGATGTGTGCGGGACCCCCGTGCTTCCTCTCGAGTGGAGACGGGTATGTCGGGGATCTTCTTGAGTTGCAGCAAGGGTGTGAAAGACCCTTTGGAAGTTCCAGTGGTTAGATGTGATTAGCCTCGAGAAGCCTCAGTGGAAATGGGCCTCATCTCGCCTGGAGAGCAAAACCTCCTGGATTTTCTCGAGTTGCGGCAGGTGCTCTCGGCTTACGACGGGGACCTCGGGGACCCGCTCTGGTGGCCTCAGGAAAGGCCAGTCCCCATGCGATTTCCTCGGGGGCCTCTCGGGATTACTCTCCCGTCGATGCCGGGGCCTAAGACCTTGTGTGGAGTCGGGGCCGGAACCTGAGGATTCCTCTCCAGTGCTGACATGGATCTTGGGGTTCTTCTGGAGTCTCCCCAGGGGAGTCAGTCCTCGTCTCGAATGCGGGCATGCACTTGCGCTTTCCCCCAGAGCGGTAGCAGCAGTGTCACGCAGTCCGCCGGGTGGATCAAAGGATCTATGGTTTTCCCTCGAGTCTTTCCCACGAGGCTTTCCCACGAGGCTTTCCCACAGGGCTGTCCCACGTGCACACGTGGTGGGAGTCGATCCTCGGCTTGAACGTCAAGGCAGTGCAGGGAAAACAGGTTCCTCTGGAATGGACTGACACATCTGGGGGCTCTTGAAATGGTGGCACGACCTTGGAGTTCCTCTCGCCTTTTCTGTGGAGAGCGCTTCATCTTGAGATGCGACGGGAACGCCGGGAATTCTTTCCCTACGAAACAGGGAAAGGATCCCTCATCTCGAGCTATTAGGTGAAAACGGGGCTCCCCTGGATGTGTGCGGGACCCTCATGCTTCCTCTCGAGTGGAGACGGGTATGTCGGGGACCTTCTTGAGTTGCAGCAAGGGTGTGAAGGACCCTTTGGAAGTTCCAGTGGTTAGATGTGATTAGCATCGAGAATCCTCAGCGGAAATGGGCCTCATCTCGCCTGGAGGGCAAAACCTCCTGGATTTTCTCGAGTTGCGGCAGGTGATCTCGACTTACGACGGGGACTTCGGGGACCCGCTCTGGTGGCCTCAGGAAAGGCCAGTCCCCATGCGAGTTCCTCGGGGGCCTCTCGGGATTCCTCTCCCGTCGATGCCGGTGCCTAAGACCTTGTGTGGAGTCGTGGCCAGAACCTGAGTATTCCTCTCCAGTGCTGACATGGACCTTGAAGTACTTCTGGAGTCTCCCCAGGGGAGTCAGTCCTGGTCTCGAATGCGGCCATGCACTTGCGCTTTCCTCCAGAGCGGTAGCAGCAGTGTCTCGCAGTCCGCCGCATGGATCAAAGGATTTATGGTTTTCCCTCGAGTCTTTCCCACGAGGCTTTCCCACGAGGCTTTCCCACAGGGCTGTCCCACGTGCACACGTGGTGGGAGTCGATCCTCGGCTTGAACGTCAAGGCAGTGCAGGGAAAACATGTTCCTCTGGAATGGACTGACACATCTGGGGGACTCTTGGAATGGTGGCACGACCCTGGAGTTCCTCTCGCCTTTCCTGTGGAGAGCGCCTCCTCTTGAGATGCGACGGGAACGCCGGGAATTCTTTCCCTACGAAACAGGGAAAGGATCCCTCATCTCGACCTAGGAGGCGGAAACGGGGCTCCCCTGGATGTGTGCGGGACCCTCGTGCTTCCTCTCGAGTGGAGACGGGTATGTCGTGGAACCTCTTGAGTTGCAGCAAGGGTGTGAAGGATCTTTTGGAAGTTCCAGTGGTTAGATGTGATTAGCCTCGAGAAGCCTCAGAGGAAATGGGCCTCATCTCGCATGGAGGGCAAAACCTCCGGGAATTTCTCGAGTTGCGGCAGGTGCTCTCGACTTACGACGGGGACCTCAGGGACCCGCTCTGGTGGCCTCAGGAAAGGCCAGTCCCCATGCGAGTTCCTCGGGGGCCTCTCGGGATTCCTCTCCCGTCGATGCCGGGGCCTAAGACCTTGTGTGGAGTCGGGGCCGGAACCTGAGGATTCCTCTCCAGTGCTGACATGGATGTTGGGGTACTTCTGGAATCTCCCCAGGGGAGTCAGTCCTCGTCTCGAATGCGGGCATGCACTTGCGCTTTCCTCCAGAGCGGTAGCAGCAGTGTCACGCAGTCCGCCACGTGGATCAAAGGATCTATGGTTTCCCCTCGAGTCTTTCCCACGAGGCTTTCCCACGAGGCTTTCCCACGAGGCTTTCCCACAGGGCTGTCCCACGTGCACACGTGGTGGGAGTCGATCCTCGGCTTGAACGTCAAGGCAGTGCAGGGAAAACAGGTTCCTCTGGAATGGACTGACACATCTGGGGGACTCTTGGAATGGTGGCACGACCCTGGAGTTCCTCTCGCCTTTCCTGTGGAGAGCGCCTCCTCTTGAGATGCGACGGGAACGCCGGGAATTCTTTCCCGACGAAACAGGGAAAGGATCCCTCATCTCGAGCTAGGAGGCGGAAACGGGGCTCCCCTGGATGTGTGCGGGACCCTCGTGCATCCTCTCGAGTGGACACGTGTATGTCGGGGAACTTCTTGAGTTGCAGCAAGGGTGAGAAGGACCCTTTGGATGTTCCAGTGGTTAGATGTGATTAGCCTCGAGAAGCCTCAGCGGAAATGGGCCTCATCTCGCCTGGAGGGCAAAACCTCCTGGATTTTCTCGAGTTGCAGCAGGTGCTCTCGACTTACGACGGGGACCTCAGCGACCCGCTCTGGTGGCCTCAGGAAAGGCCAGTCCTCATGCGAGTTCCTCGGGGGCCTCTCGGGATTCCTCTCCCGTCAATGCCGGGGCCTAAGACCTTGTGTGGAGTGAGGGCCGGAACCTGAGTATTACTCTCCAGTGCTGACATGGATCTTGGGGTACTTCTGGAGTCTCCCCAGGGGAGTCAGTCCTCGTCTCGAATGCGGGCATGCACTTGCGCTTTCTTCCAGAGCGGTAGCAGCAGTGTCACGCAGTCCGCCGCGTGGAACAAAAGCACTATGGTTTTCCCTCGAGTCTTTCCCACGAGGCTTTCCCACAGGGCTGTCCCACGTGCACACGTGGTGGGAGTCGATCCTCGGCTTGAACGTCAAGGCAGTGCAGGGAAAACAGGTTCCTCTGGAATGGACTGACACATCTGGGGGTCTCTTGGAATGGTGGCACGACCCTTGAGTTCCTCTCGCCTTTCCTGTGGAGAGCGCCTCCTCTTGAGATGGGACGGGAACGACGGGAATTCTTTCCCTACGAAACAGGGAAAGGATCCCTCATCTCGAGCTAGGAGACGGAAACGGGGCTCCCCTGGATGTGTGCGGGACCCCACGTGATTCCTCTCGATTGGAGACGGGTATGTCGCGGAACTGCTTGAGTTGCAGCAAGGGTGTGAAGGTCCCTTTGGAAGTTCCAGTGGTTAGATTTGATTAGCCTCGAGAAGCCTCAGCGGAAATTGGCCTCATCTCGCCTGGAGGGCAAAACCTCCTGGATTTTCTCGAGTTGCGGCAGGTGCTCTCGACTTACGACGGGGACCTCAGGGACCCGCTCTGGTGGCCTCAGGAAAGGCCAGTCCCCATGCAAGTTCCTCGGGGGCCTCTCGGGATTCCTCTCCCGTCGATGCCGGGGCCTAAGACCTTGTGTGGAGTCGGGGCCGGAACCTGAGGATTCCTCTCCAGTGCTGACATGGACCTTGGGGTACTTCTGGAGTCTCCCCAGGGGAGTCAGTCCTCGTCTCGAATGCGGGCATGCACTTGCGCTTTCCTCCAGAGCGGTAGCAGCAGTGTCACGCAGTCCGCCGCGTGGATCAAAGGATCTATGGTTTTCCCTCGAGTCTTTCCCACGAGGCTTTCCCACGAGGCTTTCCCACAGGGCTGTCCCACGTGCAAACGTGGTGGGAGTCGATCCTCGGCTTGAACGTCAAGGCAGTGCAGGGAAAACATGTTCCTCTGGAATGGACTGACACATCTGGGGGACTCTTGGAATGGTGGCACGACCCTGGAGTTCCTCTCGCCTTTCCTGTGGAGAGCGCCTCCTCTTGAGATGCGACGGGAACGCCAGGAATTCTTTCCCTACGAAACAGGGAAAGGATCCCTCATCTCGAGCTAGGAGGCGGAAACGGGGCTCCCCTGGATGTGTGCGGGACCCTCGTGCTTCCTCTCGAGTGGAGACGGGTATGTCGGGGAACCTCTTGAGTTGCAGCAAGGGTGTGAAGGATCTTTTGGAAGTTCCAGTGGTTAGATGTGATTAGCCTCGAGAAGCCTCAGAGGAAATGGGCCTCATCTCGCATGGAGGGCAAAACCTCCGGGAATTTCTCGAGTTGCGGCAGGTGCTCTCGACTTACGACGGGGACCTCAGGGACCCGCTCTGGTGGCCTCAGGAAAGGCCAGTCCCCATGCGAGTTCCTCGGGGACCTCTCGGGATTCCTCTCCCGTCGATGCCGGGGCCTAAGACCTTGTGTGGAGTCGGGGCCGGAACCTGAGGATTCCTCTCCAGTGCTGACATGGATGTTGGGGTACTTCTGGAATCTCCCCAGGGGAGTCAGTCCTCGTCTCGAATGCGGGCATGCACTTGCGCTTTCCTCCAGAGCGGTAGCAGCAGTGTCACGCAGTCCGCCACGTGGATCAAAGGATCTATGGTTTCCCCTCGAGTCTTTCCCACGAGGCTTTCCCACGAGCTTTCCCACGAGGCTTTCCCACAGGGCTGTCCCACGTGCACACGTGGTGGGAGTCGATCCTCGGCTTGAACGTCAAGGCAGTGCAGGGAAAACAGGTTCCTCTGGAATGGACTGACACATCTGGGGGACTCTTGGAATGGTGGCACGACCCTGGAGTTCCTCTCGCCTTTCCTGTGGAGAGCGCCTCCTCTTGAGATGCGACGGGAACGCCGGGAATTCTTTCCCGACGAAACAGGGAAAGGATCCCTCATCTCGAGCTAGGAGGCGGAAACGGGGCTCCTCTGGATGTGTGCGGGACCCTCGTGCATCCTCTCGAGTGGACACGTGTATGTCGGGGAACTTCTTGAGTTGCAGCAAGGGTGTGAAGGACCCTTTGGAAGTTCCAGTGGTTAGATGTGATTAGCCTCGCGAAGCCTCAGCGGAAATGGGCCTCATCTCGCCTGGAGGGCAAAACCTCCTGGATTTTCTCGAGTTGCGGCAGGTGCTCTCGACTTACGACGGGGACCTCGGGGACACGCTCTGCTGGCTGCAGGAAATGCCAGTCCCCATGCGAGTTCCTCGGGGGCCTCTCGGGATTCCTCTCCCGTCGATGCCGGGGCCTAAGACCTTGAGTGGAGTAGGGGGGGGAACCTGAGGATTCCTCTCCAGTGCTGACATGGATCTTGGGGTACTTCTGGAGTCTCCCCAGGGGAGTCAGTCCTCGTCTCGAATGCGGGCATGCACTTGCGCTTTCCTCCAGAGCGGTAGCAGCAGTGTCACGCAGTCCGCCGCGTGGATCAAAGGATCTATGGTTTTCCCTCGAGTCTTTCCCACGAGGCTTTCCCACGAGGCTTTCCCACAGGGCTGTCCCACGTGCACACGTGGTGGGACTCGATCCTCGGCTTGAACGTCAAGGCAGTGCAGGGAAAACATGTTACTCTGGAATGGACTGACACATCTGGGGGACTCTTGGAATGGTGGCACGACCCTGGAGTTCCTCTCGCCTTTCCTGTGGAGAGCGCCTCCTCTTGAGATGCGACGGGAACGCCGGGAATTCTTTCCCTAGGAAACAGGGAAAGGATCCCTCATCTCGAGCTAGGAGGCGGAAACGGGGCTCCCCTGGATGTGTGCGGAACCCTCGTGCTTCCTCTCGAGTGGAGACGGGTATGTCGGGGAACTTCTTGAGTTGCAGCAAGGGTGAGAAGGACCCTTTGGATGTTCCAGTGGTTAGATGTGATTAGCCTCGAGAAGCCTCAGCGGAAATGGGCCTCATCTCGCCTGGAGGGCAAAACCTCCTGGATTTTCTCGAGTTGCAGCAGGTGCTCTCGACTTACGACGGGGACCTCAGCGACCCGCTCTGGTGGCCTCAGGAAAGGCCAGTCCTCATGCGAGTTCCTCGGGGGCCTCTCGGGATTCCTCTCCCGTCGATGCCGGGGCCTAAGACCTTGTGTGGAGTGAGGGCCGGAACCTGAGTATTACTCTCCAGTGCTGACATGGATCTTGGGGTACTTCTGGAGTCTCCCTAGGGGAGTCAGTCCTCGTCTCGAATGCGGGCATGCACTTGCGCTTTCTTTCAGAGTGGTAGCAGCAGTGTCACGCAGTCCGCCGCGTGGAACAAAAGCACTATGGTTTTCCCTCGAGTCTTTCCCACGAGGCTTTCCCACAGGGCTGTCGCACGTGCACACGTGGTGGGAGTCGATCCTCGGCTTGAACGTCAAGGCAGTGCAGGGAAAACAGGTTCCTCTGGAATGGACTGACACATCTGGGGGACTCTTGGAATGATGGCACGACCCTGGAGTTCCTCTCGCCTTTCCTGTGGAGAGTGCCTCCTCTTGAGATGCGACGGGAACGCCGGGAATTCTTTCCCTACGAAACAGGGAAAGGATCCCTCATCTCGAGCTAGGAGGCGGAAACGGGGCTCCCCTGGATGTGTGCGGGACCCCACGTGCTTCCTCTCGAGTGGAGACGGGTATGTCGGGGAACTTCTTGAGTTGCAGCAAGGGTGTGAACGACCCTTTGGAAGTTCCAGTGGTTAGATGTGATTAGCCTCGAGAAGCCTCAGCGGAAATGGGCCTCATCTCGCCTGGAGGGTAAAACCTCCTGGATTTTCTCGAGTTGCGTCAGGTGCTCTCGACTTACGACGGGGACCTCAGGGACCCGCTCTGGTGGCCTCAGGAAAGGCCAGTCCCCATGCGAGTTCCTCGGGGGCCTCTCGGGATTCCTCTTCCGTCGATGCCGGTGCCTAAGACCTTGTGTGGAGTCGGGGCCGGAACCTGAGGATTCCTCTCCAGGGCTGACATGGATCTTGGGGTACTTCTGGAGTCTCCCCAGGGGAGTCAGTCCTGGTCTGGAATGCGGGCATGCACTTGCGCTTTCCTCCAGAGCGGTAGCAGCAGTGTCACGCAGTCCGCCGCGTGGATCAAAGGATCTATGGTTTTCCCTCGAGTCTTTCCCACGAGGCTTTCCCACAGGGCTGTCCCACGTGCACACGTGGTGGGAGTCGATCCTCGGCTTGAACGTCAAGGCAGTGCAGGGAAAACAGGTTCCTCTGTAATGGACTGACCCATCTGGGGGTCTCTTGGAATGGTGGCACGACCCTGGAGTTCCTCTCCCCTTTCCTGTGGAGAGCGCCTCCTCTTGAGATGCGATGGGAACGCCGGGAATTCTTTCCCTACGAAAGAGGGAAAGGATCCCTCATCTCGAGCTAGGAGGCGGAAACGTGGCTCCCCTGGATGTGTGCGGGACCCCACGTGCTTCTTTCTCGAGTGGAGACGGGTATGTCGGGGAACTTCTTGAGTTGCAGCAAAGGTGTGACGGACCCTTTGGAAGTTCCAGTGGTTAGATGTGATTAGCCTCGAGAAGCCTCAGCGGAAATGGGCCTCATCTCGCCTGGAGGGCAAAACCTCCTGGATTTTCTCGAGTTGCGGCAGGTGCTCTCGCCTTACGACGGGGACCTTAGGGACACGCTCTGGTGGCCTCAGGAAAGGCCAGTCCCCATGCGAGTTCCTCGGGGGCCTCTCGGGATTCCTCTCCCTTCGATGCCGGGGACTAAGACCTTGTGTGGAGTCGGGGCCGGAACCTGAGGATTCCTCTCCAGTGCTGACATGGATCTTGGGGTACTTCTGGAGTCTCCCCAGGGGAGTCAGTCCTCGTCTCGAATGCGGGCATGAACTTGCGCTTTCCTCCAGAGCAGTAGCAACACTGTCACGCAGTCCGCCGCGTGGATCAAAGGATCTATGGATTTCCCTCGAGTCTTTCCCACGAGGCTTTCCCACGAGGCTTTCCCTCAGGGCTGTCCCACGTGCACACGTGGTGGGAGTCGATCCTCGGCTTGAACGTCAAGGCAGTGCAGGGAAAACAGGTTCCTCTGGAATGGACTGACACATCTGGGGGACTCTTGGAATGGTGGCACGACCCAGGAGTTCCTCTCGACTTTCCTGTGGAGAGCGCCTCCTCTTGAGATGCGACGGGAACGCCGGGAATTCTTTCCCTACGAAAGAGAGAAAGGATCACTCATCTCGAGCTAGGAGGCGGAAACGGGGCACCCCTGGATGTGTGCGGGACCCTCGTGCTTCCTCTCGAGTGGAGACGGGTATGTCGGGGAACTTCTTGAGTTGCAGCAAGGGTGTGAAGGACCCTTTGGAAGTTCCAGTGGTTAGATGTGATTAGCCTCGAGAAGCCTCAGCGGAAATGGGCCTCATCTCGCCTGGAGGGCAAAACCTCCTGGATTTTCTCAAGTTGCGGCAGGTGCTCTCGACTTACGACGGGGACCTCAGGGACCCGCTCTGGTGGCCTCAGGAAAGGCCAGTCCCCATGCGAGTTCCTCGGGGGCCTCTCGGGATTCCTCTCCCATCGATGCCGGGGCCTAAGGCCTTGTGTGGAGTCGGGGCCGGAACCTGAGGATTCCTCTCCAGTACTGACATGGATCTTGGGGTACTTCTGGAGTCTCCCCAGGGGAGTCAGTCCTCGTCTCGAATGCGGGCATGCACTTGCGCTTTCCTCCAGAGCAGTAGCACCACTGTCACACAGTCCGCCGCGTGGATCAAAGGATCTATGGTTTTCCCTCGAGTTTTTCCCACGAGGCTTTCCCACGAGGCTTTCCAACAGGGCTGTCCCACGTGCACACGTGGTGGGAGTCGATCCTCGGCTTGAACGTCAAGGCAGTGAAGGGAAAACAGGTTCCTCTGTAATGGACTGACACATCTGGTGGTCTCTTGGAATGGTGCCACGACCCTGGAGTTCCTCTCGCCTTTCCTGTGGAGAGCGCCTCCTCTTGAGATGCGACGGGAACGCCGGGAATTCTTTCCCTACTAAACAGGGAAAGGATTCCTCATCTCAAGCTGGGAAGCGGAAACGGGGCACCCCTGGATGTGTGCGGGACCCCACGTGCTTCCTCTAGAGTGGAGACGGGTTGTCGGGGAACTTCTCCACTTGCAGCAAGGGTGTGAAGGACCCTTTGGAAGTTCCAGTGGTTAGATGTGATTTGCCTCGAGAAGCCTCAGCGGAAATGGGCCTCATCTCGCCTGGAGGGCAAAACCTCCTGGATTTTCTCAAGTTGCGGCAGGTGCTCTCGACTTACGACTGGGACCTCAGGGACCCGCTCTGGTGGCCTCAGGAAAGGCCAGTCCCCATTCGAGTTCCTCGGGGGCCTCTCGGGATTCCTCTCCCGTCGATGCTGGGGCCTAAGGCCTTGTGTGGAGTCGGGGCCGGAACCTGAGGATTCCTCTACAGTGCTGACATGGATCTTGGGGTACTTCTGGAGTCTCCCCAGGGGAGTCAGTCCTCGTCTCGAATGCGGTCATGCGCTTGCGCTTTCCTCCAGAGCGGTAGCAGCAGTGTCACGCAGTCCGCCGTGTGGATCAAAGGATCTATGGTTTTCCCTCGAGTCTTTCCCAGGAGGCTTTCCCACAGGGCTGTCCCACGTGCACACGTGGTGGGAGTCGATCCTCGGCTTGAACGTCAAGGCAGTGCAGGGAAAACAGGTTCCTCTGGAATGGACTGACACATCTGGGGGACTCTTGGAATGGTGGCACGACCCTGGAGTTCCTCTCGCCTTTCCTGTGGAGAGTGCCTCCTCTTGAGATGCGATGGGAACGCCGGGAATTCTTTCCCTACGAAACAGGGAAAGGATCCCTCATCTCGAGCTAGGAGGCGGAAACGGGTCTCCCCTGTATGTGTGCGGGACCCCACGTGCTTCCTCTCGAGTGGAGACGGGTATGTCGGGGAACTTCTTGAGTTGCAGCAAGGGTGTGAATGACCTTTGGAAGTTCCAGTGGTTAGAGGTGATTAGCGTCGAGAAGCCTCAGCGGAAATGGGCCTCATCTCGCCTGGAGGGCAAAACCACCTGGATTTTCTCGAGTTGCGGCAGGTGCTCTCGACTTACGACGGGGACCTCAGGGACCCGCTCTGGAGGCCTCAGGAAAGGCCAGTCCCCATGCGAGTTCCTCGAGGGCCTCTCTGGATTCCTCTCCCGTCGATGCCGGGGCCTAAGACCTTGTGTGGAGTCGGGGCCGGAACCTGAGGATTCCTCTCCAGTGCTGACATGGATCTTGGGGTACTTCTGGAGTCTCCCCAGGGGAGTCAGTTCTCGTCTCGAATGCGGGCATGCACTTGAGCTTTCCTCCAGGGCGGTAGCAGCAGTGTCACGCAGTACACCGCGTGGATCAAAGGATCTATGGTTTTCCCTCGAGTCTTTCCCACGAGGCTTTCCCACGAGGCTTTCCCACGAGGCTTTCCCACAGGGCTGTCCCACGTGCACACGTGGTGGGAGTCGATCCTCGGCTTGAACGTCAAGGCAGTGCAGGGAAAACAGGTTCCTCTGGAATGGACTGACACATCGGGGGACTCTTGGAATCGTGGCACGACCCTGGAGTTCCTCTCGCCTTTCCTGTGGAGAGCGCCTCCTCTTGAGATGCGAAGGAAACGCCGGGAATTCTTTCCCTACGAAACAGGGAAGGGATCCCTCATTTTCAGCTAGGAGGCGGAAACGGGGCTCCCCTGGATGTGTGCGGCACCGCACGGGCTTCCTCTCGAGTGGAGACGGGTATGTCGCGGAACTGCTTGAGTTGCAGCAAGGGTGTGAAGAACCCTTTGGAAGTTCCAGTGGTTAGATGTGATTAGACTCGAGAAGCCTCAGCGGAAATGGGCCTCATCTCGCCTGGAGGGCAAAACCTCATGGATTTTCTCGAGTTGCGGCAGGTGCTCTCGACTTACGATGCGACCTCAGGGACCCGCTCTGGTGGCCTCAGGAAAGGCCAGTCCCCATGCGAGTTCCTCGGTGGCCTCTCCGGATTCCTCTCCCGTCGATGCCGGGGCCTAAGACCTTGTGTGGAGTCGGGGCCGGAACCTGAGGATTCCTCTCCAGTGCTGACATGGCTCTTGGGGTACTTCTGGAGTCTCCCCAGGGGAGTCAGTCCTCGTCTCGAAGGCGGGCATGCACTTGCGCTTTCCTCCAGAGCGGTAGCAGCAGTGTCACGCAGTCCGCCGCGTGGATCAAAGGATCTATGGTTTTCCCTCGAGTCTTTCCCACGAGGCTTTCCCACGAGGCTTTCCCACAGGGCTGTCCCACGTGCGCACGTGGTGGGAGTCGATCCTCGGCTTGAACGTCAAGGCAGTACAGGGAAAAGAGGTTCCTCTGGAATAGACTGACACATCTGGGGTCTCTTGGAATGGTGGCACGACCCTGGAGTTCCTCTCGCCTTTCCTTTGGAGAGCGCCTCCTCTTGAGGTGCGACGGGAAAGCCGGGAATTCTTTCCCTACGAAACAGGGAAGGGATCCCTCATTTTGAGCTACGAGGCGGAAACGGGGCTCCTCTGGATGTGTGCGGGACCCTCGTGCTTTCTCTCGAGTTTAGACGGGTATGTCGGGGAACTTCTTGAGTTGCAGCAAGGGTGTGAAGGACCCTTTGGAAGTTCCAGTGGTTAGATGTGATTAGCCTCGAGAAGCCTCAGCGGAAATGGCCCTCGTCTCGCCTGGAGGGCAAAACCTCCTGGGTTTTCTCGAGTTGCGGCAGGTGCTCTCGACTTACGACGGGGACCTCAGGGACCCGCTCTGGTGGCCTCAGGAAAGGCCAGTCCCCATGCGAGTTCCTCGGGGGCCTCTTGGGATTCCTCTCCCTTCGATGCCGGGGCCTAAGACCTTGTGTGGAGTCGGGGCCGGAAACTGAGGATTCCTCTCCAGTGCTGACATGGATCTTGGGGTACTTCTGGAGTCTCCCCAGGGGAGTCAGTCCTCGTCTCGCATGCGGGCATGCAATTGCGCTTTCCTCCAGAGCGGTAGCAGCAGTGTCACGCAGTCCGCCGTGTGGATCAAAGGATCTATGGTTTTCCCTCGAGTCTTTCCCAGGAGGCTTTCCCACAGGGCTGTCCCACGTGCACACGTGGTGGGAGTCGATCCTCGGGTTGAACGTCAAGGCAGTGCAGGGAAAACAGGTTCCTCTGGAATGGACTGACACATCTGGGGGACTCTTGGAATGGTGGCACGACCATGGAGTTCCTCTCGCCTTTCCTGTGGAGAGTGCCTCCTCTTGAGATGCGATGGGAACGCCGGGAATTCTTTCCCTACGAAACAGGGAAAGGATCCCTCATCTCGAGCTAGTAGGCGGAAACGGGTCTCCCCTGTATGTGTGCGGGACCCCACGTGCTTCCTCTCGAGTGGAGACGGGTATGTCGGGGAACTTCTTGAGTTGCAGCAAGGGTGTGAAGGACCCTTTGGAAGTTCCAGTGGTTAGATGTGATTAGCCTCGAGAAGCCTCAGCGGAAATGGCCCTCATCTCGCCTGGAGGGCAAAACCTCCTGGATTTTCTCGAGTTGCGGCAGGTGCTCTCGACTTACGACGGGGACCTCAGGGACCCGCTCTGGTGGCCTCAGGAAAGGCCAGTCCCCATGCGAGTTCCTCGGGGGCCTCTTGGGATTCCTCTCCCTTCGATGCCGGGGCCTAAGACCTTGTGTGGAGTCGGGGCCGGAATTTGAGGATTCCTCTCCAGTGCTGACATGGATCTTGGGGTACTTCTGGAGTCTCCCCAGGGGAGTCAGTCCTCGTCTCGAATGCGGGCATGCACTTGCGCTTTCCTCCAGAGCGGTAGCAGAGTGTCACCCAGTCCGCCGCGTGGATCAAAGGATCTATGGTTTTCCCTCGAGTCTTTCCCACGAGGCTGTCCCAGGAGGCTTTCCCACAGGGCTGTTCCACGTGCACACGTGGTGGGAGTCGATCCTCGGCTTGAACGTCAAGGCAGTGCAGGGAAAACAGGTTCCTCTGGAATGGACTGACACATCTGGGGGACTCTTGGAATGGTGGCACGACCCTGGAGTTCCTCTCGCCTTTCCTGTGGAGAGCGCCTCCTCTTGAGATGCGACGGGAACGCCGGGAATTCTTTCCCTACGAAACAGGGAAAGGATCCCTCATCTCGACCTAGGAGGCGGAAACGGGGCTCCCCTGGATGTGTGCGGGACCCTCGTGCTTCCTCTCGAGTGGAGACGGGTACGTCGTGGAACCTCTTGAGTTGCAGCAAGGGTGTGAAGGATCTTTTGGAAGTTCCAGTGGTTAGATGTGATTAGCCTCGAGAAGCCTCAGAGGAAATGGGCCTCATCTCGCATGGAGGGCAAAACCTCCGGGAATTTCTCGAGTTGCGGCAGGTGCTCTCGACTTACGACGGGGACCTCAGGGACCCGCTCTGGTGGCCTCAGGAAAGGCCAGTCCCCATGCGAGTTCCTCGGGGGCCTCTCGGGATTCCTCTCCCGTCGATGCCGGGGCCTAAGACCTTGTGTGGAGTCGGGGCCGGAACCTGAGGATTCCTCTCCAGTGCTGACATGGATGTTGGGGTACTTCTGGAATCTCCCCAGGGGAGTCAGTCCTCGTCTCGAATGCGGGCATGCACTTGCGCTTTCCTCCAGAGCGGTAGCAGCAGTGTCACGCAGTCCGCCACGTGGATCAAAGGATCTATGGTTTCCCCTCGAGTCTTTCCCACGAGGCTTTCCCACGAGGCTTTCCCACGAGGCTTTCCCACAGGGCTGTCCCACGTGCACACGTGGTGGGAGTCGATCCTCGGCTTGAACGTCAAGGCAGTGCAGGGAAAACAGGTTCCTCTGGAATGGACTGACACATCTGGGGGACTCTTGGAATGGTGGCACGACCCTGGAGTTCCTCTCGCCTTTCCTGTGGAGAGCGCCTCCTCTTGAGATGCGACGGGAACGCCGGGAATTCTTTCCCGACGAAACAGGGAAAGGATCCCTCATCTCGAGCTAGGAGGCGGAAACGGGGCTCCCCTGGATGTGTGCGGGACCCTCGTGCATCCTCTCGAGTGGACACGTGTATGTCGGGGAACTTCTTGAGTTGCAGCAAGGGTGAGAAGGACCCTTTGGATGTTCCAGTGGTTAGATGTGATTAGCCTCGAGAAGCCTCAGCGGAAATGGGCCTCATCTCGCCTGGAGGGCAAAACCTCCTGGATTTTCTCGAGTTGCAGCAGGTGCTCTCGACTTACGACGGGGACCTCAGCGACCCGCTCTGGTGGCCTCAGGAAAGGCCAGTCCTCATGCGAGTTCCTCGGGGGCCTCTCGGGATTCCTCTCCCGTCAATGCCGGGGCCTAAGACCTTGTGTGGAGTGAGGGCCGGAACCTGAGTATTACTCTCCAGTGCTGACATGGATCTTGGGGTACTTCTGGAGTCTCCCCAGGGGAGTCAGTCCTCGTCTCGAATGCGGGCATGCACTTGCGCTTTCTTCCAGAGCGGTAGCAGCAGTGTCACGCAGTCCGCCGCGTGGAACAAAAGCACTATGGTTTTCCCTCGAGTCTTTCCCACGAGGCTTTCCCACAGGGCTGTCCCACGTGCACACGTGGTGGGAGTCGATCCTCGGCTTGAACGTCAAGGCAGTGCAGGGAAAACAGGTTCCTCTGGAATGGACTGACACATCTGGGGGTCTCTTGGAATGGTGGCACGACCCTTGAGTTCCTCTCGCCTTTCCTGTGGAGAGCGCCTCCTCTTGAGATGGGACGGGAACGACGGGAATTCTTTCCCTACGAAACAGGGAAAGGATCCCTCATCTCGAGCTAGGAGACGGAAACGGGGCTCCCCTGGATGTGTGCGGGACCCCACGTGATTCCTCTCGATTGGAGACGGGTATGTCGCGGAACTGCTTGAGTTGCAGCAAGGGTGTGAAGGTCCCTTTGGAAGTTCCAGTGGTTAGATTTGATTAGCCTCGAGAAGCCTCAGCGGAAATTGGCCTCATCTCGCCTGGAGGGCAAAACCTCCTGGATTTTCTCGAGTTGCGGCAGGTGCTCTCGACTTACGACGGGGACCTCAGGGACCCGCTCTGGTGGCCTCAGGAAAGGCCAGTCCCCATGCAAGTTCCTCGGGGGCCTCTCGGGATTCCTCTCCCGTCGATGCCGGGGCCTAAGACCTTGTGTGGAGTCGGGGCCGGAACCTGAGGATTCCTCTCCAGTGCTGACATGGACCTTGGGGTACTTCTGGAGTCTCCCCAGGGGAGTCAGTCCTCGTCTCGAATGCGGGCATGCACTTGCGCTTTCCTCCAGAGCGGTAGCAGCAGTGTCACGCAGTCCGCCGCGTGGATCAAAGGATCTATGGTTTTCCCTCGAGTCTTTCCCACGAGGCTTTCCCACGAGGCTTTCCCACAGGGCTGTCCCACGTGCAAACGTGGTGGGAGTCGATCCTCGGCTTGAACGTCAAGGCAGTGCAGGGAAAACATGTTCCTCTGGAATGGACTGACACATCTGGGGGACTCTTGGAATGGTGGCACGACCCTGGAGTTCCTCTCGCCTTTCCTGTGGAGAGCGCCTCCTCTTGAGATGCGACGGGAACGCCAGGAATTCTTTCCCTACGAAACAGGGAAAGGATCCCTCATCTCGAGCTAGGAGGCGGAAACGGGGCTCCCCTGGATGTGTGCGGGACCCTCGTGCTTCCTCTCGAGTGGAGACGGGTATGTCGGGGAACCTCTTGAGTTGCAGCAAGGGTGTGAAGGATCTTTTGGAAGTTCCAGTGGTTAGATGTGATTAGCCTCGAGAAGCCTCAGAGGAAATGGGCCTCATCTCGCATGGAGGGCAAAACCTCCTGGAATTTCTCGAGTTGCGGCAGGTGCTCTCGACTTACGACGGGGACCTCAGGGACCCGCTCTGGTGGCCTCAGGAAAGGCCAGTCCCCATGCGAGTTCCTCGGGGACCTCTCGGGATTCCTCTCCCGTCGATGCCGGGGCCTAAGACCTTGTGTGGAGTCGGGGCCGGAACCTGAGGATTCCTCTCCAGTGCTGACATGGATGTTGGGGTACTTCTGGAATCTCCCCAGGGGAGTCAGTCCTCGTCTCGAATGCGGGCATGCACTTGCGCTTTCCTCCAGAGCGGTAGCAGCAGTGTCACGCAGTCCGCCACGTGGATCAAAGGATCTATGGTTTCCCCTCGAGTCTTTCCCACGAGGCTTTCCCACGAGCTTTCCCACGAGGCTTTCCCACAGGGCTGTCCCACGTGCACACGTGGTGGGAGTCGATCCTCGGCTTGAACGTCAAGGCAGTGCAGGGAAAACAGGTTCCTCTGGAATGGACTGACACATCTGGGGGACTCTTGGAATGGTGGCACGACCCTGGAGTTCCTCTCGCCTTTCCTGTGGAGAGCGCCTCCTCTTGAGATGCGACGGGAACGCCGGGAATTCTTTCCCGACGAAACAGGGAAAGGATCCCTCATCTCGAGCTAGGAGGCGGAAACGGGGCTCCCCTGGATGTGTGCGGGACCCTCGTGCATCCTCTCGAGTGGACACGTGTATGTCGGGGAACTTCTTGAGTTGCAGCAAGGGTGTGAAGGACCCTTTGGAAGTTCCAGTGGTTAGATGTGATTAGCCTCGCGAAGCCTCAGCGGAAATGGGCCTCATCTCGCCTGGAGGGCAAAACCTCCTGGATTTTCTCGAGTTGCGGCAGGTGCTCTCGACTTACGACGGGGACCTCGGGGACACGCTCTGCTGGCTGCAGGAAATGCCAGTCCCCATGCGAGTTCCTCGGGGGCCTCTCGGGATTCCTCTCCCGTCGATGCCGGGGCCTAAGACCTTGAGTGGAGTAGGGGGGGGAACCTGAGGATTCCTCTCCAGTGCTGACATGGATCTTGGGGTACTTCTGGAGTCTCCCCAGGGGAGTCAGTCCTCGTCTCGAATGCGGGCATGCACTTGCGCTTTCCTCCAGAGCGGTAGCAGCAGTGTCACGCAGTCCGCCGCGTGGATCAAAGGATCTATGGTTTTCCCTCGAGTCTTTCCCACGAGGCTTTCCCACGAGGCTTTCCCACAGGGCTGTCCCACGTGCACACGTGGTGGGACTCGATCCTCGGCTTGAACGTCAAGGCAGTGCAGGGAAAACATGTTACTCTGGAATGGACTGACACATCTGGGGGACTCTTGGAATGGTGGCACGACCCTGGAGTTCCTCTCGCCTTTCCTGTGGAGAGCGCCTCCTCTTGAGATGCGACGGGAACGCCGGGAATTCTTTCCCTACGAAACAGGGAAAGGATCCCTCATCTCGAGCTAGGAGGCGGAAACGGGGCTCCCCTGGATGTGTGCGGAACCCTCGTGCTTCCTCTCGAGTGGAGACGGGTATGTCGGGGAACTTCTTGAGTTGCAGCAAGGGTGAGAAGGACCCTTTGGATGTTCCAGTGGTTAGATGTGATTAGCCTCGAGAAGCCTCAGCGGAAATGGGCCTCATCTCGCCTGGAGGGCAAAACCTCCTGGATTTTCTCGAGTTGCAGCAGGTGCTCTCGACTTACGACGGGGACCTCAGCGACCCGCTCTGGTGGCCTCAGGAAAGGCCAGTCCTCATGCGAGTTCCTCGGGGGCCTCTCGGGATTCCTCTCCCGTCGATGCCGGGGCCTAAGACCTTGTGTGGAGTGAGGGCCGGAACCTGAGTATTACTCTCCAGTGCTGACATGGATCTTGGGGTACTTCTGGAGTCTCCCTAGGGGAGTCAGTCCTCGTCTCGAATGCGGGCATGCACTTGCGCTTTCTTTCAGAGTGGTAGCAGCAGTGTCACGCAGTCCGCCGCGTGGAACAAAAGCACTATGGTTTTCCCTCGAGTCTTTCCCACGAGGCTTTCCCACAGGGCTGTCGCACGTGCACACGTGGTGGGAGTCGATCCTCGGCTTGAACGTCAAGGCAGTGCAGGGAAAACAGGTTCCTCTGGAATGGACTGACACATCTGGGGGACTCTTGGAATGATGGCACGACCCTGGAGTTCCTCTCGCCTTTCCTGTGGAGAGTGCCTCCTCTTGAGATGCGACGGGAACGCCGGGAATTCTTTCCCTACGAAACAGGGAAAGGATCCCTCATCTCGAGCTAGGAGGCGGAAACGGGGCTCCCCTGGATGTGTGCGGGACCCCACGTGCTTCCTCTCGAGTGGAGACGGGTATGTCGGGGAACTTCTTGAGTTGCAGCAAGGGTGTGAAGGACCCTTTGAAAGTTCCAGTGGTTAGATGTGATTAGCCTCGAGAAGCCTCAGCGGAAATGGGCCACATCTCGCCTGGAGGGTAAAACCTCCTGGATTTTCTCGAGTTGCGGCAGGTGCTCTCGACTTACGACGGGGACCTCAGGGACCCGCTCTGGTGGCCTCAGGAAAGGCCAGTCCCCATGCAAGTTCCTCGGGGGCCTCTCGGGATTCCTCTCCCGTCGATGCCGGGGCCTAAGACCTTGTGTGGAGTCGGGGCCGGAACCTGAGGATTCCTCTCCAGTGCTGACATGGACCTTGGGGTACTTCTGGAGTCTCCCCAGGGGAGTCAGTCCTCGTCTCGAATGCGGGCATGCACTTGCGCTTTCCTCCAGAGCGGTAGCAGCAGTGTCACGCAGTCCGCCGCGTGGATCAAAGGATCTATGGTTTTCCCTCGAGTCTTTCCCACGAGGCTTTCCCACGAGGCTTTCCCACAGGGCTGTCCCACGTGCAAACGTGGTGGGAGTCGATCCTCGGCTTGAACGTCAAGGCAGTGCAGGGAAAACATGTTCCTCTGGAATGGACTGACACATCTGGGGGACTCTTGGAATGGTGGCACGACCCTGGAGTTCCTCTCGCCTTTCCTGTGGAGAGCGCCTCCTCTTGAGATGCGACGGGAACGCCAGGAATTCTTTCCCTACGAAACAGGGAAAGGATCCCTCATCTCGAGCTAGGAGGCGGAAACGGGGCTCCCCTGGATGTGTGCGGGACCCTCGTGCTTCCTCTCGAGTGGAGACGGGTATGTCGGGGAACCTCTTGAGTTGCAGCAAGGGTGTGAAGGATCTTTTGGAAGTTCCAGTGGTTAGATGTGATTAGCCTCGAGAAGCCTCAGAGGAAATGGGCCTCATCTCGCATGGAGGGCAAAACCTCCGGGAATTTCTCGAGTTGCGGCAGGTGCTCTCGACTTACGACGGGGACCTCAGGGACCCGCTCTGGTGGCCTCAGGAAAGGCCAGTCCCCATGCGAGTTCCTCGGGGACCTCTCGGGATTCCTCTCCCGTCGATGCCGGGGCCTAAGACCTTGTGTGGAGTCGGGGCCGGAACCTGAGGATTCCTCTCCAGTGCTGACATGGATGTTGGGGTACTTCTGGAATCTCCCCAGGGGAGTCAGTCCTCGTCTCGAATGCGGGCATGCACTTGCGCTTTCCTCCAGAGCGGTAGCAGCAGTGTCACGCAGTCCGCCACGTGGATCAAAGGATCTATGGTTTCCCCTCGAGTCTTTCCCACGAGGCTTTCCCACGAGCTTTCCCACGAGGCTTTCCCACAGGGCTGTCCCACGTGCACACGTGGTGGGAGTCGATCCTCGGCTTGAACGTCAAGGCAGTGCAGGGAAAACAGGTTCCTCTGGAATGGACTGACACATCTGGGGGACTCTTGGAATGGTGGCACGACCCTGGAGTTCCTCTCGCCTTTCCTGTGGAGAGCGCCTCCTCTTGAGATGCGACGGGAACGCCGGGAATTCTTTCCCGACGAAACAGGGAAAGGATCCCTCATCTCGAGCTAGGAGGCGGAAACGGGGCTCCCCTGGATGTGTGCGGGACCCTCGTGCATCCTCTCGAGTGGACACGTGTATGTCGGGGAACTTCTTGAGTTGCAGCAAGGGTGTGAAGGACCCTTTGGAAGTTCCAGTGGTTAGATGTGATTAGCCTCGCGAAGCCTCAGCGGAAATGGGCCTCATCTCGCCTGGAGGGCAAAACCTCCTGGATTTTCTCGAGTTGCGGCAGGTGCTCTCGACTTACGACGGGGACCTCGGGGACACGCTCTGCTGGCTGCAGGAAATGCCAGTCCCCATGCGAGTTCCTCGGGGGCCTCTCGGGATTCCTCTCCCGTCGATGCCGGGGCCTAAGACCTTGAGTGGAGTAGGGGGGGGAACCTGAGGATTCCTCTCCAGTGCTGACATGGATCTTGGGGTACTTCTGGAGTCTCCCCAGGGGAGTCAGTCCTCGTCTCGAATGCGGGCATGCACTTGCGCTTTCCTCCAGAGCGGTAGCAGCAGTGTCACGCAGTCCGCCGCGTGGATCAAAGGATCTATGGTTTTCCCTCGAGTCTTTCCCACGAGGCTTTCCCACGAGGCTTTCCCACAGGGCTGTCCCACGTGCACACGTGGTGGGACTCGATCCTCGGCTTGAACGTCAAGGCAGTGCAGGGAAAACATGTTACTCTGGAATGGACTGACACATCTGGGGGACTCTTGGAATGGTGGCACGACCCTGGAGTTCCTCTCGCCTTTCCTGTGGAGAGCGCCTCCTCTTGAGATGCGACGGGAACGCCGGGAATTCTTTCCCTAAGAAACAGGGAAAGGATCCCTCATCTCGAGCTAGGAGGCGGAAACGGGGCTCCCCTGGATGTGTGCGGAACCCTCGTGCTTCCTCTCGAGTGGAGACGGGTATGTCGGGGAACTTCTTGAGTTGCAGCAAGGGTGAGAAGGACCCTTTGGATGTTCCAGTGGTTAGATGTGATTAGCCTCGAGAAGCCTCAGCGGAAATGGGCCTCATCTCGCCTGGAGGGCAAAACCTCCTGGATTTTCTCGAGTTGCAGCAGGTGCTCTCGACTTACGACGGGGACCTCAGCGACCCGCTCTGGTGGCCTCAGGAAAGGCCAGTCCTCATGCGAGTTCCTCGGGGGCCTCTCGGGATTCCTCTCCCGTCGATGCCGGGGCCTAAGACCTTGTGTGGAGTGAGGGCCGGAACCTGAGTATTACTCTCCAGTGCTGACATGGATCTTGGGGTACTTCTGGAGTCTCCCTAGGGGAGTCAGTCCTCGTCTCGAATGCGGGCATGCACTTGCGCTTTCTTTCAGAGTGGTAGCAGCAGTGTCACGCAGTCCGCCGCGTGGAACAAAAGCACTATGGTTTTCCCTCGAGTCTTTCCCACGAGGCTTTCCCACAGGGCTGTCGCACGTGCACACGTGGTGGGAGTCGATCCTCGGCTTGAACGTCAAGGCAGTGCAGGGAAAACAGGTTCCTCTGGAATGGACTGACACATCTGGGGGACTCTTGGAATGATGGCACGACCCTGGAGTTCCTCTCGCCTTTCCTGTGGAGAGTGCCTCCTCTTGAGATGCGACGGGAACGCCGGGAATTCTTTCCCTACGAAACAGGGAAAGGATCCCTCATCTCGAGCTAGGAGGCGGAAACGGGGCTCCCCTGGATGTGTGCGGGACCCCACGTGCTTCCTCTCGAGTGGAGACGGGTATGTCGGGGAACTTCTTGAGTTGCAGCAAGGGTGTGAACGACCCTTTGGAAGTTCCAGTGGTTAGATGTGATTAGCCTCGAGAAGCCTCAGCGGAAATGGGCCTCATCTCGCCTGGAGGGTAAAACCTCCTGGATTTTCTCGAGTTGCGTCAGGTGCTCTCGACTTACGACGGGGACCTCAGGGACCCGCTCTGGTGGCCTCAGGAAAGGCCAGTCCCCATGCGAGTTCCTCGGGGGCCTCTCGGGATTCCTCTTCCGTCGATGCCGGTGCCTAAGACCTTGTGTGGAGTCGGGGCCGGAACCTGAGGATTCCTCTCCAGGGCTGACATGGATCTTGGGGTACTTCTGGAGTCTCCCCAGGGGAGTCAGTCCTGGTCTGGAATGCGGGCATGCACTTGCGCTTTCCTCCAGAGCGGTAGCAGCAGTGTCACGCAGTCCGCCGCGTGGATCAAAGGATCTATGGTTTTCCCTCGAGTCTTTCCCACGAGGCTTTCCCACAGGGCTGTCCCACGTGCACACGTGGTGGGAGTCGATCCTCGGCTTGAACGTCAAGGCAGTGCAGGGAAAACAGGTTCCTCTGTAATGGACTGACCCATCTGGGGGTCTCTTGGAATGGTGGCACGACCCTGGAGTTCCTCTCCCCTTTCCTGTGGAGAGCGCCTCCTCTTGAGATGCGATGGGAACGCCGGGAATTCTTTCCCTACGAAAGAGGGAAAGGATCCCTCATCTCGAGCTAGGAGGCGGAAACGTGGCTCCCCTGGATGTGTGCGGGACCCCACGTGCTTCTTTCTCGAGTGGAGACGGGTATGTCGGGGAACTTCTTGAGTTGCAGCAAAGGTGTGACGGACCCTTTGGAAGTTCCAGTGGTTAGATGTGATTAGCCTCGAGAAGCCTCAGCGGAAATGGGCCTCATCTCGCCTGGAGGGCAAAACCTCCTGGATTTTCTCGAGTTGCGGCAGGTGCTCTCGCCTTACGACGGGGACCTTAGGGACACGCTCTGGTGGCCTCAGGAAAGGCCAGTCCCCATGCGAGTTCCTCGGGGGCCTCTCGGGATTCCTCTCCCTTCGATGCCGGGGACTAAGACCTTGTGTGGAGTCGGGGCCGGAACCTGAGGATTCCTCTCCAGTGCTGACATGGATCTTGGGGTACTTCTGGAGTCTCCCCAGGGGAGACAGTCCTCGTCTCGAATGCGGGCATGAACTTGCGCTTTCCTCCAGAGCAGTAGCAACACTGTCACGCAGTCCGCCGCGTGGATCAAAGGATCTATGGATTTCCCTCGAGTCTTTCCCACGAGGCTTTCCCACGAGGCTTTCCCTCAGGGCTGTCCCACGTGCACACGTGGTGGGAGTCGATCCTCGGCTTGAACGTCAAGGCAGTGCAGGGAAAACAGGTTCCTCTGGAATGGCCTGACACATCTGGGGGACTCTTGGAATGGTGGCACGACCCAGGAGTTCCTCTCGACTTTCCTGTGGAGAGCGCCTCCTCTTGAGATGCGACGGGAACGCCGGGAATTCTTTCCCTACGAAAGAGAGAAAGGATCACTCATCTCGAGCTAGGAGGCGGAAACGGGGCACCCCTGGATGTGTGCGGGACCCTCGTGCTTCCTCTCGAGTGGAGACGGGTATGTCGGGGAACTTCTTGAGTTGCAGCAAGGGTGTGAAGGACCCTTTGGAAGTTCCAGTGGTTAGATGTGATTAGCCTCGAGAAGCCTCAGCGGAAATGGGCCTCATCTCGCCTGGAGGGCAAAACCTCCTGGATTTTCTCAAGTTGCGGCAGGTGCTCTCGACTTACGACGGGGACCTCAGGGACCCGCTCTGGTGGCCTCAGGAAAGGCCAGTCCCCATGCGAGTTCCTCGGGGGCCTCTCGGGATTCCTCTCCCATCGATGTCGGGGCCTAAGGCCTTGTGTGGAGTCGGGGCCGGAACCTGAGGATTCCTCTCCAGTACTGACATGGATCTTGGGGTACTTCTGGAGTCTCCCCAGGGGAGTCAGTCCTCGTCTCGAATGCGGGCATGCACTTGCGCTTTCCTCCAGAGCAGTAGCACCACTGTCACACAGTCCGCCGCGTGGATCAAAGGATCTATGGTTTTCCCTCGAGTTTTTCCCACGAGGCTTTCCCACGAGGCTTTCCAACAGGGCTGTCCCACGTGCACACGTGGTGGGAGTCGATCCTCGGCTTGAACGTCAAGGCAGTGAAGGGAAAACAGGTTCCTCTGTAATGGACTGACACATCTGGTGGTCTCTTGGAATGGTGCCACGACCCTGGAGTTCCTCTCGCCTTTCCTGTGGAGAGCGCCTCCTCTTGAGATGCGACGGGAACGCCGGGAATTCTTTCCCTACTAAACAGGGAAAGGATTCCTCATCTCAAGCTGGGAAGCGGAAACGGGGCACCCCTGGATGTGTGCGGGACCCCACGTGCTTCCTCTAGAGTGGAGACGGGTTGTCGGGGAACTTCTCCACTTGCAGCAAGGGTGTGAAGGACCCTTTGGAAGTTCCAGTGGTTAGATGTGATTTGCCTCGAGAAGCCTCAGCGGAAATGGGCCTCATCTCGCCTGGAGGGCAAAACCTCCTGGATTTTCTCAAGTTGCGGCAGGTGCTCTCGACTTACGACGGGGACCTCAGGGACCCGCTCTGGTGGCCTCAGGAAAGGCCAGTCCCCATTCGAGTTCCTCGGGGGCCTCTCGGGATTCCTCTCCCGTCGATGCTGGGGCCTAAGGCCTTGTGTGGAGTCGGGGCCGGAACCTGAGGATTCCTCTACAGTGCTGACATGGATCTTGGGGTACTTCTGGAGTCTCCCCAGGGGAGTCAGTCCTCGTCTCGAATGCGGTCATGCGCTTGCGCTTTCCTCCAGAGCGGTAGCAGCAGTGTCACGCAGTCCGCCGTGTGGATCAAAGGATCTATGGTTTTCCCTCGAGTCTTTCCCAGGAGGCTTTCCCACAGGGCTGTCCCACGTGCACACGTGGTGGGAGTCGATCCTCGGCTTGAACGTCAAGGCAGTGCAGGGAAAACAGGTTCCTCTGGAATGGACTGACACATCTGGGGGACTCTTGGAATGGTGGCACGACCCTGGAGTTCCTCTCGCCTTTCCTGTGGAGAGTGCCTCCTCTTGAGATGCGATGGGAACGCCGGGAATTCTTTCCCTACGAAACAGGGAAAGGATCCCTCATCTCGAGCTAGGAGGCGGAAACGGGTCTCCCCTGTATGTGTGCGGGACCCCACGTGCTTCCTCTCGAGTGGAGACGGGTATGTCGGGGAACTTCTTGAGTTGCAGCAAGGGTGTGAATGACCTTTGGAAGTTCCAGTGGTTAGAGGTGATTAGCGTCGAGAAGCCTCAGCGGAAATGGGCCTCATCTCGCCTGGAGGGCAAAACCACCTGGATTTTCTCGAGTTGCGGCAGGTGCTCTCGACTTACGACGGGGACCTCAGGGACCCGCTCTGGAGGCCTCAGGAAAGGCCAGTCCCCATGCGAGTTCCTCGAGGGCCTCTCTGGATTCCTCTCCCGTCGATGCCGGGGCCTAAGACCTTGTGTGGAGTCGGGGCCGGAACCTGAGGATTCCTCTCCAGTGCTGACATGGATCTTGGGGTACTTCTGGAGTCTCCCCAGGGGAGTCAGTTCTCGTCTCGAATGCGGGCATGCACTTGAGCTTTCCTCCAGGGCGGTAGCAGCAGTGTCACGCAGTACACCGCGTGGATCAAAGGATCTATGGTTTTCCCTCGAGTCTTTCCCACGAGGCTTTCCCACGAGGCTTTCCCACGAGGCTTTCCCACAGGGCTGTCCCACGTGCACACGTGGTGGGAGTCGATCCTCGGCTTGAACGTCAAGGCAGTGCAGGGAAAACAGGTTCCTCTGGAATGGACTGACACATCGGGGGACTCTTGGAATCGTGGCACGACCCTGGAGTTCCTCTCGCCTTTCCTGTGGAGAGCGCCTCCTCTTGAGATGCGAAGGAAACGCCGGGAATTCTTTCCCTACGAAACAGGGAAGGGATCCCTCATTTTCAGCTAGGAGGCGGAAACGGGGCTCCCCTGGATGTGTGCGGCACCGCACGGGCTTCCTCTCGAGTGGAGACGGGTATGTCGCGGAACTGCTTGAGTTGCAGCAAGGGTGTGAAGAACCCTTTGGAAGTTCCAGTGGTTAGATGTGATTAGACTCGAGAAGCCTCAGCGGAAATGGGCCTCATCTCGCCTGGAGGGCAAAACCTCATGGATTTTCTCGAGTTGCGGCAGGTGCTCTCGACTTACGACGCGACCTCAGGGACCCGCTCTGGTGGCCTCAGGAAAGGCCAGTCCCCATGCGAGTTCCTCGGTGGCCTCTCCGGATTCCTCTCCCGTCGATGCCGGGGCCTAAGACCTTGTGTGGAGTCGGGGCCGGAACCTGAGGATTCCTCTCCAGTGCTGACATGGCTCTTGGGGTACTTCTGGAGTCTCCCCAGGGGAGTCAGTCCTCGTCTCGAAGGCGGGCATGCACTTGCGCTTTCCTCCAGAGCGGTAGCAGCAGTGTCACGCAGTCCGCCGCGTGGATCAAAGGATCTATGGTTTTCCCTCGAGTCTTTCCCACGAGGCTTTCCCACGAGGCTTTCCCACAGGGCTGTCCCACGTGCGCACGTGGTGGGAGTCGATCCTCGGCTTGAACGTCAAGGCAGTACAGGGAAAAGAGGTTCCTCTGGAATAGACTGACACATCTGGGGTCTCTTGGAATGGTGGCACGACCCTGGAGTTCCTCTCGCCTTTCCTTTGGAGAGCGCCTCCTCTTGAGGTGCGACGGGAAAGCCGGGAATTCTTTCCCTACGAAACAGGGAAGGGATCCCTCATTTTGAGCTACGAGGCGGAAACGGGGCTCCTCTGGATGTGTGCGGGACCCTCGTGCTTTCCCTCGAGTTTAGACGGGTATGTCGGGGAACTTCTTGAGTTGCAGCAAGGGTGTGAAGGACCCTTTGGAAGTTCCAGTGGTTAGATGTGATTAGCCTCGAGAAGCCTCAGCGGAAATGGCCCTCATCTCGCCTGGAGGGCAAAACCTCCTGGGTTTTCTCGAGTTGCGGCAGGTGCTCTCGACTTACGACGGGGACCTCAGGGACCCGCTCTGGTGGCCTCAGGAAAGGCCAGTCCCCATGCGAGTTCCTCGGGGGCCTCTTGGGATTCCTCTCCCTTCGATGCCGGGGCCTAAGACCTTGTGTGGAGTCGGGGCCGGAAACTGAGGATTCCTCTCCAGTGCTGACATGGATCTTGGGGTACTTCTGGAGTCTCCCCAGGGGAGTCAGTCCTCGTCTCGCATGCGGGCATGCAATTGCGCTTTCCTCCAGAGCGGTAGCAGCAGTGTCACGCAGTCCGCCGTGTGGATCAAAGGATCTATGGTTTTCCCTCGAGTCTTTCCCAGGAGGCTTTCCCACAGGGCTGTCCCACGTGCACACGTGGTGGGAGTCGATCCTCGGGTTGAACGTCAAGGCAGTGCAGGGAAAACAGGTTCCTCTGGAATGGACTGACACATCTGGGGGACTCTTGGAATGGTGGCACGACCATGGAGTTCCTCTCGCCTTTCCTGTGGAGAGTGCCTCCTCTTGAGATGCGATGGGAACGCCGGGAATTCTTTCCCTACGAAACAGGGAAAGGATCCCTCATCTCGAGCTAGTAGGCGGAAACGGGTCTCCCCTGTATGTGTGCGGGACCCCACGTGCTTCCTCTCGAGTGGAGACGGGTATGTCGGGGAACTTCTTGAGTTGCAGCAAGGGTGTGAAGGACCCTTTGGAAGTTCCAGTGGTTAGATGTGATTAGCCTCGAGAAGCCTCAGCGGAAATGGCCCTCATCTCGCCTGGAGGGCAAAACCTCCTGGATTTTCTCGAGTTGCGGCAGGTGCTCTCGACTTACGACGGGGACCTCAGGGACCCGCTCTGGTGGCCTCAGGAAAGGCCAGTCCCCATGCGAGTTCCTCGGGGGCCTCTTGGGATTCCTCTCCCTTCGATGCCGGGGCCTAAGACCTTGTGTGGAGTCGGGGCCGGAATTTGAGGATTCCTCTCCAGTGCTGACATGGATCTTGGGGTACTTCTGGAGTCTCCCCAGGGGAGTCAGTCCTCGTCTCGAATGCGGGCATGCACTTGCGCTTTCCTCCAGAGCGGTAGCAGAGTGTCACCCAGTCCGCCGCGTGGATCAAAGGATCTATGGATTTCCCTCGAGTCTTTCCCACGAGGCTGTCCCAGGAGGCTTTCCCACAGGGCTGTTCCACGTGCACACGTGGTGGGAGTCGATCCTCGGCTTGAACGTCAAGGCAGTGCAGGGAAAACAGGTTCCTCTGGAATGGACTGACACATCTGGGGGACTCTTGGAATGGTGGCACGACCCTGGAGTTCCTCTCGCCTTTCCTGTGGAGAGCGCCTCCTCTTGAGATGCGACGGGAACGCCGGGAATTCTTTCCCTACGAAACAGGGAAAGGATCCCTCATTTCGAGCTAGGAGGCAGAAACGGGGCTCCTCTGGATGTGTGCGGGACCCTCGTGCTTCCTCTCGAGTGGAGACGGGTATGTCGGGGAACTTCTTGAGTTGCAGCAAGGGTGTGAAAGACCCTTTGGAAGTTCCAGTGGTTAGATGTGATTAGCCTCGAGAAGCCTCAGCGGAAATGGGCCTCATCTCGCCTGGAGGGCAAAACCTCCTGGATTTTCTCGAGTTGCGGCAGGTGCTCTCGACTTACGACGGGGACCACAGGGCCCCGCTCTGGTGGCCTCAGGAAAGGCCAGTCCCCATGCGAGTTCCTCGGGGGCCTCTCGGGATTCCTCTCCCGTCGATGCCGGGGCCTAAGACCTTGTGTGGAGTCGGGGCCGGAACCTGAGGATTCCTCTCCAGTGCTGACATGGATCTTGGGGTACTTCTGGAGTCTCCCCAGGGGATTCAGTCCTCGTCTCGAATGCGGGCATGCCCTTGCGCTTTCCTCCAGAGCGGTAGCAGCAGTGTCACGCAGTCCGCCGCGTGGATCAAAGGATCTATGGTTTTCCCTCGAGTCTTTCCCACGAGGCTTTCCCTCGAGCCTTTCCCACAGGGCTGTCCCACGTGCACACGTGGTGGGAGTCGATCCTCGGCTTGAACGTCAAGGCAGTGCAGGGAAAACAGGTTCCTCTGGAATGGACTGACACATCTGGGGGACTCTTGGAATGGTGGCACGACCCTGGAGTTCCTCTCGCCTTTCCTGTGGAGAGCGCCTCCTCTTGAGATGCGACGGGAACGCCGGGAATCTTTCCCTACGAAACAGGGAAAGGATCCGTCATCTCGAGCTAGGAGGCGGAAACGGGGCTCCCCTGGATGTGTGCGGGACCCCACGTGCTTCCTCTCGAGTGGAGACGGGTATGTCGGGGAACTTCTTGAGTTGCAGCAAGGGTGTGAAGGACCCTTTGGAAGTTCCAGTGGTTAGAAGTGATTGGCCTCGAGAAGCCTCAGCGGAAATGGGCCTCATCTCGCCTGGAGGGCAAAACCTCCTGGATTTTTTCTAGTTGCGGCAGGTGCTCTCGACTTACGACGCGGACCACAGGGACCCGCTCTGGTGGCCTCAGGAAAGGCCAGTCCCCATGCGAGTTCCTCGGGGGCCTCTCGGGATTCCTCTCCCGTCGATGCCGGGGCCTAAGACCTTGTGTGGATTCGGGGCCGGAACCTGAGGATTCCTCTCCAGTGCTGACATGGATCTTGGGGTACTTCTGGAGTCTCCCCAGGGGAGTCAGTCCTCGTCTCGAATGCGGGCATGCACTTGTGCTTTCCTCCAGAGCGGTAGCAGCAGTGTCACGCAGTCCGCCGCGTGGATCAAAGGATCTATGGTTTTCCCTCGAGTCTTTCCCACGAGGCTTTCCCACGAGGCTTTCCCACACGTCTGTCCCACGTGCACACGTGGTGGGAGTCGATCCTCGGCTTGAACGTCAAGGCAGTTCAGGGAAAACAGGTTCCTCTGGAATGGACTGACACATCTGGGGGACTCTTGGAATGGTGGCACGACCCTGGAGTTCCTCTCCCCTTTCCTGTGGAGAGCGCCTCCTCTTGAGATGCGACGGGAACGACGGGAATTCTTTCCCTACGAAACAGGGAAAGGATCCCTCATCTCGAGCTAGGAGGCCGAAATGGGGCTCCCCTGGATGTGTGCGGGACCCTCGTGCTTCCTCTCGAGTGGAGACGGGTATGTCGGGGAACTTCTTGAGTTGCAGCAAGGGTGAGAAGGACCCTTTGGATGTTCCAGTGGTTAGATGTGATTAGCCTGGAGAAGCCTCAGCGGAAATGGGCCTCATCTCGCCTGGAGGGCAAAACCTCCTGGATTTTCTCGAGTTGCGGCAGGTGCTCTCGACTTACGACGGGGACCTCAGGGACCCGCTCTGGTGGCCTCAGGAAAGGCCAGTCCCCATGCGAGTTCCTCGGGGGCTTCTCGGGATTCCTCTCCCGTCGATGCCGGGGCCTAAGACCTTGTGTGGAGTCGGGGCCGGAACCTGAGGATTCCTCTCCAGTGCTGACATGGATCTTGGGGTACTTCTGGAGTCTCCCCAGGGGAGTCAGTCCTCGTCTCGAATGCGGGCATGCACTTGTGCTTTCCTCCAGAGCGGTAGCAGCAGTGTCACGCAGTCCGCCGCGTGGATCAAAGGATCTATGGTTTTCCCTCGAGTCTTTCCCACGAGGCTTTCCCACGAGGCTTTCCCACAGGGCTGTCCCACGTGCACACGTTTTGGGAGTCGATCCTCGGCTTGAACGTCAAGGCAGTGCAGGGAAAACAGGTTCCTCTGGAATGGACTGACACATCTGGGCGACTCTTGGAATGGTGGCACGACCCTGGAGTTCCTCTCGCCTTTCCTGTGGAGAGCGCCTCCTCTTGAGATGCGACGGGAACGCCGGGAATTCTTTCCCTACGAAACAGGGGAAGGATACCTCATCTCGAGCTAGGAGGCGGAAACGGAGCTCCCCTGGATGTGTGCGGGACCCTCGGGCTTCCTCTCGAGTGGAGACGGTATGTCGGGGAACTTCTTGAGTTGCAGCAAGGGTGTGAAGGACCCTTGGGAAGTTCCAGTGGTTAGATGTGATTAGCCTCGAGAAGCCTCAGCGGAAATGGGCCTCATCTCGCCTGCAGGGCAAAACCTCCTGGATTTTCTCGAGTTGCGGCAGGTGCTCTCGACTTACGACGGGGACCTCAGGGACCCGCTCTGGTGGCCTCAGGAAAGGCCAGTCCCCATGCGAGTTCCTCGGGGGCCTCTCGGAATTCCTCTCCCGTCGATGCCGGGGCCTAAGACCTTGTGTGGAGTCGGGGCCGGAACCTGAGGATTCCTCTCCAGTGCTGACATGGATATTGGGGTACTTCTGGAGTCTCCCCAGGGGAGTCAGTCCTCGACTCGAATGCGGGCATGCACTTGCGCTTTCCTCCAGAGCGGTAGCAGCAGTGTCACGCAGTCCGCCGCGTGGATCAAAGTATCTATGGTTTTCCCTCGAGTCTTTCCCACGAGGCTTTCCCACGAGGCTTTCCCACACGGCTGTCCCACGTGCACACGTGGTGGGAGTCGATCCTCGGCTTGAACGTCAAGGCAGTGCAGGGAAAACAGGTTCCTCTGGAATGGACTGACACATCTGGGGGACTCTTGGAATGGTGGCACGACCCTGGAGTTCCTCTCCCCTTTCCTGTGGAGAGCGCCTCGTCTTGAGATGCGACGGGAACGCCGGGAATTCTTTCCCTATGAAACAGGGAAAGGATCCCTCATCTCGAGCTAGGAGGCCGAAACGGGGCTCCGCTGGATGTGTGTGGGACCCTCGTGCTTCCTCTCGAGTGGAGACGGGTATGTCGGGGAACTTCTTGAGTTGCAGCAAGGGTGAGAAGGACCCTTTGGATGTTCCAGTGGTTAGATGTGATTAGCCTGGAGAAGCCTCAGCGGAAATGGGCCTCATCTCGCCTGGAGGGCAAAACCTCCTGGATTTTCTCGACTTGCGGCAGGTGCTCTCGACTTACGACGGGGACCTCAGGGACCCGCTCTGGTGGCCTCAGGAAAGGCCAGTCCCCATGCGAGTTCCTCGGGGGCTTCTCGGGATTCCTCTCCCGTCGATGCCGGGGCCTAAGACCTTGTGTGGAGTCGGGGCCGGAACCTGAGGATTCCTCTCCAGTGCTGACATGGATCTTGGGGTACTTCTGGAGTCTCCCCAGGGGAGTCAGTCCTCGACTCGAATGCGGGCATGCACTTGCGCTTTCCTCCAGAGCGGTAGCAGCAGTGTCACGCAGTCCGCCGCGTGGATCAAAGGATCTATGGTTTTCCCTCGAGTCTTTCCCACGAGGCTTTCCCACGAGGCTTTCCCACAGGGCTGTACCACGTGCACACGTGTTGGGAGTAGATCCTCGGCTTGAACGTCAAGGCAGTGCAGGGAAAACAGGTTCCTCTGGAATGGACTGACACATCTGGGGGACTCTTGGAATGGTGGCACGACCCTGGAGTTCCTCTCGCCTTTCCTGTGGAGAGCGCCTCCTCTTGAGATGCGACGGGAACGCCGGGAATTCTTTCCCTACGAAACAGGGAAAGGATCCCTCATCTCGAGCTAGGAGGCGGAAACGGGGCTCCCCTGGATGTGTGCGGGACCCTCGTGCTTCCTCTAGAGTGGAGACGGGTATGTCCGGGAACTTCTTGAGTTGCAGCAAGGGTGAGAAGGACCCTTTGGATGTTCCAGTGGTTAGATGTGTTTAGCCTCGAGAAGCCTCAGCGGAAATGGGCCTCATCTCGCCTGGAGGGCAAAACCTCCTGGATTTTCTCGAGTTGCGGCAGGTGCTCTCGACTTACGACGGGGACCTCAGGGACCCGCTCTGGTGGCCTCATTAAAGGCCAGTCCCCATGCGAGTTCCTCGGGGGCCTCTCGGGATTCCTCTCCCGTCGATGCCGGGGCCTAAGACCTTGCGTGGAGTCGGGGCCGGAACATGAGGATTCCTCTCCAGTGCTGACAAGGATCTTGGGGTACTTCTGGAGTCTCCCCAGAGGAGTCAGTCCTCGTCTCGAATGCGGGCATGCACTTGCGCTTTCCTCCAGAGCGGTAGCAGCAGTGTCACTCAGTCCGCCGCGTAGATCAATGGATCTATGGTTTTCCCTCGAGTCTTTCCCACGAGGCTTTCCCACGATGCTTTCCCACAGGGCTGTCCCACGTGCACACGTGGTGGGAGTCGATCCTCGGCTTGAACGTCAAGGCAGTGCAGGGAAAACAGCTTCCTCTGTAATGGACTGACACATCTGGGGGTCTCTTGGAATGGTGGCACGACCCTTGAGTTCCTCTCGCCTTTCCTGTGGAGAGCACCTCCTCTGAGATGCGACGGGAACGTCTGGAATTCTTTCCCTACGAAACAGGGAAAGGATCCCTCATCTCGAGCTAGGAGGCGGAAACGGGGCTCCCCTGGATGTGTTCGGGACCCCACGTGCTTCCTCTCGAGTGGAGACGGGTAGGTGGGGAACTTCTTGAGTCGAGGCAACGGTGTGAAGGACACTTTGGAAGTTCCAGTGGTTAGATGTGATTAGCCTCGAGAAGCCTCAGCGGAAATGGGCCTCATCTCGCCTGGAGGGCAAAACCTCCTGGATTTTCTCGAGTTGCGGCAGGTGCTCTCGACTTACGACGGGAACCTCAGGGACCCGCTCTGTTGGCCTCAGGAAAGGCCAGTCCCCATGCGAGTTCCTCGGGGGCCTCTCGGGATTCCTCTCCCGTCGATGCCGGGGCCTAAGACCTTGTGTGGAATCGGGGCCAAACCTGAGGATTCCTCTCCAGTGCTGACATGGATCTTGGGGTACTTCTGGAGTCTCCCCAGGGGAGTCAGTCTTCGTCTCGAATGCGGGCATGCACTTGCGCTTTCCTCCAGGGCGGTAGCAGCAGTGTCACGCAGTCCGCCGCGTGGATCAAAGGATCTATGGTTGTCCCTCGAGTCTTTCCCACGAGGCTTTCCCACGAGGCTTTCCCACAGGGCTGTCCCACGTGCACACGTGGTGGGAGTCGATCCTCGGCTTGAACGTCAAGGCAGTGCAGGGAAAACAGGTTCCTCTGGAATGGACTGACACATCTGGGGGACTCTTGGAATGGTGGCACGACCCTGGAGTTCCTCTCGCCTTTCCTGTGGAGAGCGCCTCCTCTTGAGATGCTACGGGAACGCCGGGAATTCTTTCCCTACGAAACAGGGAAAGGATCCCTCATCTCGAGCTAGGAGGCGGAAACGGGGCTCCCCTGGATGTGTGCTGGACCCCACGTGCTTCCTCTCGAGTGGAGATGGGTATGTCGGGGAACTTCTTGAGTTGCAGCAAGGGTGTGAAGGACCCTTTGGAAGTTCCAGTGGTTAGACGTGATTAGCCTCGAGAAGCCTCAGCGGAAATGTGCCTCATCTCGCCTGGAGGGCAAAACCTCCTGGATTTTCTCGAGTTGCGGCAGGTGCTCTCGACTTACGACGGGGACCTCGGGCACCCGCTCTGGTGGCCTCAGGAAAGGCCAGTCCCCATGCGAGTTCCTCGGGGGCCTCTCGGGATTCCTCTCCCGTCGATGCCGGGGCCTAAGACCTTGCGTGGAGTCGGGGCCGGAACCTGAGGATTCCTCTCCAGTGATGACATGGATCTTGGGGTACTTCTGGAGTTTCCCCAGGGGAGTCAGTCCTCGTCTCGAATGCGGGCATGCACTTGCGCTTTCCTCCAGAGCGGTAGCAGCAGTGTCACGCAGTCCGCCGCGTGGATCAAAGGATCTATGGTTTTCCCTCGAGTCTTTCCCACGAGGCTTTCCCACGAGGCTTTCCCACAGGGCTGTACCACGTGCACACGTGTTGGGAGTAGATCCTCGGCTTGAACGTCAAGGCAGTGCAGGGAAAACAGGTTCCTCTGGAATGGACTGACACATCTGGGGGACTCTTGGAATGGTGGCACGACCCTGGAGTTCCTCTCGCCTTTCCTGTGGAGAGCGCCTCCTCTTGAGATGCGACGGGAACGCCGGGAATTCTTTCCCTACGAAACAGGGAAAGGATCCCTCATCTCGAGCTAGGAGGCGGAAACGGGGCTCCCCTGGATGTGTGCGGGACCCTCGTGCTTCCGCTAGAGTGGAGACGGGTATGTCCGGGAACTTCTTGAGTTGCAGCAAGGGTGAGAAGGACCCTTTGGATGTTCCAGTGGTTAGATGTGTTTAGCCTCGAGAAGCCTCAGCGGAAATGGGCCTCATCTCGCCTGGAGGGCAAAACCTCCTGGATTTTCTCGAGTTGCGGCAGGTGCTCTCGACTTACGACGGGGACCTCAGGGACCCGCTCTGGTGGCCTCAGGAAAGGCCAGTCCCCATGCGAGTTCCTCGGGGGCCTCTCGGGATTCCTCTCCCGTCGATGCCGGTGCCTAAGACCTTGTGTGGAGTCGGGGCCGGAACCTGAGGATTCCTCTCCAGTGCTGACATGGATCTTGGGGTACTTCTGGAGTCTCCCCAGGGGAGTCAGTCCTCGTCTCGAATGCGGGCATGCACTTGTGCTTTCCTCCAGAGCGGTAGCAGCAGTGTCACGCAGTCCGCCGCGTGGATCAAAGGATCTATGGTTTTCCCTCGAGTCTTTCCCACGAGGCTTTCCCACGAGGCTTTCCCACAGGGCTGTCCCACGTGCACACGTGGTGGGAGTCGATCCTCGGCTTGAACGTCAAGGCAGTGCAGGGAAAACAGGTTCCTCTGGAATGGACTGACACATCTGGGGGACTCTTGGAATGGTGGCACGACCCTGGATTTCCTCTCGCCTTTCCTGTGGAGAGCGCCTCCTCTTGAGATGCGACGGGAACGCCGGGAATTCTTTCCCTACGAAACAGGAAAAGGATCCCTCATCTCGAGCTAGGAGGCGGAAACGGGGCTCCCCTGGATGTGTGCCGGACCCCACGTGCTTCCTCTCGAGTGGAGACGGGTATGTCGGGGAACTTCTTGAGTTGCAGCAAGGGTGTGAAGGACCCTTTGGAAGTTCCAGTGGTTAGATGTGATTAGCCTCGAGAAGCCTCAGCGGAAATGGGCCTCATCTCGCCTGGAGGGCAAAACCTCCTGGATTTTCTCGAGTTGCGGCAGGTGCTCTCGACTTACGACGGGGACCTCAGGGACCCGCTCTGGTGCCCTCAGGAAAGGCCAGTCCCCATGCGAGTTCCTCGGGGGCCTCTCGGGATTCCTCTCCCGTCGATGCCGGGGCCTAAGACCTTGTGTGGAGTCGGGGCCGGAACCTGAGGATTCCTCTCCAGTGCTGACATGGATCTTGGGGTACTTCTGGAGTCTCCCCAGGGGAGTCAGTCCTCGTCTCGAATGCGGGCATGCACTTGGGCTTTCCTCCAGAGCGGTAGCAGCAGTGTCACGCAGTCCGCCGCGTGGATCAAAGGATCTATGGTTTTCCCTCGAGTCTTTCCCACGAGGCTTTCCCACGAGGCTTTCAAACTGGGCTGTCCCACGTGCACACGTGGTGGGAGTCGATCCTCGGCTTGAACGTCAAGGCAGTGCAGTGAAAACAGGTTCCTCTGGAATGGACTGACACATCTGGGGGACTCCTGGAATGGTGGCACGACCCTGGAGTTCCTCTCCCCTTTCCTATGGAGAGCGCCTCCTCTTGAGATGCGACGGGAACGCCGGGAATTCTTTCCCTACGAAACAGGGAAAGGATCCCTCATCTCGAGCTAGGAGGCGGAAACGGGGCTCCCCTGGATGTGTGCGGGAACCCACGTGCTTCCTCTCGAGTGCAGACGGGTATATCGGGGAACTTCTTGAGTTGCAGCAAGGGTGTGAAGGACCCTTTGGAAGTTCCAGTGGTTAGATGTGATTAGCCTCGAGAAGCCTCAGCGGAAATGGGCCTCATCTCGCCTGGAGGGCAATACCTCCTGGATTTTCTCGAGTTGCGGCAGGTGCTCTCGACTTACGACGGGGACCTCAGGGACCCGCTATGGTGGCCTCAGGAAAGGCCAGTCCCCATGCGAGTTCCTCGGGGGCCTCTCGGGATTCCTCTCCCGTCGATGCCGGGGCCTAAGACCTTGTGTCGAGTCGGGGCCGGAACCTGAGGATTCCTCTCCAGTGCTGACATGGATCTTGGGGTACTTCTGGAGTCTCCCCAGGGGAGTCAGTCCTCGTCTCGAATGCGGGCATGCACTTGTGCTTTCCTCCAGAGCGGTAGCAGCAGTGTCACGCAGTCCGCCGCGTGGATCAAAGGATCTATGGTTTTCCCTCGAGTCTTTCCCACGAGGCTTTCCCACGAGGCTTTCCCACAGGGCTGTCCCACGTGCACACGTGTTGGGAGTCGATCCTCGGCTTGAACGTCAAGGCAGTGCAGGGAAAACAGGTTCCTCTGGAATGGACTGACACATCTGGGGGACTCTTGGAATGGTGGCACGACCCTTCAGTTCCTCTCGCCTTTCCTGTGGAGAGCGCCTCCTCTTGAGATGCGACGGGAACGCCGGGAATTCTTTCCCTACGAAACAGGGAAAGGATCCCTCATCTCGAGCTAGGAGGCGGAAACGGCGCTCCCCTGGATGTGTGCGGGACCCTCGGGCTTCCTCTCGAGTGGAGACGGTATGTCGGGGAACTTCTTGAGTTGCAGCAAGGGTGTGAAGGACCCTTGGGAAGTTCCAGTGGTTAGATGTGATTAGCCTCGAGAAGCCTCAGCGGAAATGGGCCTCATCTCGCCTGCAGGGCAAAACCTCCTGGATTTTCTCGAGTTGCGGCAGGTGCTCTCGACTTACGACCGGGACCTCAGGGACCCGCTCTGGTGGCCTCAGGAAAGGCCAGTCCCCATGCGAGTTCCTCGGGGGCCTCTCGGGATTCCTCTCCCGTCGATGCCGGGGCCTAAGACCTTGTGTCGAGTCGGGGCCGGAACCTGAGGATTCCTCTCCAGTGCTGACATGGATCTTGGGGTACTTCTGGAGTCTCCCCAGGGGAGTCAGTCCTCGTCTCGAATGCGGGCATGCACTTGTGCTTTCCTCCAGAGCGGTAGCAGCAGTGTCACGCAGTCCGCCGCGTGGATCAAAGGATCTATGGTTTTCCCTCGAGTCTTTCCCACGAGGCTTTCCCACGAGGCTTTCCCACAGGGCTGTCCCACGTGCACACGTGTTGGGAGTCGATCCTCGGCTTGAACGTCAAGGCAGTGCAGGGAAAACAGGTTCCTCTGGAATGGACTGACACATCTGGGGGACTCTTGGAATGGTGGCACGACCCTGATGTTCCTCTCGCCTTTCCTGTGGAGAGCGCCTCCTCTTGAGAAGCGACGGGAACGCCGGGAATTCTTTCCCTACGAAACAGGGAAAGGATCCCTCATCTCGAGCTAGGAGGCGGAAACGGGGCTCCCCTGGATGTGTGCGGGACCCTCGGGCTTCCTCTCGAGTGGAGACGGTATGTCGGGGAACTTCTTGAGTTGCAGCAAGGGTGTGAAGGACCCTTGGGAAGTTCCAGTGGTTAGATGTGATTAGCCTCGAGAAGCCTCAGCGGAAATGGGCCTCATCTCGCCTGCAGGGCAAAACCTCCTGGATTTTCTCGAGTTGCGGCAGGTGCTCTCGACTTACGACCGGGACCTCAGGGACCCGCTCTGGTGGCCTCAGGAAAGGCCAGTCCCCATGCGAGTTCCTCGGGGGCCTCTCGGGATTCCTCTCCTGTCGATGCCGGGGCCTAAGACCTTATGTGGACTCGGGGCCGGAACCTGAGGATTCCTCTCCAGTGCTGACATGGATCTTGGGGTTCTTCTGGAGTCTCCCCAGGGGAGTCAGTCCTCGTCTCGAATGCGGGCATGCACTTGCGCTTTCCTCCAGGGCGGTAGGAGCAGTGTCACGCAGTCCGCCGCGTGGATCAAAGGATCTATGGTTTTCCCTCGAGTCTTTCCCACGAGGCTTTCCCACGAGGCTTTCCCACAGGGCTGTCCCACGTGCACACGTGGTGGGAGTCGATCATCGGCTTGAACGTCAAGGCAGTGCAGGGAAAACAGGTTCCTCTGGAATGGACTGACACATCTGGGGGACTCTTGGAATGGTGGCACGACCCTGGAGTTCCTCTCTCCTTTCCTGTGGAGAGCGCCTCCTCTTGAGATGCGACGGGAACGCCGGGAATTCTTTCCCTACGAAACAGGGAAAGGATCCCTCATCTCGAGCTAGGAGGCGGAAACGGGGCTCCCCTGGATGTGTGCGGGACCCCACGTGCTTCCTCTCGAGTGGAGACGGGTATGTCGGGAACTTCTTGAGTTGCAGCAAGGGTGTGAAGGACCCTTTGGAAATTCCAGTGGTTAGATGTGATTAGCCTCGAGAAGCCTCAGCGGAAATGGGCCTCAGCTCACCTGGAGGGCAAAACCTCCTGGATTTTCTCGAGTTGCGGCAGGTGCTCTCGACTTACGACCGGGACCTCAGGGATCCGCTCTGGTGGCCTCAGGAAAGGCCAGTCCCCATGCGAGTTCCTCGGGGGCCTCTCGGGATTCCTCTCCTGTCGATGCCGGGGCCTAAGACCTTATGTGGACTCGGGGCCGGAACCTGAGGATTCCTCTCCAGTGCTGACATGGATCTTGGGGTTCTTCTGGAGTCTCCCCAGGGGAGTCAGTCCTCGTCTCGAATGCGGGCAGGCACTTGCGCTTTCCTCCAGGGCGGTAGGAGCAGTGTCACGCAGTCCGCCGCGTGGATCAAAGGATCTATGTTTTTCCCTCGAGTCTTTCCCACGAGGCTTTCCCACGAGGCTTTCCCACAGGGCTGTCCCACGTGCACACGTGGTGGGAGTCGATCATCGGCTTGAACGTCAAGGCAGTGCAGGGAAAACAGGTTCCTCTGGAATGGACTGACACATCTGGGGGTCTCTTGGAATGGTGCCACGACCTTGGAGTTCCTCTCCTCTTTCCTGTGGAGAGCACCTCCTCTTGAGATGCGACGGGAACGCCGGGAATTCTTTCCCTACGAAACAGGGAAAGGATCCCTCATCTCGAGCTAGGAGGCGGAAACGGGGCTCCCCTGGATGTGTGCGGGACCCCACGTGCTTCCTCTCGAGTGGAGACGGGTATGTCGGGAACTTCTTGAGTTGCAGCAAGGGTGTGAAGGACCCTTTGGAAATTCCAGTGGTTAGATGTGATTAGCCTCGAGAAGCCTCAGCGGAAATGGGCCTCAGCTCACCTGGAGGGCAAAACCTCCTGGATTTTCTCGAGTTGCGGCAGGTGCTCTCGACTTACGACCGGGACCTCAGGGACCCGCTCTGGTGGCCTCAGGAAAGGCCAGTCCCCATGCGAGTTCCTCGGGGGCCTCTCGGGATTCCTCTCCTTTCGATGCCGGGGCCTAAGACCTTATGTGGACTCGGGGCCGGAACCTGAGGATTCCTCTCCAGTGCTGACATGGATCTTGGGGATCTTCTGGAGTCTCCCCAGGGGAGTCAGTCCTCGTCTCGAATGCGGGCAGGCACTTGCGCTTTCCTCCAGGGCGGTAGGAGCAGTGTCACGCAGTCCGCCGCGTGGATCAAAGGATCTATGGTTTTCCCTCGAGTCTTTCCCACGAGGCTTTCCCACGAGGCTTTCCCACAGGGCTGTCCCACGTGCACACGTGGTGGGAGTCGATCATCGGCTTGAACGTCAAGGCAGTGCAGGGAAAACAGGTTCCTCTGGAATGGACTGACACATCTGGGGGACTCTTGGAATGGTGGCACGACCCTGGAGTTCCTCTCGCCTTTCCTGTGGAGAGCGCCTCCTCTTGAGATGCGACGGTAACGCCGGGAATTCTTTCCCTACGAAACAGGGAAAGGATCCCTCATCTCGAGCTAGGAGGCGGAAACGGGGCTCCCCTGGATGTGTGCGGGACCCCACGTGCTTCCTCTCGAGTGGAGACGGGTATGTCGGGGAACTTCTTGAGTTGCAGCTAGGGTGTGAAGGACCCTTTGGAAGTTCCAGTGGTTAGACGTGATTAGCCTCGAGAAGCCTCAGCGGAAATGGACCTCATCTCGCCTGGAGGGCAAAACCTCCTGGATTTTCTCGAGTTGCGGCAGGTGCTCTCGACTTACGACGGGGACCTCAGGGACCCGCTCTGGTGGCCTCAGGAAAGGCCAGTCCCCATGCGAGTTCCTCGGGGGCCTCTCGGGATTCCTCTCCCTTCGATGCCGGGGCCTAAGACCTTGTGTGGAGTCGGGGCCGTAACCTGAGGATTCCTCTCCAGTGCTGACATGGATCTTGGAGTACTTCTGGAGTTTCCCCAGGGGAGTCAGTCCTCGTCTCGAATGCGGGCATGCACTTGCGCTTTCCTCCAGAGCGGTAGCAGCAGTGTCACGCAGTCCGCCGCCTGGATCAAAGGATCTATGGTTTTCCCTCGAGTCTTTCCCACGAAGCTTTCCCACGAGGCTTTCCCACAGGGCTGTCCCACGTGCACACGTGGTGGGAGTCGATCCTCGGCTTGAACGTCAAGGCAGTGCAGGGAAAACAGGTTCCTCTGGAATGGACTGACACATCTGGGGGACTCTTGGAATGGTGGCACGACCCTTTAGTTCCTCTCGCCTTTCCTGTGGAGAGCGCCTCCTCTTGAGATGCGACGGGAACGCCGGGAATTCTTTCCCTACGAAACAGGGAAAGGATCCCTCATCTCGAGCTAGGAGGCGGAAACGGGGCTCCCCTGGATGTGTGCGGGACCCTCGTGCTTCCTCTAGAGTGGAGACGGGTATGTCGGGGAACTTCTTGAGTTGCAGCAAGGGTGAGAAGGACCCTTTGGATGTTCCAGTGGTTAGATGTGTTTAGCCTCGAGAAGCCTCAGCGGAAATGGGCCTCATCTCGCCTGCAGGGCAAAACCTCCTGGATTTTCTCGAGTTGCGGCAGGTGCTCTCGACTTACGACGGGGACCTCAGGGACCCGCTCTGGTGCCCTCAGGAAAGGCCAGTCCCCATGCGAGTTCCTCGGGGGCCTCTCGGGATTCCTCTCCCGTCGATGCCGGGGCCTAAGACCTTGCGTGGAGTCGGGGCCGGAACCTGAGGATTCCTCTCCAGTGCTGACATGGATCTTGGGGTACTTCTGGAGTCTCCCCAGGGGAGTCAGTCCTCGTCTCGAATGCGGGCATGCACTTGCGCTTTCCTCCAGAGCGGTAGCAGCAGTGTCACGCAGTCCGCCCAATGGATCAAAGGATCTATGGTTTTCCCTCGAGTCTTTCCCACGAGGCTTTCCCACGAGGCTTTCCCACAGGACTGTCCCATGTGCACACGTGGTGGGAGTCGATCCTCGGCTTGAACGTCAAGGCAGTGCAGGGAAAACAGGTTCCTCTGGAATGGACTGACACATCTGGGGGACTCTTGGAATGGTGGCACGACCCTGGAGTTCCTCTCGCCTATCCTGTGGAGAGCGCCTCCTCTTGAGATGCGACGGGAACGCCGGGAATTCTTTCCCTACGAAACAGGGAAAGGATCCCTCATCTCGAGCTAGGAGGCGGAAACGGGGCTCCCCTGGATGTGTGCGGGACCCCACGTGCTTCCTCTCGAGTGGAGACGGGTATGTCGGGAACTTCTTGAGTTGCAGCAAGGGTGTGAAGGACCCTTTGGAAATTCCAGTGGTTAGATGTGATTAGCCTCGAGAAGCCTCAGCGGAAATGGGCCTCAGCTCACCTGGAGGGCAAAACCTCCTGGATTTTCTCGAGTTGCGGCAGGTGCTCTCGACTTACGACCGGGAACTCAGGGACCCGCTCTGGTGGCCTCAGGAAAGGCCAGTCCCCATGCGAGTTCCTCGGGGGCCTCTCAGGATTCCTCTCCTTTCGATGCCGGGGCCTAAGACCTTATGTGGACTCGGGGCCGGAACCTGAGGATTCCTCTCCAGTGCTGACATGGATCTTGGGGATCTTCTGGAGTCTCCCCAGGGGAGTCAGTCCTCGTCTCGAATGCGGGCAGGCACTTGCGCTTTCCTCCAGGGCGGTAGGAGCAGTGTCACGCAGTCCGCCGCGTGGATCAAAGGATCTATGGTTTTCCCTCGAGTCTTTCCCACGAGGCTTTCCCACGAGGCTTTCCCACAGGGCTGTCCCACGTGCACACGTGGTGGGAGTCGATCATCGGCTTGAACGTCAAGGCAGTGCAGGGAAAACAGGTTCCTCTGGAATGGACTGACACATCTGGGGGACTCTTGGAATGGTGGCACGACCCTGGAGTTCCTCTCGCCTATCCTGTGGAGAGCGCCTCCTCTTGAGATGCGACGGGAACGCCGGGAATTCTTTCCCTACGAAACAGGGAAAGGATCCCTCATCTCGAGCTAGGAGGCGGAAACGGGGCTCCCCTGGATGTGTGCGGGACCCCACGTGCTTCCTCTCGAGTGGAGACGGGTATGTCGGGAACTTCTTGAGTTGCAGCAAGGGTGTGAAGGACCCTTTGGAAATTCCAGTGGTTAGATGTGATTAGCCTCGAGAAGCCTCAGCGGAAATGGGCCTCAGCTCACCTGGAGGGCAAAACCTCCTGGATTTTCTCGAGTTGCGGCAGGTGCTCTCGACTTACGACCGGGAACTCAGGGACCCGCTCTGGTGGCCTCAGGAAAGGCCAGTCCCCATGCGAGTTCCTCGGGGGCCTCTCAGGATTCCTCTCCTTTCGATGCCGGGGCCTAAGACCTTATGTGGACTCGGGGCCGGAACCTGAGGATTCCTCTCCAGTGCTGACATGGATCTTGGGGATCTTCTGGAGTCTCCCCAGGGGAGTCAGTCCTCGTCTCGAATGCGGGCAGGCACTTGCGCTTTCCTCCAGGGCGGTAGGAGCAGTGTCACGCAGTCCGCCGCGTGGATCAAAGGATCTATGGTTTTCCCTCGAGTCTTTCCCACGAGGCTTTCCCACGAGGCTTTCCCACAGGGCTGTCCCACGTGCACACGTGGTGGGAGTCGATCATCGGCTTGAACGTCAAGGCAGTGCAGGGAAAACAGGTTCCTCTGGAATGGACTGACACATCTGGGGGACTCTTGGAATGGTGGCACGACCCTGGAGTTCCTCTCGCCTTTCCTGTGGAGAGCGCCTCCTCTTGAGATGCCACGGGAACGCCGGGAATTCTTTCCCTACGAAACAGGGAAAGGATCCCTCATCTCGAGCTAGGAGGCGGAAACGGGGCTCCCCTGGATGTGTGCGGGACCCCACGTGCTTCCTCTCGAGTGGAGACGGGTATGTCGGGGAACTTCTTGAGTTGCAGCAAGGGTGTGAAGGACCCTTTGGAAGTTCCAGTGGTTAGACGTGATTAGCCTCGAGAAGCCTCAGCGGAAATGGACCTCATCTCGCCTGGAGGGCAAAACCTCCTGGATTTTCTCGAGTTGCGGCAGGTGCTCTCGACTTACGACGGGGACCTCAGGGACCCGCTCTGGTGGCCTCAGGAAAGGCCAGTCCCCATGCGAGTTCCTCGGGGGCCTCTCGGGATTCCTCTCCCTTCGATGCCGGGGCCTAAGACCTTGTGTGGAGTCGGGGCCGTAACCTGAGGATTCCTCTCCAGTGCTGACATGGATCTTGGAGTACTTCTGGAGTTTCCCCAGGGGAGTCAGTCCTCGTCTCGAATGCGGGCATGCACTTGGGCTTTCCTCCAGAGCGGTAGCAGCAGTGTCACGCAGTCCGCCGCCTGGATCAAAGGATCTATGGTTTTCCCTCGAGTCTTTCCCACGAAGCTTTCCCACGAGGCTTTCCCACAGGGCTGTCCCACGTGCACACGTGGTGGGAGTCGATCCTCGGCTTGAACGTCAAGGCAGTGCAGGGAAAACAGGTTCCTCTGGAATGGACTGACACATCTGGGGGACTCTTGGAATGGTGGCACGACCCTTTAGTTCCTCTCGCCTTTCCTGTGGAGAGCGCCTCCTCTTGAGATGCGACGGGAACGCCGGGAATTCTTTCCCTACGAAACAGGGAAAGGATCCCTCATCTCGAGCTAGGAGGCGGAAACGGGGCTCCCCTGGATGTGTGCGGGACCCTCGTGCTTCCTCTAGAGTGGAGACGGGTATGTCGGGGAACTTCTTGAGTTGCAGCAAGGGTGAGAAGGACCCTTTGGATGTTCCAGTGGTTAGATGTGTTTAGCCTCGAGAAGCCTCAGCGGAAATGGGCCTCATCTCGCCTGGAGGGCAAAACCTCCTGGATTTTCTCGAGTTGCGGCAGGTGCTCTCGACTTACGACGGGGACCTCAGGGACCCGCTCTGGTGCCCTCAGGAAAGGCCAGTCCCCATGCGAGTTCCTCGGGGGCCTCTCGGGATTCCTCTCCCGTCGATGCCGGGGCCTAAGACCTTGCGTGGAGTCGGGGCCTGAACCTGAGGATTCCTCTCCAGTGCTGACATGGATCTTGGGGTACTTCTGGAGTCTCCCCAGGGGAGTCAGTCCTCGTCTCGAATGCGGGCATGCACTTGCGCTTTCCTCCAGAGCGGTAGCAGCAGTGTCACGCAGTCCGCCCAATGGATCAAAGGATCTATGGTTTTCCCTCGAGTCTTTCCCACGAGGCTTTCCCACGAGGCTTTCCCACAGGGCTGTCCCATGTGCACACGTGGTGGGAGTCGATCCTCGGCTTGAACGTCAAGGCAGTGCAGGGAAAACAGGTTCCTCTGGAATGGACTGACACATCTGGGGGACTCTTGGAATGGTGGCACGACCCTGGAGTTCCTCTCGCCTATCCTGTGGAGAGCGCCTCCTCTTGAGATGCGACGGGAACGCCGGGAATTCTTTCCCGACGAAACAGGGAAAGGATCCCTCATCTCGAGCTAGGAGGCGGAAACGGGGCTCCCCTGGATGTGTGCGGGACCCCACGTGCTTCCTCTCGAGTGGAGACGGGTATGTCGGGGAACTTCTTGAGTTGCAGCAAGGGTGTGAAGGACCCTTTGGAAGTTCCAGTGGTTAGACGTGATTAGCCTCGAGAAGCCTCAGCGGAAATGGGCCTCATCTCGCCTGGAGGGCAAAAACTCCTGGATTTTCTCGAGTTGCGGCAGGTGCTCTCGACTTACGACGGGGACCTCAGGGACCCGCTCTGGTGGCCTCAGGAAAGGCCAGTCCCCATGCGAGTTCCTCGGGGGCCTCTCGGGATTCCTCTCCCGTCGATGCCGGGGCCTAAGACCTTGTGTGGAGTCGGGGCCGGAACCTGAGGATTACTCTCCAGTGCTGACATGGATCTTGGGGTTCTTCTGGAGTCTCCCCAGGGGAGTCAGTCCTCGTCTCGAATGCGGGCATGCACTTGCGCTTACCTCCAGAGCGGTAGCAGCAGTGTCACGCAGTCCGCCGCGTGGATCAAAGGATCTATGGTTTTCCCTCGAGTCTTTCCCACGAGGCTTTCCCACGAGGCTTTCCCACAGGGCTGTCCCACGTGCACACGTGGTGGGAGTCGATCCTCGGCTTGAACGTCAAGGCAGTGCAGGGAAAACAGGTTCCTCTGGAATGGACTGACACATCTGGGGGCTCTTGGAATGGTAGCACGACCCTGGAGTTCCTCTCGCCTTTCCTGTGGAGAGCGCCTCCTCTTGAGATGCGACGGGAACGCCGGGAATTCTTTCCCTAGGAAACAGGGAAAGTATCCCTAATCTCGAGGTAGGAGGCGGAAACGGGGCTCCCCTGGATGTGTGCCAGACCCCACGTGCTTCCTCTCGAGTGGAGACGGGTATGTCGGGGAACTTCTTGAGTTGCAGCAAGGTTGAGAAGGACCCTTTGGATGTTCCAGTGGTTAGATGGGTTTAGCCTCGAGAAGTCTCAGCGGAAATGGGCCTCATCTCGCCTGGAGGGCAAAACCTCCTGGATTTTCTCGAGTTGCGACAGGTGCTCTCGACTTACGACGGGGACCTCAGGGACCCGCTCTGGTGGCCTCAGGAAAGGCCAGTCCCCATGCGAGTTCCTCGGGGGCCTCTCGGGATTCCTCTCCCGTCGATGCCGGGGCCTAAGACCTTGTGTGGAGTCGGGGCCGGAACCTGAGGATTCCTCTCCAGTGCTGACATGGATCTTGGGGTACTTCTGGAGTCTCCTCAGGGGAGTCAGTCCCCGTCTCGAATGCGGGCATGCACTTGCGCTTTCCTCCAGAGCGGTAGCAGCAGTGTCAGGCAGTCCGCCGCGTGGATCAAAGGATCTATGGTTTTCCCTCGAGTCTTTCCCACGAGGCTTTCCCATGAGGCTTTCCCACAGGGCTGTCCCACGTGCACACGTGGTGGGAGTCGATCCTCGGCTTGAACGTCAAGGAAGTGCAGGGAAAACAGCTTCCTCTGAAATGGACTGACATATCTGGGGCCTCTTGGAATGGTGGCACGACCCTGGAGTTCCTCTCGCCTTTCCTGTGGAGAGCGCCTCCTCTTGAGATGCGACGGAAACGCCGGGAATTCTTTCCCTAAGAAACAGGGAAAGGATCCCTCATCTCGAGCTAGGAGGCGGAAACGGGGCTCCCCTGGATGTGTGCGGGACCCCACGTGCTTCCTCTCGGGTGGAGATGGGTATGTCGGGGAACTTCTTGAGTTGCAGCAAGGGTGTGAAGGACCCTTTGGAAGTTCCAGTGGTTAGATGTGATTAGCCTCGAGAAGCCTCAGCGGAAATGGGCCTCATCTCGCCTGGAGGGCAAAACCTCCTGGATTTTCTCGAGTTGCGGCAGGTGCTCTCGACTTACGACGGGGACCTCATGGACCCGCTCTGGTGGCCTCAGGAAAGGCCAGTCCCCATGCGAGTTCCTCGGGGGCCTCTCGGGATTCCTCTCCTGTCGATGCCGGGGCCTAAGACCTTGTGTGGAGTCGGGGCCGGAACCTGAGGATTCTTCTCCAGTGCTGACATGGATCTTGGGGTACTTCTGGAGTCTCCCCAGGGGAGTCAGTCCTCGTCTCGAATGCGGGCATGCACTTGCGCTTTCCTCCAGAGCGGTAGCAGCAGTGTCACGCAGTCCGCCGCGTGGATCAATGGATCTATGGTTTTCCCTCGAGTCTTTCCCACGAGGCTTTCCCACGAGGCTTTCCCACAGGGCTGTCCCACGTGCACACGTGGTGGGAGTCGATCCTCGGCTTGAACGTCAAGGCAGTGCAGGGAAAACAGCTTCCTCTGTAATGGACTGACACATCTGGGGGTCTCTTGGAATGGTGGCACGACCCTTGAGTTCCTCTCGCCTTTCCTGTGGAGAGCGCCGCCTCTTGAGATGCGACGGGAACGCCGGGAATTCTTTCCCTACGAAACAGGGAAAGGATCCCTCATCTCGAGCTAGGAGGCGGAAACGGGGCTCCCCTGGATGTGTGCGGGACCCCACGTGCTTCCTCTCGAGTGGAGACGGGTATGTCGGGAACTTCTTGAGTTGCAGCAAGGGTGTGAAGGACCCTTTGGAAATTCCAGTGGTTAGATGTGATTAGCCTCGAGAAGCCTCAGCGGAAATGGGCCTCATCTCGCCTGGAGGTCAAAACCTCCTGGATTTTCTCGAGTTGCGGCAGGTGCTCTCGACTTACGACGGGGACCTCAGGGACCCGCTCTGGTGGCCTCAGGAAAGGCCAGTCCCCATGCGAGTTCCTCGGGGGCCTCTCGGGATTCCTCTCCCGTCGATGCCGGGGCCTAAGACCTTGTGTGGAGTCGGGGCCGGAACCTGAGGATTACTCTCCAGTGCTGACATGGATCTTGGGGTTCTTCTGGAGTCTCCCCAGGGGAGTCAGTCCTCGTCTCGAATGCGGGCATGCACTTGCGCTTACCTCCAGAGCGGTAGCAGCAGTGTCACGCAGTCCGCCGCGTGGATCAAAGGATCTATGGTTTTCCCTCGAGTCTTTCCCACGAGGCTTTCCCACGAGGCTTTCCCACAGGGCTGTCCCACGTGCACACGTGGTGGGAGTCGATCCTCGGCTTGAACGTCAAGGCAGTGCAGGGAAAACAGGTTCCTCTGGAATGGACTGACACATCTGGGGGCTCTTGGAATGGTAGCACGACCCTGGAGTTCCTCTCGCCTTTCCTGTGGAGAGCGCCTCCTCTTGAGATGCGACGGGAACGCCGGGAATTCTTTCCCTAGGAAACAGGGAAAGGATCCCTAATCTCGAGCTAGGAGGCGGAAACGGGGCTCCCCTGGATGTGTGCCGGACCCCACGTGCTTCCTCTCGAGTGGAGACGGGTATGTCGGGGAACTTCTTGAGTTGCAGCAAGGTTGAGAAGGACCCTTTGGATGTTCCAGTGGTTAGATGTGTTTAGCCTCGAGAAGTCTCAGCGGAAATGGGCCTCATCTCGCCTGGAGGGCAAAACCTCCTGGATTTTCTCGAGTTGCGACAGGTGCTCTCGACTTACGACGGGGACCTCAGGGACCCGCTCTGGTGGCCTCAGGAAAGGCCAGTCCCCATGCGAGTTCCTCGGGGGCCTCTCGGGATTCCTCTCCCGTCGATGCCGGGGCCTAAGACCTTGTGTGGAGTCGGGGCCGGAACCTGAGGATTCCTCTCCAGTGCTGACATGGATCTTGGGGTACTTCTGGAGTCTCCTCAGGGGAGTCAGTCCCCGTCTCGAATGCGGGCATGCACTTGCGCTTTCCTCCAGAGCGGTAGCAGCAGTGTCAGGCAGTCCGCCGCGTGGATCAAAGGATCTATGGTTTTCCCTCGAGTCTTTCCCACGAGGCTTTCCCATGAGGCTTTCCCACAGGGCTGTCCCACGTGCACACGTGGTGGGAGTCGATCCTCGGCTTGAACGTCAAGGAAGTGCAGGGAAAACAGCTTCCTCTGAAATGGACTGACATATCTGGGGCCTCTTGGAATGGTGGCACGACCCTGGAGTTCCTCTCGCCTTTCCTGTGGAGAGCGCCTCCTCTTGAGATGCGACGGAAACGCCGGGAATTCTTTCCCTACGAAACAGGGAAAGGATCCTCATCTCGAGCTAGGAGGCGGAAACGGGGCTCCCCTGGATGTGTGCGGGACCCCACGTGCTTCCTCTCGGGTGGAGATGGGTATGTCGGGGAACTTCTTGAGTTGCAGCAAGGGTGTGAAGGACCCTTTGGAAGTTCCAGTGGTTAGATGTGATTAGCCTCGAGAAGCCTCAGCGGAAATGGGCCTCATCTCGCCTGGAGGGCAAAACCTCCTGGATTTTCTCGAGTTGCGGCAGGTGCTCTCGACTTACGACGGGGACCTCATGGACCCGCTCTGGTGGCCTCAGGAAAGGCCAGTCCCCATGCGAGTTCCTCGGGGGCCTCTCGGGATTCCTCTCCTGTCGATGCCGGGGCCTAAGACCTTGTGTGGAGTCGGGGCCGGAACCTGAGGATTCTTCTCCAGTGCTGACATGGATCTTGGGGTACTTCTGGAGTCTCCCCAGGGGAGTCAGTCCTCGTCTCGAATGCGGGCATGCACTTGCGCTTTCCTCCAGAGCGGTAGCAGCAGTGTCACGCAGTCCGCCGCGTGGATCAATGGATCTATGGTTTTCCCTCGAGTCTTTCCCACGAGGCTTTCCCACGAGGCTTTCCCACAGGGCTGTCCCACGTGCACACGTGGTGGGAGTCGATCCTCGGCTTGAACGTCAAGGCAGTGCAGGGAAAACAGCTTCCTCTGTAATGGACTGACACATCTGGGGGTCTCTTGGAATGGTGGCACGACCCTTGAGTTCCTCTCGCCTTTCCTGTGGAGAGCGCCGCCTCTTGAGATGCGACGGGAACGCCGGGAATTCTTTCCCTACGAAACAGGGAAAGGATCCCTCATCTCGAGCTAGGAGGCGGAAACGGGGCTCCCCTGGATGTGTGCGGGACCCCACGTGCTTCCTCTCGAGTGGAGACGGGTATGTCGGGAACTTCTTGAGTTGCAGCAAGGGTGTGAAGGACCCTTTGGAAATTCCAGTGGTTAGATGTGATTAGCCTCGAGAAGCCTCAGCGGAAATGGGCCTCATCTCGCCTGGAGGTCAAAACCTCCTGGATTTTCTCGAGTTGCGGCAGGTGCTCTCGACTTACGACGGGGACCTCAGGGACCCGCTCTGGTGGCCTCAGGAAAGGCCAGTCCCCATGCGAGTTCCTCGGGGGCCTCTCGGGATTCCTCTCCCGTCGATGCCGGGGCCTAAGACCTTGTGTGGAGTCGGGGCCGGAACCTGAGGATTACTCTCCAGTACTGACATGGATCTTGGGGTTCTTCTGGAGTCTCCCCAGGGGAGTCAGTCCTCGTCTCGAATTCGGGCATGCACTTGCGCTTACCTCCAGAGCGGTAGCAGCAGTGTCACGCAGTCCACCGCGTGGATCATAGTATCCATGGTTTTCCCTCGAGTCTTTCCCACGAGGCTTTCCCACGAGGCTTTCCCACAGGGCTGTCCCACGTGCACACGTGGTGGGAGTCGATCCTCGGCTTAAACGTCAAGGCAGTGCAGGGAAAACAGGTTCCTCTGGAATGGACTGACACATCTGGGGGACTCTTGGAATGGTGGCACGACCCTGGAGTTCCTCTCGCCTTTCCTGTGGAGAGGGCCTCCTCTTGAGATGCGACGGGAACGCCGGGAATTCTTTCCCTAGGAAACAGGGAAAGGATCCCTCATCTCGAGATAGGAGGCGGAAACGGGGCTCCCCTGGATGTGTGCGGGACCATCGTGCTTCCTCTCGAGTGGAGACGGGTATGTCGGGGAACTTCTTGAGTTGCAGCAAGGTTGAGAAGGACCCTTTGGATGTTCCAGTGGTTAGATGTGTTTAGCCTCGAGAAGCCTCAGCGGAAATGGGCCTCATCTCGCCTGGAGGGCAAAACCTCCTGGATTTTCTCGAGTTGCGACAGGTGCTCTCGACTTACGACGGGGACCTCAGGGACCCGCTATGGTGGCCTCAGGAAAGGCCAGTCCCCATGCGAGTTCCTCGGGGGCCTCTCGGGATTCCTCTCCCGCCGATGCCAGGGCCTAAGACCTTGTGTGGAGTCGGGGCCGGAACCTGAGGATTGCTCTCCAGTGCTGACATGGATCTTGGGGTACTTCTGGAGTCTCCCCAGGGGAGTCAGTCCTCGTCTCGAATGCGGGCATGCACTTGCGTTTTCCTCCAGAGCGGTAGCAGCAGTGTCACGCAGTCCGCCGCCTGGATCAAAGGATCTATGGTTTTCCCTCGACTCTTTCCCACGAGGCTTTCCCACGAGGCTTTCCCACAGGGCTGTCCCACGTGCACACGTTGTGGGAGTCGATCCTCGGCTTGAACGTCAAGGAAGTGCAGGGAAAACAGCTTCCTCTGAAATGGACTGACATATCTGGGGCCTCTTGGAATGGTGGCACGACCCTGGAGTTCCTCTCGCCTTTCCTGTGGAGAGCGCCTCCTCTTGAGATGCGACGGAAACGCCGGGAATTCTTTCCCTAAGAAACAGGGAAAGGATCCCTCATCTCGAGCTAGGAGGCGGAAACGGGGCTCCCCTGGATGTGTGCGGGACCCCACGTGCTTCCTCTCGGGTGGAGATGGGTATGTCGGGGAACTTCTTGAGTTGCAGCAAGGGTGTGAAGGACCCTTTGGAAGTTCCAGTGGTTAGATGTGATTAGCCTCGAGAAGCCTCAGCGGAAATGGGCCTCATCTCGCCTGGAGGGCAAAACCTCCTGGATTTTCTCGAGTTGCGGCAGGTGCTCTCGACTTACGACGGGGACCTCATGGACCCGCTCTGGTGGCCTCAGGAAAGGCCAGTCCCCATGCGAGTTCCTCGGGGGCCTCTCGGGATTCCTCTCCCGTCGATGCCGGGGCCTAAGACCTTGTGTGGAGTCGGGGCCGGAACCTGAGGATTCTTCTCCAGTGCTGACATGGATCTTGGGGTACTTCTGGAGTCTCCCCAGGGGAGTCAGTGCTCGTCTCGAATGCGGGAATGCACTTGCGCTTTCCTCCAGAGCGGTAGCAGCAGTGTCACGCAGTCCGCCGCGTGGATCAATGGATCTATGGTTTTCCCTCGAGTCTTTCCCACGAGGCTTTCCCACGAGGCTTTCCCACAGGGCTGTCCCACGTGCACACGTGGTGGGAGTCGATCTTCGGCTTGAACGTCAAGGCAGTGCAGGGAAAACAGCTTCCTCTGTAATGGACTGACACATCTGGGGGTCTCTTGGAATGGTGGCACGACCCTTGAGTTCCTCTCGCCTTTCCTGTGGAGAGCGCCGCCTCTTGAGATGCGACGGGAACGCCGGGAATTCTTTCCCTACGAAACAGGGAAAGGATCCCTCATCTCGAGCTAGGAGGCGGAAACGGGGCTCCCCTGGATGTGTGCGGGACCCCACGTGCTTCCTCTCGAGTGGAGACGGGTATGTCGGGAACTTCTTGAGTTGCAGCAAGGGTGTGAAGGACCCTTTGGAAATTGCAGTGGTTAGATGTGATTAGCCTCGAGAAGCCTCAGCGGAAATGGGCCTCATCTCGCCTGGAGGGCAAAACCTCCTGGATTTTCTCGAGTTGCGGCAGGTGCTCTCGACTTACGACGGGGACCTCAGGGACCCGCTCTGGTGGCCTCAGGAAAGGCCAGTCCCCATGCGAGTTCCTCGGGGGCCTCTCGGGATTCCTCTCCCGTCGATGCCGGGGCCTAAGACCTTGTGTGGAGTCGGGGCCGGAACCTGAGGATTCCTCTCCAGTGCTGACATGGATCTTGGGGTTCTTCTGGAGTCTCCCCAGGGGAGTCAGTCCTCGTCTCGAATGCGGGCATGCACTTGCGCTTTCCTCCAGAGCGCTAGCAGCAGTGTCACGCAGTCCGCCGCGTGGAACAAAGGATCTATGGTTTTGCCTCGAGTCTTTCCCACGAGGCTTTCCCATGAGGCTTTCCCACAGGGCTGTCCCACGTGCACACGTGGTGGGAGTCGATCCTCGGCTTGAACGTCAAGGCAGTGCAGGGAAAACAGGTTCCTCTGGAATGGACTGACATATCTGGGGCCTCTTGGAATGATGGCACGACACTGGAGTTCCTCTCGCCTTTCCTGTGGAGAGCGCCTCCTCTTGAGATGCGACGGAAACGCCGGGAATTCTTTCCCTAAGAAACAGGGAAAGGATCCCTCATCTCGAGCTAGGAGGCGGAAACGGGGCTCCCCTGGATGTGTGCGGGACCCCACGTGCTTCCTCTCGGGTGGAGATGGGTATGTCGGGGAACTTCTTGAGTTGCAGCAAGGGTGTGAAGGACCCTTTGGAAGTTCCAGTGGTTAGATGTGATTAGCCTCGAGAAGCCTCAGCGGAAATGGGCCTCATCTCGCCTGGAGGGCAAAACCTCCTGGATTTTCTCGAGTTGCGGCAGGTGCTCTCGACTTACGACGGGGACCTCATGGACCCGCTCTGGTGGCCTCAGGAAAGGCCAGTCCCCATGCGAGTTCCTCGGGGGCCTCTCGGGATTCCTCTCCCGTCGATGCCGGGGCCTAAGACCTTGTGTGGAGTCGGGGCCGGAACCTGAGGATTCTTCTCCAGTGCTGACATGGATCTTGGGGTACTTCTGGAGTCTCCCCAGGGGAGTCAGTCCTCGTCTCGAATGCGGGAATGCACTTGCGCTTTCCTCCAGAGCGGTAGCAGCAGTGTCACGCAGTCCGCCGCGTGGATCAATGGATCTATGGTTTTCCCTCGAGTCTTTCCCACGAGGCTTTCCCACGAGGCTTTCCCACAGGGCTGTCCCACGTGCACACGTGGTGGGAGTCGATCCTCGGCTTGAACGTCAAGGCAGTGCAGGGAAAACAGCTTCCTCTGTAATGGACTGACACATCTGGGGGTCTCTTGGAATGGTGGCACGACCCTTGAGTTCCTCTCGCCTTTCCTGTGGAGAGCGCCGCCTCTTGAGATGCGACGGGAACGCCGGGAATTCTTTCCCTACGAAACAGGGAAAGGATCCCTCATCTCGAGCTAGGAGGCGGAAACGGGGCTCCCCTGGATGTGTGCGGGACCCCACGTGCTTCCTCTCGAGTGGAGACGGGTATGTCGGGAACTTCTTGAGTTGCAGCAAGGGTGTGAAGGACCCTTTGGAAATTCCAGTGGTTAGATGTGATTAGCCTCGAGAAGCCTCAGCGGAAATGGGCCTCATCTCGCCTGGAGGGCAAAACCTCCTGGATTTTCTCGAGTTGCGGCAGGTGCTCTCGACTTACGATGGGGACCTCAGGGACCCACTCTGGTGGCCTCAGGAAAGGCCAGTCCCCATGCGAGTTCCTCGCGGGCGTCTCGGGATTCCTCTCCCGTCGATGCCGGGGCCTAAGACCTTGTGTGGAGTCGGGGCCGGAACCTGAGGATTCCTCTCCAGTGCTGACATGGATCTTGGGGTTCTTCTGGAGTCTCCCCAGGGGAGTCAGTCCTCGTCTCGAATGCGGGCATGCACTTGCGCTTTCCTCCAGAGCGCTAGCAGCAGTGTCACGCAGTCCGCCGCGTGGATCAAAGGATCTATGGTTTTGCCTCGAGTCTTTCCCCCGAGGCTTTCCCATGAGGCTTTCCCACAGGGTTGTCCCACGTGCACACGTGGTGGGAGTCGATCCTCGGCTTGAACGTCAAGGCAGTGCAGGGAAAACAGGTTCCTCTGGAATGGACTGACACATCTGGGGGTCTCTTGGAATGGTGCCACGATCCTGGAGTTCCTCTTGCCTTTCCTGTGGAGAGCGCCTCCTCTTGAGATGCGACGGGAACGCCGGGAATTCTTTCCCTACGAAACAGGGAAAGGATCCCTCATCTCGAGCTAGGAGGCGGAAACGGGGCTCCCCTGGATGTGTGCGGGACCCCACGTGCTTCCTCTCGAGTGGAGACGGGTATGTCGGGGAATTTCTTGAGTTGCAGCAAGGGTGTGAAGGACCCTTTGGAAGTTCCAGTGGTTAGACGTGATTAGCCTCGAGAAGCCTCAGCGGAAATGGGCCTCATCTCGCCTGGAGGGCAAAAACTCCTGGATTTTCTCGAGTTGCGGCAGGTGCTCTCGACTTACGACGGGGACCTCAGGGACCCGCTCTGGTGGCCTCAGGAAAGGCCAGTCCCCATGCGAGTTCCTCGGGGGCCTCTCGGGATTCCTCTCCCGTCGATGCCGGGGCCTAAGACCTTGTGTGGAGCCGGGGCCGGAACCTGAGGATTACTCTCCAGTGCTGACATGGATCTTGGGGTTCTTCTGGAGTCTCCCCAGGGGAGTCAGTCCTCGTCTCGAATTCGGGCATGCACTTGCGCTTACCTCCAGAGCGGTAGCAGCAGTGTCACGCAGTCCACCGCGTGGATCATAGGATCTATGGTTTTCCCTCGAGTCTTTCCCACGAGGCTTTCCCACGAGGCTTTCCCACAGGGCTGTCCCACGTGCACACGTGGTGGGAGTCGATCCTCGGCTTAAACGTCAAGGCAGTGCAGGGAAAACAGGTTCCTCTGGAATGGACTGACACATCTGGGGGACTCTTGGAATGGTGGCACGACCCTGGAGTTCCTCTCGCCTTTCCTGTGGAGAGGGCCTCCTCTTGAGATGCGACGGGAACGCCGGGAATTCTTTCCCTAGGAAACAGGGAAAGGATCCCTCATCTCGAGATAGGAGGCGGAAACGGGGCTCCCCTGGATGTGTGCGGGACCATCGTGCTTCCTCTCGAGTGGAGACGGGTATGTCGGGGAACTTCTTGAGTTGCAGCAAGGTTGAGAAGGACCCTTTGGATGTTCCAGTGGTTAGATGTGTTTAGCCTCGAGAAGCCTCAGCGGAAATGGGCCTCATCTCGCCTGGAGGGCAAAACCTCCTGGATTTTCTCGAGTTGCGACAGGTGCTCTCGACTTACGACGGGGACCTCAGGGACCCGCTCTGGTGGCCTCAGGAAAGGCCAGTCCCCATGCGAGTTCCTCGGGGGCCTCTCGGGATTCCTCTCACGTCGATGCCAGGGCCTAAGACCTTGTGTGGAGTCGGGGCCGGAACCTGCGGATTGCTCTCCAGTGCTGACATGGATCTTGGGGTACTTCTGGAGTCTCCCCAGGGGAGTCAGTCCTCGTCTCGAATGCGGGCATGCACTTGCGTTTTCCTCCAGAGCGGTAGCAGCAGTGTCACGCAGTCCGCCGCCTGGATCAAAGGATCTATGGTTTTCCCTCGACTCTTTCCCACGAGGCTTTCCCACGAGGCTTTCCCACAGGGCTGTCCCACGTGCACACGTGGTGGGAGTCGATCCTCGGCTTGAACGTCAAGGCAGTGCAGGGAAAACAGCTTCCTCTGAAATGGACTGACATATCTGGGGCCTCTTGGAATGGTGGCACGACCCTGGAGTTCCTCTCGCCTTTCCTGTGGAGAGCGCCTCCTCTTGAGATGCGACGGAAACGCCGGGAATTCTTTCCCTAAGAAACAGGGAAAGGATCCCTCATCTCGAGCTAGGAGGCGGAAACGGGGCTCCCCTGGATGTGTGCGGGACACCACGTGCTCCTCTCGGGTGGAGATGGGTATGTCGGGGAACTTCTTGAGTTGCAGCAAGGGTGTGAAGGACCCTTTGCAAATTCCAGTGGTTAGATGTGATTAGCCTCGAGAAGCCTCAGCGGAAATGGGCCTCATCTCGCCTGGAGGGCAAAACCTCCTGGATTTTCTCGAGTTGCGGCAGGTGCTCTCGACTTACGACGGGGACCTCAGGGACCCGCTCTGGTGGCCTCAGGAAAGGCCAGTCCCCATGCGAGTTCCTCGCGGGCGTCTCGGGATTCCTCTCCCGTCGATGCCGGGGCCTAAGACCTTGTGTGGAGTCGGGGCCGGAACCTGAGGATTCCTCTCCAGTGCTGACATGGATCTTGGGGTACTTCTGGAGTCTCCTCAGGGGAGTCAGTCCCCGTCTCGAATGCGGGCATCCACTTGCGCTTTCCTCCAGAGCGGTAGCAGCAGTGTCACGCAGTCCGCCGCGTGGATCAAAGGATCTATGGTTTTCCCTCGAGTCTTTCCCACGAGGCTTTCCCACGAGGCTTTCCCACAGGGCTGTCCCACGTGCACACGTGGTGGGAGTCGATCCTCGGCTTGAACGTCAAGGCAGTGCAGGGAAAACAGCTTCCTCTGAAATGGACTGACATATCTGGGGCCTCTTGGAATGGTGGCACGACCCTGGAGTTCCTCTCGCCTTTCCTGTGGAGAGCGCCTCCTCTTGAGATGCGACGGGAACGCCGGGAATTCTTTCCCTACAAAACAGGGAAAGGATCCCTCATCTCGAGCTAGGAGGCGGAAACGGGGCTCCCCTGGATGTGTGGGGGACCCCACGTGCTTTCTCTCGAGTGGAGACCGGTATGTCGGGGAACAACTTGAGTTGCAGCAAGGGTGTGAAGGACCCTTTGGAAGTTCCAGTGGTTAGACGTGATTAGCCTCGAGAAGCCTCAGCGGAAATGGGCCTCATCTCGCCTGGAGGGCAAAACCTCCTGGATTTTCTTGAGTTGCGGCAGGTGCTCTCGACTTACGACGGGGACCTCAGGGACCCGCTCTGGTTGCCTCAGGAAAGGCCAGTCCCCATGCGAGTTCCTCGGGGGCCTCTCCGGATTCCTCTCCCGTCAATGCCGGGGCCTAAGACCTTGTGTGGAGTCGGGGCCGGAACCTGAGGATTCCTCTCCAGTGCTGACATGGATCTTGGGGTACTTCTGGAGTCTCCCCAGGGGAGTCAGTCCTCATCTCGAATGCGGGCATGCACTTGCGTTTTCCTCCAGAGCGGTAGCAGCAGTGTCACGCAGTCCGCCGCGTGGATCAAATGATCTATGGTTGTCCCTCGAGTCTTTCCCACGAGGCTTTCCCACGAGGCTTTCCCACAGGGCTGTCCCACGTGCACACGTGGTGGGAGTCGATCCTCGGCTTGAACGTCAAGGCAGTGCAGGGAAAACAGCTTCCTCTGAAATGGACTGACATATCTGGGGCCTCTTGGAATGGTGGCACGACCCTGGAGTTCCTCTCGCCTTTCCTGTGGAGAGCGCCTCCTCTTGAGATGCGACGGGAACGCCGGGAATTCTTTCCCTACAAAACAGGGAAAGGATCCCTCATCTCGAGCTAGGAGGCGGAAACGGGGCTCCCCTGGATGTGTGCGGGACCCCACGTGCTTCCTCTCGGGTGGAGATGGGTATGTCGGGGAACTTCTTGAGTTGCAGCAAGGGTGTGAAGGACCCCTTGGAAGTTCCAGTGGTTAGACGTGATTAGCCTCGAGAAGCCTCAGCGGAAATGGGCCTCATCTCGCCTGGAGGGCAAAACCTCCTGGATTTTCTCGAATTGCGGCAGGTGCTCTCGACTTACGACGGGGACCTCAGGGACCCGCTCTGGTGGCCTCGGGAAAGGCCAGTCCCCATGCGAGTTCCTCGGGGGCCTCTCGGGATTCCTCTCCCGTCGATGCCGGGGCCTAAGACCTTGTGTGGAGTCGGGGCCGGAACTTGAGGATACCTCTCCAGTGCTGACATGGATCTTGGGGTACTTCTGGAGTTTCCCCAAGGGAGTCAGTCCTCGTCTCGAATGCGGGCATGCACTTGCGCTTTCCTCCAGAGCGGTAGCAGCAGTGTCACGCAGTCAGCCGCGTGGATCAAAGGATCTATGGTTTTCCCTCGAGTCTTTCCCACGAGGCTTTCCCACGAGGCTTTCCCACAGGGCTGTCCCACGTGCACACGTGGTGGGAGTCGATCCTCGGCTTGAACGTCAAGGCAGTGCAGGGAAAACAGGTTCCTCTGGAATGGACTGACACATCTGGGGGACTCTTGGAATGGTGGCACGACCCTGGAGTTCCTCTCGCCTTTCCTGTGGAGAGCGCCTCCTCTTGAGATGCGACGGGAACGCCGGGAATTCTTTCCCTAGGAAACAGGGAAAGGATCCCTCATCTCGAGCTAGGAGGCGGAAACGGGGCTCCCCTGGATGTGTGCGGGACCCCACGTGCTTCCTCTCGAGTGGAGACGGGTATGTCGGGGAAGAACTTGAGTTGCAGCAAGGGTGTGAAGGACCCTTTGGAAGTTCCAGTGGTTAGACGTGATTAGCCTCGAGAAGCCTCAGCAGAAATGGGCCTCATCTCGCCTGGAGGGCAAAACCTCCTGGATTTTCTCGAGTTGCGGCAGGTGCTCTCGACTTACGACGGGGACCTCAGGGACCCGCTCTGGTGGCCTCAGGAAAGGCCAGTCCCCATGCGCGTTCCTCGGGGGCCTCTCGGGATTCCTCTCCCGTCGATGCCGGGGCCTAAGACCTTGTGTGGAGTCGGGGTTGGAACCTGAGTATTCCTCTCCAGTGCTGACATGGATCTTGGGGTTCTTCTGGAGTCTCCCCAGGGGAGTCAATCCTCGTCTCGAATGCGGGCATGCACTTGCGCTTTCCTCCAGAGCGGTAGCAGCAGTGTCACGCAGTCCGCCGCGTGGATCAAAGGATCTATGGTTTTGCCTCGAGTCTTTCCCACGAGGCTTTCCCATGAGGCTTTCCCACAGGGCTGTCCCACGTGCACACGTGGTGGGAGTCGATCCTCGGCTTGAACGTCAAGGCAGTGCAGGGAAAACAGCTTCCTCTGGAATGGACTGACACATCTGGGGGTCTCTTGGAATGGTGCCACGATCCTGGAGTTCCTCATGCCTTTCCTGTGGAGAGCGCCTCCTCTTGAGATGCGACGGGAACGCCGGGAATTCTTTCCCTACGAAACAGGGAAAGGATCCCTCATCTCGAGCTAGGAGGCGGAAACGGGGCTCCCCTGGATGTGTGCGGGACCCCACGTGCTTCCTCTCGAGTGGAGACGGGTATGTCGGGGAACTTCTTGAGTTGCAGCAAGGGTGTGAAGGACCCTTTGGAAGTTCCAGTGGTTAGACGTGATTAGCCTCGAGAAGCCTCAGCGGAAATGTGCCTCAACTCGCCTGGAGGGCAAAACCTCGTGGAATTTCTCGAGTTGCGGCAGGTGCTCTCGACTTACGACGGGGACCTCAGGGACCCGCTCTGGTGGCCTCAGGAAAGGCCAGTCCCCATGCGAGTTCCTCGGGAGCCTCTTGGCATTCCTCTCCCGTCGATGCCGGGGACTAAGACCTTGTGTGGAGTCGGGGCCGGAACCTGAGGATTCCTCTCAAGTGCTGACATGGATCTTGGGGTACTTCTGGAGTCTCCCCAGGGGAGTCAGTCCTCGTCTCGAATGCGGGCATGCACTTGCGCTTTCCTCCAGAGCGGTAGCAGCAGTGTCACGCAGTCCGCCGCGTGGATCAAAGGATCTATGGTTTTCCCTCGAGTCTTTCCCACGAGGCTTTCCCACGAGGTTTTCCCACAGGGCTGTCCCACGTGCACACGTGGTGGGAGTCGATCCTCGGCTTGAACTCAAGGCAGTGCAGGGAAAACAGGTTCCTCTGGAATGGACTGACACATCTGGGGGACTCTTGGAATGGTGGCACGACCCTGGAGTTCCTCTCGCCTTTCCTGTGGAGAGCGCCTCCTCTTGAGATGCGACGGGAATGCCGGGAATTCTTTCCCTACGAAACAGGGAAAGGATCCCTCATCTCGACCTAGGAGGCGGAAACGGGGCTCCCCTGGATGTGTGCGGGACCCTCGTGCTTCCTCTCGAGTGGAGACGGGTATGTCGCGGAACTGCTTGAGTTGCAGCAAGGGTGTGAAGGACCCTTTGGAAGTTCCAGTGGTTAGATGTTATTAGCCTCGAGAAGCCTCAGCGGAAATGGGCCTCATCTCGCCTGGAGGGCAAAACCTCCTGGATTTTCTCGAGTTGCGGCAGGTGCTCTCGACTTACGACGGGGACCTCAGGGACTCGCTCTGGTGGCCTCAGGAAAGGCCAGTCCCCATGCGAGTTCCTCGGAGGCCTCTCGGGATTCCTCTCCCGTCGATGCCGGGGCCTAAGACCTTGTGTGGAGTCGGGGCCGGAACCTGAGGATTCTTCTCCAGTGCTGACATGGATTTTGGGGTACTTCTGGAGTCTCCCCAGGGGAGTCAGTCCTCGTCTCGAATGCGGGCATGCACTTGCGCTTTCCTCCAGAGCGGTAGCAGCAGTGTCACGCAGTCCGCCGCGTGGATCAATGGATCTATGGTTTTCCCTCGAGTCTTTCCCACGAGGCTTTCCCACGAGGCTTTCCCACAGGGCTGTCCCACGTGCACACGTGGTGGGAGTCGATCCTCGGCTTGAACGTCAAGGCAGTGCAGGGAAAACAGCTTCCTCTGTAATGGACTGACACATCTGGGGGTCTCTTGGAATGGTGGCACGACCCTTGAGTTCCTCTCGCCTTTCCTGTGGAGAGCGCCGCCTCTTGAGATGCGACGGGAACGCCGGGAATTCTTTCCCTACGAAACAGGAAAGGAACCCTCATCTCGAGCTAGGAGGCGGAAACGGGGCTCCCCTGGATGTGTGCGGGACCCCACGTGCTTCCTCTCGAGTGGAGAAGGGTATGTCGGGAACTTCTTGAGTTGCAGCAAGGGTGTGAAGGACCCTTTGGAAATTCCAGTGGTTAGATGTGATTAGCCTCGAGAAGCCTCAGCGGAAATGGGCCTCATCTCGCCTGGAGGGCAAAACCTCCTGGATTTTCTCGAGTTGCGGCAGGTGCTCTCGACTTACGACGGGGATCTCAGGGACCCGCTCTGGTGGCCTCAGGAAAGGCCAGTCCCCATGCGAGTTCCTCGCGGGCGTCTCGGGATTCCTCTCCCGTCGATGCTGGGGCCTAAGACCTTGTGTGGAATCGGGGCCGGAACCTGAGGATTCCTCTCCAGTGCTGACATGGATCTTGGGGTTCTTCTGGAGTCTCCCCAGGGGAGTCAGTCCTCGTCTCGAATGCGGGCATGCACTTGCGCTTACCTCCAGAGCGCTAGCAGCAGTGTCACGCAGTCCGCCGCGTGGATCAAAGGATCTATGGTTTTGCCTCGAGTCTTTCCCACGAGGCTTTCCCATGAGGCTTTCCCACAGGGCTGTCCCACGTGCACACGTGGTGGGAGTCGATCCTCGGCTTGAACGTCAAGGCAGTGCAGGGAAAACAGGTTCCTCTGGAATGGACTGACACATCTGGTGGTCTCCTGGAATGGTGCCACGATCCTGGAGTTCCTCTTGCCTTTCCTGTGGAGAGCGCCTCCTCTTGAGATGCGACGGGAACGCCGGGAATTCTTTCCCTACGAAACAGGGAAAGGATCCCTCATCTCGAGCTAGGAGGCGGAAACGGGGCTCCCCTGGATGTGTGCGGGACCCAACGTGCTTCCTCTCGAGTGGAGACGGGTATGTCGGGGAACTTCTTGAGTTGCAGCAAGGGTGTGAAGGACCCTTTGGAAGTTCCAGTGGTTAGACGTGATTAGCCTCGAGAAGCCTCAGCGGAAATGGGCCTCATCTCGCCTGGAGGGCAAAAACTCCTGGATTTTCTCGAGTTGCGGCAGGTGCTCTCGACTTACGACGGGGAACTCAGGGACCCGCTCTGGTGGCCTCAGGAAAGGCCAGTCCCCATGCGAGTTCCTCGGGGGCCTCTCGGGATTCCTCTCCCGTCGATGCCGGGGCCTAAGACCTTGTGTGGAGTCGGGGCCGGAACCTGAGGATTACTCTCCAGTGCTGACATGGATCTTGGGGTTCTTCTGGAGTCTCCCCAGGGGAGTCAGTCCTCGTCTCGAATTCGGGCATGCACTTGCGCTTACCTCCAGAGCGGTAGCAGCAGTGTCACGCAGTCCACCGCGTGGATCAAAGGATCTATGGTTTTCCCTCGAGTCTTTCCCACGAGGCTTTCCCACGAGGCTTTCCCACAGGGCTGTCCCACGTGCACACGTGGTGGGAGTCGATCCTCGGCTTGAACGTCAAGGCAGTGCAGGGAAAACAGGTTCCTCTGTAATGGACTGACACATCTGGGGGTCTCTTGGAATGGTGGCACGACCCTTGAGTTCCTCTCGCCTTTCCTGTGGAGAGCGCCACCTCTTGAGATGCGACGGGAACGCCGGGAATTCTTTCCCTACGAAACAGGGAAAGGATCCCTCATCTCGAGCTAGGAGGCGGAAACGGGGCTCCCCTGGATGTGTGCGGGACCCCACGTGCTTCCTCTCGAGTGGAGACGGGTATGTCGGGAACTTCTTGAGTTGCAGCAAGGGTGTGAAGGACCCTTTGGAAATTCCAGTGGTTAGATGTGATTAGCCTCGAGAAGCCTCAGCGGAAATGGGCCTCATCTCGCCTGGAGGGCAAAACCTCCTGGATTTTCTCGAGTTGCGGCAGGTGCTCTCGCCTTACGACGGGGACCTCAGGGACCCGCTCTGGTGGCCTCAGGAAAGGCCAGTCCCCATGCGAGTTCCTCGGGGGCCTCTCGGGATTCCTCTCCCGTCGATGCCGGGGCCTAAGACCTTGTGTCGAGTCGGGGCCGGAACCTGAGGATTCCTCTCCAGTGCTGACATGGATCTTGGGGTACTTCTGGAGTCTCCCCAGGGGAGTCAGTCCTCGTCTCGAATGCGGGCATGCACTTGCGCTTTCCTCCAGAGCGGTAGCAGCAGTGTCACGCAGTCCGCCGCGTGGATCAAAGGATCTATGGTTTTCCCTCGAGTCTTTCCCACGAGGCTTTCCCACGAGGCTTTCCCACAGGGCTGTCCCACGTGCACACGTGGTGGGAGTCGATCCTCGGCTTGAACGTCAAGGCAGTGCAGGGAAAACAGTTTCCTCTGGAATGGACTGACACATCTGGGGGACTCTTGGAATGGTGGCACGACCCTGGAGTTCCTCTCGCCTTTCCTGTGGAGAGCGCCTCCACTTGAGATGCGACGGGAACGCCGGGAATTCTTTCCCTACGAAACAGGGAAAGGATCCCTCATCTCGAGCTAGGAGGCGGAAACGGGGCTCCCCTGGATGTGTGCGGGACCCTCTTGCTTCCTCTCGAGTGGAGACGGGTATGTCGGGGAACTTCTTGAGTTGCAGCAAGGGTGTGAAGGACACTTTGGAAGTTCCAGTGGTTAGATTTGATTAGCCTCGAGAAGCCTCAGCGGAAATGGCCTCATCTCGCCTGGAGGGCAAAACCTCCTGAATTTTCTCGAGTTGCGGCAGGTGCTCTCGACTTACGACGGGGACCTCAGGGACCCGCTCTGGTGGCCTCAGGAAAGGCCAGTCCCCATGCGCGTTCCTCGGGGGCCTCTCGGGATTCCTCTCCCGTCGATGCCGGGGCCTAAGACCTTGTGTGGAGTCGGGGCCGGAACCTGAGTATTCCTCTCTAGTGCTGACATGGATCTTGGGGTTCTTCTGGAGTCTCTTCCAGGGGAGTCAGTCCTCGTCTCGAATGCGGGCATGCACTTGCGCTTTCCTCCAGAGCGGTAGCAGCAGTGTCACGCAGTCCGCCGCGTGGATCAAAGGATCTATGGTTTTGCCTCGAGTCTTTCCCACGAGGCTTTCCCATGAGGCTTTCCCACAGGGCTGTCCCACGTGCACACGTGGTGGGAGTCGATCCTCGGCTTGAACGTCAAGGCAGTGCAGGGAAAACAGGTTCCTCTGGAATGGACTGACACATCTGGGGGTCTATTCGAATGGTGCCACGATCCTGGAGTTCCTCATGCCTTTCCTGTGGAGAGCGCCTCCTCTTGAGATGCGACGGGAACGCCGGGAATTCTTTCCCTACGAAACAGGGAAAGGATCCCTCATCTCGAGCTAGGAGGCGGAAACGGGGCTCCCCTGGATGTGTGCGGGACCCCACGTGCTTCCTCTCGAGTGGAGACGGGTATGTCGGGGAACTTCTTGAGTTGCAGCAAGGGTGTGAAGGACCCTTTGGAAGTTCCAGTGGTTAGACGTGATTAGCCTCGAGAAGCCTCAGCGGAAATGTGCCTCAACTCGCCTGGAGGGCAAAACCTCGTGGAATTTCTCGAGTTGCGGCAGGTGCTCTCGACTTACGACGGGGACCTCAGGGACCCGCTCTGGTGGCCTCAGGAAAGGCCAGTCCCCATGCGAGTTCCTCGGGGGCCTCTTGGCATTCCTCTCCCGTCGATGCCGGGGACTAAGACCTTGTGTGGAGTCGGGGCCGGAACCTGAGGATTCCTCTCCAGTGCTGACATGGATCTTGGGGTACTTCTGGAGTCTCCGCAGGGGAGTCAGTCCTCGTCTCGAATGCGGGCATGCACTTGCGCTTTCCTCCAGAGCGGTAGCAGCAGTGTCACGCAGTCCGCCGCGTGGATCAAAGGATCTATGGTTTTCCCTCGAGTCTTTCCCACGAGGCTTTCCCACGAGGTTTTCCCACAGGGCTGTCCCACGTGCACACGGGGTGGGAGTCGATCCTCGGCTTGAACGTCAAGGCAGTGCAGGGAAAACAGGTTCCTCTGGAATGGACTGACACATCTGGTGGTCTCCTGGAATGGTGCCACGATCCTGGAGTTCCTCTTGCCTTTCCTGTGGAGAGCGCCTCCTCTTGAGATGCGACGGGAACGCCGGGAATTCTTTCCCTACGAAACAGGGAAAGGATCCCTCATCTCGAGCTAGGAGGCGGAAACGGGGCTCCCCTGGATGTGTGCGGGACCCCACGTGCTTCCTCTCGAGTGGAGACGGGTATGTCGGGGAACTTCTTGAGTTGCAGCAAGGGTGTGAAGGACCCTTTGGAAGTTCCAGTGGTTAGACGTGATTAGCCTCGAGAAGCCTCAGCGGAAATGGGCCTCATCTCGCCTGGAGGGCAAAAACTCCTGGATTTTCTCGAGTTGCGGCAGGTGCTCTCGACTTACGACGGGAACCTCAGGGACCCGCTCTGGTGGCCTCAGGAAAGGCCAGTCCCCATGCGAGTTCCTCGGGGGCCTCTCGGGATTCCTCTCCCGTCGATGCCGGGGCCTAAGACCTTGTGTGGAGTCGGGGCCGGAACCTGAGGATTACTCTCCAGTGCTGACATGGATCTTGGGGTTCTTCTGGAGTCTCCCCAGGGGAGTCAGTCCTCGTCTCGAATTCGGGCATGCACTTGCGCTTACCTCCAGAGCGGTAGCAGCAGTGTCACGCAGTCCACCGCGTGGATCAAAGGATCTATGATTTTCCCTCGAGTCTTTCCCACGAGGCTTTCCCACGCGGCTTTCCCACAGGGCTGTCCCACGTGCACACGTGGTGGGAGTCGATCCTCGGCTTGAACGTCAAGGCAGTGCAGGGAAAACAGCTTCCTCTGTAATGGACTGACACATCTGGGGGTCTCTTGGAATGGTGGCACGACCCTTGAGTTCCTCTCGCCTTTCCTGTGGAGAGCGCCGCCTCTTGAGATGCGACGGGAACGCCGGGAATTCTTTCCCTACGAAACAGGGAAAGGAACCCTCATCTCGAGCTAGGAGGCGGAAACGGGGCTCCCCTGGATGTGTGCGGGACACCACGTGCTTCCTCTCGAGTGGAGACGGGTATGTCGGGAACTTCTTGAGTTGCAGCAAGGGTGTGAAGGACCCTTTGGAAATTCCAGTGGTTAGATGTGATTAGCCTCGAGAAGCCTCAGCGGAAATGGGCCTCATCTCGCCTGGAGGGCAAAACCTCCTGGATTTTCTCGAGTTGCGGCAGGTGCTCTCGACTTACGACGGGGACCTCAGGGACCCGCTCTGGTGGCCTCAGGAAAGGCCAGTCCCCATGCGAGTTCCTCGCGGGCGTCTCGGGATTCCTCTCCCGTCGATGCCGGGGCCTAAGACCTTGTGTGGAGTCGGGGCCGGAACCTGAGGATTCCTCTCCAGTGCTGACATGGATCTTGGGGATCTTCTGGAGTCTCCCCAGGGGAGTCAGTCCTCGTCTCGAATGCGGGCATGCACTTGGGCTTTCCTCCAGAGCGGTAGCAGCAGTGTCACGCAGTCCGCCGCGTGGATCAAAGGATCTATGGTTTTGCCTCGAGTCTTTCCCACGAGGCTTTCCCATGAGGCTTTCCCACAGGGCTGTCCCACGTGCACACGGGGTGGGAGTCGATCCTCGGCTTGAACGTCAAGGCAGTGCAGGGAAAACAGGTTCCTCTGGAATGGACTGACACATCTGGTGGTCTCCTGGAATGGTGCCACGATCCTGGAGTACCTCTTGCCTTTCCTGTGGAGAGCGCCTCCTCTTGAGATGCGACGGGAACGCCGGGAATTCTTTCCCTACGAAACAGGGAAAGGATCCCTCATCTCGAGCTAGGAGGCGGAAACGGGGCTCCCCTGGATGTGTGCGGGACCCCACGTGCTTCCTCTCGAGTGGAGACGGGTATGTCGGGGAACTTCTTGAGTTGCAGCAAGGGTGTGAAGGACCCTTTGGAAGTTCCAGTGGTTAGACGTGATTAGCCTCGAGAAGCCTCAGCGGAAATGGGCCTCATCTCGCCTGGAGGGCAAAAACTCCTGGATTTTCTCGAGTTGCGGCAGGTGCTCTCGACTTACGACGGGGACCTCAGGGACCCGCTCTGGTGGCCTCAGGAAAGGCCAGTCCCCATGCGAGTTCCTCGGGGGCCTCTCGGGATTCCTCTCCCGTCGATGCCGGGGCCTAAGACCTTGTGTGGAGTCGGGGCCGGAACCTGAGGATTACTCTCCAGTGCTGACATGGATCTTGGGGTTCTTCTGGAGTCTCCCCAGGGGAGTCAGTCCTCGTCTCGAATTCGGGCATGCACTTGCGCTTACCTCCAGAGCGGTAGCAGCAGTGTCACGCAGTCCACCGCGTGGATCAAAGGATCTATGATTTTCCCTCGAGTCTTTCCCACGAGGCTTTCCCACGAGGCTTTCCCACAGGGCTGTTCCACGTGCACACGTGGTGGGAGTCGATCCTCGGCTTGAACGTCAAGGAAGTGCAGGGAAAACAGCTTCCTCTGTAATGGACTGACACATCTGGGGGTCTCTTGGAATGGTGGCACGACCCTTGAGTTCCTCTCGCCTTTCCTGTGGAGAGCGCCTCCTCTTGAGATGCGACGGGAACGCCGGAAATTCTTTCCCTACGAAACAGGGAAAGGATCCCTCATCTCGAGCTAGGAGGCGGAAACGGGGCTCCCCTGGATGTGTGCGGGACCCCACGTGCTTCCTCTCGAGTGGAGACGGGTATGTCGGGGAACTTCTTGAGTTGCAGCAAGGGTGTGAAGGACCCTTGGGAAGTTCCAGTGTTTAGACGTGATTAGCCTCGAGAAGCCTCAGCGGAAATGGGCCTCATCTCGCCTGGAGGGCAAAAACTCCTGGATTTTCTCGAGTTGCGGCAGGTGCTCTCGACTTACGACGGGGACCTCAGGGACCCGCTCTGGTGGCCTCAGGAAAGGCCAGTCCCCATGCGAGTTCCTCGGGGGCCTCTCGGGATTCCTCTCCCGTCGATGCCGGGGCCTAAGACCTTGTGTGGAGTCGGGGCCGGAACCTGAGGATTACTCTCCAGTGCTGACATGGATCTTGGGGTTCTTCTGGAGTCTCCCCAGGGGAGGCAGTCCTCGTCTCGAATTCGGGCATGCACTTGCGCTTACCTCCAGAGCGGTAGCAGCAGTGTCACGCAGTCCACCGCGTGGATCAAAGGATCTATGGTTTTCCCTCGAGTCTTTCCCACGAGGCTTTCCCACGAGGCTTTCCCACAGGGCTGTCCCACGTGCACACGTGGTGGGAGTCGATCCTCGGCTTGAACGTCAAGGCAGTGCAGGGAAAACAGGTTCCTCTGAAATGGACTGACACATCTGGGGGACTCTTGGAATGGTGGCACGACCCTGGAGTTCCTCTCGCCTTTCCTGTGGAGAGCGCCTCCTCTTGAGATGCGACGGGAACGCCGGGAATTCTTTCCCTAGGAAACAGGGAAAGGATCCCTCATCTCGAGATAGGAGGCGGAAACGGGGCTCCCCTGGATGTGTGCGGGACCATCGTGCTTCCTCTCGAGTGGAGAAGGGTATGTCGGGGAACTTCTTGAGTTGCAGCAAGGTTGAGAAGGACCCTTTGGATGTTCCAGTGGTTAGATGTGTTTAGCCTCGAGAAGCCTCAGCGGAAATGGGCCTCATCTCGCCTGGAGGGCAAAACCTTCTGGATTTTCGCGAGTTGCGACAGGTGCTCTCGACTTACGACGGGGACCTCAGGGACCCGCTCTGGTGGCCTCAGGAAAGGCCAGTCCCCATGCGAGTTCCTCGGGGGCCTCTCGAGATTCCTCTCCCGTCGATGCCAGGGCCTAAGACCTTGTGTGGAGTCGGGGCCGGAACCTGAGGATTGCTCTCCAGTGCTGACATGGATCTTGGGGTACTTCTGGAGTCTCCCCAGGGGAGTCAGTCCTCGTCTCGAATGCGGGCATGCACTTGCGTTTTCCTCCAGAGCGGTAGCAGCAGTGTCACGCAGTCCGCCGCCTGGATCAAAGGATCTATGGTTTTCCCTCGACTCTTTCCCACGAGGCTTTCCCACGAGGCTTTCCCACAGGGTTGTCCCACGTGCACACGTGGTGGGAGTCGATCCTCGGCTTGAACGTCAAGGCAGTGCAGGGAAAACAGCTTCCTCTGAAATGGACTGACATATCTGGGGCCTCTTGGAATGGTGGCACGACCCTGGAGTTCCTCTCGCCTTTCCTGTGGAGAGCGCCTCCTCTTGAGATGCGACGGAAACGCCGGGAATTCTTTCCCTAAGAAACAGGGAAAGGATCCCTCATCTCGAGCTAGGAGGCGGAAACGGGGCTCCCCTGGATGTGTGCGGGACCCCACGTGCTTCCTCTCGGGTGGAGATGGGTATGTCGGGGAACTTCTTGAGTTGCAGCAAGGGTGTGAAGGACCCTTTGGAAGTTCCAATGGTTAGATGTGATTAGCCTCGAGAAGCCTCAGCGGAAATGGGCCTCATCTCGCCTGGAGGGCAAAACCTCCTGGATTTTCTCGAGTTGCGGCAGATGCTCTCGACTTACGACGGGGACCTCATGGACCCGCTCTGGTGGCCTCAGGAAAGGCCAGTCCCCATGCGAGTTCCTCGGGGGCCTCTCGGGATTCCTCTCCCGTCGATGCCAGGGCCTAAGACCTTGTGTGGATTCGGGGCCGGAACCTGAGGATTCTTCTCCAGTGCTGACATGGATCTTGGGGTACTTCTGGAGTCTCCCCAGGGGAGTCAGTCCTCGTCTCGAATGCGGGCATGCACTTGCGCTTTCCTCCAGAGCGGTAGCAGCAGTGTCACTCAGTCCGCCGCTTGGATCAAAGGATCTATGGTTTTCCCTCGAGTCTTTCCCACGAGGCTTTCCCACAGGGCTGTCCCACGTGCACACGTGGTGGGAGTCGATCCTCGGCTTGAACGTCAAGGCAGTGCAGGGAAAACAGGTTCCTCTGGAATGGACTGACACATCTGGGGGACTCTTGGAATGGTGGCACGACCCTGGAGTTCCTCTCGCCTTTCCTGTGGAGAGCGCCTCCACTTGAGATGCGACGGGAACGTCGGGAATTCTTTCCCTACGAAACAGGGAAAGGATCCCTCATCTCGAGCTAGGAGGCGGAAACGGGGTTCCCCTGGATGTGTGCGGGACCTTCGTGCTTCCTCTCGAGTGGAGACGGGAATGTCGGGGAACTTCTTGAGTTGCAGCAAGGGTGTGAAGGACACTTTGGAAGTTCCAGTGGTTAGATTTGATTAGCCTCGAGAAGCCTCAGCGGAAATGGGCCTCATCTCGCCTGGAGGGCAAAATCTCCTGGATTTTCTCGAGTTGCGGCAGGTGCTCTCGACTTACGACGGGGACCTCAGGGACCCGCTCTGGTGGCCTCAGGAAAGGACAGTCCCCATGCGAGTTCCTCGGGGGCCTCTCGGGATTCCTCTCCCGTCGATGCCGGGGCCTAAGACCTTGTGTGGAGTCGGTGCCGGAACCTGAGGATTCCTCTCCAGTGCTGACATGGATCTTGGGGTACTTCTGGAGTCTCCCCAGGGGAGTCAGTCCTCGTCTCGAATGCGGGCATGCACTTGCCCTTTCCTCCAGAGCGGTAGCAGCAGTGTCACGCAGTCCGCCGCGTGGATCAAAGGATCTATGTTTTTCCCTAGAGTCTTTCCCACGAGGCTTTCCCACGAGGCTTTCCCACAGGGCTGTCCCACGTGCACACGTGGTGGGAGTCGATCCTCAGCTTGAAAGTCAAGGCAGTGCAGGGAAAACAGGTTCGTCTGAAATGGACTGACACATCTGGGGGACTCTTGGAAAGGTGGCACGACCCTGGAGTTCCTCTCGCCTTTCCTGTGGAGAGCGCCTCCTCTTGAGATGCCACGGGAACGCCGGGAATTCTTTCCCTACGAAACAGGGAAAGGATCCCTCATCTCGAGCTAGGAGGCGGAAACGGGGCTCCCCTGGATGTGTGCGGGACCCTCGTGCTTTCTCTCGAGTGGAGACGGGTATGTCGGGGAACTTCTTGAGTTGCAGCAAGGGTGAGAAGGACCCTTAGGAAGTTCCAGTGGTTAGACGTGATTAGCCTCGAGAAGCCTCAGCGGAAATGGGCCTCATCTCGCCTGGAGGGCAAAACCTCCTGGATTTTCTCGAGTTGCGGCAGGTGCTCTCGACTTACGACAGGGACCTCAGGGACCCGCTCTGGTGGCCTCAGGAAAGGCCAGTCCTCATGCGAGTTCCTCGGGGGCCTCTCGGGATTCCTCTCCCGTCGATGCCGGGGCCTATGACCTTGTGTGGAGTCGGGGCCGGAACCTGAGGATTCCTCTCCAGTGCTGACATGGATCTTGGGGTACTTCTGGAGTCTCCCCAGGGGAGTCAGTCCTCGTCTCGAATGCGGGCATGCACTTGCGCTTTCCCCCAGAGCGGTAGCAGCAGTGTCACGCAGTCCGCCGCGGGGATCAAAGGATCTATGGTTTTCCCTCGAGTCTTTCCCACGAGGCTTTCCCACGAGGCTTTCCCACAGGGCTGTCCCACGTGCACACGTGGTGGGAGTCGATCCTCGGCTTGAACGTCAAGGCAGTGCAGGGAAAACAGGTTCCTCTGGAATGGACTGACACATCCGGGGGAGTCTTGGAATGGTGGCAGGACCCTGGAGTTCCTCTCACCTTTCCTGTGGAGAGCGCCTCCTCTTGAGATGCGACGGGAACGCCGGGAATTCTTTCCCTAAGAAACAGGGAAAGGATCCCTCATCTCGAGCTAGGAGGCGGAAACGGGGCTCCCCTGGATGTGTGCGGGACCCTCGTGCTTCCTCTCGAGTGGAGACGGGTATGTCGGGGAACTTCTTGAGTTGCAGCAAGGGTGAGAAGGACCCTTTGGATGTTCCAGTGGTTAGATGTGATTAGCCTCGAGAAGCCTCAGCGGAAATGGGCCTCATCTCGCCTGGAGGTCAAAACCTCCTGGATTTTCTCGAGTTGCGGCAGGTGCTCTCGACTTACGACGGGGACTTCAGGGACCCGCTCTGGTGGCCTCAGGAAAGGCCTGTCCCCACGCGAGTTCCTCGGGGGCCTCTCGGGATTCCTCTCCCATCGATGCCGGGGCCTAAGACCTTGTGTGGAGTCGGGGCCGGTACCTGAGGATTCCTCTCCAGTGCTGACATGGATATTGGGGTACTTCTGGAGTCTCCCCAGGGGAGTCAGTCCTCGTCTCGAATGCGGGCATGCACTTGCGCTTTCCTCCAGAGCGGTAGCAACAGTGTCACGCCGTCCGCCGCGTGGATCAAAGGATCTATGTTTATCCCTCGAGTCTTTCCCACGAGGCTTTCCCACGAGGCTTTTCCACACGGCTGTCCCACGTGCACACGTGGTGGGAGTCGATCCTCGGCTTGAACGTCAAGGCAGTGCAGGGAAAACAGGTTCCTCTGGAATGGACTGACACAACTGGGGGTGTCTTGGAATGGTGCCACGACCCTGGAGTTCCTCTCGCCTTTCCTGTGGAGAGCGCCTCCTCTTGAGATGCGACGGGAACGCCGGGAATTCTTTCCCTACTAAACAGGGAAAGGATCCCTCATCTCGAGCTAGGAGGCGGAAACGGGGCTCCCCTGGATGTGTGCGGGACACCACGTGCTTCCTCTCGAGTGCAGACGGGTATGTCGGGGAACTTCTTGAGTTGCAGCAAGGGTGTGAAGGACCCTTTGGAAGTTCCAGTGGTTAGATGTGATTAGCCTCGAGAACCCTCAGCGGAAATGGGCCTCATCTCGCCTGGAGGGCAAAACCTCCTGGATGTTCTCGAGTTGCGGCAGGTGCTCTCGACTTACGACGGGGACCTCAGGGACCCGCTCTGGTGGCCTCAGGAAAGGCCAGTCCCCATGCGAGTTCCTCGGGGGCCTCTCGGGATTCCTCTCCCGTCGATGCCGGGGCCTAAGACCTTGTGTGGAGTCGGGGCCGGAACCTAAGGATTCCTCTCCAGTGCTGACATGGATCTTGGGGTACTTCTGGAGTCTCCCCAGGGGATTCAGTCCTCGTCTCGAATGCGGGCATGCACTTGCGCTTTCCTCCACAGCGGTAGCAGCAGTGTCACGCAATCTGCCGCGTGGATCAAAGGATCTATGGTTTTCCCTCGAGTCTTTCCCACGAGGCTTTCCCACGAGGCTTTCCCACAGCGCTGTCCCACGTGCACACGTGATGGGAGTCGATCCTCAGCTTGAACGTCAAGGCAGTGCAGGGAAAACAGGTTCCTCTGGAATGGACTGACACATCTGGGGGACTCTTGGAATTGTGGCACGACCCTGGAGTTCCTCTCGCCTTTCCTGTGGAGAGCGCCTCCTCTTGAGATGCGACGGGAACGCCGGGAATTCTTTCCCTACGAAACAGGGAAAGGATCCCTCATCTCGAGCTAGGAGGCGGAAACGGGGCTCCCCTGGATGTGTGCCGGACCCTCGTGATTCCTCTCGAGTGGAGACGGGTATGTCGGGGAACTTCTTGAGTTGCAGCAAGGGTGAGAAGGACCCTTTGGATGTTCCAGTGGTTAGATGTGATTATCCTCGAGAAACCTCAGCAGAAATGGGCCTCATCTCGCCTGGAGGGCAAAACCTCCTGGATTTTCTCAAGTTGCGGCAGGTGCTCTCGACTTACGACGGGGACCTTAGGGACCCGCTCTGGTGGCCTCAGAAAAGGCCAGTCCCCATGCGAGTTCCTCGGGGGCCTCTCGGGATTCCTCTCCCGTCGATGCCGGGGCCTAAGACCTTGTGTGGAATCGGGGCCGGAACCTGAGGATTCCTCTCCAGTGCTGACATGGATCTTGGGGTACTTCTGGAGTCTCCCCAGGGGAGTCAGTCCTCGTCTCGAATGCGATCATGCACTTGCGCTTTCCTCCAGGGCGGTAGCAGCAGTGTCACGCAGTCCGCCGCGTGGATCAAAGGATCTATGGTTTTCCCTCGAGTCTTTCCCACGAGGCTTTCCCACGAGGCTTTCCCACAGGGCTGTCCCACGTGCACACGTGGTGGGAGTCGATCCTCGGCTTGAACGTCAAGGCAGTGCAGGGAAAACAGGTTCCTCTGGAATGGACTGACACATCTGGGGGACTCTTGGAATGGTGGCACGATCCTTGAGTTCCTCTCGCCTTTCCTGTGGAGAGCGCCTCCTCTTGAGATGCGACGGGATCGCCGGGAATTCTTTCCCTATGAAACAGGGAAAGGATCCCTCATCTCGAGCTAGGAGGCAGAAACGGGGCTCCCCTGGATGTGTGCGGGACCCCACGTGCTTCCTCTCGAGTGGAGACGGGTATGTCGGGGAACTTCTTGAGTTGCAGCAAGGGTGTGAAGGACCCTTTGGAAGTTCCAGTGGTTAGACGTGATTAGCCTCGAGAAGCCTCAGCGGAAATGTGCCTCATCTCCCCTGGAGGGCAAAACCTCCTGGATTTTCTCGAGTTGCGGCAGGTGCTCTCGACTTATGACGGGTACCTCAGGGACCCGCTCTGGTGGCCTCAGGAAAGGCCAGTCCCCATGCGAGTTCCTCGGGGGCCTCTCGGGATTCCTCTCCCGTCGATGCCGGGGCCTAAGACCTTGTGTGGAGTCGGGGCCGGAACCTGAGGATTCCTCTCCAGTGCTGACATGGATCTTGGGGTACTTCTGGAGTCTCCCCAGGGGAGTCAGTCCTCGTCTCGAATGCGGGCATGCACTTGCGCTTTCCCCCAGGGCGGTAGCAGCAGTGTCACGCAGTCCGCCGCGTGGATCAAAGGATCTATGGTTTTCCCTCGAGTCTTTCCCACGAGGCTTTCCCAAGAGGCTTTCCCACAGGGCTGTCCCACGTGCACACGTGGTGGGAGTCGATCCTTGGCTTGAACGTCAAGGCAGTGCAGGGAAAACAGGTTCCTCTGGAATGGACTGACACATCTGGGGGCCTCTTGGAATGGTGGCACGACCCTGGAGTTCCTCTCGCCTTTCCTGTGGAGAGCGCCTCCTCTTGAGATGCGACGGGAACGCCGGGAATTCTTTCCCTACGAAACAGGGAAAGGATCCCTCATCTCGAGCTAGGAGGCGGAAACGGGGCTCCCCTGGATGTGGGCGGGACCCCACGTGCTTCCTCTCGAGTGGAGACGGGTATGTCGGGGAACTTCTTGAGTTGCAGCAAGGGTGTGAAGGACCCTTTGGAAGTTCCAGTGGTTAGACGTGATTAGCCTAGAGAAGCCTCAGCGGAAATGGGCCTCATCTCGCCTGGAGGGCAAAACCTCCTGGATTTTCTCGAGTTGCGGCAGGTGCTCTCGACTTACGACGGGGACCTCAGGGACCCGCTCTGGTGGCCTCAGGAAAGGCCAGTCCCCATGCGAGTTCCTCGGGGGCCTCTCGGGATTCCTCTCCCGTCGATGCCTGGGCCTAAGACCTTGTGTGGAGTCGGGGCCGGAACCTGAGGATTCCTCTCCAGTGCTGACATGGATCTTGGGGTACTTCTGGAGTCTCCACAGGGGAGTCAGTCCTCGTCTCGACTGAGGGCATGCACTTGCGCTTTCCTCCACAGCGGTAGCAGCAGTGTCACGCAGTCCGCCGCGTGGATCAAAGGATCTATGGTTTTCCCTCGAGTCTTTCCCACGAGGCTTTCCCACGAGGCTTTCCCACAGGGCTGTCCCACGTGCACACGTGGTGGGAGTCGATCCTCAGCTTGAACGTCAAGGCAGTGCAGGGAAAACAGGTTCCTCTGGAAAGGACTGACACATCTGGGGGACTCTTGGAATTGTGGCACGACCCTGGAGTTCCTCTCGCCTTTCCTGTGGAGAGCACCTCCTCTTGAGATGCGACGGGAACGCCGGGAATTCTTTCCCTACGAAACAGGGAAAGGATCCCTCATCTCGAGCTAGGAGGCGGAAACGGGGCTCCCCTGGATGTGTGCGGGACCCCACGTGCTTCCTCTCGAGTGGAGACGGGTATGTCGGGGAAATTCTTGAGTTGCAGCAAGGGTGTGAAGGACCCTTTGGATGTTCCAGTGGTTAGACGTGATTAGCCTCGAGAAGCCTCAGCGGAAATGGGCCTCATCTCGCCTGGAGGGCAAAACCTCCTGGATTTTCTCGAGTTGCGGCACGTGCTCTCGACTTACGACGGGGACCTCAGGGACCCGCTCTGGTGGCCTCAGGAAAGGCCAGTCCCCATGCGAGTTCCTCGGGGGCCTCTCGGGATTCCTCTCCCGTCGATGCCGGGGCCTAAGACCTTGTGTGGAGTCGGGGCCGGAACCTGAGGATTCCTCTCCAGTGCTGACATGGATCTTGGGGTACTTCTGGAGTCTCCCCAGGGGAGTCAGTCCTCGTCTCGAATGCGGGCATGCACTTGCGCTTTCCTCCAGGGCGGTAGCAGCAGTGTCACGCAGTCCGCCGCGTGGATCAAAGGATCTATGGTTTTCCCTCGAGTCTTTCCCACGAGGCTTTCCCACGAGGCTTTCCCACAGGGCTGTCCCACGTGCACACGTGGTGGGAGTCGATCCTCGGCTTGAACTCAAGGCAGTGCAGGGAAAACAGGTTCCTCTGGAATGGACAGACAAATCTGGGGGACTCTTGGAATGGTGGCACGACCCTGGAGTTCCTCTCGCCTTTCCTGTGGAGAGCGCCTCCTCTTGAGATGCGACGGGAACGCCGGGAATTCTTTCCCTACGAAACAGGGAAAGGATCCCTCATCTCGAGCTAGGAGGCGGATACGGGGCTCCCCTGGATGTGTGCGGGACCCCACGTGCTTCCTCTCGAGTGGAGACGGGTATGTCGGGGAAATTCTTGAGTTGCAGCAAGGGTGTGAAAGTCCCTTTGGAAGTTCCAGTGGTTAGACGTGATTAGCCTCGAGAAGCCTCAGCGGAAATGGGCCTCATCTCGCCTGGAGGGCAAAACCTCCTGGATTTTCTCGAGTTGCGGCAGGTGCTCTCGACTTACGACGGGGACCTCAGGGACCCGCTCTGGTGGCCTCAGGAAAGGCCAGTCCCCATGCGAGTTCCTCGGGGGCCTCTCGGGATTCCTCTCCCGTCGATGCCGGGGCCTAAGACCTTGTGTGGAGTCGGGGCCGGAACCTGAGGATTCCTCTCCAGTGCTGACATGGATCTTGGGGTACTTCTGGAGTCTCCCCAGGGGAGTCAGTCCTCGTCTCGAATGCGGGCATGCACTTGCGCTTTCCTCCAGAGCGGTAGCAGCAGTGTCACGCAGTCCGCCGCGTGGATCAAAGGATCTATGGTTTTCCCTCGAGTCTTTCCCACGAGGCTTTCCCACGAGGCTTTCCCACAGGGCTGTCCCACGTGCACACGTGGTGGGAGTCGATCCTCGGCTTGAACTCAAGGCAGTGCAGGGAAAACAGATTCCTCTGGAATGGACAGACAAATCTCGGGGACTCTTGGAATGGTGGCACGACCATGGAGTTCCTCTCGCCTTTCCTGTGGAGAGCGCATCCTCTTGAGATGCCACGGGAACGCCGGGAATTCTTTCCCTACGAAACAGGGAAAGGATCCCTCATCTCGAGCTAGGAGGCGGAAACGGGGCTCCCCTGGATGTGTGCGGGACCCTCGTGCTTCCTCTCGAGTGGAGACGGGTATGTCGCGGAACTGCTTGAGTTGCAGCAAGGGTGTGAAGGACCCTTTGGAAGTTCCAGTGGTTAGACGTGATTAGCCTCGAGAAGCCTCAGCGGAAATGGGCCTCATCTCGCCTGGAGGGCAAAACCTCCTGGATTTTCTCGAGTTGCGGCAGGTGCTCTCGACTTACGACGGGGACCTCAGGGACCCGCTCTGGTGGCCTCAGGAAAGGCCAGTCCCCATGCGAGTTCCTCGGGGGCCTCTCGGGATTCCTCTCCCGTCGATGCCGGGGCCTAAGACCTTGTGTGGAGTCGGGACCGGAACTTGAGGATTCCTCTCCAGTGCTGACATGGATCTTGGGGTACTTCTGGAGTCTCCCCAGGGGAGTCAGTCCTCGTCTCAAATGCGGGCATGCACTTGCGCTTTCCTCCAGAGCGGTAGCAGCAGTGTAACGCAGTCCGCCGCGTGGATCAAAGGATCTATGGTTTTCCCTCGAGTCTATCCCACGAGGCTTTCCCACGAGGCTTTCCCACAGGGCTGTCCCACGTGCACACGTGGTGGGAGTCGATCCTCGGCTTGAACGTCAAGGCAGTGCAGGGAAAACAGGTTCCTCTGGAATGGACTGACACATCTGGGGGACTCTTGGAATGGTGGCACGACCCTGGAGTTCCTCTCGCCTTTCCTATGGAGAGCGCCTCCTCTTGAGATGCGACGGGAACGCCGGGAATTCTTTCCCTACGAAACAGGGAAAGGATCCCTCATCTCGAAATAGGAGGCGGAAACGGGGCTCCCCTGGATGTGTGCGGGACCCCACGTGCTTCCTCTCGAGTGGAGATGGGTATGTCGGAGAAATTCTTGAGTTGCAGCAAGGGTGTGAAGGACCCTTTGGAAGTTCCAGTGGTTAGACGTGATTAGCCTCGAGAAGCCTCAGCGGAAATGGGCCTCATCTCGCCTGGAGGGCAAAACCTCCTGGATTTTCTCGAGTTGCGGCAGGTGCTCTCGACTTACGACGTGGACCACAGGGACCCGCTCTGGTGGCCTCAGGAAAGGCCAGTCCCCATGCGAGTTCCTCGGGGTCCTCTCGGAATTCCTCTCCCGTCGATGCCGGGGCCTAAGACCTTGTGTGGAGTCGGGGCCGGAACCTGAGGATTCCTCTCCAGTGCTGACATGGATCTTGGGGTACTTCTGGAGTCTCCCTAGGGGAGTCAGTCCTCGTCTCGAATGCGGGCATGCACTTGCGCTTTCCCCCAGGGCGGTAGCAGCAGTGTCACGCAGTCCGACGCGTGGATCAAAGGATCTATGGTTTTCCCTCGAGTCTTTCCCACGAGGCTTTCCCACGAGGCTTTCCCACAGGGCTGTCCCACGTGCACACGTGGTGGGAGTCGATCCTCGGCTTGAACGTCAAGGCAGTGCAGGGAAAACAGGTTCCTCTGGAATGGACTGACACATCTGGGGGACTCTTGGAATGGTGGCACGACCCTGGAGTTCCTCTCGCCTTTCCTGTGGAGAGCGCCTCCTCTTGAGATGCGACGGGAACGCCGGGAATTCTTTCCCTACGAAACAGGGAAAGGATCCCTCATCTCGAGCTAGGAGACGGAAACGGGGCTCCCCTGGATGTGTGCGGGACCCCACGTACTTCCTCTCGAGTGGAGACGGGTATGTCAGGGAACATCTTGAGTTGCAGCAAGGGTGTGAAGGACCCTTTGGAAGTTCCAGTGGTTAGACGTGATTAGCCTCGAGAAGCCTCAGCGGAAATGGGCCTCATCTCGCCTGGAGGGCAAAACCTCCTGGATTTTCTCGAGTTGCGGCAGGTGCTCTCGACTTACGACGGGGACCTCAGGGACCCGCTCTGGTGGCCTCAGGAAAGGCCAGTCCCCATGCGAGTTCCTCGGGGGCCTCTCGGGATTCCTCTCCCGTCGATGCCGGGGCCTAAGACCTTGTGTGGAGTCGGGGCCGGAACCTGAGGATTCCTCTCCAGTGCTGACATGGATCTTGGGGTACTTCTGGAGTCTCCCTAGGGGAGTCAGTCCTCGTCTCGAATGCGGGCATGCACTTGCGCTTTCCCCCAGGGCGGTAGCAGCAGTGTCACGCAGTCCGCCGCGTGGATCAAAGGATCTATGGTTTTCCCTCGAGGCTTTCCCACGAGGCTTTACCACGAGGCTTTCCCAAAGGGCTGTCCCACGTGCACACGTGGTGGGAGTCGATCCTCGGCTTGAACGTCAAGGCAGTGCAGGGAAAACAGGTTCCTCTGGAATGGACTGACACATCTGGGGGACTCTTGGAATGGTGGCACGACCCTGGAGTTCCTCTCGCCTTTCCTGTGGAGAGCGCCTCCTCTTGAGATGCGACGGGAACGCCGGGAATTCTTTCCCTACGAAACAGGGAAAGGATCCCTCATCTCGAGCTAGGAGACGGAAACGGGGCTCCCCTGGATGTGTGCGGGACCCCACGTACTTCCTCTCGAGTGGAGACGGGTATGTCGGGGAACATCTTGAGTTGCAGCAAGGGTGTGAGGGACCCTTTGAAAGTTCCAGTGGTTAGACGTGATTAGCCTCGAGAAGCCTCAGCGGAAATGGGCCTCATCTCGCCTGGAGGGCAAAACCTCCTGGATTTTCTCGAGTTGCGGCAGGTGCTCTCGACTTACGACGGGGACCTTAGGGACCCGCTCTGGTGGCCTCAGAAAAGGCCAGTCCCCATGCGAGTTCCTCGGGGGCCTCTCGGGATTCCTCTCCCGTCGATGCCGGGGCCTAAGACCTTGTGTGGAATCGGGGCCGGAACCTGAGGATTCCTCTCCAGTGCTGACATGGATCTTGGGGTACTTCTGGAGTCTCCCCAGGGGAGTCAGTCCTCGTCTCGAATGCGGGCATGCACTTGCGCTTTCCTCCAGGGCGGTAGCAGCAGTGTCACGCAGTCCGCCGCGTGGATCAAAGGATCTATGGTTTTCCCTCGAGTCTTTCCCACGAGGCTTTCCCACGAGGCTTTCCCACAGGGCTGTCCCACGTGCACACGTGGTGGGAGTCGATCCTCGGCTTGAACGTCAAGGCAGTGCAGGGAAAACAGGTTCCTCTGGAATGGACTGACACATCTGGGGGACTCTTGGAATGGTGGCACGACCCTTGAGTTCCTCTCGCCTTTCCTGTGGAGAGCGCCTCCTCTTGAGATGCGACGGGATCGCCGGGAATTCTTTCCCTATGAAACAGGGAAAGGATCCCTCATCTCGAGCTAGGAGGCGGAAACGGGGCTCCCCTGGATGTGTGCGGGACCCCACGTGCTTCCTCTCGAGTGGAGACGGGTATGTCGGGGAACTTCTTGAGTTGCAGCAAGGGTGTGAAGGACCCTTTGGAAGTTCCAGTGGTTAGACGTGATTAGCCTCGAGAAGCCTCAGCGGAAATGTGCCTCATCTCCCCTGGAGGGCAAAACCTCCTGGATTTTCTCGAGTTGCGGCAGGTGCTCTCGACTTATGACGGGTACCTCAGGGACCCGCTCTGGTGGCCTCAGGAAAGGCCAGTCCCCATGCGAGTTCCTCGGGGGCCTCTCGGGATTCCTCTCCCGTCGATGCCGGGGCCTAAGACCTTGTGTGGAGTCGGGGCCGGAACCTGAGGATTCCTCTCCAGTGCTGACATGGATCTTGGGGTACTTCTGGAGTCTCCCCAGGGGAGTCAGTCCTCGTCTCGAATGCGGGCATGCACTTGCGCTTTCCCCCAGGGCGGTAGCAGCAGTGTCACGCAGTCCGCCGCGTGGATCAAAGGATCTATGGTTTTCCCTCGAGTCTTTCCCACGAGGCTTTCCCACGAGGCTTTCCCACAGGGCTGTCCCACGTGCACACGTGGTGGGAGTCGATCCTTGGCTTGAACGTCAAGGCAGTGCAGGGAAAACAGGTTCCTCTGGAATGGACTGACACATCTGGGGGCCTCTTGGAATGGTGGCACGACCCTGGAGTTCCTCTCGCCTTTCCTGTGGAGAGCGCCTCCTCTTGAGATGCGACGGGAACGCCGGGAATTCTTTCCCTACGAAACAGGGAAAGGATCCCTCATCTCGAGCTAGGAGGCGGAAACGGGGCTCCCCTGGATGTGGGCGGGACCCCACGTGCTTCCTCTCGAGTGGAGACGGGTATGTCGGGGAACTTCTTGAGTTGCAGCAAGGGTGTGAAGGACCCTTTGGAAGTTCCAGTGGTTAGACGTGATTAGCCTAGAGAAGCCTCAGCGGAAATGGGCCTCATCTCGCCTGGAGGGCAAAACCTCCTGGATTTTCTCGAGTTGCGGCAGGTGCTCTCGACTTACGACGGGGACCTCAGGGACCCGCTCTGGTGGCCTCAGGAAAGGCCAGTCCCCATGCGAGTTCCTCGGGGGCCTCTCGGGATTCCTCTCCCGTCGATGCCTGGGCGTAAGACCTTGTGTGGAGTCGGGGCCGGAACCTGAGGATTCCTCTCCAGTGCTGACATGGATCTTGGGGTACTTCTGGAGTCTCCACAGGGGAGTCAGTCCTCGTCTCGACTGAGGGCATGCACTTGCGCTTTCCTCCACAGCGGTAGCAGCAGTGTCACGCAGTCCGCCGCGTGGATCAAAGGATCTATGGTTTTCCCTCGAGTCTTTCCCACGAGGCTTTCCCACGAGGCTTTCCCACAGGGCTTTCCCACGTACACACGTGGTGGGAGTCGATCCTCAGCTTGAACGTCAAGGCAGTGCAGGGAAAACAGGTTCCTCTGGAAAGGACTGACACATCTGGGGGACTCTTGGAATTGTGGCACGACCCTGGAGTTCCTCTCGCCTTTCCTGTGGAGAGCACCTCCTCTTGAGATGCGACGGGAACGCCGGGAATTCTTTCCCTACGAAACAGGGAAAGGATCCCTCATCTCGAGCTAGGAGGCGGAAACGGGGCTCCCCTGGATGTGTGCGGGACCCCACGTGCTTCCTCTCGAGTGGAGACGGGTATGTCGGGGAAATTCTTGAGTTGCAGCAAGGGTGTGAAGGACCCTTTGGATGTTCCAGTGGTTAGACGTGATTAGCCTCGAGAAGCCTCAGCGGAAATGGGCCTCATCTCGCCTGGAGGGCAAAACCTCCTGGATTTTCTCGAGTTGCGGCACGTGCTCTCGACTTACGACGGGGACCTCAGGGACCCGTTCTGGTGGCCTCAGGAAAGGCCAGTCCCCATGCGAGTTCCTCGGGGGCCTCTCGGGATTCCTCTCCCGTCGATGCCGGGGCCTAAGACCTTGTGTGGAGTCGGGGCCGGAACCTGAGGATTCCTCTCCAGTGCTGACATGGATCTTGGGGTACTTCTGGAGTCTCCCCAGGGGAGTCAGTCCTCGTCTCGAATGCGGGCATGCACTTGCGCTTTCCTCCAGGGCGGTAGCAGCAGTGTCACGCAGTCCGCCGCGTGGATCAAAGGATCTATGGCTTTCCCTCGAGTCTTTCCCACGAGGCTTTCCCACGAGGCTTTCCCACAGGGCTGTCCCACGTGCACACGTGGTGGGAGTCGATCCTCGGCTTGAACGTCAAGGCAGTGCAGGGAAAACAGGTTCCTCTGGAATGGACTGACACATCTGGGGGACTCTTGGAATGGTGGCACGACCCTGGAGTTCCTCTCGCCTTTCCTGTGGAGAGCGCCTCCTCTTGAGATGCGACGGGAACGCTGGGAATTCTTTCCCTACAAAACAGGGAAAGGATCCCTCATCTCGAGCTAGGAGGCGGAAACGGGGCTCCCCTGGATGTGTGCGGGACCCCACGTGTTTCCTCTCGAGTGGAGACGGGTATGTCGGGGAACTTCTTGAGTTGCAGCAAGGGTGTGAAGGACCCTTTGGAAGTTCCAGTGGTTAGACGTGATTAGCCTCGAGAAGCCTCAGCGGAAATGTGCCTCATCTCGCCTGTAGGGCAAAACCTCCTGAATTTTCTCGAGCTGCGGCAGGTGCTCTCGACTTACGACCAGGACCTCAGGGACCCGCTCTGGTGGCCTCAGGAAAGGCCAGTCCCCATGCGAGTTCCTCGGGGGCCTCTCGGGATTCCTCTCCCGTCGATGCCGGGGCCTAAGACCTTGTGTGGAGTCGGGGCCGGAACCTGAGGATTGCTCTCCAGTGCTGACATGGATCTTGGGGTACTTCTGGAGTCTCCCCAGGGGAGTCAGTCCTCGTCTCGAATGCGGGCATGCACTTGCGCTTTCCTCCAGAGCGGTAGCAGCAGTGTCCCGCAGTCCGCCGCGTGGATCAAAGGATCTATGGTTTTCCCTCCAGTCTTTCCCACGAGGCTTTCCGACGAGGCTTTCCCACAGGGCTGTCCCACGTGCACACGTGGTGGGAGTCGATCCTCGGCTTGAACGTCAAGGCAGTGCAGGGAAAACAGGTTCCTCTGGAATGGACTGACACATCCGGGGGAGTCTTGGAATGGTGGCACGACCCTGGAGTTCCTCTCGCCTTTCCTGTGGAGAGCGCCTCCTCTTGAGATGCGACGGGAACGCCGGGAATTCTTTCCCTACGAAACAGGGAAAGGATCCCTCATCTCGAGCTAGGAGGCGGAAACGGGGCTCCCCTGGATGTTTGCGGGACCCTCGTGCTTCCTCTCGAGTGGAGACCGGTATGTTGGGGAACTTCTTGAGTTGCAGCAAGGGTGAGAAGGACCCTTTGGATGTTCCAGTGGTTAGATGTGATTAGCCTCGAGAAGCCTCAGCGGAAATGGGCCTCATCTCGCCTGGAGGGCAAAACCTCCTGGATTTTCTCGAGTTGCGGCAGGTGCTCTCGACTTACGACGGGGACCTCAGGGACCCGCTCTGGTGGCCTCAGGAAAGGCCAGTCCCCATGCGAGTTCCTCGGGGGCCTCTCGGGATTCCTCTCCCGTCGATGCCGGGGCCTAAGACCTTGTGTGGAGTCGGGGCCGGAACCTGAGGATTCCTCTCCAGTGCTGACATGGATCTTGGGGTACTTCTGGAGTCTCCCCAGGGGAGTCAGTCCTCGTCTCGAATGCGGGCATGCACTTGCGCTTTCCTCCAGAGCGGTAGCAGCAGTGTCACGCAGTCCGCCGCGTGGATCAAAGGATCTATGGTTTTCCCTCGAGTCTTTCCCACGAGGCTTTCCCACGAGGCTTTCCCACAGGGCTGTCCCACGTGCACACGTGGTGGGAGTCGATCCTCAGCTTGAACGTCAAGGCAGTGCAGGGAAAACAGGTTCCTCTGGAATGGACTGACACATCTGGGGGACTCTTGGAATGGTGGCACGACCCTGGAGTTCCTCTCGCCTTTCCTGTGGAGAGCGCCTCCTCTTGAGATGCGACGGGAACGCCGGGAATTCTTTCCCTACGAAACAGGGAAAGGATCCCTCATCTCGAGCTAGGAGGCGGAAACGGGGCTCCCCTGGATGTGTGCGGGACCCCACGTGCTTCCTCTCGAGTGGAGACGGGTATGTCGGGGAACTTCTTGAGTTGCAGCAAGGGTGTGAAGGACCCTTTGGAAGTTCCAGTGGTTAGACGTGATTAGCCTCGAGAAGCCTCAGCGGAAATGTGCCTCAACTCGCCTGGAGGGCAAAACCTCGTGGAATTTCTCGAGTTGCGGCAGGTGCCCTCGACTTACAACTGGGACCTCAGGGACCCGCTCTGGTGGCCTCAGGAAAGGCCAGTCCCCATGCGAGTTCCTCGGGGGCCTCTCGGGATTCCTCTCCCGTCGATGCCGGGGCCTAAGACCTTGTGTGGAGTCGGGGCCGGAACCTGAGGATTCCTCTCCAGTGCTGACATGGATCTTGGGGTACTTCTGGAGTCTCCCCAGGGGAGTCAGTCCTCGTCTCGAATGCGGGCATGCACTTGCGCTTTCCTCCAGAGCGGTAGCAGCAGTGTCACGCAGTCCGCCGCGTGGATCAAAGGATCTATGGTTTTCCCTCGAGTCTTTCCCACGAGGCTTTCCCACGAGGCTTTCCCACAGGGCTGTCCCACGTGCACACGTGGTGGGAGTCGATCCTCGGCTTGAACTCAAGGCAGTGCAGGGAAAACAGGTTCCTCTGGAATGGACAGACAAATCTGGGGGACTCTTGGAATGGTGGCACGACCCTGGAGTTCCTCTCGCCTTTCCTGTGGAGAGCGCCTCCTCTTGAGATGCGACGGGAACGCCGGGAATTCTTTCCCTACGAAACAGGGAAAGGATCCCTCATCTCGAGCTAGGAGGCGGATACGGGGCTCCCCTGGATGTGTGCGGGACCCCACGTGCTTCCTCTCGAGTGGAGACGGGTATGTCGGGGAAATTCTTGAGTTGCAGCAAGGGTGTGAAAGACCCTTTGGAAGTTCCAGTGGTTAGACGTGATTAGCCTCGAGAAGCCTCAGCGGAAATGGGCCTCATCTCGCCTGGAGGGCAAAACCTCCTGGATTTTCTCGAGTTGCGGCAGGTGCTCTCGACTTATGACGGGGACCTCAGGGACCCGCTCTGGTGGCCTCAGGAAAGGCCAGTCCCCATGCGAGTTCCTCGGGGGCCTCTCGGGATTCCTCTCCCGTCGATGCCGGGGCCTAAGACCTTGTGTGGAGTCGGGGCCGGAACCTGAGGATTCCTCTCCAGTGCTGACATGGATCTTGGGGTACTTCTGGAGTCTCCCCAGGGGAGTCAGTCCTCGTCTCGAATGCGGGCATGCACTTGCGCTTTCCTCCAGAGCGGTAGCAGCAGTGTCACGCAGTCCGCCGCGTGGATCAAAGGATCTATGGTTTTCCCTCGAGTCTTTCCCACGAGGCTTTCCCACGAGGCTTTCCCACAGGGCTGTCCCACGTGCACACGTGGTGGGAGTCGATCCTCGGCTTGAACTCAAGGCAGTGCAGGGAAAACAGATTCCTCTGGAATGGACAGACAAATCTCGGGGACTCTTGGAATGGTGGCACGACCATGGAGTTCCTCTCGCCTTTCCTGTGGAGAGCGCCTCCTCTTGAGATGCCACGGGAACGCCGGGAATTCTTTCCCTACGAAACAGGGAAAGGATCCCTCATCTCGAGCTAGGAGGCGGAAACGGGGCTCCCCTGGATGTGTGCGGGACCCTCGTGCTTCCTCTCGAGTGGAGACGGGTATGTCGCGGAACTGCTTGAGTTGCAGCAAGGGTGTGAAGGACCCTTTGGAAGTTCCAGTGGTTAGACGTGATTAGCCTCGAGAAGCCTCAGCGGAAATGGGCCTCATCTCGCCTGGAGGGCAAAACCTCCTGGATTTTCTCGAGATGCGGCAGGTGCTCTCGACTTACGACGGGGACCTCAGGGACCCGCTCTGGTGGCCTCAGGAAAGGCCAGTCCCCATGCGAGTTCCTCGGGGGCCTCTCGGGATTCCTCTCCCGTCGATGCCGGGGCCTAAGACCTTGTGTGGAGTCGGGACCGGAACTTGAGGATTCCTCTCCAGTGCTGACATGGATCTTGGGGTACTTCTGGAGTCTCCCCAGGGGAGTCAGTCCTCGTCTCGAATGCGGGCATGCACTTGCGCTTTCCTCCAGAGCGGTAGCAGCAGTGTAACGCAGTCCGCCGCGTGGATCAAAGGATCTATGGTTTTCCCTCGAGTCTATCCCACGAGGCTTTTCCACGAGGCTTTCCCACAGGGCTGTCCCACGTGCACACGTGGTGGGAGTCGATCCTCGGCTTGAACGTCAAGGCAGTGCAGGGAAAACAGGTTCCTCTGGAATGGACTGACACATCTGGGGGACTCTTGGAATGGTGGCACGACCCAGGAGTTCCTCTCGACTTTCCTGTGGAGAGCGCCTCCTCTTGAGATGCGACGGGAACGCCGGGAATTCTTTCCCTACGAAACAGGGAAAGGATCCCTCATCTCGAACTAGGAGGCGGAAACGGGGCTCCCCTGGATGTGTGCGGGACCCCACGTGCTTCCTCTCGAGTGGAGATGGGTATGTCGGGGAAATTCTTGAGTTGCAGCAAGGGTGTGAAGGACCCTTTGGAAGTTCCAGTGGTTAGACGTGATTAGCCTCGAGAAGCCTCAGCGGAAATGGGCCTCATCTCGCCTGGAGGGCAAAACCTCCTGGATTTTCTCGAGTTGCGGCAGGTGCTCTCGACTTACGACGTGGACCTCAGGGACCCGCTCTGGTGGCCTCAGGAAAGGCCAGTCCCCATGCGAGTTCCTCGGGGTCCTCTCGGAATTCCTCTCCCGTCGATGCCGGGGCCTAAGACCTTGTGTGGAGTCGGGGCCGGAACCTGAGGATTCCTCTCCAGTGCTGACATGGATCTTGGGGTACTTCTGGAGTCTCCCTAGGGGAGTCAGTCCTCGTCTCGAATGCGGGCATGCACTTGCGCTTTCCCCCAGGGCGGTAGCAGCAGTGTCACGCAGTCCGCCGCGTGGATCAAAGGATCTATGGTTTTCCCTCGAGTCTTTCCCACGAGGCTTTACCACGAGGCTTTCCCACAGGGCTGTCCCACGTGCACACGTGGTGGGAGTCGATCCTCGGCTTGAACGTCAAGGCAGTGCAGGGAAAACAGGTTCCTCTGGAATGGACTGACACATCTGGGGGACTCTTGGAATGGTGGCACGACCCTGGAGTTCCTCTCGCCTTTCCTGTGGAGAGCGCCTCCTCTTGAGATGCGACGGGAACGCCGGGAATTCTTTCCCTACGAAACAGGGAAAGGATCCCTCATCTCGAGCTAGGAGACGGAAACGGGGCTCCCCTGGATGTGTGCGGGTCCCCACGTACTTCCTCTCGAGTGGAGACGGGTATGTCGGGGAACATCTTGAGTTGCAGCAAGGGTGTGAAGGACCCTTTGGAAGTTCCAGTGGTTAGACGTGATTAGCCTCGAGAAGCCTCAGCGGAAATGGGCCTCATCTCGCCTGGAGGGCAAAACCTCCTGGATTTTCTCGAGTTGCGGCAGGTGCTCTCGACTTACGACGGGGACCTCAGGGACCCGCTCTGGTGGCCTCAGGAAAGGCCAGTCCCCATGCGAGTTCCTCGGGGGCCTCTCAGGATTCCTCTCCCGTCGATGCCGGGGCCTAAGACCTTGTGTGGAGTCGGGGCCGGAACCTAAGGATTCCTCTCCAGTGCTGACATGGATCTTGGGGTACTTCTGGAGTCTCCCTAGGGGAGTCAGTCCTCGTCTCGAATGCGGGCATGCACTTGCGCTTTCCCCCAGGGCGGTAGCAGCAGTGTCACGCAGTCCGCCGCGTGGATCAAAGGATCTATGGTTTTCCCTCGAGTCTTTCCCACGAGGCTTTACCACGAGGCTTTCCCAAAGGGCTGTCCCACGTGCACACGTGGTGGGAGTCGATCCTCGGCTTGAACGTCAAGGCAGTGCAGGGAAAACAGGTTCCTCAGGAATGGACTGACACATCCGGGGGACTCTTGGAATGGTGGCACGACCCTGGAGTTCCTCTCGCCTTTCCTGTGGAGAGCGCCTCCTCTTGAGATGCGACGGGAACGCCGGGAATTCTTTCCCTACGAAACAGGGAAAGGATCCCTCATCTCGAGCTAGGAGACGGAAACGGGGCTCCCCTGGATGTGTGCGGGACCCCACGTACTTCCTCTCGAGTGGAGACGGGTATGTCGGGGAACATCTTGAGTTGCAGCAAGGGTGTGAAGGACCCTTTGGAAGTTCCAGTGGTTAGACGTGATTAGCCTCGAGAAGCCTCAGCGGAAATGGGCCTCATCTCGCCTGGAGGGCAAAACCTCCTGGATTTTCTCGAGTTGCGGCAGGTGCTCTCGACTTACGACCGGGACCTCAGCGACCCGCTCTGGTGGCCTCAGGAAAGGCCAGTCCCCATGCGAGTTCCTCGGCGGCCTCTCGGGATTCCTCTCCCGTCGATGCCGGGGCCTAAGACCTTGTGTGGAGTCGGGGCCGGAACCTGAGAATTGCTCTCCAGTGCTGACATGGATCTTGGGGTACTTCTGGAGTCTCCCCAGGGGAGTCAGTCCTCGTCTCGAATGCGGGCATGCACTTGCGCTTTCCTCCAGAGCGGTAGCAGCAGTGTCCCGCAGTCCGCCGCGTGGATCAAAGGATCTATGGTTTTCCCTCCAGTCTTTCCCACGAGGCTTTCCGACGAGGCTTTCCCACAGGGCTGTCCCACGTGCACACGTGGTGGGAGTCGATCCTCGGCTTGAACGTCAAGGCAGTGCAGGGAAAACAGGTTCCTCAGGAATGGACTGACACATCCGGGGGAGTCTTGGAATGGTGGCACGACCCTGGAGTTCCTCTCGCCTTTCCTGTGGAGAGCGCCTCCTCTTGAGATGCGACGGGAACGCCGGGAATTCTTTCCCTACGAAACAGGGAAAGGATCCCTCATCTCGAGCTAGGAGGCGGAAACGGGGCTCCCCTGGATGTTTGCGGGACCCTCGTGCTTCCTCTCGAGTGGAGACGGGTATGTTGGGGAACTTCTTGAGTTGCAGCAAGGGTGAGAAGGACCCTTTGGATGTTCCAGTGGTTAGATGTGATTAGCCTCGAGAAGCCTCAGCGGAAATGGGCCTCATCTCGCCTGGAGGGCAAAACCTCCTGGATTTTCTCGAGTTGCGGCAGGTGCTCTCGACTTACGACGGGGACCTCAGGGACCCGCTCTGGTGGCCTCAGGAAAGGCCAGTCCCCATGCGAGTTCCTCGGGGGCCTCTCGGGATTCCTCTCCCGTCGATGCCGGGGCCTAAGACCTTGTGTGGAGTCGGGGCCGGAACCTGAGGATTCCTCTCCAGTGCTGACATGGATCTTGGGGTACTTCTGGAGTCTCCCCAGGGGAGTCAGTCCTCGTCTCGAATGCGGGCATGCACTTGGGCTTTCCTCCAGAGCGGTAGCAGCAGTGTCACGCAGTCCGCCGCGTGGATCAAAGGATCTATGGTTTTCCCTCGAGTCTTTCCCACGAGGCTTTCCCACGAGGCTTTCCCACAGGGCTGTCCCACGTGCACACGTGGTGGGAGTCGATCCTCAGCTTGAACGTCAAGGCAGTGCAGGGAAAACAGGTTCCTCTGGAATGGACTGACACATCTGGGGGACTCTTGGAATGGTGGCACGACCCTGGAGTTCCTCTCGCCTTTCCTGTGGAGAGCGCCTCCTCTTGAGATGCGACGGGAACGCCGGGAATTCTTTCCCTACGAAACAGGGAAAGGATCCCTCATCTCGAGCTAGGAGGCGGAAACGGGGCTCCCCTGGATGTGTGCGGCACCCTCGTGCTTCCTCTCGAGTGGAGACGGGTATGTCGGGGAACTTCTTGAGTTGCAGCAAGGGTGAGAAGGACCCTTTGGATGTTCCAGTGGTTAGATGTGATTAGCCTCGAGAAGCATCAGCGGAAATGGGCCTCATCTCGCCTGCAGGGCAAAACCTCCTGGATTTTCTCGAGTTGCGGCATGTGCTCTCGACTTACGACGGGGACCTCAGGGACCCGCTCTGATGACCTCAGGAAAGGCCAGTCCCCATGTGAGTTCCTCGGGGGCTTCTGGGGATTCCTCTCCCGTAGATGCCGGGGCCTAAGACCTTGTGTGGAGTCGGGGCCGGAACCTGAGGATTCCTCTCCAGTGCTGACATGGACCTTAGGGTACTTCTGGAGTCTCCCCAGGGGAGTCAGTCCTCGTCTCGAATGCGGGCATGCACTTGCGCTTTCCTCCAGGGCGGTAGCAGCAGTGTCACGCAGTCCGCCGCGTGGATCAAAGGATCTATGGTTTTCCCTCGAGTCTTTCCCACGAGGCTTTCCCACGAGGCTTTCCCACAGGGCTGTCCCACGTGCACACGTGCTGGGAGTCGATCCTCGGCTTGAACGTCAAGGCAGTGCAGGGAAAACAGGTTCCTCTGGAATGGACTGACACATCCGGGGGAGTCTTGGAATGGTGGCACGACCCTGGAGTTCCTCTCGCCTTTCCTGTGGAGAGCGCCTCCTCTTGAGATGCGACGGGAACGCCGGGAATTCTTTCCCTACGAAACAGGGAAAGGATCCCTCATCTCGAGCTAGGAGGTGGAAACGGGGCTCCCCTGGATGTGTGCGGGACCCCACGTGCTTCCTCTCGAGTGGAAACGGGTATGTCGGGGAACTTCTTGAGTTGCAGCAAGGGTGTGAAGGACCCTTTGGAAGTTCCAGTGGTTAGATGTGATTAGCCTCGAGAAGCCCCAGCGGAAATGGGCCTCATCTCGCCTGGAGGGCAAAACCTCCTGGATTTTCTCGAGTTGCGGCAGGTGCTCTCGACTTACGACGGGGACCTCAGGGACCCGCTCTGGTGGCCTCAGGAAAGGCCAGTCCCCATGCGAGTTCCTCGGGGGCCTCTCGGGATTCCTCTCCCGTAGATGCCGGGGCCTAAGACCTTGTGTGGAGTGGGGGCCGGAACCTGAGGATTCCTCTCCAGTGCTGACATGGATCTTGGGGTACTTCTGGAGTCTCCCCAGGGGAGTCAGTCCTCGTCTCGAATGCGGGCATGCACTTGCGCTTTCCTCCAGGGCGGTAGCAGCAGTGTCACGCAGTCCGCCGCGTGGATCAAAGGATCTATGGTTTTCCCTCGAGTCTTTCCCACAAGGCTTTCCCACGAGGCTTTCCCACAGGGCTGTCCCACGTGCACACGTGGTGGGAGTCGATCCTCGGCTTGAACGTCAAGGCAGTGCAGGGAAAACAGGTTCCTCTGGAATTCACTGACACATCTGGGGAACTCTTGGAATGGTGGCACGACCCTGGAGTTCCTCTCGCCTTTCCTGTGGAGAGCGCCTGCTCTTGAGATGCGACGGGAACGCCGGGAAATCTTTCCCTACGAAACAGGGAAAGGATCCCTCATCTCGAGCTAGCAGGCGGAAACGGGGCTCCCCTGGATGTGTGCGGGACCCTCGTGCTTCCTCTAGAGTGGAGACGGGTATGTCGGGGAACTTCTTGAGTTGCAGCTAGTGTGTGAAGGACCCTTTGGAAGTTCCAGTGGTTAGACGTGATTAGCCTCGCGAAGCCTCAGCGGAAATGGGCCTCATCACGCCTGGAGGGCAAAACCTCCTGGATTTTCTCGAGTTGCGGCAGGTGCTCTCGACTTATGACGGGGACCTCAGGGACCCGCTCTGGAGGCCTCAGGAAAGGCCAGTCCCCATGCGAGTTCCTCGGGGGCCTCTCGGGATTCCTCTCCCGTCGATGCCGGGGCCTAGGACCTTGTGTGGAGTCGGGGCCGGAACCTGAGGATTCCTCTCCAGTGCTGACATGGATCTTGGGGTACTTCTGGAGTCCCCCCAGGGGAGTCAGTCCTCGTCTCGAATGCGGGCATGCACTTGCGCTTTCCTCCAGAGCGGTAGCAGCAGTGTCACGCAGTCCGCCGCGTGGATCAAAGGATCTATGGTTTTCCCACGAGTCTTTCCCTCGAGGCTTTCCCACGAGGCTTTCCCACAGGGCTGTCCCACGTGCACACGTGGTGGGAGTCGATCATCGGCTGGAACGTCAAGGCAGTGCAGTGAAAACAGCTTCCTCTGTAATGGACTGACACATCTGGGGGTCTCTTGGAATGGTGGCACGACCCTGGAGTTCCTCTCGCCTTTCCTGTGGAGAGCGCCTCCTCTTGAGATGCGACGGGAACGCCGGGAATTCTTTCCCTACGAAACAGGGAAAGGATCCCTCATCTCGGGCTAGGAGGCGGAAATGGGGCTCCCCTGGATGTGTGCGGGACCCCACGTGCTTCCTCTCGAGTGGAGACGGCTATGTCGGGGAACTTCTTGAGTTGCAGCAAGGGTGTGAAAGACCCTTTGGAAGTTCCAGTGGTTAGATGTGATTAGCCTCGAGAAGCCTCAGCGGAAATGGGCCTCATCTCGCCTGGAGGGCAAAACCTCCTGGATTTTCTCGAGTTGCGGCAGGTGCTCTCGACTTACGACGGGGACCTCAGGGACCCGCTCTGGTGGCCTCAGGAAAGGCCAGTCCCCATGCGAGTTCCTCGGGGGCCTCTCGGGATTCCTCTCCCGTAGATGCCGGGGCCTAAGACCTTGTGTGGAGTCGGGGCCGGAACCTGAGGATTCCTCTCCAGTGCTGACATGGATCTTGGGGTACTTCTGGAGTCTCCCCAGGGGAGTCAGTCCTCGTCTCGAATGCGGGCATGCACTTGCGCTTTCCTCCAGAGCGGTAGCAGCAGTGTCACGCAGTCCGCCGCGTGGATCAAAGGATCTATGGTTTTCCCTCGAGTATTTCCCACGAGGCATTCCCACGAGGCTTTCCCACAGGGCTGTCCCACGTGCACACGTGGTGGGAGTCGATCCTCGGCTTGAACGTCAAGGCAGTGCAGGGAAAACAGGTTCCTCTGGAATGGACTGACACATCTGGGGGACTGTTGGAATGGTGGCACGACCCTGGAGTTCCTCTCGCCTTTCCTGTGGAGAGCGCCTCCTCTTGAGATGCGACGGGAACGCCGGGAATTCTTTCCCTACGAAACAGGGAAAGGATCCCTCATCTCGGGCTAGGAGGCGGAAATGGGGCTCCCCTGGATGTGTGCGGGACCCCACATGCTTCCTCTCGAGTGCAGACGGCTATGTCGGGGAACTTCTTGAGTTGCAGCAAGGGTGTGAAGGACCCTTTGGAAGTTCCAGTGGTTAGTTGTGATTAGCCTCGAGAAGCCTCAGAGGAAATGGGCCTCATCTCGCCTGGAGGGCAAAACCTCCTGGATTTTCTCGAGTTGGGGCAGGTGCTCTCGACTTACGACGGGGACCTCAGGGACCCGCTCTGGTGGCCTCAGGAAAGGCCAGTCCCCATGCGAGTTCCTCGGGGGATTCCTCTCCCGTCGATGCCGGGGCCTAAGACCTTGTGTGGAGTCGGGGCCGGAACCTGAGGATTCCTCTCCAGTGCTGACATGGATCTTGGGGTACTTCTGGAGTCTCCCCAGGGGAGTCAGTCCTCGTCTCGAATACGGGCATGCACTTGCGCTTTCCTCCAGAGCGGTAGCAGCAGTGTCACGCAGTCCGCCGCATGGATCAAAGGATCTATGGTTTTCCCTCGAGTCTTTCCCACGAGGCTTTCCCACGAGGCTTTCCCACAGGGCTGTCCCACGTGCACACGTGGTGGGAGTCGATCCTCGGCTTGAACGTCAAGGCAGTGCAGGGAAAACAGGTTCCTCTGGAATGGACTGACACATCTGGGGGACTCTTGGAATGGTGCCACGACCCTGGAGTTCCTCTCGCCTTTCCTGTGGAGAGCGCCTCCTCTTGAGATGCGACGGGAACGCCGGGAATTCTTTCCCTACGAAACAGGGAAAGGATCCCTCATCTCGAGCTAGGAGGCGGAAACGGGGCTCCCCTGGATGTGTGCTGGACCCACGTGCTTCCTCTCGAGTGGAGACGGGTATGTCGGGGAACTTCTTGAGTTGCAGCAAGGGTGTGAAGGACCCTTTGGAAGTTCCAGTGGTTAGACGTGATTAGCCTCGAGAAGCCTCAGCGGAAATGGGCCTCATCTCGCCTGGAGGGCAAAACCTCCTGGATTTCCTCGAGTTGCGGCAGGTGCTCTCGACTTACGACGGGGACCTCAGGGACCCGCTTTGGTGGCCTCAGGAAAGGCCAGTCCCCATGCGAGTTCCTCGGGGGCCTCTCGCGATTCCTCTCCCGTCGATGCCGGGGCCTAAGACCTTGTGTGGAGTCGGGGCCGGAACCTGAGGATTCCTCTCCAGTGCTGACATGGATCTTGGGGTACTTCTGGAGTCTCCCCAGGGGAGTCAGTCCTCGTCTCGAATGCGGGCATGCACTTGCGCTTTCCTCCAGAGCGGTAGCAGCAGTGTCACGCAGTCCGCCGCGTGGATCAAAGGATCTATGGTTTTCCCTCGAGTCTTTCCCACGAGGCTTTCCCACGAGGCTTTCCCACAGGGCTGTCCCACGTGCACACGTGGTGGGAGTCGATCCTCGGCTTGAACGTCAAGGCAGTGCAGAGAAAACAGGTTCCTCTGGAATGGATTGACACATCTGGGGGACTCTTGGAATGGTGGCATGACCCTGGAGTTCCTCTCGCCTTTCCTGTGGAGAGCGCCTCCTCTTGAGATGCGACGGGAACGCCGGGAATTCTTTCCCTACGAAACAGGGAAAGGATCCCTCATCTCGAGCTAGGAGACAGAAACAGGGCTCCCCTGGATGTGTGCGGGACCCCACGTGCTTCCTCTCGAGTGGAGACGGGTATGTCGCGGAACTGATTCAGTTGCAGCAAGGGTGGGAAGGACCCTTTGGAAGTTTCAGTGGTTAGATGTGATTAGCCTCGAGAAGCCTCAGCGGAAATGGGCCTCATCTCGCCTGGAGGGCAAAACCTCCTGGATTTCCTCGAGTTGCGGCGGGTGCTCTCGACTTACGACGGGGACCTCAGGGACCCGCTTTGGTGGCCTCAGGAAAGGCCAGTCCCCATGCGAGTTCCTCGGGGGCCTCTCGGGATTCCTCTCCCGTCGATGCCGGGGCCTAAGACCTTGTGTGGAGTCGGGGCCGGAACCTGAGGATTCCTCTCCAGTGCTGACATGGATCTTGGGGTACTTCTGGAGTCTCCCCAGGGGAGTCAGTCCTCGTCTCGAATGCGGTCATGCACTTGCCCTTTCCTCCAGAGCGGTAGCAGCAGTGTCACGCAGTCCGCCGCGTGGATCAAAGGATCTATGGTTTTCCCTCGAGTCTTTCCCACGAGGCTTTCCCACGAGGCTTTCCCACAGGGCTGTCCCACGTGCACACGTGGTGGGACTCGATCCTCGGCTTGAACGTCAAGGCAGTGCAGGGAAAACAGGTTCCTCTGGAATGGACTGACACATCTGGGGGACTCTTGGAATGGTGGCACGACCCTGGAGTTCCTCTCGCCTTTCCTGTGGAGAGCGCCTCCTCTTGAGATGCGACGGGAACGCCGGGAATTCTTTCCCTACGAAACAGGGAAAGGATCCCTCATCTCGAGCTAGGAGGCGGAAACGGGGCTCCCCTGGCTGTGTGCGGGACACCACGTGCTTCCTCTCGAGTGCAGACGGGTATGTCGGGGAACTTCTTGAGTTGCAGCAAGGGTGTGAAGGACCCTTTGGAAGTTCCAGTGGTTAGATGTGATTGGCCTCGAGAAGCCTCAGCGGAAATGGGCCTCATCTCGCCTGGAGGGCAAAACCTCCTGGATTTTCTCGAGTTGCGGAGGGGTGCTCTCGACTTACGACGGGGACCTCAGGGACCCGCTCTGGTGGCCTCAGGAAAGGCCAGTCCCCATGCGAGTTCCTCGGGGGCTTCTCGGGATTCCTCTCCCGTCGATGCCGGGGCCTAAGACCTTGTGTGGAGTCGGGGCCGGAACCTGAGGATTCCTCTGCAGTGCTGACATGGATCTTGGGGTACTTCTGGAGTCTCCCCAGGGGAGTCAGTCCTCGTCTCGAAAGCGGGCATGCACTTGCGCTTTCCTCCAGAGCGGTAGCAGCAGTGTCACGCAGTCCGCCGCGTGGATCAAAGGATCTATGGTTTTCCCTCGAGTCTTTCCCACGAGGCTTTCCCACGAGGCTTTCCCACAGGGCTGTCCCACGTGCACACGTGGTGGGAGTCGATCCTCGGCTTGAACGTCAAGGCAGTGCAGGGAAAACAGGTTCCTCTGGAATGGATTGACACATCTGGGGGACTCTTGGAATGGTGGCATGACCCTGGAGTTCCTCTCGCCTTTCCTGTGGAGAGCGCCTCCTCTTGAGATGCGACGGGAACGCCGGGAATTCTTTCCCTACGAAACAGGGAAAGGATCCCTCATCTCGAGCTAGGAGGCGGAAACGGGGCTCCCCTGGATGTGTGCTGGACCCACGTGCTTCCTCTCGAGTGGAGACGGGTATGTCGGGGAACTTCTTGAGTTGCAGCAAGGGTGTGAAGGACCCTTTGGAAATTCCAGTGGTTAGACGTGATTAGCCTCGAGAAGCCTCAGCGGAAATGGGCCTCATCTCACCTGGAGGGCAAAACCTCCTGGATTTCCTCGAGTTGCGGCAGGTGCTCTCGACTTACGACGGGGACCTCAGGGACCCGCTTTGGTGGCCTCAGGAAAGGCCAGTCCCCATGCGAGTTCCTCGGGGGCCTCTCGGGATTCCTCTCCCGTCGATGCCGGGGCCTAAGACCTTGTGTGGAGTCGGGGCCGGAACCTGAGGATTCCTCTCCAGTGCTGACATGGATCTTGGGGTACTTCTGGAGTCTCCCCAGGGGAGTCAGTCCTCGTCTCGAATGCGGGCATGCACTTGTGCTTTCCTCCAGAGCGGTAGCAGCAGTGTCACGCAGTCCGCCGCGTGGATCAAAGGATCTATGGTTTTCCCTCGAGTCTTTCCCACGAGGCTTTCCCACGAGGCTTTCCCACAGGGCTGTCCCACGTGCACACGTGGTGGGACTCGATCCTCGGCTTGAACGTCAAGGCAGTGCAGGGAAAACAGGTTCCTCTGGAATGGACTGACACATCTGGGGGACTCTTGGAATGGTGGCACGACCCTGGAGTTCCTCTCGCCTTTCCTGTGGAGAGCGCCTCCTCTTGAGATGCGACGGGAACGCCGGGAATTCTTTCCCTACGAAACAGGGAAAGGATCCCTCATCTCGAGCTAGGAGGCGGAAACGGGGCTCCCCTGGATGTGTGCGGGACCCACGTGCTTCCTCTCGAGTGGAGACGGGTATGTCGGGGAACTTCTTGAGTTGCAGCAAGGTTGTGAAGAACCCTTTGGAAGTTCCAGTCGTTAGACGTGATTAGCCTCGAGAAGCCTCAGCGGAAATGGGCCTCATCTCGCCTGGAGGGCAAAACCTCCTTGATTTCCTCGAGTTGCAGCAGGTGCTCTCGACTTACGACGGGGACCTCAGGGACCCGCTCTGGTGGCCTCAGGAAAGGCCAGTCCCCATGCGAGTTCCTCGGGGGCCTCTCGGGATTCCTCTCCCGTCGATGCCGGGGCCTAAGACCTTGTGTGGAGTCGGGGCCGGAACCTGAGGATTCCTCTCCAGTGCTGACATGGATCTTGGGGTACTTCTGGAGTCTCCCCAGGGGAGTCAGTCCTCGTCTCGAATGCGGGCATGCACTTGCGCTTTCCTCCAGAGCGGTAGAAGCAGTGTCACGCTGTCCGCCGCGTGGATCAAAGGATCTATGGTTTTCCCTCGCGTCTTTCCCACGAGGCTTTCCCACGAGGCTTTCCCACAGGGCTGTCCCACGTGCACACGTGGTGGGAGTCGATCCTCGGCTTGAACGTCAAGGCAGTGCAGGGAAAACAGGTTCCTCTGGAATGGACTGACACATCTGGGGGTCTCTTGGAATGGTGGCACGACCCTGGAGTTCCTCTCGCCTTTCCTGTGGAGAGCGCCTCCTCTTGAGATGCGACGGGAACGCCGGGAATTCTTTCCCTACGAAACAGGGAAAGGATCCCTCATCTCGAGCTAGGAGGCGGAAACGGGGCTCCCCTGGATGTGTGCTGGACCCACGTGCTTCCTCTCGAGTGGAGACGGGTATGTCGGGGAACTTCTTGAGTTGCAGCAAGGGTGTGAAGGACCCTTTGGAAATTCCAGTGGTTAGACGTGATTAGCCTCGAGAAGCCTCAGCGGAAATGGGCCTCATCTCACCTGGAGGGCAAAACCTCCTGGATTTCCTCGAGTTGCGGCAGGTGCTCTCGACTTACGACGGGGACCTCAGGGACCCGCTTTGGTGGCCTCAGGAAAGGCCAGTCCCCATGCGAGTTCCTCGGGGGCCTCTCGGGATTCCTCTCCCGTCGATGCCGGGGCCTAAGACCTTGTGTGGAGTCGGGGCCGGAACCTGAGGATTCCTCTCCAGTGCTGACATGGATCTTGGGGTACTTCTGGAGTCTCCCCAGGGGAGTCAGTCCTCGTCTCGAATGCGGGCATGCACTTGTGCTTTCCTCCAGAGCGGTAGCAGCAGTGTCACGCAGTCCGCCGCGTGGATCAAAGGATCTATGGTTTTCCCTCGAGTCTTTCCCACGAGGCTTTCCCACGAGGCTTTCCCACAGGGCTGTCCCACGTGCACACGTGGTGGGACTCGATCCTCGGCTTGAACGTCAAGGCAGTGCAGGGAAAACAGGTTCCTCTGGAATGGACTGACACATCTGGGGGACTCTTGGAATGGTGGCACGACCCTGGAGTTCCTCTCGCCTTTCCTGTGGAGAGCGCCTCCTCTTGAGATGCGACGGGAACGCCGGGAATTCTTTCCCTACGAAACAGGGAAAGGATCCCTCATCTCGAGCTAGGAGGCGGAAACGGGGCTCCCCTGGATGTGTGCGGGACCCACGTGCTTCCTCTCGAGTGGAGACGGGTATGTCGGGGAACTTCTTGAGTTGCAGCAAGGTTGTGAAGAACCCTTTGGAAGTTCCAGTCGTTAGACGTGATTAGCCTCGAGAAGCCTCAGCGGAAATGGGCCTCATCTCGCCTGGAGGGCAAAACCTCCTTGATTTCCTCGAGTTGCAGCAGGTGCTCTCGACTTACGACGGGGACCTCAGGGACCCGCTCTGGTGGCCTCAGGAAAGGCCAGTCCCCATGCGAGTTCCTCGGGGGCCTCTCGGGATTCCTCTCCCGTCGATGCCGGGGCCTAAGACCTTGTGTGGAGTCGGGGCCGGAACCTGAGGATTCCTCTCCAGTGCTGACATGGATCTTGGGGTACTTCTGGAGTCTCCCCAGGGGAGTCAGTCCTCGTCTCGAATGCGGGCATGCACTTGCGCTTTCCTCCAGAGCGGTAGAAGCAGTGTCACGCTGTCCGCCGCGTGGATCAAAGGATCTATGGTTTTCCCTCGCGTCTTTCCCACGAGGCTTTCCCACGAGGCTTTCCCACAGGGCTGTCCCACGTGCACACGTGGTGGGAGTCGATCCTCGGCTTGAACGTCAAGGCAGTGCAGGGAAAACAGGTTCCTCTGGAATGGACTGACACATCTGGGGGTCTCTTGGAATGGTGGCACGACCCTGGAGTTCCTCTCGCCTTTCCTGTGGAGAGCGCCTCCTCTTGAGATGCGACGGGAACGCCGGGAATTCTTTCCCTACGAAACAGGGAAAGGATCCCTCATCTCGAGCTAGGAGGCGGAAACGGGGCTCCCCTGGATGTGTGCGGGACCCACGTGCTTCCTCTCGAGTGAAGACGGGTATGTCGGGGAACTTCTTGAGTTGCAGCTAGTGTGTGAAGGACCCTTTGGAAGTTCCAGTGGTTAGACGTGATTAGCCTCGAGAAGCCTCAGCGGAAATGGCCCTCATCTCGCCTGGAGGGCAAAACCTCCTTGATTTCCTCGAGTTGCTGCAGGTGCTCTCGACTTACGACGGGGACCTCAGGGACCCGCTCTGGTGGCCTCAGGAAAGGCCAGTCCCCATACGAGTTCCTCGGGGGCCTCTCGGGATTCCTCTCCCGTCGATGCCGGGGCCTAAGACCTTGTGTGGAGTCGGGGCCGGAACCTGAGGATTCCTCTCCAGTGCTGACATGGATCTTGGGGTACTTCTGGAGTCTCCCCAGGGGAGTCAGTCCTCGTCTCGAATGCGGGCATGCACTTGCGCTTTCCTCCAGAGCGGTAGCAGCAGTGTCACGCAGTCCGCCGCGTGGATCAAAGGATCTATGGTTTTCCCTCGAGTCTTTCCCACGAGGCTTTCCCACGAGGCTTTCCCACAGGGCTGTCCCACGTGCACACGTGGTGGGAGTCGATCCTCGGCTTGAACGTCAAGGCAGTGCAGGGAAAACAGGTTCCTCTGGAATGGACTGACACATCTGGGGGACTCTTGGAATTGTGGCACGACCCTGGAGTTCCTCTCGCCTTTCCTGTGGAGAGCGCCTCCTCTTGAGATGCGACGGGAACGCCGGGAATTCTTTCCCTACGAAACAGGGAAAGGATCCCTCATCTCGAGCTAGGAGGCGGAAACGGGGCTCCCCTGGCTGTGTGCGGGACACCACGTGCTTCCTCTCGAGTGCAGACGGGTATGTCGGGGAACTTCTTGAGTTGCAGCAAGGGTGTGAAGGACCCTTTGGAAGTTCCAGTGGTTAGATGTGATTGGCCTCGAGAAGCCTCAGCGGAAATGGGCCTCATCTCGCCTGGAGGTGAAAACCTCCTGGATTTTCTCGAGTTGCGGCAGGTGCTCTCGACTTACGACGGGGACCTCAGGGACCCGCTCTGGTGGCCTCAGGAAAGGCCAGTCCCCATGCGAGTTCCTCGGGGGCCTCTCGGGATTCCTCTCCCGTCGATGCCGGGGCCTAAGACCTTGTGTGGAGTCGGGGCCGGAACCTGAGGATTCCTCTCCAGTGCTGACATGGATCTTGGGGTACTTCTGGAGTCTCCCCAGGGGAGTCAGTCCTCGTCTCGAAAGCGGGCATGCACTTGCGCTTTCCTCCAGAGCGGTAGCAGCAGTGTCACGCAGTCCGCCGCGTGGATCAAAGGATCTATGGTTTTCCCTCGAGTCTTTCCCACGAGGCTTTCCCACGAGGCTTTCCCACAGGGCTGTCCCACGTGCACACGTGGTGGGAGTCGATCCTCGGCTTGAACGTCAAGGCAGTGCAGGGAAAACAGGTTCCTCTGGAATGGATTGACACATCTGGGGGACTCTTGGAATGGTGGCATGACCCTGGAGTTCCTCTCGCCTTTCCTGTGGAGAGCGCCTCCTCTTGAGATGCGACGGGAACGCCGGGAATTCTTTCCCTACGAAACAGGGAAAGGATCCCTCATCTCGAGCTAGGAGGCGGAAACGGGGCTCCCCTGGATGTGTGCTGGACCCACGTGCTTCCTCTCGAGTGGAGACGGGTATGTCGGGGAACTTCTTGAGTTGCAGCAAGGGTGTGAAGGACCCTTTGGAAGTTCCAGTGGTTAGACGTGATTAGCCTCGAGAAGCCTCAGCGCAAATGGGCCTCATCTCGCCTGGAGGGCAAAACCTCCTGGATTTCCTCGAGTTGCGGCAGGTGCTCTCGACTTACGACGGGGACCTCAGGGACCCGCTTTGGTGGCCTCAGGAAAGGCCAGTCCCCATGCGAGTTCCTCGGGGGCCTCTCGGGATTCCTCTCCCGTCGATGCCGGGGCCTAAGACCTTGTGTGGAGTCGGGGCCGGAACCTGAGGATTCCTCTCCAGTGCTGACATGGATCTTGGGGTACTTCTGGAGTCTCCCCAGGGGAGTCAGTCCTCGTCTCGAATGCGGGCATGCACTTGTGCTTTCCTCCAGAGCGGTAGCAGCAGTGTCACGCAGTCCGCCGCGTGGATCAAAGGATCTATGGTTTTCCCTCGAGTCTTTCCCACGAGGCTTTCCCACGAGGCTTTCCACAGGGCTGTCCCACGTGCACACGTGGTGGGAGTCGATCCTCGGCTTGAACGTCAAGGCAGTGCAGGGAAAACAGGTTCCTCTGGAATGGACTGACACATCTGGGGGACTCTTGGAATGGTGTCACGACCCTGGAGTTCCTCTCGCCTTTCCTGTGGAGAGCGCCTCCTCTTGAGATGCGACGGGAACGCCGGGAATTCTTTCCCTACGAAACAGGGAAAGGATCCCTCATCTCGAGCTAGGAGGCGGAAACGGGGCTCCCCTGGATGTGTGCGGGACCCACGTGCTTCCTCTCGAGTGGAGACGGGTATGTCGGGGAACTTCTTGAGTTGCAGCAACGTTGTGAAGAACCCTTTGGAAGTTCCAGTCGTTAGACGTGATTAGCCTCGAGAAGCCTCAGCGGAAATGGGCCTCATCTCGCCTGGAGGGCAAAACCTCCTTGATTTCCTCGAGTTGCTGCAGGTGCTCTCGACTTACGACGGGGACCTCAGGGACCCGCTCTGGTGGCCTCAGGAAAGGCCAGTCCCCATGCGAGTTCCTCGGGGGCCTCTCGGGATTCCTCTCCCGTAGATGCCGGGGCCTAAGACCTTGTGTGGAGTCGGGGCCGGAACCTGAGGATTCCTCTCCAGTGCTGACATGGATCTTGGGGTACTTCTGGAGTCTCCCCAGGGGAGTCAGTCCTCGTCTCGAATGCGGGCATGCACTTGCGCTTTCCTCCAGAGCGGTAGCAGCAGTGTCACGCAGTCCGCCGCGTGGATCAAAGGATCTATGGTTTTCCCTCGAGTCTTTCCCACGAGGCTTTCCCACGAGGCTTTCCCACAGGGCTGTCCCACGTGCACACGTGGTGGGAGTCGATCCTCGGCTTGAACGTCAAGGCAGTGCAGGGAAAACAGGTTCCTCTGGAATGGATTGACACATCTGGGGGACTCTTGGAATGGTGGCATGACCCTGGAGTTCCTCTCGCCTTTCCTGTGGAGAGCGCCTCCTCTTGAGATGCGACGGGAACGCCGGGAATTCTTTCCCTACGAAACAGGGAAAGGATCCCTCATCTCGAGCTAGGAGGCGGAAACGGGGCTCCCCTGGATGTGTGCTGGACCCACGTGCTTCCTCTCGAGTGGAGACGGGTATGTCGGGGAACTTCTTGAGTTGCAGCAAGGGTGTGAAGGACCCTTTGGAAGTTCCAGTGGTTAGACGTGATTAGCCTCGAGAAGCCTCAGCGGAAATGGGCCTCATCTCGCCTGGAGGGCAAAACCTCCTGGATTTCCTCGAGTTGCGGCGGGTGCTCTCGACTTACGACGGGGACCTCAGGGACCCGCTTTGGTGGCCTCAGGAAAGGCCAGTCCCCATGCGAGTTCCTCGGGGGCCTCTCGGGATTCCTCTCCCGTCGATGCCGGGGCCTAAGACCTTGTGTGGAGTCGGGGCCGGAACCTGAGGATTCCTGTCCAGTGCTGACATGGATCTTGGGGTACTTCTGGAGTCTCCCCAGGGGAGTCAGTCCTCGTCTCGAATGCGGTCATGCACTTGCCCTTTCCTCCAGAGCGGTAGCAGCAGTGTCACGCAGTCCGCCGCGTGGATCAAAGGATCTATGGTTTTCCCTCGAGTCTTTCCCACGAGGCTTTCCCACGAGGCTTTCCCACAGGGCTGTCCCACGTGCACACGTGGTGGGACTCGATCCTCGGCTTGAACGTCAAGGCAGTGCAGGGAAAACAGGTTCCTCTGGAATGGACTGACACATCTGGGGGACTCTTGGAATGGTGGCACGACCCTGGAGTTCCTCTCGCCTTTCCTGCGGAGAGCGCCTCCTCTTGAGATGCGACGGGAACGCCGGGAATTCTTTCCCTACGAAACAGGGAAAGGATCCCTCATCTCGAGCTAGGAGGCGGAAACGGGGCTCCCCTGGATGTGTGCGGGACCCACGTGCTTCCTCTCGAGTGGAGACGGGTATGTCGGGGAACTTCTTGAGTTGCAGCAAGGGTGTGAAGGACCCTTTGGAAGTTCCAGTGGTTAGACGTGATTAGCCTCGAGAAGCCTCAGCGGAAATGGGCCTCATCTCGCCTGGAGGGCAAAACCTCGTGGATTTTCTCGAGTTGCGCTAGGTGCTCTCGACTTACGACGGGGACCTCAGGGACCCGCTCTGGTGGCCTCAGGAAAGGCCAGTCCCCATGCGAGTTCCTCGGGGGCCTCTCGGGATTCCTCTCCCGTCGATGCCGGGGCCTAAGACCTTGTGTGGAGTCGGGGCCGGAACCTGAGGATTCATCTCCAGTGCTGACATGGATCTTGGGGTACTTCTGGAGTCTCCCCAGGGGAGTCAGTCCTCGTCTCGAATGCGGGCATGCACTTGCGCTTTCCTCCAGAGCGGTAGCAGCAGTGTCACGCAGTCCGCCGCGTGGATCAAAGGATCTATGGTTTTCCCTCGAGGCTTTCCCACGAGGCTTTCCCACAGGGCTGTCCCACGTGAACACGTGGTGGGAGTCGATCCTCGGCTTGAACGTCAGGGCAGTGCAGGGAAAACAGGTTCCTCTGGAATGGACTGACACATCTGGGGGACTCTTGGAATGGTGTCACGACCCTGCAGTTCCTCTCGCCTTTCCTGTGGAGAGCGCCTCCTCTTGAGATGCGACGGGAACGCCGGGAATTCTTTCCCTACGAAACAGGGAAAGGATCCCTCATCTCGAGCTAGGAGGCGGAAACGGGGCTCCCCTGGATGTGGGCGGGACACCACGTGCTTCCTCTCGAGTGGAGACGGGTATGTCGGGGAACTTCTTGAGTTGCAGCAATGGTGTGAAGGACCCTTTGGAAGTTCCAGTGGTTAGATGTGATTGGCCTCGAGAAGCCTCATTGGAAATGGGCCTCATCTCTCCTGGAAGGCAAAACCTCCTGGATTTTCTCGAGTTGCGGCAGGTGCTCTCGACTTACGACGGGGACCTCAGGGACCCGCTCTGGTGGCCTCAGGAAAGGCCAGTCCCCATGCGAGTTCCTCGGGGGCCTCTCGGGATTCCTCTCCCGTCGATGCCGGGGCCTAATACCTTATGTGGAGTCGGGGCCGGAACCTGAGGATTCCTCTCCAGTGCTGACATGCATCTTGGGGTACGTCTGGAGTCTCCCCAGGGGAGTCAGTCCTCGTCTCGAATGCGGGCATGCATTGTGCTTTCCTCCAGAGCGGTAGCAGCAGTGTCACGCAGTCCGCCGCGTGGATCAAAGGATCTATGGTTTTCCCTCGAGTCTTTCCCACGAGGCTTTCCCACGAGGCTTTCCCACAGGGCTTTCCCACGTGCACACGTGGTAGGAGTCGATCCTCGGCTTGAACGTCAAGGCAGTGCAGGGAAAACAGGTTCCTCTGGAATGGACTGACACATCTGGGGGACTCTTGGAATGGTGGCACGACCCTGGAGTTCATCTCGCCTTTCCTGTGGAGAGCGCCTCCTCTTGAGATGCGACGGGAACGCCGGGAATTCTTTCCCTACGAAACAGGGAAAGGATCCCTCATCTCGAGCTAGGAGGCGGAAACGGGGCTCCCCTGGATGTGTGCGGGACACCACGTGCTTCCTCTCGAGTGGAGACGGGTATGTCGGGGAACTTCTTGAGTTGCAGCAATGGTGTGAAGGACCCTTTGGAAGTTCCAGTGGTTAGATGTGATTGGCCTCGAGAAGCCTCAGCGGAAATGGGCCTCATCTCGCCTGGAGGGCAAAACCTCCTGGATTTTCTCGAGTTGTGGCAGGTGCTCTCGACTTACGACGGGGACCTCAGGGAACCGCTCTGGTGGCCTCAGGAAAGGCCAGTCCCCATGCGAGTTCTTCGGGGGCCTCTCGGGATTCCTCTCCCGTTGATGCCGGGGCCTAAGACCTTGTGTGGAGTCGGGGCCGGAACCTGAGGATTCCTCTCCAGTGCTGACATGGATCTTGGGGTACGTCTGGAGTCACCCCAGGGGAGTCAGTCCTCGTCTCGAATGCGGGCATGCATTGCGCTTTCCTCCAGAGCGGTAGCAGCAGTGTCACGCAGTCCGCCGCGTGGATCAAAGGATCTATGGTTTTCCCTCGAGTCTTTCCCACGAGGCTTTCCCACGAGGCTTTCCCCCAGGGCTGTCCCACGTGCACACGTGGTGGGAGTCGATCCTCGGCTTGAACGTCAAGGCAGTGCAGGGAAAACAGGTTCCTCTGGAATGGACTGACACATCTGGGGGACTCTTGGAATGGTGTCACGAACCTGGAGTTCCTCTCGCCTTTCCTGTGGAGAGCGCCTCCTCTTGAGATGCGACGGGAACGCCGGGAATTCTTTCCCTACGAAACGGGGAAAGGATCCCTCATCTCGAGCTAGGAGGCGGAAACGGGGCTCCCCTGGATGTGTGCGGGACACCACGTGCTTCCTCTCCAGTGCAGACGGGTATGTCGGGGAACTTCTTGAGTTGCAGCAAGGGTGTGAAGGACCCTTTGGAAGTTCCAGTGGTTAGATGTGATTGGCCTCGAGAAGCCTCAGCGGAAATGGGCCTCATCTGGCCTGGAGGGCAAAACCTCCTGGATTTTCTCGAGTTGCGGCAGGTGCTCTCGACTTACGACGGGGACCTCAGGGACCCGCTCTGGTGGCCTCAGGAAAGGCCAGTCCCGATGCGAGTTCCTCGGGGGATTCCTCTCCCGTCGATGCCGGGGCCTAAGACCTTGTGTGGAGTCGGGGCCGGAACCTGAGGATTCCTCTCCAGTGCTGACATGGATCTTGGGGTTCTTCTGGAGTCTCCCCAGGGGAGTCAGTCCTCGTCTCGAATTCGGGCATGCACTTACCCTTTCCTCCAGAGCGGTAGCAGCAGTGTCACGCAGTCCGCCGCGTGGATCAAAGGATCCATGGTTTTCCCTCGAGTCTTTCCCACGAGGCTTTCCCACGAGGCTTTCCCACAGGGCTGTCCCACGTGCACACGTTGTGGGGGTTCGATCCTTGGCTTGAACGTCAGGGCAGTGCAGGGAAAACAGGTTCCTCTGGAATGGACTGACACATCTGGGGAACTCTTGAAATGGTGGCACGACCCTGGAGTTCCTCTCGCCTTTCCTGTGGAGAGCGCCTCCTCTTAAGATGCGACGGGAAAGCCTGGAATTCTTTCCGTACGAAACAGGAAAAGGATCCCTCATCTCGAGCTAGGAGGCGGAAACGGGGCTCCCCTGGTTGTGTGCGGGACACCACGTGCTTCCTTTCGAGTGGAGACGGGTATGTCGGGAAACTTCTTGAGTTGCAGCAAGGGTGTGAAGGACCCTTTGGAAGTTCCAGTGTTTAGACGTGATTAGCCTCGAGAAGCCTCAGCGGAAATGAGCCTCATCTCGCCTGGAGGGCAAAACCTCCTGGATTTTCTCGAGTTGCGGCAGGTGATCTCGACTGACGATGGGGACCTCAGGGACCCGCTCTGGTGGCCTCAGGAAAAGCCAGTCCCCATGCGAGTTCGTCGGGGGCCTCTCGGGATCCCTATCCCGTCGATGCCGGGGCCTAAGACCTTGTGTGGAGTCGGGGCCGGAACCTGAGGATTCCTTTCCAGTGCTGACATGGATCTTGGGGTACTTCTGGAGTCTCCCCAGGGGAGTCAGTCCTCGTCTCGAATGCGGGCATGCACTTGAGCTTTCCTCCAGAGCGGAAGCAGCAGTGTCACACAGTCCGCCGCGTGGATCAAAGGATCTATGGATTTCCCTCGAGTCTTTCCCACGAGGCTTTCCCACGAGGCTTTCCCACAGGGCTGTCTCACGTGCACACGTGGTGGGAGTCGATCCTCGGCTTGAACGTCAAGGCAGTGCAGGGAAAACAGGTTCCTCTGGAATGGACTGACACATCTGGGGGACTCTTGGAATGGTGGCACGACCCTGGAGTTCCTCTCGCCTTTCCTGTGGAGAGCGCCTCCTCTTGAGATGCGACGGGAACGACGGGAATTCTTTCCCTACGAAACAGGGAAAGGATCCCTCATCTCGAGCTATGAGGCAGAAACGGGGCTCCCCTCGATGTGTGCGGGACCCCACGTGCTTCCTCTCGATTGTAGACGGGTATGTCGGGGACCTTCTTGAGTTGCAGCAAGGGTGTGAAGGACCCTTTGGATGTTCTAGTGGTTAGATGTGATTAGCCTCGAGAAGCCTCAGCGGAAATGGGCCTCATCTCGCCTGGAGGGAAAAAACCTCCTGGATTTTCTCGAGTTGCGGCAGGTGCTCTCGACTTACGTCGGGGACCTGATGGACCCGCTCTGGTGGCCTCAGAAAAGGCCAGTCCCCATGCGAGTTCATCGGGGGCCTCTCGGGATTCCTCTCCCGTCGATGCCGGGGCCTAAGACCTTGTGTGGAGTCGGGGCCGGAATCTGAGGATTCCTCTCCAGTGCTGACATGGATCTTGGGGTACTTCTGGAGTCTCCCCAGGGGAGTCAGTCCTCGTCTCGAATGCGGGCATGCACTTGCGCTTTCCTCCAGAGCGGTAGCAGCAGTGTCACGCAGTCCGCCGCGTGGATCAAAGGATCTATGGTTTTCCCTCGAGTCTTTCCCACGAGGCTTTCCCACGAGGCTTTCCCACAGGGCTGTCCCACGTGCACACGTGGTGGGAGTCGATCCTCGGCTTGAACGTCAAGGCAGTGCAGGGAAAACTGGTTCCTCTGGAATGGACTGACACATCTGGGGGACTCTTGGAATGGTGTCACGACCCTGGAGTTCCTCTCGCCTTTCCTGTGGAGAGCGCCTCCTCTTGAGATGCGACGGGAACGCAGGGAATTCTTTCCCTACGAAACAGGGAAAGATCCCTCATCTCGAGCTAGGAGGCGGAAACGGGGCTCCCCTGGATGTGTGAGGGACCCCACGTGCTTCCTCTCGAGTGGAGACGGGTACGTCGGGGAACTTCTTGAGTTGCAGCAATGGTGTGAAGGACCCTTTGGAAGTTCCAGTGGTTAGATGTGATTGGCCTCGAGAAGCCTCAGCGGAAATGGGCCTCATCTCGCCTGAAGGGCAAAACCTCCTGGATTTTCTCGAGTTGCGGCAGGTGCTCTCGACTTACGACGGGGACCTCAGGAACCGCTCTGGTGGCCTCAGGAAAGGCCAGTCCCCATGCGAGTTCCTCGGGGGCTTCTCGGGATTCCTCTTCCGTCGATGCCGGGGCCTAAGTCCTTGTGTGGAGTCGGGGCCGGAACCTGAGGATTCCTCTCCAGTGCTGACATGGATCTTGGGGTACTTCTGGAGTCTCCCCAGGGGAGTCAGTCCTCGTCTCGAATGCGGGCATGCACTTGCGCTTTCCTGCAGAGCGGTAGCAGCAGTGTCACGCTGTCCACCGCGTGGATCAAAGGATCTATAGTTTTCCCTCGAGTCTTTCCCACGAGGCTTTCCAACGAGGCTTTCCCACAGGGCTGTCCCACGTGCACACGTGGTGGGAGTCGATCCTCGGCTTGAACGTCAAGGCAGTGCAGGGAAAACAGGTTCCTCTGGAATGGACTGACACATCTGAGGGACTCTTGGAATGGTGGCACGACCCTGGAGTTAATCTCGCCTTTCCTGTGGAGAGCGCCTCCTCTTGAGATGCGACGGGAACGCCGGGATATCTTTCTCTACGAAACAGGGAAAGGATCACTCATCTCGAGGTAGGAGGCGAAACGGGGCTCCCCTGGATGTGTGCGGGACACCACGTACTTCCTCTCGAGTGGAGACGGGTATGTCGGGGAACTTCTTGAGTTGCAGCAATGGTGTGAAGGACCCTTTGGAAGTTCCAGTGGTTAGAAGTGATTGGCCTCGAGAAGCCTCAGTGGAAATGGGCCTCATCTCGCCTGGAGGGCAAAACCTCCTGGATTTTCTCGAGTTGCGGCAGGTGCTCTCGACTTACGACGGGGACCTCAGGGACCCGCTCTGGTGGCCTCAGGAAAGGCCAGTCCCCATGCGAGTTCCTCGGGGGCCTCTCGGGATTCCTCTCCCGTCGATGCCGGGGCCTAAGACCTTGTGTGGAGTCGGGGCCGGAACCTGAGGATTCCTCTCCAGTGCTGACATGGATCTAGGGGTACTTCTAGAGTCTCCCCAGGGGAGTCAGTCCTCGTCTCGAATGCGGGCATGCACTTGCGCTTTCCTCCAGAGCGGTAGCAGCAGTGTCACGCAGTCCGCCGCGTGGATCAAAGGATCTATGGTTTTCCCTCGAGTCTTTCCCACGAGGCTTTCCCACGAGGCTTTCCCACAGGGCTGTCCCACGTGCACACGTGGTGGGAGTGGATCCTCGGCTTGAACGTCAAGGCAGTGCAGGGAAAACAGGTTCCTCTGGAATGGACTGACACATCTGGGGGACTTTGGAATGGTGGCACGACCCTGGAGTTCCTCTCGCCTTTCCTGTGGAGAGCGCCTCCTCTTGAGATGCGACGGGAACGCCGGGAATTCTTTCCCTACGAAACAGGGAAAGGATCCCTCATCTCGAGCTAGGAGGCAGAAACGGGGCTCCCCTGGATGTGTGCGGGACACCACGTGCTTCCTCTCCAGTGCAGACGGGTATGTCGGGGAACTTCTTGAGTTGCAGCAAGGGTGTGAAGGACGCTTTGGAAGTTCCAGTGGTTAGATGTGATTGGCCTCGAGAAGCCTCAGCGGAAATGGGCCTCATCTGGCCTGGAGGGCAAAACCTCCTGGATTTTCTCGAGTTGCGGCAGGTGCTCTCGACTTACGACGGGGACCTCAGGGACCCGCTCTGGTGGCCTCAGGAAAGGCCAGTCCCGATGCGAGTTCCTCGGGGATTCCTCTCCCGTCGATGCCGGGGCCTAAGACCTTGTGTGGAGTCGGGGCCGGAACCTGAGGATTCCTCTCCAGTGCTGACATGGATCTTGGGGTTCTTCTGGAGTCTCCCCAGGGGAGTCAGTCCTCGTCTCGAATTCGGGCATGCACTTACGCTTTCCTCCAGAGCGGTAGCAGCAGTGTCACGCAGTCCGCCGCATGGATCAAAGGATCCATGGTTTTCCCTCGAGTCTTTCCCACGAGGCTTTCCCACGAGGCTTTCCCACAGGGCTGTCCCACGTGCACACGTTGTGGGGGTTCGATCCTTGGCTTGAACGTCAGGGCAGTGCAGGGAAAACAGGTTCCTCTGGAATGGACTGACACATCTGGGGAACTCTTGAAATGGTGGCACGACCCTGGAGTTCCTCTCGCCTTTCCTGTGGAGAGCGCCTCCTCTTAAGATGCGACGGGAAAGCCTGGAATTCTTTCCGTACGAAACAGGAAAAGGATCCCTCATCTCGAGCTAGGAGGCGGAAACGGGGCTCCCCTGGTTGTGTGCGGGACACCACGTGCTTCCTTTCGAGTGGAGACTGGTATGTCGGGAAACTTCTTGAGTTGCAGCAAGGGTGTGAAGGACCCTTTGGAAGTTCCAGTGTTTAGACGTGATTAGCCTCGAGAAGCCTCAGCGGAAATGAGCCTCATCTCGCCTGGAGGGCAAAACCTCCTGGATTTTCTCGAGTTGCGGCAGGTGATCCCGACTGACGATGGGGACCTCAGGGACCCGCTCTGGTGGCCTCACGAAAAGCCAGTCCCCATGCGAGTTCGTCGGGGGCCTCTCGCGATCCCTATCCCGTCGATGCCGGGGCCTAAGACCTTGTGTGGAGTCGGGGCCGGAACCTGAGGATTCCTTTCCAGTGCTGACATGGATCTTGGGGTACTTCTGGAGTCTCCCCAGGGGAGTCAGTCCTCGTCTCGAATGCGGGCATGCACTTGAGCTTTCCTCCAGAGCGTTAGCAGCAGTGTCACACAGTCCGCCGCGTGGATAAAAGGATCTATGGATTTCCCTCGAGTCTTTCCCACGAGGCTTTCCCACGAGGCTTTCCCACAGGGCTGTCTCACGTGCACACGTGGTGGGAGTCGATCCTCGGCTTGAACGTCAAGGCAGTGCAGGGAAAACAGGTTCCTCTGGAATGGACTGACACATCTGGGGGACTCTTGGAATGGTGGCACGACCCTGGAGTTCCTCTCGCCTTTCCTGTGGAGAGCGCCTCCTCTTGAGATGCGACGGGAACGACGGGAATTCTTTCCCTACGAAACAGGGAAAGGATCCCTCATCTCGAGCTATGAGGCAGAAACGGGGCTCCCCTCGATGTGTGCGGGACCCCACGTGCTTCCTCTCGAGTGGAGACGGGTATGTCGGGGACCTTCTTGAGTTGCAGCAAGGGTGTGAAGGACCCTTTGGATGTTCTAGTGGTTAGATGTGATTAGCCTCGAGAAGCCTCAGCGGAAATGGGCCTCATCTCGCCTGGAGGGAAAAAACCTCCTGGATTTTCTCGAGTTGCGGCAGGTGCTCTCGACTTACGTCGGGGACCTGATGGACCCGCTCTGGTGGCCTCAGAAAAGGCCAGTCCCCATGCGAGTTCATCGGGGGCCTCTCGGGATTCCTCTCCCGTCGATGCCGGGGCCTAAGACCTTGTGTGGAGTCGGGGCCGGAATCTGAGGATTCCTCTCCAGTGCTGACATGGATCTTGGGGTACTTCTGGAGTCTCCCCAGGGGAGTCAGTCCTCGTCTCGAATGCGGGCATGCACTTGCGCTTTCCTCCAGAGCGGTAGCAGCAGTGTCACGCAGTCCGCCGCGTGGATCAAAGGATCTATGGTTTTCCCTCGAGTCTTTCCCACGAGGCTTTCCCACGAGGCTTTCCCACAGGGCTGTCCCACGTGCACACGTGGTGGGAGTCGATCCTCGGCTTGAACGTCAAGGCAGTGCAGGGAAAACTGGTTCCTCTGGAATGGACTGACACATCTGGGGGACTCTTGGAATGGTGTCACGACCCTGGAGTTCCTCTCGCCTTTCCTGTGGAGAGCGCCTCCTCTTGAGATGCGACGGGAACGCAGGGAATTCTTTCCCTACGAAACAGGGAAAGATCCCTCATCTCGAGCTAGGAGGCGGAAACGGGGCTCCCCTGGATGTGTGAGGGACCCCACGTGCTTCCTCTCGAGTGGATACGGGTACGTCGGGGAACTTCTTGAGTTGCAGCAATGGTGTGAAGGACCCTTTGGAAGTTCCAGTGGTTAGATGTGATTGGCCTCGAGAAGCCTCAGCGGAAATGGGCCTCATCTCGCCTGAAGGGCAAAACCTCCTGGATTTTCTCGAGTTGCGGCAGGTGCTCTCGACTTACGACGGGGACCTCAGGAACCGCTCTGGTGGCCTCAGGAAAGGCCAGTCCCCATGCGAGTTCCTCGGGGGCCTCTCGGGATTCCTCTCCCGTCGATGCCGGGGCCTAAGTCCTTGTGTGGAGTCGGGGCCGGAACCTGAGGATTCCTCTCCAGTGCTGACATGGATCTTGGGGTACTTCTGGAGTCTCCCCAGGGGAGTCAGTCCTCGTCTCGAATGCGGGCATGCACTTGCGCTTTCCTGCAGAGCGGTAGCAGCAGTGTCACGCTGTCCGCCGCGTGGATCAAAGGATCTATAGTTTTCCCTCGAGTCTTTCCCACGAGGCTTTCCAACGAGGCTTTCAAACAGGGCTGTCCCACGTGCACACGTGGTGGGAGTCGATCCTCGGCTTGAACGTCAAGGCAGTTCAGGGAAAACAGGTTCCTCTGGAATGGACTGACACATCTGGGGGACTCTTGGAATGGTGGCACGACCCTGGAGTTCCTCTCGCCTTTCCTGTGGAGAGCGCCTCCTCTTGAGATGCGACGGGAACGCCGGGAAATCTTTCTCTACGAAACAGGGAAAGGATCACTCATTCGAGGTAGGAGGCGAAACGGGGCTCCCCTGGATGTGTGCGGGACACCACGTACTTCCTCTCGAGTGGAGACGGGTATGTCGGGGAACTTCTTGAGTTGCAGCAAGGGTGTGAAGGACCCTTTGGAAGTTCCAGTGGTTAGAAGTGATTGGCCTCGAGAAGCCTCAGTGGAAATGGGCCTCATCTCGCCTGGAGGGCAAAACCTCCTGGATTTTCTCGAGTTGCGGCAGGTGCTCTCGACTTACGACGGGGACCTCAGGGACCCGCTCTGGTGGCCTCAGGAAAGGCCAGTCCCCATGCGAGTTCCTCGGGGGCCTCTCGGGATTCCTCTCCCGTCGATGCCGGGGCCTAAGACCTTGTGTGGAGTCGGGGCCGGAACCTGAGGATTCCTCTCCAGTGCTGACATGGATCTTGGGGTACTTCTGGAGTCTCCCCAGGGGAGTCAGTCCTCGTCTCGAATGCGGGCATGCACTTGCGCTTTCCTCCAGAGCGGTAGCAGCAGTGTCACGCAGTTCGCCGCGTGGATCAAAGGATCTATGGTTTTCCCTCGAGTCTTTCCCACGAGGCTTTCCCACGAGGCTTTCCCACAGGGCTGTCCCACGTGCACACGTGGTGGGAGTCGATCCTCGGCTTGAACGTCAAGGCAGTGCAGGGAAAACAGGTTCCTCTGGAATGGACTGACACATCTGGGGGACTCTTGGAATGGTGTCACGACCCTGGAGTTCCTCTCGCCTTTCCTGTGGAGAGCGCCTCCTCTTGAGATGCGACGGGAACGCCGGGAATTCTTTCTCTACGAAACAGGGAAGGATCCCTCATCTCGAGCTAGGAGGCGGAAACGGGGCTCCCCTGGATGTGTGAGGGACCCCACGTGCTTCCTCTCGAGTGGAGACGGGTATGTTGGGGAACTTCTTGAGTTGCAGCAATGGTGTGAAGGACCCTTTGGAAGTTCCAGTGGTTAGATGTGATTGGCCTCGAGAAGCCTCAGCGGAAATGGGCCTCATCTCGCCTGGAGGGCAAAACCTCCTGGATTTTCTCGAGTTGCGGCAGGTGCTCTCGACTTACGACGGGGACCTCAGGGAACCGCTCTGGTGGCCTCAGGAAAGGCCAGTCCCCATGCGAGTTCCTCGGGGGCCTCTCGGGATTCCTCTCCCGTCGATGCCGGGGCCTAAGACCTTGTGTGGAGTCGGGCCGGAACCTGAGGATTCCTTTCCAGTGCTGACATGGATCTTGGGGTACTTCTGGAGTCTCCCCAGGGGAGTCAGTCCTTGTCTCGAATGGGGGCATGCACTTGCGCTTTCCTCCAGAGCGTTAGCAGCAGTGTCACGCAGTCCGCCGCGTGGATCAAAGGATCTATGGTTTTCCCTCGAGTCTTTCCCACGAGGATTTCCCACGAGGCTTTCCCACAGGGCTGTCCCACGTGCACACGTGGTGGGAGTCGATCCTCGGCTTGAACGTCAAGGCAGTGCAGGGAAAACAGGTTCCTCTGGAATGGACTAACCCATCTGTGGGATTCTTGGAATGGTGGCACGACCCTGGAGTTCCTCTCGCCTTTCCTGTGGAGAGGGCCTCCTCTTGAGATGCGACGGGAACGCCGGGAATTCTTTCTCTATGAAACAGGGAAAGGATCCCTCATCTCGAGCTAGGAGGCGGAAACGGGGCTCCCCTGGATGTGTGCGGGACACCACGTGCTTCCTCTCGAGTGGAGACGGGTATGTCGGAGAACTTCTTGAGTTGCAGCAATGGTGAGAAGGACCCTTTGGAAGTTCCAGTGGTTAGATGTGATTGGCCTCGAGAAGCCTCAGCGGAAATGGGCCTCATCTCGCCTGGAGGGCAAAACCTCCTGGATTTTCTCGAGTTGCGGCAGGTGCTCTCGACTTACGACGGGGACCTGAAGAACCGCTCTGGTGGCCTCAGGAAAGGCCAGTCCCCATGCGAGTTCCTCGGGGGCCTCTCGGGATTCCTCTCCCGTCGATGCCGGGCCTAAGACCTTGTGTGGAGTCGGGGCCGGAACCTGAGGATTCCTCTCCAGTGCTGACATGGATCTTGGGGTACTTCTGGAGTCTCCCCAGGGGAGTCAGTCCTCGTCTCGAATGCGGGCATGCACTTGCGCTTTCCTCCAGAGCGGTAGCAGCAGTGTCACGCAGTCCGCCGCGTGGATCAAAGGATCTATGGTTTTCCCTCGAGTCTTTCCCACGAGGCTTTCCCACGAGGCTTTCCCACAGGGCTGTCCCACGTGCACACGTGGTGGGAGTCGATCCTCGGCTTGAACGTCAAGGCAGTGCTGGGAAAACAGGTTCCTCTGGAATGGACTGACACATCTGGGGTACTCTTGGAATGGTTGCACGACCCTGGAGTTCCTCTCGCCTTTCCTGTGGAGAGCGCCTCCTCTTGAGATGCGACGGGAACGCCGGGAAATCTTTCCCTACGAAACAGGGAAAGGATCCCTCATCTCGAGGTAGGAGGCGAAACGGGGCTCCCCTGGATGTGTGCGGGACACCACGTACTTCCTCTCGAGTGGAGACGGGTATGTCGGGGAACTTCTTGAGTTGCAGCAATGGTGTGAAGGACCCTTTGGAAGTTCCAGTGGTTAGAAGTGATTGGCCTCGAGAAGCCTCAGCGGAAATGGGCCTCATCTCGCCTGGAGGGCAAAACCTCCTGGATTTTCTCGAGTTGCGGCAGGTGCTCTCGACTTACGACGGGGACCTCAGGGACCCGCTCTGGTGGCCTCAGGAAAGGCCAGTCCCCATGCGAGTTCCTCGGGGGCCTCTCGGGATTCCTCTCCCGTCGATGCCGGGGCCTAAGACCTTGTGTGGAGTCGGGGCCGGAACCTGAGGATTCCTCTCCAGTGCTGACATGGATCTTGGGGTACTTCTGGAGTCTCCCCAGGGGAGTCAGTCCTCGTCTCGAATGCGGGCATGCACTTGCGCTTTCCTCCAGAGCGGTAGCAGCAGTGTCACGCAGTCCGCCGCGTGGATCAAAGGATCTATGGTTTTCCCTCGAGTCTTTCCCACGAGGCTTTCCCACGAGGCTTTCCCACAGGGCTGTCCCACGTGCACACGTGGTGGGAGTCGATCCTCGGATTGAACGTCAAGGCAGTGCAGGGAAAACAGGTTCCTCTGGAATGGACTGACACATCTGGGGGACTCTTGGAATGGTGTCACGACCCTGGAGTTCCTCTCGCCTTTCCTGTGGAGAGCGCCTCCTCTTGAGATGCGACGGGAACGCCGGGAATTCTTTCCCTACGAAACAGGGAAAGGATCCCTCATCTCGAGCTAGGAGGCGGAAACGGGGCTCCCCTGGATGTGTTCGGGACACCACGTGCTTCCTCTCGAGTGCAGACGGGTATGTCGGGGAACTTCTTGCGTTGCAGCAAGGGTGTGAAGGACCCTTTGGAAGTTCCAGTGGTTAGATGTGATTGGCCTCGAGAAGCCTCAGCGGAAATGGGCCTCATCTCGCCTGGAGGGCAAAACCTCCTGGATTTTCTCGAGTTGCGGCAGGTGCTCTCGACTTACGACGGGGACCTCAGGGACCCGCTCTGGTGGCCTCAGGAAAGGCCAGTCCCGATGCGAGTTCCTCGGGGTCCTCTCGGGATTCCTCTCCCGTCGATGCCGGGGCCTAAGACCTTGTGTGGAGTCGGGGCCGGAACCTGAGGATTCCTCTCCAGGGCTGACATGGATCTTGGGGTACTTCTGGAGTCTCCCCAGGGGAGTCAGTCCTCGTCTCGAATGCGGGCATGCACTTGCGCTTTCCTCCAGAGCGGTAGCAGCAGTGTCACGCAGTCCGCCGCGTGGATCAAAGGATCTATGGTTTTCCCTCGAGTCTTTCCCACGAGGCTTTCCCACGAGGCTTTCCCACAGGGCTGTCCCACGTGCACACGTGGTGGAAGTCGATCCTCGGATTGAACGTCAAGGCAGTGCAGGGAAAACAGGTTCCTCTGGAATGGACTGACACATCTGGGGGACTCTTGGAATGGTGTCACGACCCTGGAGTTCCTCTCGCCTTTCCTGTGGAGAGCGCCTCCTCTTGAGATGCGACGGGAACGCCGGGAATTCTTTCCCTACGAAACAGGGAAAGGATCCATCAACTCGAGCTAGGAGGCGGAAACGGGGCTCCCCTGGATGTGTGAGGGACACCACGTGCTTCCTCTCGAGTGCAGACGGGTATGTCCGGGAACTTCTTGAGTTGCAGCAATGGTGTGAAGGACCCTTTGGAAGTTCCAGTGGTTAGATGTGATTGGCCTCGAGAAGCCTCAGCGGAAATGGGCCTCATCTCGCCTGGAGGGCAAAACCTCCTGGATTTTCTCGAGTTGCGGCAGGTGCTCTCGACTTACGACAGGGACCTCAGGGACCCGCTCTGGTGGCCTCAGGAAAGGCCAGTCCCCATGCGAGTTCCTCAGGGGCCTCTCGGGATTCCTCTCCCGTCGATGCCGGGGCCTAAGACCTTGTGTGGAGTCGGGGCCGGAACCTGAGGATTCCTCTCCAGTGCTGACATGGATCTTGGGGTACTTCTGGAGTCTCCCCAGGGGAGTCAGTCCTCGTCTCGAATGCGGGCATGCACTTGCGCTTTCCTCCAGAGCGGTAGCAGCAGTGTCACGCAGTCCGCCGCGTGGATCAAAGGATCCATGGTTTTCCCTCGAGTCTTTCCCACGAGGCTTTCCCACGAGGCTTTCCCACAGCCTGTCCCACGTGCACACGTGGTGGGAGTCGATCCTCGGCTTGAACGTCAAGGCAGTGCAGGGAAAACAGGTTCCTCTGGAATGGACTGACACATCTGGGGGACTCTTGGAATGGTGTCACGACCCTGGAGTTCCTCTCGCCTTTCCTGTGGAGAGCGCCTCCTCTTGAGATGCGACGGGAACGCCGGGAATTCTTTCCCTACGAAACAGGGATAGGATCCCTCATCTCGAGCTAGGAGGCGGAAACGGGGCTCCCCTGGATGTGTGCGGGACCCCACGTGCTTCCTCTCGAGTGGAGACGGGTATGTCGGGAAACTTCTTGAGTTGCACCAAGGGTGTGAAGGACCCTTTGGAAGTTCCAGTGGTTAGACGTGATTGGCCTCGAGAACCCTCATCGGAAATGGGCCTCATCTCGCCTGGAGGGCAAAACCTCCTGGATTTTCTCGAGTTGCGGCAGGTGATCTCGACTTACGACGGGGAGCTCAGGGACCCGCTCTGGTGGCCTCAGGAAAGGCCAGTCCCCATGCGAGTTCCTCGGGGGCCTCTCGGGATTCCTCTCCCGTCTATGCCGGGGCCTAAGACCTTGTGTGGAGTCGGGGCCGGAACCTGAGGATTCCTCTCCAGTGCTGACATGGACCTTGAGGTACTTCTGGAGTCTCCCCAGGGGAGTCAGTCCTCGTCTCGAATGCGGGCATGCACTTGCGCTTTCCTCCAGAGCGGTAGCAGCAGTGTCACGCAGTCCGCCACGTGGATCAAAGGATCTATGGTTTTCCCTCGAGTCTTTCCCACGAGGCTTTCCCACGAGGCTTTCCACAGGACTGTCCCACGTGCACACGGGGTGGGAGTCGATCCTCGGCTTGCACGTCAAGGCAGTGCAGGGAAAACAGGTTCCTCTGGAATGGACTGACACATCTGGGGGACTCTTGGAATGGTGTCACGACCCTGGAGTTCCTCTCGCCTTTCCTGTGGAGAGCGCCTCCTCTTGAGATGCGACGGGAACGCCGGGAATTCTTTCCCTACGAAACATGGAAAGGATCCCTCATCTCGAGCTAGGAGGCGGAAACGGTGCTCCCCTGGATGTGTGCGGGACACCACGTGCTTCCTCTCGAGTGCAGACGGGTATGTCGGGGAACTTCTTGCGTTGCAGCAAGGGTGTGAAGGACCCTTTGGAAGTTCCAGTGGTTAGATGTGATTGGCCTCGAGAAGCCTCAGCGGAAATGGGCCTCATCTCGCCTGGAGGGCAAAACCTCCTGGATTTTCTCGAGTTGCGGCAGGTGCTCTCGACTTACGACGGGGACCTCAGGGACCCGCTCTGGTGGCCTCAGGAAAGGCCAGTCCCGATGCGAGTTCCTCGGGGTCCTCTCGGGATTCCTCTCCCGTCGATGCCGGGGCCTAAGACCTTGTGTGGAGTCGGGGCCGGAACCTGAGGATTCCTCTCCAGGGCTGACATGGATCTTGGGGTACTTCTGGAGTCTCCCCAGGGGAGTCAGTCCTCGTCTCGAATGCGGGCATGCACTTGCGCTTTCCTTCAGAGCGGTAGCAGCAGTGTCACGCAGTCCGCCGCGTGGATCAAAGGATCTATGGTTTTCCCTCGAGGCTTTCCCACGAGGCTTTCCCACAGGGCTGTCCCACGTGCACACGTGGTGGGAGTCGATCCTCGGCTTGAACGTCAAGGCAGTGCAGGGAAAACTGGTTCCTCTGGAATGGACTGACACATCTGGGGGACTCTTGGAATGGTGTCACGACCCTGGAGTTCCTCTCGCCTTTCCTGTGGAGAGCGCCTCCTCTTGAGATGCGACGGGAACGCAGGGAATTCTTTCCCTACGAAACAGGGAAAGATCCCTCATCTCGAGCTAGGAGGCGGAAACGGGGCTCCCCTGGATGTGTGAGGGACCCCACGTGCTTCCTCTCGAGTGGATACGGGTACGTCGGGGAACTTCTTGAGTTGCAGCAATGGTGTGAAGGACCCTTTGGAAGTTCCAGTGGTTAGATGTGATTGGCCTCGAGAAGCCTCAGCGGAAATGGGCCTCATCTCGCCTGAAGGGCAAAACCTCCTGGATTTTCTCGAGTTGCGGCAGGTGCTCTCGACTTACGACGGGGACCTCAGGAACCGCTCTGGTGGCCTCAGGAAAGGCCAGTCCCCATGCGAGTTCCTCGGGGGCCTCTCGGGATTCCTCTCCCGTCGATGCCGGGGCCTAAGTCCTTGTGTGGAGTCGGGGCCGGAACCTGAGGATTCCTCTCCAGTGCTGACATGGATCTTGGGGTACTTCTGGAGTCTCCCCAGGGGAGTCAGTCCTCGTCTCGAATGCGGGCATGCACTTGCGCTTTCCTGCAGAGCGGTAGCAGCAGTGTCACGCTGTCCGCCGCGTGGATCAAAGGATCTATAGTTTTCCCTCGAGTCTTTCCCACGAGGCTTTCCAACGAGGCTTTCAAACAGGGCTGTCCCACGTGCACACGTGGTGGGAGTCGATCCTCGGCTTGAACGTCAAGGCAGTTCAGGGAAAACAGGTTCCTCTGGAATGGACTGACACATCTGGGGGACTCTTGGAATGGTGGCACGACCCTGGAGTTCCTCTCGCCTTTCCTGTGGAGAGCGCCTCCTCTTGAGATGCGACGGGAACGCCGGGAAATCTTTCTCTACGAAACAGGGAAAGGATCACTCATTCGAGGTAGGAGGCGAAACGGGGCTCCCCTGGATGTGTGCGGGACACCACGTACTTCCTCTCGAGTGGAGACGGGTATGTCGGGGAACTTCTTGAGTTGCAGCAAGGGTGTGAAGGACCCTTTGGAAGTTCCAGTGGTTAGAAGTGATTGGCCTCGAGAAGCCTCAGTGGAAATGGGCCTCATCTCGCCTGGAGGGCAAAACCTCCTGGATTTTCTCGAGTTGCGGCAGGTGCTCTCGACTTACGACGGGGACCTCAGGGACCCGCTCTGGTGGCCTCAGGAAAGGCCAGTCCCCATGCGAGTTCCTCGGGGGCCTCTCGGGATTCCTCTCCCGTCGATGCCGGGGCCTAAGACCTTGTGTGGAGTCGGGGCCGGAACCTGAGGATTCCTCTCCAGTGCTGACATGGATCTTGGGGTACTTCTGGAGTCTCCCCAGGGGAGTCAGTCCTCGTCTCGAATGCGGGCATGCACTTGCGCTTTCCTCCAGAGCGGTAGCAGCAGTGTCACGCAGTTCGCCGCGTGGATCAAAGGATCTATGGTTTTCCCTCGAGTCTTTCCCACGAGGCTTTCCCACGAGGCTTTCCCACAGGGCTGTCCCACGTGCACACGTGGTGGGAGTCGATCCTCGGCTTGAACGTCAAGGCAGTGCAGGGAAAACAGGTTCCTCTGGAATGGACTGACACATCTGGGGGACTCTTGGAATGGTGTCACGACCCTGGAGTTCCTCTCGCCTTTCCTGTGGAGAGCGCCTCCTCTTGAGATGCGACGGGAACGCCGGGAATTCTTTCTCTACGAAACAGGGAAGGATCCCTCATCTCGAGCTAGGAGGCGGAAACGGGGCTCCCCTGGATGTGTGAGGGACCCCACGTGCTTCCTCTCGAGTGGAGACGGGTATGTTGGGGAACTTCTTGAGTTGCAGCAATGGTGTGAAGGACCCTTTGGAAGTTCCAGTGGTTAGATGTGATTGGCCTCGAGAAGCCTCAGCGGAAATGGGCCTCATCTCGCCTGGAGGGCAAAACCTCCTGGATTTTCTCGAGTTGCGGCAGGTGCTCTCGACTTACGACGGGGACCTCAGGGAACCGCTCTGGTGGCCTCAGGAAAGGCCAGTCCCCATGCGAGTTCCTCGGGGGCCTCTCGGGATTCCTCTCCCGTCGATGCCGGGGCCTAAGACCTTGTGTGGAGTCGGGCCGGAACCTGAGGATTCCTTTCCAGTGCTGACATGGATCTTGGGGTACTTCTGGAGTCTCCCCAGGGGAGTCAGTCCTTGTCTCGAATGGGGGCATGCACTTGCGCTTTCCTCCAGAGCGTTAGCAGCAGTGTCACGCAGTCCGCCGCGTGGATCAAAGGATCTATGGTTTTCCCTCGAGTCTTTCCCACGAGGATTTCCCACGAGGCTTTCCCACAGGGCTGTCCCACGTGCACACGTGGTGGGAGTCGATCCTCGGCTTGAACGTCAAGGCAGTGCAGGGAAAACAGGTTCCTCTGGAATGGACTAACCCATCTGTGGGATTCTTGGAATGGTGGCACGACCCTGGAGTTCCTCTCGCCTTTCCTGTGGAGAGGGCCTCCTCTTGAGATGCGACGGGAACGCCGGGAATTCTTTCTCTATGAAACAGGGAAAGGATCCCTCATCTCGAGCTAGGAGGCGGAAACGGGGCTCCCCTGGATGTGTGCGGGACACCACGTGCTTCCTCTCGAGTGGAGACGGGTATGTCGGAGAACTTCTTGAGTTGCAGCAATGGTGAGAAGGACCCTTTGGAAGTTCCAGTGGTTAGATGTGATTGGCCTCGAGAAGCCTCAGCGGAAATGGGCCTCATCTCGCCTGGAGGGCAAAACCTCCTGGATTTTCTCGAGTTGCGGCAGGTGCTCTCGACTTACGACGGGGACCTGAAGAACCGCTCTGGTGGCCTCAGGAAAGGCCAGTCCCCATGCGAGTTCCTCGGGGGCCTCTCGGGATTCCTCTCCCGTCGATGCCGGGCCTAAGACCTTGTGTGGAGTCGGGGCCGGAACCTGAGGATTCCTCTCCAGTGCTGACATGGATCTTGGGGTACTTCTGGAGTCTCCCCAGGGGAGTCAGTCCTCGTCTCGAATGCGGGCATGCACTTGCGCTTTCCTCCAGAGCGGTAGCAGCAGTGTCACGCAGTCCGCCGCGTGGATCAAAGGATCTATGGTTTTCCCTCGAGTCTTTCCCACGAGGCTTTCCCACGAGGCTTTCCCACAGGGCTGTCCCACGTGCACACGTGGTGGGAGTCGATCCTCGGCTTGAACGTCAAGGCAGTGCTGGGAAAACAGGTTCCTCTGGAATGGACTGACACATCTGGGGTACTCTTGGAATGGTTGCACGACCCTGGAGTTCCTCTCGCCTTTCCTGTGGAGAGCGCCTCCTCTTGAGATGCGACGGGAACGCCGGGAAATCTTTCCCTACGAAACAGGGAAAGGATCCCTCATCTCGAGGTAGGAGGCGAAACGGGGCTCCCCTGGATGTGTGCGGGACACCACGTACTTCCTCTCGAGTGGAGACGGGTATGTCGGGGAACTTCTTGAGTTGCAGCAATGGTGTGAAGGACCCTTTGGAAGTTCCAGTGGTTAGAAGTGATTGGCCTCGAGAAGCCTCAGCGGAAATGGGCCTCATCTCGCCTGGAGGGCAAAACCTCCTGGATTTTCTCGAGTTGCGGCAGGTGCTCTCGACTTACGACGGGGACCTCAGGGACCCGCTCTGGTGGCCTCAGGAAAGGCCAGTCCCCATGCGAGTTCCTCGGGGGCCTCTCGGGATTCCTCTCCCGTCGATGCCGGGGCCTAAGACCTTGTGTGGAGTCGGGGCCGGAACCTGAGGATTCCTCTCCAGTGCTGACATGGATCTTGGGGTACTTCTGGAGTCTCCCCAGGGGAGTCAGTCCTCGTCTCGAATGCGGGCATGCACTTGCGCTTTCCTCCAGAGCGGTAGCAGCAGTGTCACGCAGTCCGCCGCGTGGATCAAAGGATCTATGGTTTTCCCTCGAGTCTTTCCCACGAGGCTTTCCCACGAGGCTTTCCCACAGGGCTGTCCCACGTGCACACGTGGTGGGAGTCGATCCTCGGATTGAACGTCAAGGCAGTGCAGGGAAAACAGGTTCCTCTGGAATGGACTGACACATCTGGGGGACTCTTGGAATGGTGTCACGACCCTGGAGTTCCTCTCGCCTTTCCTGTGGAGAGCGCCTCCTCTTGAGATGCGACGGGAACGCCGGGAATTCTTTCCCTACGAAACAGGGAAAGGATCCCTCATCTCGAGCTAGGAGGCGGAAACGGGGCTCCCCTGGATGTGTTCGGGACACCACGTGCTTCCTCTCGAGTGCAGACGGGTATGTCGGGGAACTTCTTGCGTTGCAGCAAGGGTGTGAAGGACCCTTTGGAAGTTCCAGTGGTTAGATGTGATTGGCCTCGAGAAGCCTCAGCGGAAATGGGCCTCATCTCGCCTGGAGGGCAAAACCTCCTGGATTTTCTCGAGTTGCGGCAGGTGCTCTCGACTTACGACGGGGACCTCAGGGACCCGCTCTGGTGGCCTCAGGAAAGGCCAGTCCCGATGCGAGTTCCTCGGGGTCCTCTCGGGATTCCTCTCCCGTCGATGCCGGGGCCTAAGACCTTGTGTGGAGTCGGGGCCGGAACCTGAGGATTCCTCTCCAGGGCTGACATGGATCTTGGGGTACTTCTGGAGTCTCCCCAGGGGAGTCAGTCCTCGTCTCGAATGCGGGCATGCACTTGCGCTTTCCTCCAGAGCGGTAGCAGCAGTGTCACGCAGTCCGCCGCGTGGATCAAAGGATCTATGGTTTTCCCTCGAGTCTTTCCCACGAGGCTTTCCCACGAGGCTTTCCCACAGGGCTGTCCCACGTGCACACGTGGTGGAAGTCGATCCTCGGATTGAACGTCAAGGCAGTGCAGGGAAAACAGGTTCCTCTGGAATGGACTGACACATCTGGGGGACTCTTGGAATGGTGTCACGACCCTGGAGTTCCTCTCGCCTTTCCTGTGGAGAGCGCCTCCTCTTGAGATGCGACGGGAACGCCGGGAATTCTTTCCCTACGAAACAGGGAAAGGATCCATCAACTCGAGCTAGGAGGCGGAAACGGGGCTCCCCTGGATGTGTGAGGGACACCACGTGCTTCCTCTCGAGTGCAGACGGGTATGTCGGGGAACTTCTTGAGTTGCAGCAATGGTGTGAAGGACCCTTTGGAAGTTCCAGTGGTTAGATGTGATTGGCCTCGAGAAGCCTCAGCGGAAATGGGCCTCATCTCGCCTGGAGGGCAAAACCTCCTGGATTTTCTCGAGTTGCGGCAGGTGCTCTCGACTTACGACAGGGACCTCAGGGACCCGCTCTGGTGGCCTCAGGAAAGGCCAGTCCCCATGCGAGTTCCTCAGGGGCCTCTCGGGATTCCTCTCCCGTCGATGCCGGGGCCTAAGACCTTGTGTGGAGTCGGGGCCGGAACCTGAGGATTCCTCTCCAGTGCTGACATGGATCTTGGGGTACTTCTGGAGTCTCCCCAGGGGAGTCAGTCCTCGTCTCGAATGCGGGCATGCACTTGCGCTTTCCTCCAGAGCGGTAGCAGCAGTGTCACGCAGTCCGCCGCGTGGATCAAAGGATCCATGGTTTTCCCTCGAGTCTTTCCCACGAGGCTTTCCCACGAGGCTTTCCCACAGCCTGTCCCACGTGCACACGTGGTGGGAGTCGATCCTCGGCTTGAACGTCAAGGCAGTGCAGGGAAAACAGGTTCCTCTGGAATGGACTGACACATCTGGGGGACTCTTGGAATGGTGTCACGACCCTGGAGTTCCTCTCGCCTTTCCTGTGGAGAGCGCCTCCTCTTGAGATGCGACGGGAACGCCGGGAATTCTTTCCCTACGAAACAGGGATAGGATCCCTCATCTCGAGCTAGGAGGCGGAAACGGGGCTCCCCTGGATGTGTGCGGGACCCCACGTGCTTCCTCTCGAGTGGAGACGGGTATGTCGGGAAACTTCTTGAGTTGCACCAAGGGTGTGAAGGACCCTTTGGAAGTTCCAGTGGTTAGACGTGATTGGCCTCGAGAACCCTCATCGGAAATGGGCCTCATCTCGCCTGGAGGGCAAAACCTCCTGGATTTTCTCGAGTTGCGGCAGGTGATCTCGACTTACGACGGGGAGCTCAGGGACCCGCTCTGGTGGCCTCAGGAAAGGCCAGTCCCCATGCGAGTTCCTCGGGGGCCTCTCGGGATTCCTCTCCCGTCTATGCCGGGGCCTAAGACCTTGTGTGGAGTCGGGGCCGGAACCTGAGGATTCCTCTCCAGTGCTGACATGGACCTTGAGGTACTTCTGGAGTCTCCCCAGGGGAGTCAGTCCTCGTCTCGAATGCGGGCATGCACTTGCGCTTTCCTCCAGAGCGGTAGCAGCAGTGTCACGCAGTCCGCCACGTGGATCAAAGGATCTATGGTTTTCCCTCGAGTCTTTCCCACGAGGCTTTCCCACGAGGCTTTCCACAGGACTGTCCCACGTGCACACGGGGTGGGAGTCGATCCTCGGCTTGAACGTCAAGGCAGTGCAGGGAAAACAGGTTCCTCTGGAATGGACTGACACATCTGGGGGACTCTTGGAATGGTGTCACGACCCTGGAGTTCCTCTCGCCTTTCCTGTGGAGAGCGCCTCCTCTTGAGATGCGACGGGAACGCCGGGAATTCTTTCCCTACGAAACATGGAAAGGATCCCTCATCTCGAGCTAGGAGGCGGAAACGGTGCTCCCCTGGATGTGTGCGGGACACCTCGTGCTTCCTCTCGAGTGCAGACGGGTATGTCGGGGAACTTCTTGCGTTGCAGCAAGGGTGTGAAGGACCCTTTGGAAGTTCCAGTGGTTAGATGTGATTGGCCTCGAGAAGCCTCAGCGGAAATGGGCCTCATCTCGCCTGGAGGGCAAAACCTCCTGGATTTTCTCGAGTTGCGGCAGGTGCTCTCGACTTACGACGGGGACCTCAGGGACCCGCTCTGGTGGCCTCAGGAAAGGCCAGTCCCGATGCGAGTTCCTCGGGGTCCTCTCGGGATTCCTCTCCCGTCGATGCCGGGGCCTAAGACCTTGTGTGGAGTCGGGGCCGGAACCTGAGGATTCCTCTCCAGGGCTGACATGGATCTTGGGGTACTTCTGGAGTCTCCCCAGGGGAGTCAGTCCTCGTCTCGAATGCGGGCATGCACTTGCGCTTTCCTTCAGAGCGGTAGCAGCAGTGTCACGCAGTCCGCCGCGTGGATCAAAGGATCTATGGTTTTCCCTCGAGGCTTTCCCACGAGGCTTTCCCACAGGGCTGTCCCACGTGCACACGTGGTGGGAGTCGATCCTCGGCTTGAACGTAAAGGCAGTGCAGGGAAAACAGGTTCCTCTGGAATGGACTGACACATCTGGGGGACTCTTGGAATGGTGTCACGACCCTGGAGTTCCTCTCGCCTTTCCTGTGGAGAGCGCCTCCTCTTGATATGCGCCTGGAACGCCGGGAATTCTACCCTACGAAACAGGGAAAGGATCCCTCATCTCGAGCTAGGAGGCGGAAACGGGGCTCCCCTGGATGTGTGCGGGACCCCACGTGCTTCCTCTCGAGTGGAGACGGGTATGTCGGGGAAGTTCTTGAGTTGCAGCAATGGTGTGAAGGACCCTTTGGAAGTTCCAGTGGTTAGACGTGATTAGCCTCGAGAAGCCTCAGCGGAAATGGGCCTCATCTCGCCTGGAGGGCAAAACCTCCTGGATTTTCTCGAGTTGCGGCAGGTGATCTCGACTTACGACGGGGACCTCAGGGACCCGCTCTGGTGGCCTCAGGAAAGGCCAGTCCCCATGCGAGTTCCTCGGGGGCCTCTCGGGATTCCTCTCCCGTCTATGCCGGGGCCTAAGACCTTGTGTGGAGTCGGGGCCGGAACCTGAGGATTCCTCTCCAGTGCTGACATGGACCTTGGGGTACTTCTGGAGTCTCCCCAGGGGAGTCAGTCCTCGTCTCGAATGCGGGCATGCACTTGCGCTTTCCTCCAGAGCGGTAGCAGCAGTGTCACGCAGTCCGCCACGTGGATCAAAGGATCTATGGTTTTCCCTCGAGTCTTTCCCACGAGGCTTTCCCACGAGGCTTTCCACAGGACTGTCCCACGTGCACACGGGGTGGGAGTCTATCCTCGGCTTGAACGTCAAGGCAGTGCAGGGAAAACAGGTTCCTCTGGAATGGACTGACACATCTGGGGGACTCTTGGAATGGTGGCACGACCCTGGAGTTCCTCTCGCCTTTCCTGTGGAGAGCGCCTCCTCTTCAGATGCGACGGGAACGCCGGGAATTCTTTCCCTACGAAACAGGGAAAGGATCCATCAACTCGAGCTAGGAGGCGGAAACGGGGCTCCCCTGGATGTGTGAGGGACACCACGTGCTTCCTCTCGAGTGCAGACGGGTATGTCGGGGAACTTCTTGAGTTGCAGCAATGGTGTGAAGGACCCTTTGGAAGTTCCAGTGGTTAGATGTGATTGGCCTCGAGAAGCCTCAGCGGAAATGGGCCTCATCTCGCCTGGAGGGCAAAACCTCCTGGATTTTCTCGAGTTGCGGCAGGTGCTCTCGACTTACGACGGGGACCTCAGGGAACCGCTCTGGTGGCCTCAGGAAAGGCCAGTCCCCATGCGAGTTCCTCAGGGGCCTCTCGGGATTCCTCTCCCGTCGATGCCGGGGCCTAAGACCTTGTGTGGAGTCGGGGCCGGAACCTGAGGATTCCTCTCCAGTGCTGACATGGATCTTGGGGTACTTCTGGAGTCTCCCCAGGGGAGTCAGTCCTCGTCTCGAATGCGGGCATGCACTTGCGCTTTCCTCCAGAGCGGTAGCAGCAGTGTCACGCAGTCTGCCGCGTGGATCAAAGGATCCATGGTTTTCCCTCGAGTCTTTCCCACGAGGCTTTCCCACGAGGCTTTCCCACAGGGCTGTCCCACGTGCACACGTGGTGGGAGTCGATCCTCGGCTTGAACATCAAGGCAGTGCAGGGAAAACAGGTTCCTCTGGATTGAACTGACACATCTGGGGGACTCTTGGAATGGTGGCACGACCCTGGAGTTCCTCTCGCCTTTCCTGTGGAGAGCGCCTCCTCTTGAGATGCGACGGGAACGCCGGGAATTCCTTCCTTACGAAACAGGGAAAGGATCCCTCATCTCGAGCTAGGAGGCGGAAACGGGGCTCCCCTGGATGTGTGCGGGACACCACATGCTTCCTCTCGAGTGGAGACGGGTATGTCGGGGAACTTCTTGAGTTGCAGCAAGGGTGTGAAGGACCCTTTGGAAGTTCCAGTGGTTAGACCTGATTGGCCTCGAGAAGCCTCGGCAGAAATGGGCCTCATCTCGCCTGGAGGGCAAAACCTCCTGGATTTTCTCGAGTTGCGGCAGGTGCTCTCGACTTACGAAGGGGACCTCAGGGACCCGCTCTGGTGGCCTCAGGAAAGGCCAGTCCCCATGCGAGTTCCTCGGGGGCCTCTCGGGATTCCTCTCCCGTCTATGCCGGGGCCTAAGACCTTGTGTGGAGTCGGGGCCGGAACCTGAGGATTCCTCTCCAGTGCTGACATGGATCTTGGGGTACTTCTGGAGTCTCCCCAGGGGAGTCAGTCCTCGTCTCGAATGCGGGCATGCACTTGCGCTTTCCTCCAGAGCGGTAGCAGCAGTGTCACGCAGTCCGCCGCGTGGATCAAAGGATCTATGGTTTTCCCTCGAGACTTTCCCACTTAGCTTTCCCACGAGGCTTTCCCACAGGGCTGTCCCACGTGCACACGTGGTGGGAGTCGATCCTCGGCTTGAACGTCAAGGTAGTGCAGGGAAAACAGGTTCCTCTGGAATGGACTGACACATCTGGGGGACTCTTGGAATGGTGGCATGACCCTGGAGTTCCTCTCGCCTTTCCTGTGGAGAGCGCCTCCTCTTGAGATGCGACGGGAAGGCCGGGAATTCTTTCCCTACGAAACAGGGAAAGGATCCCTCATCTCGAGCTAGGAGGCGGAAACGGGGCTCCCCTGGATGTGTGCGGGACACCACGTGCTTCCTCTCGAGTGCAGACGGGTATGTCGGGGAACTTCCTGAGTTGCAGCAAGGGTGTGAAGGACCCTTTGGAAGTTCCAGTGGTTAGATATGATTGGCCTCGAGAAGCCTCAGCGGAAATGGGCCTCATCTCGCCTGGAGGGCAAAACCTCCTGGATTTTCTCGAGTTGCGGCAAGTGCTCTCGACTTACGACCGGGACCTCAGGGACCCGCTCTGGTGGCCTCAGGACAGGCCAGTCCCCATGCGAGTTCCTCGGGGGCCTCTCGGGATTCCTCTCCCGTCGATGCCGGGGCCTAAGACCTTGTGTGGAGTCGGGGCCGGAACCTGAGGATTCCTCTCCAGTGCTGACATGGATCTTGGGGTACTTCTGGAGTCTCCCCAGGGGAGTCAGTCCTCGTCTCGAATGCGGGCATGCACTTGCGCTTTCCTCCAGAGCGGTAGCAGCAGTGTCACGCAGTCCACCGCGTGGATCAAAGGATCTATGGTTTTCCCTCGAGTCTTTCCCACGAGGCTTTCCCACGAGGCTTTCCCACAGGGCTGTCCCACGTGCACACTTGGTGGGGCTCGATTCTCGGCTTGAACGTCAAGGCAGTGCAGGGAAAACAGGTTCCTCTGGAATGGACTGACACATCTGGGGGACTCTTGGAATGGTGGCACGACCCTGGAGTTCCTCTCGCCTTTCCTGTGGAGAGCGCCTCCTCTTGAGATGCGACGGGAACGCCGGGAATTCTTTCCCTACGAAACAGGGAAAGGATCCCTCATCTCGAGCTAGGAGGCGGAAACGGGGCTCCCCTGGATGTGTGCGGGACCCCACGTGCTTCCTCTCGAGTGGAGACGGGTATGTCGGGGATCTTCTTGAGTTGCAGCAAGGCTGTGAAGGACCCTTTGGAAGTTCCAGTGGTTAGATGTGATTGGCCTCGAGAAGCCTCAGCGGAAATGGGCCTCATCTCGCCTGGAGGGCAAAACCTCCTGGATTTTCTCGAGTTGCGGCAGGTGCTCTCGACTTACGACGGGGACCTCAGGGACCCGCTCTGGTGGCCTCAGGAAAGGCCAGTCCCCATGCGAGTTCCTCTGGGGATTCCTCTCCCGTCGATGCCGGGGCCTAAGACCTTGTGTGGAGTCGGGGCCGGAACCTGAGGATTCCTCTCCAGTGCTGACATGGATCTTGGGGTACTTCTGGAGTCTCCCCAGGGGAGTCAGTCCTCGTCTCGAATGCGGGCATGCACTTGCGCTTTCCTCCAGAGCGGTAGCAGCAGTGTCACGCAGTCCGCCGCGTGGATCAAAGGATCTATGGTTTTCCCTCGAGTCTTTCCCACGAGGCTTTCCCACGAGGCTTTCCCACAGGGCTGTCCCACGTGCACACGTGGTGGGAGTCGATCCTCGGCTTGAACGTCAAGGCAGTGCAGGGAAAACAGGTTCCTCTGGAATGGACTGACACATCTGGGGGACTCTTGGAATGGTGGCACGACCCTGGAGTTCCTCTCGCCTTTCCTGTGGAGAGCGCCTCCTCTTGAGATGCGACGGGAACGCCGGGAATTCTTTCCCTACGAAACAGGGAAAGGATCCCTCATCTCGAGCTAGGAGGCGGAAACGGGGCTCCCCTGGATGTGTGCGGGACCCCACGTGCTTCCTCTCGAGTGGAGACGGGTATGTCGGGGAACTTCTTGAGTTGCAGCAAGGGTGTGAAGGACCCTTTGGAAGTTCCAGTGGTTAGACGTGATTGGCCTCGAGAAGCCTCAGCGGAAATGGGCCTCATCTCGCCTGGAGGGCAAAACCTCCTGGATTTTCTCGAGTTGCGGCAGGTGCTCTCGACTTACGACGGGGACCTCAGGGACCCGCTCTGGTGGCCTCAGGAATGGCCAGTCCCCATGCGAGTTCCTCGGGGGCCTCTCGGGATTCCTCTCCCGTCGATGCCGGGGCCTGAGACCTTGTGTGGAGTCGGGGCCGGAACCTGAGGATTCCTCTCCAGTGCTGACATGGATCTTGGGGTACTTCTGGAGTCTCCCCAGGGGAGTCAGTCCTCGTCTCGAATGCGGGCATGCACTTGCGCTTTCCTCCAGAGCGGTAGCAGCAGTTTCACGCAGTCCGCCGCATGGATCAAAGGATCCATGGTTTTCCCTCGAGTCTTTCCCACGAGGCTTTCCCACGAGGCTTTCCCACAGGGCTGTCCCACGTGCACACGTGGTGGGAGTCGATCCTTGGCTTAAACGTCAAGGCAGTGCAGGGAAAACAGGTTCCTCTGGAATGGACTGACACATCTGGGGGACTCTTGGAATGGTGGCACGACCCTGGAGTTCCTCTCGCCTTTCCTGTGGAGAGCGCCTCCTCTTGAGATGCGACGGGAACGCCGGGAATTCTTTCCCTACGAAACAGGGAAAGGATCCCTCATCTCGAGCTAGTAGGCGGAAACGGGGCTCCCCTGGATGTGTGCGGGACCCACGTGCTTCCTCTCGAGTGGAGACGGGTATGTTGGGGAACTTCTTGAGTTGCAGCAATGGTGAGAAGGACCCTTTGGAAGTTCCAGTGGTTAGATGTGATTGGCCTCGAGAAGCCTCAGCGGAAATGGGCCTCATCTCGCCTGGAGGGCAAAACCTCCTGGATTTTCTCGAGTTGCGGCAGGTGCTCTCGACTTACGACGGGGACCTCAGGGACCCGCTCTGGTGGCCTCAGGAAAGGCCAGTCCCCATGCGAGTTCCTCGGGGGCCTCTCGGGATTCCTCTCCCGTCGATGCCGGGGCCTAAGACCTTGTGTGGAGTCGGGGCCGGAACCTGAGGATTCCTCTCCAGTGCTGACATGGATCTTGGGGTACTTCTGGAGTCTCCCCAGGGGAGTCAGTCCTCGTCTCGAATGCGGGCATGCACTTGCGCTTTCCTCCAGAGCGGTAGCAGCAGTGTGACGCAGTCCGCCGCGTGGATCAAAGGATCTATGGTTTTCCCTCGAGTCTTTCCCACGAGGCTTTCCCACGAGGCTTTCCCACAGGGCTGTCCCACGTGCACACGTGGTGGGAGTCGATCCTCGGCTTGAACGTCAAGGCAGTGCAGGGAAAACAGGTTCCTCTGGAATGGACTGACACATCTGGGGGACTCTTGGAATGGTGGCACGACCCTGGAGTTCCTCTCGCCTTTCCTGTGGAGAGCGCCTCCTCTTGAGATGCGACGGGAACGCCGGGAATTCTTTCCCTACGAAACAGGGAAAGGATCCCTCATCTCGAGCTAGGAGGCGGAAACGGGGCTCCCCTGGATGTGTGCGGGACCCCACGTGCTTCCTCTCGAGTGGAGACGGGTATGTCGGGGAACTTCTTGAGTTGCAGCAAGGGTGTGAAGGACCCTTTGGAAGTTCCAGTGGTTAGACGTGATTGGCCTCGAGAAGCCTCAGCGGAAATGGGCCTCATCTCGCCTGGAGGGCAAAACCTCCTGGATTTTCTCGAGTTGCGGCAGGTGCTCTCGACTTACGACGAGGACCTCAGGGACCCGCTCTGGTGGCCTCAGGAATGGCCAGTCCCCATGCGAGTTCCTCGGGGGCCTCTCGGGATTCCTCTCCCGTCGATGCCGGGGCCTAAGACCTTGTGTGGAGTCGGGGCCGGAACCTGAGGATTCCTCTCCAGTGCTGACATGGATCTTGGGGTACTTCTGGAGTCTCCCCAGGGGAGTCAGTCCTCGTCTCGAATGCGGGCATGCACTTGCGCTTTCCTCCAGAGCGGTAGCAGCAGTGTCACGAAGTCCGCCGCGTGGATCAAAGGATCTATGGTTTTCCCTCGAGACTTTCCCACTTAGCTTTCCCACGAGGCTTTCCCACAGGGCTGTCCCACGTGCACACGTGGTGGGAGTCGATCCTCGGCTTGAACGTCAAGGTAGTGCAGGGAAAACAGGTTCCTCTGGAATGGACTGACACATCTGGGGGACTCTTGGAATGGTGGCATGACCCTGGAGTTCCTCTCGCCTTTCCTGTGGAGAGCGCCTCCTCTTGAGATGCGACGGGAAGGCCGGGAATTCTTTCCCTACGAAACAGGGAAAGGATCCCTAATCTCGAGCTAGGAGGCGGAAACGGGGCTCCCCTGGATGTGTGCGGGACACCACGTGCTTCCTCTCGAGTGCAGACGGGTATGTCGGGGAACTTCTTGAGTTGCAGCAAGGGTGTGAAGGACCCTTTGGAAGTTCCAGTGGTTAGATATGATTGGCCTCGAGAAGCCTCAGCGGAAATGGGCCTCATCTCGCCTGGAGGGCAAAACCTCCTGGATTTTCTCGAGTTGCGGCAAGTGCTCTCGACTTACGACCGGGACCTCAGGGACCCGCTCTGGTGGCCTCAGGACAGGCCAGTCACCATGCGAGTTCCTCGGGGGCCTCTCGGGATTCCTCTCCCGTCGATGCCGGGGCCTAAGACCTTGTGTGGAGTCGGGGCCGGAACCTGAGGATTCCTCTCCAGTGCTGACATGGATCTTGGGGTACTTCTGGAGTCTCCCCAGGGGAGTCAGTCCTCGTCTCGAATGCGGGCATGCACTTGCGCTTTCCTCCAGAGCGGTAGCAGCAGTGTCACGCAGTCCACCGCGTGGATCAAAGGATCTATGGTTTTCCCTCGAGTCTTTCCCACGAGGCTTTCCCACGAGGCTTTCCCACAGGGCTGTCCCACGTGCACACGTGGTGGGACTCGATCCTCGGCTTGAACGTCAAGGCAGTGCAGGGAAAACAGGTTCCTCTGGAATGGACTGACACATCTGGGGGACTCTTGGAATGGTGGCACGACCCTGGAGTTCCTCTCGCCTTTCCTGTGGAGAGCGCCTCCTCTTGAGATGCGACGGGAACGCCGGGAATTCTTTCCCTACGAAACAGGGAAAGGATCCCTCATCTCGAGCTAGGAGGCGGAAACGGGGCTCCCCTGGATGTGTGCGGGACCCCACGTGCTTCCTCTCGAGTGGAGACGGGTATGTCGGGGATCTTCTTGAGTTGCAGCAAGGCTGTGAAGGACCCTTTGGAAGTTCCAGTGGTTAGATGTGATTGGCCTCGAGAAGCCTCAGCGGAAATGGGCCTCATCTCGCCTGGAGGGCAAAACCTCCTGGATTTTCTCGAGTTGCGGCAGGTGCTCTCGACTTACGACGGGGACCTCAGGGACCCGCTCTGGTGGCCTCAGGAAAGGCCAGTCCCCATGCGAGTTCCTCTGGGGATTCCTCTCCCGTCGATGCCGGGGCCTAAGACCTTGTGTGGAGTCGGGGCCGGAACCTGAGGATTCCTCTCCAGTGCTGACATGGATCTTGGGGTACTTCTGGAGTCTCCCCAGGGGAGTCAGTCCTCGTCTCGAATGCGGGCATGCACTTGCGCTTTCCTCCAGAGCGGTAGCAGCAGTGTCACGCAGTCCGCCGCGTGGATCAAAGGATCTATGGTTTTCCCTCGAGTCTTTCCCACGAGGCTTTCCCACGAGGCTTTCCCACAGGGCTGTCCCACGTGCACACGTGGTGGGAGTCGATCCTCGGCTTGAACGTCAAGGCAGTGCAGGGAAAACAGGTTCCTCTGGAGTGGACTGACACATCTGGGGGACTCTTGGAATGGTGTCACGACCCTGGAGTTCCTCTCGCCTTTCCTGTGGAGAGCGCCTCCTCTTGAGATGCGACGGGAACGCCGGGAATTCTTTCCCTACGAAACAGGGAAGGATCCCTCATCTCGAGCTAGGAGGCGGAAACGGGGCTCCCCTGGATGTGTGAGGGACACCACGTGCTTCCTCTCGAGTGGAGACGGGTGTGTCGGGGAACTTCTTGAGTTGCAGCAATGGTGTGAAGGACCCTTTGGATGTTCCAGTGGTTAGATGTGATTGGCCTCGAGAAGCCTCAGCGGAAATGGGCCTCATCTCGCCTGAAGGGCAAAACCTCCTGGATTTTCTAGAGTTGCGGCAAGTGCTCTCGACTTACGACGGGGACCTCAGGAACCGCTCTGGTGGCCTCAGGAAAGGCCAGTCCCCATGCGAGTTCCTCGGGGGCCTCTCGGGATTCCTCTCCCGTCGATGCCGGCGCCTAAGACCTTGTGTGGAGTCGGGGCCGGAACCTGAGGATTCCTCTCCAGTGCTGACATGGATCTTGGGGTACTTCTGGAGTCTCCCCAGGGGAGTCAGTCCTCGTCTCGAATGCGGGCATGCACTTGCGCTTTCCTCCAGAGCGGTAGCAGCAGTGTCACGCAGTCCGCCGCGTGGATCAAAGGATCTATGGTTTTCCCTCGAGTCTTTCCCACGAGGCTTTCCCACGAGGCTTTCCCTCAGGGCTGTCCCACGTGCACACGTGGTGGGAGTCGATCCTCGGCTTGAACGTCAAGGCAGTGCAGGGAAAACAGGTTCCTCGGGAATGGACTGACACATCTGGGAGACTCGTGGAATGGTGGCACGACCCTAGAGTTCCTCTCGCCTTTCCTGTGGAGAGCGTCTCCTCTTGAGATGTGACGGGAACACCGGGAATTCTTTCCCTACGAAACAGGGAAAGGATCCCTCAACTCGAGCTAGGAGGCGGAAACGGGGCTCCCCTGGATGTGTGCGGGACACCACGTGCTTCCTCTCGAGTGCAGACGGGAATGTCGGGGAACTTCTTGAGTTGCAGCAATGGTGTGAAGGACCCTTTGGCAGTTCCAGTGGTTAGATGTGATTGGCCTCGAGAAGCCTCAGCGGAAATGGGCCTCATCTCGCCTGGAGGGCAAAACCTCCTGGATTTTCTCGAGTTGCGGCAGGTGCTCTCGACTTACGACGGGGACCTCAGGGACCCGCTCTGGTGGCCTCAGGAAAGGCCAGTCCCCAAGCGAGTTCCTCGGGGGCCTCTGGGGATTCCTCTCCCGTCGATGCCAGGGCCTAAGTCCTTGTGTGGAGTCGGGGCCGGAACCTGAGGATTCCTCTCCAGTGCTGACATGGATCTTGGGGTACTTCTGGAGTCTCCCCAGGGGAGTCAGTCCTCGTCTCGTTTGCGGGCATACACTTGCGCTTTCCTCCAGAGCGGTAGCAGCAGTGTCACGCAGTCCGCCGCATGGATCAAAGGATCTATGTTTTTCCCTCGAGTCTTTCCCACGAGGCTTTCCCACAAGGCTTTCCCACAGGGCTGTCCCACGTGCACACCTGGTGGGAGTCGATCCTCGGCTTGAACGTCAAGGCAGTGCAGGGAAAACAGTTTCCTCTGGAATGGACTGACACATCTGGGGAACTCTTGGAATGGTGGCACGACCCTGGAGTTCCTCTCGCCTTTCCTGTGGAGAGCGCCTCCTCTTGAAATGCGACGGGAACGCCGGGAATTCTTTCCCTACGAAACAGGGAAAGGATCCCTCATCTCGAGCTAGGAGGTGGAAACGGGGCTCCCCTGGATGTGTGCGGGACACCACGTGATTCCTCTCGAGTGGAGACGGGTATGTCGGGGAACTTCTTGAGTTGCAGCAAGGGTGTGAAGGAACCTTTGGAAGTTCCAGTTGTTAGATGTGATTGGCCTCGAGAAGCCTCAGCGGAAATGGGCCTCATCTCGCCTGGAGGGCAAAACCTCCTGGATTTTCTCGAGTTGCGGCAGGTGCTCTCGACTTACGACGGGGACCTCAGGGACCCGCTCTGGTAGCCTCAGGAAAGGCCAGTCCCCATGCGAGTTCCTCGGGGGCCTCTCGGGATTCCTCTCCCGTCGATGCCGTGGCATAAGACCTTGTGTGGAGTCGGGGCCGGAACCTAAGGATTCCTCTCCAGTGCTGACATGGATCTTGGGGTACTTCTGGAGTCTCCCCAGAGGAGTCAGTCCTCGTCTCGAATGCGGGCATGCACTTGCGCTTTCCTCCAGAGCGGTAGCAGCAGTGTCACGCAGTCCGCCGCGTGGATTAAAGGATCTATGGTTTTCCCTCGAGTCTTTCCCACGAGGCTTTCCCACGAGGCTTTCCCACAGGGCTGTCCCACGTGCACACGTGGTGGGAGTCGATCCTCGGCTTAAACGTCAAGGCAGTGCAGGGAAAACAGGTTCCTCTGGAATGGACTGACACATCTGGGGGACTCTTGGAATGGTGTCTCGACACTGGAGTTCCTATCGCCTTTCCTGTGGAGAGCGCCTCCTCTTGAGATGCGACGGGAACGCCGGGAATTCTTTCCCTACGAAACAGGGAAAGGATCCCTCATCTCGAGCTAGGAGGCGGAAACGGGGCTCCCCTGGATGTGTGCGGGACCCACGTGCTTCCTCTCGAGTGGAGACGGGTATGTCGGGGAACTTCTTGAGTTGCAGCAAGGGTGTGAAGGACCCTTTGGAAGTTCCAGTGGTTAGACGTGATTAGCCTCGAGAAGCCTCAGCGGAAATGGGCCTCATCTCGCCTGGAGGGCAAAACCTCCTGGATTTTCTCGAGTTGCGGCAGGTGCTCTCGACTTACGACGGGGACCTCAGGGACCCGCTCTGGTGGCCTCAGGAAAGGCCAGTCCCCATGCGAGTTCCTCGGGGGCCTCTCGGGATTCCTCTCCCGTCAATGCCGGGGCCTAAGACCTTGTGTGGAGTCGGGGCCGGAACCTGAGGATTCCTCTCCAGTGCTGACATGGATCTTGGGGTACTTCTGGAGTCTCCCCAGGGGAGTCAGTCCTCATCTCGAATGCGGACATGCACTTGCGCTTTCCTCCAGAGTGGTAGCAGCAGTGTCACGCAGTCCGCCGCGTGGATCAAAGGATCTATGGTTTTCCCTCGAGTCTTTCCCACGAGGCTTTCCCACGAGGCTTTCCCACAGGGCTGTCCCACGTGCACACGTGGTGGGAGTCGATCCTCGGCTTCAACGTCAAGGCAGTGCAGGGAAAACAGGTTCCTCTGGAATGGACTGACACATCTGGGGGACTCTTGGAATGGTGTCTCGACCCTGGAGTTCCTATCGCCTTTCCTGTGGAGAGCGCCTCCTCTTGAGATGCGACGGGAACGCCGGGAATTCTTTCCCTACGAAACAGGGAAAGGATCCCTCATCTCGAGCTAGGAGGCGGAAACGGGGCTCCCCTGGATGTGTGTGGGACACCACGTGCTTCCTCTCGAGTGGAGACGGGTATGTCGGGGAACTTCTTGAGTTGCAGCTAGGGTGTGAAGGACCCTTTGGAAGTTCCAGTGGTTACATGTGATTGGCCTCGAGAAGCCTCAGCGGAAATGGGCCTCATCTCGCCTGGAGGGCAAAACCTCCTGGATTTTCTCGAGTTGCGGCAGGTGCTCTCGACTTACGACGGGGACCTCAGGGACCCGCTCTGGTGGCCTCAGGAAAGGCCAGTCCCCATGCGAGTTCCTCGGGGGCCTCTCGGGATTCCTCTCCCGTCGATGCCGGGGCCTAAGACCTTGTGTGGAGTCGGGGCCGGAACATGAGTATTCCTCTCCAGGGCTGACATGGATCTTGGGGTACTTCTGGAGTCTCCCCAGGGGAGTCAGTCCTCGTCTCGAATGCGGGCATGCACTTGCGCTTTCCTCCAGAGCGGTAGCAGCAGTGTCACGCAGTCCGCCGCGTGGATCAAAGGATGTTTGGTTTTCCCTCGAGTCTTTCCCACGAGGCTTTCCCACGAGGCTTTCTCACAGGGCTGTCCCACGTGCACACGTGGTGGGAGTCGATCCTCGGCTTGAACGTGAAGGCAGTGCAGGGAAAACAGGTTCCTCTGGAATGGACTGACACATCTGGGGGACTCTTGGAATGGTGGCACGACCCTGGAGTTCCTCTCACCTTTCCTGTGGAGAGCGCCTCCTCTTGAGATGCGACGGGAACGCCGGGAATTCTTTCCCTACGAAACAGGGAAAGGATCCCTCATTTCGAACTTGGAGGCGGAAACGGGGCTCCCCTGGATGTGTGCGCGACCCACGTGCTTCCTCTCGAGTGCAGACGGGTATGTCGGGGAACTTCTTGAGTTGCAGCAAGGGTGTGAAGGACCCTTTGGAAGTTCCAGTGGTTAGACGTGATTAGCCTCGAGAAGCCTCAGCGGAAATGGGCCTCATCTCGCCTGGAGGGCAAAACCTCCTGGATTTTCTCGAGTTGCGGCAGGTGCTCTCGACTTACGACGGGGACCTCAGGGACCCGCTCTGGTGGCCTCAGGAAAGGCCAGTCCCCATGCGAGTTCCTCGGGGGCCTCTCGGGATTCCTCTCCCGTCGATGCAGGGGCCTAAGACCTTGTGTGGAGTCGGGGCCGGAACCTGAGGATTCCTCTCCAGGGCTGACATGGATCTTGGGGTACTTCTGGAGTCTCCCCAGGGGAGTCAGTCCTCGTCTCGAATGCGGGCATGCACTTGCGCTTTCCTCGAGAGCGGTAGCAGCAGTGTCACGCAGTCCGCCGCGTGGATCAAAGGATCTATGGTTTTCCCTCGAGTCTTTCCCACGAGGCTTTCCCACGAGGCTTTCCCACAGGGCTGTCCCACGTGCACACGTGGTGGGAGTCGATCGTCGGCTTGAACGTCAAGGCAGTGCAGGGAAAACAGGTTCCTCTGGAATGGACTGACACATCTGGGGGACTCTTGGAATGGTGGCACGACCCTGGAGTTCCTCTCGCCTTTCCTGTGGAGAGCGCCTCCTCTTGAGATGCGACGGGAACGCCGGGAATTCTTTCCCTACGAAACAGGGAAAGGATCCCTCATCTCGAGCTAGGAGGCGGAAACGGGGCTCCCCTGGATGTGTGCGGGACCCACGTGCTTCCTCTCGCGTGGAGACGGGTATGTCGGGGAACTTCTTGAGTTGCAGCAAGGGTGTGAAGGACCCTTTGGAAGTTCCAGTGGTTAGATGTGATTGGCCTCGAGAAGCCTCAGCGGAAATGGGCCTCATCTCGCCTGGAGGGCAAAACCTCCTGGATTTTTTTGAGTTGCGGTAGGTGCTCTCGACTTACGACGGGGACCTCAGGGACCCGCTCTGGTGGCCTCAGGAAAGGCCAGTCCCCATGCGAGTTCCTCGGGGGCCTCTGGGGATTCCTCTCCCGTCGATGCCGGGGCCTAAGACCTTGTGTGGAGTCGGGGCCGGAACCTGAGGATTCCTCTCCAGTGCTGACATGGATCTTGGGGTACTTCTGGAGTCTCCCCAGGGGAGTCAGTCCTCGTCTCGAATGCGGGCATGCACTTGCGCTTTCCTCCAGAGTGGTAGCAGCAGTGTCACGCAGTCCGCCGCGTGGATCAAAGGATCTATGGTTTTCCCTCGAGTCTTTCCCACGAGGCTTTCCCACGAGGCTTTCCCACAGGGCTGTCCCACGTGCACACGTGGTGGGAGTCGATCCTCGGCTTGAACGTCAAGGCAGTGCAGGGAAAACAGGTTCCTCGGGAATGGACTGACACATCTGGGGGACTCGTGGAATGGTGGCACGACCCTAGAGTTCCTCTCGCCTTTCCTGTGGAGAGCGCCTCCTCTTGAGATGCGACGGGAACGCCGGGAAATCTTTCCCTACGAAACAGGGAAAGGATCCCTCATCTCGAGCTAGGAGGCGGAAACGGGGCTCCCCTGGATGTGTGCGGGACCCACGTGCTTCCTCTGGAGTGGAGACGGGTATGTCGGGGAACTTCTTGAGTTGCAGCAAGGGTGTGAAGGACCCTTTGGAAGTTCCAGTGGTTAGACGTGATTAGCCTCGAGAAGCCTCAGCGGAAATGGGCCTCATCTCGCCTGGAGGGCAAAACCTCCTGGATTTTCTCGAGTTGCGGCAGGTGCTCTCGACTTACGACGGGGACCTCAGGGACCCGCTCTGGTGGCCTCAGGAAAGGCCAGTCCCCATGCGAGTTCCTCGGGGGCGTCTCGGGATTCCTCTCCCGTCGATGCCGGGGCCTAAGACCTTGTGTGGAGTCGGGGCCGGAACCTGAGGATTCCTCTCCAGTGCTGACATGGATCTTGGGGTACTTCTGGAGTCTCCCCAGGGGAGTCAGTCCTCATCTCGAATGCGGACATGCACTTGCGCTTTCCTCCAGAGCGGTAGCAGCAGTGTCACGCAGTCCGCCGCGTGGATCAAAGGATCTATGGTTTTCCCTCGAGTCTTTCCCACGAGGCTTTCCCACGAGGCTTTCCCACAGGGCTGTCCCACGTGCACACGTGGTGGGAGTCGATCCTCGGCTTGAACGTCAAGGCAGTGCAGGGAAAACAGGTTCCTCTGGAATGGACTGACACATCTGGGGGACTCTTGGAATGGTGTCTCGACCCTGGAGTTCCTATCGCCTTTCCTGTGGAGAGCGCCTCCTCTTGAGATGCGACGGGAACGCCGGGAATTCTTTCCCTACGAAACAGGGAAAGGATCCCTCATCTCGAGCTAGGAGGCGGAAACGGGGCTCCCCTGGATGTGTGCGGGACCCACGTGCTTCCTCTCGCGTGGAGACGGGTATGTCGGGGAACTTCTTGAGTTGCAGCAAGGGTGTGAAGGACCCTTTGGAAGTTCCAGTGGTTAGATGTGATTGGCCTCGAGAAGCCTCAGCGGAAATGGGCCTCATCTCGCCTGGAGGGCAAAACCTCCTGGATTTTTTTGAGTTGCGGTAGGTGCTCTCGACTTACGACGGGGACCTCAAGGACCCGCTCTGGGGCCTCAGGAAAGGCCAGTCCCCATGCGAGTTCCTCGGGGGCCTCTGGGGATTCCTCTCCGTCGATGCCGGGGCCTAAGGCCTTGTGTGGAGTCGGGGCCGAAACCTGAGGATTCCTCTCCAGTGCTGACATGGATCTTGGGGTACTTCTGGAGTCTCCCCAGGGGAGTCAGTCCTCGTCTCGAATGCGGGCATGCACTTGCGCTTTCCTCCAGAGCGGTAGCAGCAGTGTCACGCAGTCCGCCGCGTGGATCAAAGGATCTATGGTTTTCCCTCGAGTCTTTCCCACGAGGCTTTCCCACGAGGCTTTCCCACAGGGCTGTCCCACGTGCACACGTGGTGGGAGTTGATCCTCGGCTTGAACGTCAAGGCAGTGCAGGGAAAACAGGTTCCTCTGGAATGGACTGACACATCTGGGGGACTCTTGGAATGGTGTCTCGACCCTGGAGTTCCTCTCGCCTTTCCTGTGGAGAGCGCCTCCTCTTGAGATGCGACGGGAACGCCGGGAATTCTTTTCCTACGAAACAGGGAAAGGATCCCTCATCTCGAGCTAGGAGGCGGAAACGGGGCTCCCCTGGATGTGTGCGGGACCCACGTGCTTCCTCTCGAGTGGAGACGGGTATGTCGGGGAACTTCTTGAGTTGCAGCAAGGGTGTGAAGGACCCTTTGGAAGTTCCAGTGGTTAGACGTGATTAGCCTCGAGAAGCCTCAGCGGAAATGGGCCTCATCTCGCCTGGAGGGCAAAACCTCCTGGATTTTCTCGAGTTGCGGCAGGTGCTCTCGACTTACGATGAGGACCTCAGGGACCCGCTCTGGTGGCCTCAGGAAAGGCCAGTCCCCATGCGAGTTCCTCGGGGGCCTCTCGGGATTCCTCTCCCGTCGATGCCGGGGCCTAAGACCTTGTGTGGAGTCGGGGCCGGAACCTGAGGATTCCTCTCCAGTGCTGACATGGATCTTGGGGTACTTCTGGAGTCTCCCCAGGGGAGTCAGTCCTCGTCTCGAATGCGGGCATGCACTTGCGCTTTCCTCCAGAGCGGTAGCAGCAGTGTCACGCAGTCCGCCGCGTGGATCAAAGGATCTATGGTTTTCCCTCGAGTCTTTCCCACGAGGCTTTCCCACGAGGCTTTCCCACAGGGCTGTCCCACGTGCACACGTGGTGGGAGTCGATCCTCGGCTTGAACGTCAAGGCAGTGCAGGGAAAACAGGTTCCTCGGGCATGGACTGAAACATCTGGGGGACTCGTGGAATGGTGGCACGACCCTAGAGTTCCTCTCGCCTTTCCTGTGGAGAGCGCCTCCTCTTGAGATGCGACGGGAACGCCGGGAAATCTTTCCCTACGAAACAGGGAAAGGATCCCTCATCTCGAGCTAGGAGGCGGAAACGGGGCTCCCCTGGATGTGTGCGGGACCCACGTGCTTCCTCTCGAGTGGAGACGGGTATGTCGGGGAACTTCTTGAGTTGCAGCAAGGGTGTGAAGGACCCTTTGGAAGGGCCAGTTGTTAGACGTGATTAGCCTCGAGAAGCCTCAGCGGAAATGGGCCTCATCTCGCCTGGAGGGCAAAACCTCCTGGATTTTCTCGAGTTGCGGCAGGTGCTCTCGACTTACGACGGGGACCTCAGGGACCCGCTCTGGTGGCCTCAGGAAAGGCCAGTCCCCATGCGAGTTCCTCGGGGGCGTCTCGGGATTCCTCTCCCGTCTATGCCGGGGCCTAAGACCTTGTGTGGAGTCGGGGCCGGAACCTGAGGATTCCTCTCCAGTGCTGACATGGATCTTGGGGTACTTCTGGAGTCTCCCCAGGGGAGTCTGTCCTCGTCTCGAATGCGGGCATGCACTTGCGCTTTCCTCCAGAGCGGTAGCAGCAGTGTCACGCAGTCCGCCGCGTGGATCAAAGGATCTATGGTTTTCCCTCGAGTCTTTCCCACGAGGCTTTCCCACGAGGCTTTCCCACAGGGCTGTCCCACGTGCACACGTGGTGGGAGTCGATCCTCGGCTTGAACGTCAAGGCAGTGCAGGGAAAACAGGTTCCTCTGGAATGGACTGACACATCTGGGGGACTCTTGGAATGGTGGCATGACCCTGGAGTTCCTCTCGCCTTTCCTGTGGAGAGCGCCTCCTCTTGAGATGCGACGGGAACACCGGGAATTCTTTCCCTACGAAACAGGGAAAGGATCCCTCAACTCGAGCTAGGAGGCGGAAACGGGGCTCCCCTGGATGTGTGCGGGACACCACGTGCTTCCTCTCGAGTGCAGACGGGTATGTCGGGGAACTTCTTGAGTTGCAGCAATGGTGTGAAGGACCCTTTGGAAGTTCCAGTGGTTAGATGTGATTGGCCTCGAGAAGCCTCAGCGGAAATGGGCCTCATCTCGCCTGGAGGGCAAAACCTCCTGGATTTTCTCGAGTTGCGGCAGGTGCTCTCGACTTAAGACGGGGACCTCAGGGACCCGCTCTGGTGGCCTCAGGAAAGGCCAGTCCCCATGCGAGTTCCTCGGGGGCCTCTCGGGATTCCTCTCCCGTCGATGCCGGGGCCTAAGACCTTGTGTGGAGTCGGGGCCGGAACCTGAGGATTCCTCTCCAGTGCTGACATGGATCTTGGGGTACTTCTGGAGTCTCCCCAGGGGAGTCAGTCCTCGTCTCGAATGCGGGCATGCACTTGCGCTTTCCTCCAGAGCGGTAGCAGCAGTGTCACGCAGTCCGCCGCGTGGATCAAAGGATCTATGGTTTTCCCTCGAGTCTTTCCCACGAGGCTTTCCCACGAGGCTTTCCCACAGGGCTGTCCCACGTGCACACGTGGTGGGAGTCGATCCTCGGCTTGAACGTCAAGGCAGTGCAGGGAAAACAGGTTCCTCTGGAATGGACTGACACATCTGGGGGACTCTTGGAATGGTGTCTCGACCCTGGAGTTCCTCTCGCCTTTCCTGTGGAGAGCGCCTCCTCTTGAGATGCGACGGGAACGCCGGGAATTCTTTCCCTACGAAACAGGGAAAGGATCCCTCATTTCGAACTTGGAGGCGGAAACGGGGCTCCCCTGGATGTGTGCGGGACACCACGTGCTTCCTCTCGAGTGCAGACGGGTATGTCGGGGAACTTCTTGAGTTGCAGCAAGGGTGTGAAGGACCCTTTGGAAGTTCCAGTGGTTAGACGTGATTAGCCTCGAGAAGCCTCAGCGGAAATGGGCCTCATCTCGCCTGGAGGGCAAAACCTCCTGGATTTTCTCGAGTTGCGGCAGGTGCTCTCGACTTACGACGGGGACCTCAGGAACCCGCTCTGGTGGCCTCAGGAAAGGCCAGTCCCCATGCGAGTTCCTCGGGGGCCTCTCGGGATTCCTCTCCCGTCGATGCAGGGGCCTAAGACCTTGTGTGGAGTCGGGGCCGGAACCTGAGGATTCCTCTCCAGGGGTGACATGGATCTTGGGGTACTTCTGGAGTCTCCCCAGGGGAGTCAGTCCTCATCTCGAATGCGGGCATGCACTTGCGCTTTCCTCGAGAGCGGTAGCAGCAGTGTCACGCAGTCCGCCGCGTGGATCAAAGGATCTATGGTTTTCCCTCGAGTCTTTCCCACGAGGCTTTCCCACGAGGCTTTCCCACAGGGCTGTCCCACGTGCACACGTGGTGGGAGTCGATCGTCGGCTTGAACGTCAAGGCAGTGCAGGGAAAACAGGTTCCTCTGGAATGGACTGACACATCTGGGGGACTCTTGGAATGGTGGCACGACCCTGGAGTTCCTCTCGCCTTTCCTGTGGAGAGCGCCTCCTCTTGAGATGCGACGGGAACGCCGGGAATTCTTTCCCTACGAAACAGGGAAAGGATCCCTCATCTCGAGCTAGGAGGCGGAAACGGGGCTCCCCTGGATGTGTGCGGGACCCACGTGCTTCCTCTCGCGTGGAGACGGGTATGTCGGGGAACTTCTTGAGTTGCAGCAAGGGTGTGAAGGACCCTTTGGAAGTTCCAGTGGTTAGATGTGATTGGCCTCGAGAAGCCTCAGCGGAAATGGGCCTCATCTCGCCTGGAGGGCAAAACCTCCTGGATTTTTTTGAGTTGCGGTAGGTGCTCTCGACTTACGACAGGGACCTCAGGGACCCGCTCTGGTGGCCTCAGGAAAGGCCAGTCCCCATGCGAGTTCCTCGAGGGCCTCTCGGGATTCCTCTCCCGTCGATGCCGGGGCCTAAGACCTTGTGTGGAGTCGGGGCCGGAACCTGAGGATTCCTCTCCAGTGCTTACATGGATCTTGGGGTACTTCTGGAGTCTCCCCAGGGGAGTCAGTCCTCGTCTCGAATGCGGGCATGCACTTGCGCTTTCCTCCAGAGCGGTAGCAGCAGTGTCACGCAGTCCGCCGCGTGGATCAAAGGATCTATGGTTTTCCCTCGAGTCTTTCCCACGAGGCTTTCCCACGAGGCTTTCCCACAGGGCTGTCCCACGTGCACACGTGGTGGGAGTCGATCCTCGGCTTGAACGTCAAGGCAGTGCAGGGAAAACAGGTTCCTCGGGAATGGACTGACACATCTGGGGGACTCGTGGAATGGTGGCACGACCCTAGAGTTCCCCTCGCCTTTCCTGTGGAGAGCGCCTCCTCTTGAGATGCGACGGGAACGCCGGGAAATCTTTCCCTACGAAACAGGGAAAGGATCCCTCATCTCGAGCTAGGAGGCGGAAACGGGGCTCCCCTGGATGTGTGCGGGACCCACGTGCTTCCTCTGGAGTGGAGACGGGTATGTCGGGGAACTTCTTGAGTTGCAGCAAGGGTGTGAAGGACCCTTTGGAAGTTCCAGTGGTTAGACGTGATTAGCCTCGAGAAGCCTCAGCGGAAATGGTCCTCATCTCGCCTGGAGGGCAAAACCTCCTGGATTTTCTCGAGTTGCGGCAGGTGCTCTCGACTTACGACGGGGACCTCAGGGACCCGCTCTGGTGGCCTCAGGAAAGGCCAGTCCCCATGCGAGTTCCTCGGGGGCCTCTGGGGATTCCTCTCCGTCGATGCCGGGGCCTAAGACCTTGTGTGGAGTCGGGGCCGGAACCTGAGGATTCCTCTCCAGTGCTGACATGGATCTTGGGGTACTTCTGGAGTCTCCCCAGGGGAGTCAGTCCTCGTCTCGAATGCGGGCATGCACTTGCGCTTTCCTCCAGAGCTGTAGCAGCCGTGTAACGCAGTCCGCCGCGTGGATCAAAGGATCTATGGTTTTCCCTCGAGTCTTTCCCACGAGGCTTTCCCACGAGGCTTTCCCACAGGGCTGTCCCACGTGCACACGTGGTGGGAGTCGATCCTCGGCTTGAACGTCAAGGCAGTGCAGGGAAAACAGGTTCCTCTGGAATGGACTGACACATCTGGGGGACTCTTGGAATGGTGTCTCGACCCTGGAGTTCCTCTCGCCTTTCCTGTGGAGAGCGCCTCCTCTTGAGATGCGACGGGAACGCCAGGAATTCTTTTCCTACGAAACAGGGAAAGGATCCCTCATCTCGAGCTAGGAGGCGGAAACGGGGCTCCCCTGGATGTGTGCGGGACCCACGTGCTTCCTCTCGAGTGGAGACGGGTATGTCGGGGAACTTCTTGAGTTGAAGCAAGGGTGTGAAGGACCCTTTGGAAGTTCCAGTGGTTAGACGTGATTAGCCTCGAGAAGCCTCAGCGGAAATGGGCCTCATCTCGCCTGGAGGGCAAAACCTCCTGGATTTTCTCGAGTTGCGGCAGGTGCTCTCGACTGACGACGGGGACCTCAGGGACCCGCTCTGGTGGCCTCAGGAAAGGCCAGTCCCCATGCGAGTTCCTCGGGGGCCTCTCGGGATTCCTCTCCCGTCGATGCCGGGGCCTAAGACCTTGTGTGGAGTCGGGGCCGGAACCTGCGGATTCCTCTCCAGTGCTGACATGGATCTTGGGGTACTTCTGGAGTCTCCCCAGGGGAGTCAGTCCTCGTCTCGAATGCGGGCATGCACTTGCGCTTTCCTCCAGAGCGGTAGCAGCAGTGTCACGCAGTCCGCCGCGTGGATCAAAGGATCTATGGTTTTCCCTCGAGTCTTTCCCACGAGGCTTTCCCACGAGGCTTTCCCACAGGGCTGTCCCACGTGCACACGTGGTGGGAGTCGATCCTCGGCTTGAACGTCAAGGCAGTGCAGGGAAAACAGGTTCCTCGGGAATGGACTGAAACATCTGGGGGACTCTTGGAATGGTGTCTCGACCCTGGAGTTCCTCTCGCCTTTCCTGTGGAGAGCGCCTCCTCTTGAGATGCGACGGGAACGCCAGGAATTCTTTTCCTACGAAACAGGGAAAGGATCCCTCATCTCGAGCTAGGAGGCGGAAACGGGGCTCCCCTGGATGTGTGCGGGACCCACGTGCTTCCTCTCGAGTGGAGACGGGTATGTCGGGGAACTTCTTGAGTTGCAGCAAGGGTGTGAAGGACCCTTTGGAAGTTCCAGTGGTTAGACGTGATTAGCCTCGAGAAGCCTCAGCGGAAATGGGCCTCATCTCGCCTGGAGGGCAAAACCTCCTGGATTTTCTCGAGTTGCGGCAGGTGCTCTCGACTGACGACGGGGACCTCAGGGACCCGCTCTGGTGGCCTCAGGAAAGGCCAGTCCCCATGCGAGTTCCTCGGGGGCCTCTCGGGATTCCTCTCCCGTCGATGCCGGGGCCTAAGACCTTCTGTGGAGTCGGGGCCGGAACCTGAGGATTCCTCTCCAGTGCTGACATGGATCTTGGGGTACTTCTGGAGTCTCCCCAGGGGAGTCAGTCCTCGTCTCGAATGCGGGCATGCACTTGCGCTTTCCTCCAGAGCGGTAGCAGCAGTGTCACGCAGTCCGCCGCGTGGATCAAAGGATCTATGGTTTTCCCTCGAGTCTTTCCCACGAGGCTTTCCCGCGAGGCTTTCCCACAGGGCTGTCCCACGTGCACACGTGGTGGGAGTCGATCCTCGGCTTGAACGTCAAGGCAGTGCAGGGAAAACAGGTTCCTCGGGAATGGACTGAAACATCTGGGGGACTCGTGGAATGGTGGCACGACCCTAGAGTTCCTCTCGCCTTTCCTGTGGAGAGCGCCTCCTCTTGAGATGCGACGGGAACGCCGGGAAATCTTTCCCTACGAAACAGGGAAAGGATCCCTCATCTCGAGCTAGGAGGCGGAAACGGGGCTCCCCTGGATGTGTGCGGGACCCACGTGCTTCCTCTCGAGTGGAGACGGGTATGTCGGGGAACTTCTTGAGTTGCAGCAAGGGTGTGAAGGACCCTTTGGAAGTTCCAGTGGTTAGACCTGATTAGCCTCGAGAAGCCTCAGCGGAAATGGGCCTCATCTCGCCTGGAGGGCAAAACCTCCTGGATTTTCTCGAGTTGCGGCAGGTGCTCTCGACTTACGACGGGGACCTCAGGGACCCGCTCTGGTGGCCTCAGGAAAGGCCAGTCCCCATGCGAGTTCCTCGGGGGCGTCTCGGGATTCCTCTCCCGTCTATGCCGGGGCCTAAGACCTTGTGTGGAGTCGGGGCCGGAACCTGAGGATTCCTCTCCAGTGCTGACATGGATCTTGGGGTACTTCTGGAGTCTCCCCAGGGGAGTCTGTCCTCGTCTCGAATGCGGGCATGCACTTGCGCTTTCCTCCAGAGCGGTAGCAGCAGTGTCACGCAGTCCGCCGCGTGGATCAAAGGATCTATGGTTTTCCCTCGAGTCTTTCCCACGAGGCTTTCCCACGAGGCTTTCCCACAGGGCTGTCCCACGTGCACACGTGGTGGGAGTCGATCCTCGGCTTGAACGTCAAGGCAGTGCAGGGAAAACAGGTTCCTCTGGAATGGACTGACACATCTGGGGGACTCTTGGAATGGTGGCATGACCCTGGAGTTCCTCTCGCCTTTCCTGTGGAGAGCGCCTCCTCTTGAGATGCGACGGGAACACCGGGAATTCTTTCCCTACGAAACAGGGAAAGGATCCCTCAACTCGAGCTAGGAGGCGGAAACGGGGCTCCCCTGGATGTGTGTGGGACACCACGTGCTTCCTCTCGAGTGCAGACGGGTATGTCGGGGAACTTCTTGAGTTGCAGCAATGGTGTGAAGGACCCTTTGGAAGTTCCAGTGGTTAGATGTGATTGGCCTCGAGAAGCCTCAGCGGAAATGGGCCTCATCTCGCCTGGAGGGCAAAACCTCCTGGATTTTCTCGAGTTGCGGCAGGTGCTCTCGACTTACGACGGGGACCTCAGGGACCCCCTCTGGTGGCCTCAGAAAAGGCCAGTCCCCATGCGAGTTCCTCGGGGGCCTCTGGGTATTACTCTCCGTCGATGCCGGGGCCTAAGACCTTGTGTGGAGTCGGGGCCGGAACCTGAGGATTCCTCTCCAGTGCTGACATGGATCTTGGGGTACTTCTGGAGTCTCCCCAGGGGAGTCAGTCCTCGTCTCGAATGCGGGCATGCACTTGCGCTTTCCTCCAGAGCGGTAGCAGCAGTGTCACGCAGTCCGCCGCGTGGATCAAAGGATCTATGGTTTTCCCTCGAGTCTTTCCCACGAGGCTTTCCCACGAGGCTTCCCCACAGGGCTGTCCCACGTGCACACGTGGTGGGAGTCGATCCTCGGCTTGAACGTCAAGGCAGTGCAGGGAAAACAGGTTCCTCTGGAATGGACTGACACATCTGGGGGACTCTTGGAATGGTGTCTCGACCCTGGAGTTCCTCTCGCCTTTCCTGTGGAGAGCGCCTCCTCTTGAGATGCGACGGGAACGCCGGGAATTCTTTTCCTACGAAACAGGGAAAGGATCCCTCATCTCGAGCTAGGAGGCGGAAACGGGGCTCCCCTGGATGTGTGCGGGACCCACGTGCTTCCTCTCGAGTGGAGACGGGTATGTCGGGGAACTTCTTGAGTTGCAGCAAGGGTGTGAAGGACCCTTTGGAAGTTCCAGTGGTTAGACGTGATTAGCCTCGAGAAGCCTCAGCGGAAATGGGCCTCATCTCGCCTGGAGGGCAAAACCTCCTGGATTTTCTCGAGTTGCGGCAGGTGCTCTCGACTTACGACGGGGACCTCAGGGACCCGCTCTGGTGGCCTCAGGAAAGGCCAGTCCCCATGCGAGTTCCTCGGGGGCCTCTCGGGATTCCTCTCCCGTCGATGCCGGGGCCTAAGACCTTGTGTGGAGTCGGGGCCGGAACCTGAGGATTCCTCTCCAGGGCTGACATGGATCTTGGGGTACTTCTGGAGTCTCCCAAGGGGAGTCAGTCCTCGTCTCGAATGCGGGCATGCACTTGCGCTTTCCTCCAGAGCGGTAGCAGCAGTGTCACGCAGTCTGCCGCGTGGATCAAAGGATCTATGGTTTTCCCTCGAGTCTTTCCCACGAGGCTTTCCCACGAGGCTTTCCCACAGGGCTGTCCCACGTGCACACGTGGTGGGAGTCGATCCTCGGCTTGAACGTCAAGTCAGTGCAGGGAAAACAGGTTCCTCTGGAATGGACTGACACATCTGGGGGACTCTTGGAATGGTGTCTCGACCCTGGAGTTCCTCTCGCCTTTCCTGTGGAGAGCGCCTCCTCTTGAGATGCGACGGGAACGCCGGGAATTCTTTCCCTACGAAACAGGGAAAGGATCCCTCATTTCGAACTAGGAGGCGGAAACGGGGCTCCCCTGGATGTGTGCGGGACCCACGTGCTTCCTCTCGAGTGCAGACGGGTATGTCGGGGAACTTCTTGAGTTGCAGCAAGGGTGTGAAGGATCCTTTGGAAGTTCCAGTGGTTAGACGTGATTAGCCTCGAGAAGCCTCAGCTGAAATGGGCCTCATCTCGCCTGGAGGGCAAAACCTCCTGGATTTTCTCGAGTTGCGGCAGGTGCTCTCGACTTACGACGGGGACCTCAGGGACCCGCTCTGGTGGCCTCAGGAAAGGCCAGTCCCCATGCGAGTTCCTCGGGGGCCTCTCGGGATTCCTCTCCCGTCGATGCAGGGGCCTAAGACCTTGTGTGGAGTCGGGGCCGGAACCTGAGCATTCCTCTCCAGGGCTGACATGGATCTTGGGGTACTTCTGGAGTCTCCCCAGGGGAGTCAGTCCTCGTCTCGAATGCGGGCATGCACTTGCGCTTTCCTCCAGAGCGGTAGCAGCAGTGTCACGCAGTCCGCCGCGTGGATCAAAGGATCTATGGTTTTCCCTCGAGTCTTTCCCACGAGGCTTTCCCACGAGGCTTTCCCACAGGGCTGTCCCACGTGCACACGTGGTGGGAGTCGATCGTCGGCTTGAACGTCAAGGCAGTGCAGGGAAAACAGGTTCCTCTGGAATGGACTGACACATCTGGGGGACTCTTGGAATGGTGGCACGACCCTGGAGTTCCTCTCGCCTTTCCTGTGGAGAGCGCCTCCTCTTGAGATGCGACGGGAACGCCGGGAATTCTTTCCCTATGAAACAGGGAAAGGATCCCTCATCTCGAGCTAGGAGGCGGAAACGGGGCTCCCCTGGATGTGTGCGGGACCCACGTGCTTCCTCTCGAGTGGAGACGGGTATGTCGGGGAACTTCTTGAGTTGCAGCAAGGGTGTGAAGGACCCTTTGGAAGTTCCAGTGGTTAGATGTGATTGGCCTCGAGAAGCCTCAGCGGAAATGGGCCTCATCTCGCCTGGAGGGCAAAACCTCCTGGATTTTTTTGAGTTGTGGTAGGTGCTCTCGACTTACGACGGGGACCTCAGGGACCCGCTCTGGTGGCCTCAGGAAAGGCCAGTCCCCATGCGAGTTCCTCGGGGGCCTCTGGGGATTCCACTCCCGTCGATGCCGGGGCCTAAGACCTTGTGTGGAGTCGGGGCCGGAACCTGAGGATTCCTCTCCAGTGCTGACATGGATCTTGGGGTACTTCTGGAGTCTCCCCAGGGGAGTCAGTCCTCGTCTCGAATGCGGGCATGCACTTGCGCTTTCCTCCAGAGCGGTAGCAGCAGTGTAACGCAGTCCGCCGCGTGGATCAAAGGATCTATGGTTTTCCCTCGAGTCTTTCCCAAGAGGCTTTCCCACGAGGCTTTCCCACAGGGCTGTCCCACGTGCACACGTGGTGGGAGTCGATCCTCGGCTTGAACGTCAAGGCAGTGCAGGGAAAACAGGTTCCTCGGGAATGGACTGACACATCTGGGGGACTCGTGTAATGGTGGCACGACCCTAGAGTTCCTCTCGCCTTTCCTGTGGAGAGCGCCTCCTCTTGAGATGCGACGGGAACGCCGGGAAATCTTTCCCTACGAAACAGGGAAAGGATCCCTCATCTCGAGCTAGGAGGCGGAAACGGGGCTCCCCTGGATGTGTGCGGGACCCACGTGCTTCCTCTCGAGTGGAGACGGGTATGTCGGGGAACTTCTTGAGTTGCAGCAAGGGTGTGAAGGACCCTTTGGAAGTTCCAGTGGTTAGACGTGATTAGCCTCGAGAAGCCTCAGCGGAAATTGGCCTCATCTCGCCTGGAGGGCAAAACCTCCTGGATTTTCTCGAGTTGCGGCAGGTGCTCTCGACTTACGACGGGGACCTCAGGGACCCGCTCTGGTGGCCTCAGGAAAGGCCAGTCCCCATGCGAGTTCCTTGGGGGCGTCTCGGGATTCCTCTCCCGTCGATGCCGGGGCCTAAGACCTTGTGTGGAATCGGGGCCAGAACCTGAGGATTCCTCTCCAGTGCTGACATGGATCTTGGGGTACTTCTGGAGTCTCCCCAGGGGAGTCAGTCCTCGTCTCGAATGCGGGCATGCACTTGCGCTTTCCTCGAGAGCGGTAGCAGCAGTGTCACGCAGTCCGCCGCGTGGATCAAAGGATCTATGGTTTTCCCTCGAGTCTTTCCCACGAGGCTTTCCCACGAAGCTTTCCCACAGGGCTGTCCCACGTGCACACGTGGTGGGAGTCGATCCTCGGCTTGAACGTCAAGGCAGTGCAGGGAAAACAGGTTCCTCTGGAATGGACTGACACATCTGGGGACTCTTGGAATGGTGGCACGACCCTGGAGTTCCTCTCGCCTTTCCTGTGGAGAGCGCCTCCTCTTGAGATGCGACGGGAACGCCGGGAATTCTTTTCCTACGAAACAGGGAAAGGATCCCTCATCTCGAGCTAGGAGGCGGAAACGGGGCTCCCCTGGATGTGTGCGGGACCCACGTGCTTCCTCTCGAGTGGAGACGGGTATGTTGGGGAACTTCTTGAGTTGCAGCAAGGGTGTGAAGGACCCTTTGGAAGTTCCAGTGGTTAGACGTGATTAGCCTCGAGAAGCCTCAGCGGAAATGGGCCTCATCTCGCCTGGAGGGCAAAACCTCCTGGATTTTCTCGAGTTGCGGCAGGTGCTCTCGACTGACGACGGGGACCTCAGGGACCCGCTCTGGTGGCCTCAGGAAAGGCCAGTCCCCATGCGAGTTCCTCGGGGGCCTCTCGGGATTCCTCTCCCGTCGATGCCGGGGCCTAAGACCTTGTGTGGAGTCGGGGCCGGAACCTGAGGATTCCTCTCCAGTGCTGACATGCATCTTGGGGTACTTCTGGAGTCTCCCCAGGGGAGTCAGTCCTCGTCTCGAATGCGGGCATGCACTTGCGCTTTCCTCCATAGCGGTAGCAGCAGTGTCACGCAGTCCGCCGCGTGGATCAAAGGATCTATGGTTTTCCCTCGAGTCTTTCCCACGAGGCTTTCCCACGAGGCTTTCCCACAGGGCTGTCCCACGTGCACACGTGGTGGGAGTCGATCCTCGGCTTGAACGTCAAGGCAGTGCAGGGAAAACAGGTTCCTCGGGAATGGACTGAAACATCTGGGGGACTCGTGGAATGGTGGCACGACCCTAGAGTTCCTCTCGCCTTTCCTGTGGAGAGCGCCTCCTCTTGAGATGCGACGGGAACGCCGGGAAATCTTTCCCTACGAAACAGGGAAAGGATCCCTCATCTCGAGCTAGGAGGCGGAAACGGGGCTCCCCTGGATGTGTGCGGGACACACGTGCTTCCTCTCGAGTGGAGACGGGTATGTCGGGGAACTTCTTGAGTTGCAGCAAGGGTGTGAAGGACCCTTTGGAAGTTCCAGTGGTTAGACCTGATTAGCCTCGAGAAGCCTCAGCGGAAATGGGCCTCATCTCGCCTGGAGGGCAAAACCTCCTGGATTTTCTCGAGTTGCGGCAGGTGCTCTCGACTTACGACGGGGACCTCAGGGACCCGCTCTGGTGACCTCAGGAAAGGCCAGTCCCCATGCGAGTTCCTCGGGGGCGTCTCGGGATTCCTCTCCCGTCTATGCCGGGGCCTAAGACCTTGTGTGGAGTCGGGGCCGGAACCTGAGGATTCCTCTCCAGTGCTGACATGGATCTTGGGGTACTTCTGGAGTCTCCCCAGGGGAGTCTGTCCTCGTCTCGAATGCGGGCATGCACTTGCGCTTTCCTCCAGAGCGGTAGCAGCAGTGTCACGCAGTCCGCCGCGTGGATCAAAGGATCTATGGTTTTCCCTCGAGTCTTTCCCACGAGGCTTTCCCACGAGGCTTTCCCACAGGGCTGTCCCACGTGCACACGTGGTGGGAGTCGATCCTCGGCTTGAACGTCAAGGCAGTGCAGGGAAAACAGGTTCCTCTGGAATGGACTGACACATCTGGGCGACTCTTGGAATGGTGGCATGACCCTGGAGTTCCTCTCGCCTTTCCTGTGGAGAGCGCCTCCTCTTGAGATGCGACGGGAACACCGGGAATTCTTTCCCTACGAAACAGGGAAAGGATCCCTCAACTCGAGCTAGGAGGCGGAAACGGGGCTCCCCTGGATGTGTGCCGGACACCACGTGCTTCCTCTCGAGTGCAGACGGGTATGTCGGGGAACTTCTTGAGTTGCAGCAATGGTGTGAAGGACCCTTTGGAAGTTCCAGTGGTTAGATGTGATTGGCCTCGAGAAGCCTCAGCGGAAATGGGCCTCATCTCGCCTGGAGGGCAAAACCTCCTGGATTTTCTCGAGTTGCGGCAGGTGCTCTCGACTTACGACGGGGACCTCAGGGACCCGCTCTGGTGGCCTCAGGAAAGGCCAGTCCCCAAGCGAGTTCCTCGGGGGCCTCTCGGGATTCCTCTCCCGTCGATGCCAGGGCCTAAGTCCTTGTGTGGAGTCGGGGCCGGAACCTGAGGATTCCTCTCCAGTGCTGACATGGATCTTGGGGTACTTCTGGAGTCTCCCCAGGGGAGTCAGTCCTCGTCTCTAATGCAGGAATGCACTTGCGCTTTCCTCCAGAGCGGTAGCAGCAGTGTCACGCAGTCCGCCGCGTGGATCAAAGGATCTATGGTTTTCCCTCGAGTCTTTCCCACGAGGCTTTCCCACGAGGCTTTCCCACAGGGCTGTCCCACGTGCACACGTGGTGGGAGTCGATCCTCGGCTTGAACGTCAAGGCAGTGCAGGGAAAACAGGTTCCTCTGGAATGGACTGACACATCTGGGGGACTCTTGGAATGGTGGCACGACCCTGGAGTTCCTCTCGCCTTTCCTGTGGAGAGCGCCTCCTCTTGAGATGCAACGGGAACGCCGGGAATTCTTTCCCTACGAAACAGGGAAAGGATCCCTCATCTCGAGCTAGGAGGCGGAAACGGGGCTCCCCTGGATGTGTGCGGGACCCACGTGCTTCCTCTCAAGTGGAGACGGGTATGTCGGGGAACTTCTTGAGTTGCAGCAAGGGTGTGAAGGACCCTTTGGAAGTTCCAGTGGTTAGACCTGATTGGCCTCGAGAAGCCTCAGCGGAAATGGGCCTCATCTCGCCTGGAGGGCAAAACCTCCTGGATTTTTTTGAGTTGCGGTAGGTGCTCTCGACTTACGACGGGGACCTCAGGGACCCCCTCTGGTGGCCTCAGAAAAGGCCAGTCCCCATGCGAGTTCCTCGGGGGCCTCTGGGGATTACTCTCCGTCGATGCCGGGGCCTAAGACCTTGTGTGGAGTCGGGGCCGGAACCTGAGGATTCCTCTCCAGTGCTGACATGGATCTTGGGGTACTTCTGGAGTCTCCCCAGGGGAGTCAGTCCTCGTCTCGAATGCGGGCATGCACTTGCGCTTTCCTCCAGAGCGGTAGCAGCAGTGTCACGCAGTCCGCCGCGTGGATCAAAGGATCTATGGTTTTCCCTCGAGTCTTTCCCACGAGGCTTTCCCACGAGGCTTCCCCACAGGGCTGTCCCACGTGCACACGTGGTGGGAGTCGATCGTCGGCTTGAACGTCAAGGCAGTGCAGGGAAAACAGGTTCCTCTGGAATGGACTGACACATCTGGGGTACTCTTGGAATGGTGGCACGACCCTGGAGTTCCTCTCGCCTTTCCTGTGGAGAGCGCCTCCTCTTGAGATGCGACGGGAACGCCGGGAATTCTTTCCCTATGAAACAGGGAAAGGATCCCTCATCTCGAGCTAGGAGGCAGAAACAGGGCTCCCCTGGATGTGTGCGGGACCCACGTGCTTCCTCTCGAGTGGAGACGGGTATGTCGGGGAACTTCTTGAGTTGCAGCAAGGGTGTGAAGGACCCTTTGGAAGTTCCAGTGGTTAGATGTGATTGGCCTCGAGAAGCCTCAGCGGAAATGGGCCTCATTTCGCCTGGAGGGCAAAACCTCCTGGATTTTTTTGAGTTGCGGTAGGTGCTCTCGACTTACGACGGGGACCTCAGGGACCCGCTCTGGTGGCCTCAGGAAAGGCCAGTCCCCATGCGAGTTCCTCGGGGGCCTCTGGGGATTCCTCTCCCGTCGATGCCGGGGCCTAAGACCTTGTGTGGAGTCGGGGCCGGAACCTGAGGATTCCTCTCCAGTGCTGACATGGATCTTGGGGTACTTCTGGAGTCTCCCCAGGGGAGTCAGTCCTCGTCTCGAATGCGGGCATGCACTTGCGCTTTCCTCCAGAGCGGCAGCAGCAGTGTCACGCATTCCGCCGCATGGATCAAAGGATCTTTGGTTTTCCCTCGAGTCTTTCCCACGAAGCTTTCCCACGAGGCTTTCCCACAGGGCTGTCCCACGTGCACACGTGGTGGGAGTCGATCCTCGGTTTGAACGTCAAGGCAGTGCAGGGAAAACAGGTTCCTCGGGAATGGACTGACACATCTGGGGGACTCGTGGAATGGTGGCACGACCCTAGAGTTCCTCTCGCCTTTCCTGTGGAGAGCGCCTCCTCTTGAGATGCGACGGGAACGCCGGGAAATCTTTCCCTACGAAACAGGGAAAGGATCCCTCATCTCGAGCTAGGAGGCGGAAACGGGGCTCCCCTGTATGTGTGCGGGACCCACGTCCTTCCTCTCGAGTGGAGACGGGTATGTCGGGGAACTTCTTGAGTTGCAGCAAGGGTGTGAAGGACCCTTTGGAAGTTCCAGTGGTTAGACGTGATTAGCCTCGAGAAGCCTCAGCGGAAATGGGCCTCATCTCGCCTGGAGGGCAAAACCTCCTGGATTTTCTCGAGTTGCGGCAGGTGCTCTCGACTTAGGACGGGGACCTCAGGGACCCGCTCTGGTGGCCTCAGGAAAGGCCAGTCCCCATGCGAGTTCCTTGGGGGCCTCTCGGGATTCCTCTCCCGTCGATGCCGGGGCCTAAGACCTTGTGTGGAGTCGGGGCCGGAACCTGAGGATTCCTCTCCAGTGCTGACATGGATCTTGGGGTACTTCTGGAGTCTCCCCAGGGGAGTCAGTCCTCGTCTCGAATGCGGGCATGCACTTGCGCTTTCCTCCACAGCGGTAGCAGCAGTGTCACGCAGTCCGCCGCGTGGATCAAAGGATCTATGGTTTTCCCTCGAGTCTTTCCCACGAGGCTTTCCCACGAGGCTTTCCCACAGGGCTGTCCCACGTGCACACGTGGTGGGAGTCGATCCTCGGCTTGAACGTCAAGGCAGTGCAGGGAAAACAGGTTCCTCTGGAATGGACTGACACATCTGGGGGACTCTTGGAATGGTGGCATGACCCTGGAGTTCCTCTCGCCTTTCCTGTGGAGAGCGCCTCCTCTTGAGATGTGTCGGGAACGCCGGGAATTCTTTCCCTACGAAACAGGGAAAGGATCCCTCATCTCGAGCTAGGAGGCGGAAACGGGGCTCCCCTGGATGTGTCCGGGACGCACGTGCTTCCTCTCGAGTGGAGACGGGTATGTCGGGGAACTTCTTGAGTTGCAGCAAGGGTGTGAAGGACCCTTTGGAAGTTCCAGTGGTTAGACGTGATTAGCCTCGAGAAGCCTCAGCGGAAATGGGCCTCATCTCGCCTGGAGGGCAAAACCTCCTGGATTTTCTCGAGTTGCGGCAGGTGCTCTCGACTTACGACGGGGACCTCAGGGACCCGCTCTGGTGGCCTCAGGAAAGGCCAGTCCCCATGCGAGTTCCTCGGGGGCCTCTCGGGATTCCTCTCCCGTCGATGCCGGGGCCTAATACCTTGTGTGGAATCGGGGCCGGAACCTGAGGATTCCTCTCCAGTGCTGACATGGATCTTGGGGTACTTCTGGAGTCTCCCCAGGGGAGTCAGTCCTCGTCTCGAATGCGGGCATGCACTTGCGCTTTCCTCCAGAGCGGTAGCAGCAGTGTCACGCAGTCCGCCGCGTGGATCAAAGGATCTATGGTTTTCCCTCGAGTCTTTCCCACGAGGCTTTCCCACGAAGCTTTCCCACAGGGCTGTCCCACGTGCACACGTGGTGGGAGTCGATCCTCGGCTTGAACGTCAAGGCAGTGCAGGGAAAACAGGTTCCTCTGGAATGGACTGACACATCTGGGGACTCTTGGAATGGTGGCACGACCCTGGAGTTCCTCTCGCCTTTCCTGTGGAGAGCGCCTCCTCTTGAGATGCGACGGGAACGCCGGGAATTCTTTCCCTACGAAACAGGGAAAGGATCCCTCATCTCGAGCTAGGTGGCGGAAACGGGGCTCCCCTGGATGTGTGCTTGACCCACGTGCTTCCTCTCGAGTGCAGACGGGTATGTCGGGGAACTTCTTGAGTTGCAGCAAAGGTGTGAAGGACCCTTTGGAAGTTCCAGTGGTTAAACGTGATTAGCCTCGAGAAGCCTCAGCGGAAATGGGCCTCATCTCGCCTGGAGGGCAAAACCTCCTGGATTTTCTCGAGTTGCGGCAGGTGCTCTCGACTTACGACGGGGACCTCAGGGACCCGCTCTGGTGGCCTCAGGAAAGGCCAGTCCCCAAGCGAGTTCCTCGGGGGCCTCTCGGGATTCCTCTCCCGTCGATGCCAGGGCCTAAGACCTTGTGTGGAGTCGGGGTCGGAACCTGAGGATTCCTCTCCAGTGCTGACATGGATCTTGGGGTACTTCTGGAGTCTCCCCAGGGGAGTCAGTCCTCGTCTCGAATGTGGGCATGCACTTGCGCTTTCCTCCAGAGCGGTAGCAGCAGTGTCACGCAGTCCGCCGCGTGGATCAAAGGATCTATGGTTTTCCCTCGAGTCTTTCCCAGGAGGCTTTCCCACGAGGCTTTCCCACAGGGCTGTCCCACGTGCACACGTGGTGGGAGTCGATCCTCGGCTTGAACGTCAAGGCAGTGCAGGGAAAACAGGTTCCTCTGGAATGGACTGACACATCTGGGGGACTCTTGGAATGGTGGCATGACCCTGGAGTTCCTCTCGCCTTTCCTGTGGAGAGCGCCTCCTCTTGAGATGTGTCGGGAACGCCGGGAATTCTTTCCCTACGAAACAGGGAAAGGATCCCTCATCTCGAGCTAGGAGGCGGAAACGGGGCTCCCCTGGATGTGTGCAGGACGCACGTGCTTCCTCTCGAGTGGAGACGGGTATGTCGGGGAACTTCTTGAGTTGCAGCAAGGGTGTGAAGGACCCTTTGGAAGTTCCAGTGGTTAGACGTGATTACCCTCGAGAAGCCTCAGCGGAAATGGGCCTCATCTCGCCTGGAGGCAAAACCTCCTGGATTTTCTCGAGTTGCGGCAGGTGCTCTCGACTTACGACGGGGACCTCAGGGACCCGCTCTGGTGGCCTCAGGAAAGGCCAGTCCCCATGCGAGTTCCTCGGGGGCCTCTCGGGATTCCTCTCCCGTCGATGCCGGGGCCTAAGACCTTGTGTGGATTCGGGGCCGGAACCTGAGGATTCCTCTCCAGTGCTGACATGGATCTTGGGGTACTTCTGGAGTCTCCCCAGGGGAGTCAGTCCTCGTCTCGAATGCGGGCATGCACTTGCGCTTTCCTCCAGAGCGGTAGCAGCAGTGTCACGCAGTCCGCCGCGTGGATCAAAGGATCTATGGTTTTCCCTCGAGTCTTTCCCACGAGGCTTTCCCACGAGGCTTTCCCACAGGGCAGTCCCACGTGCACACGTGGTGGGAGTGGATCCTCGGCTTGAACGTCAAGGCAGTGCAGGGAAAACAGGTTCCTCTGGAATGGACTGACACATCTGGGGGACTCTTGGAATGGTGGCACGACCCTGGAGTTCCTCTCGCCTTTCCTGTGGAGAGCGCCTCCTCTTGAGATGCGACGGGAACGCTGGAAATTCTTTCCCTAAGAAACAGGGAAAGGATCCCTCATCTCGAGCTAGGAGGCGGAAACGGGGCTCCTCTGGATGTGTACGGGACGCACGTGCTTCCTCTCGAGTGGAGACGGGTATGTCGGGGAACTTCTTGAGTTGCAGCAAGGGTGTGAAGGACCCTTTGGAAGTTCCAGTGGTTAGACGTGATTAGCCTCGAGAAGCCTCAGCGGAAATGGGCCTCATCTCGCCTGGAGGGCAAAACCTCCTGGATTTTCTCGAGTTGCGGCAGGTGCTCTCGACTTACGACGGGGACCTCAGGGACCCGCTCTGGAGGCCTGAGGAAAGGCCAGTCCCCATGCGAGTTCCTCGGGGGCCTCTCGGGATTCCTCTCCCGTCTATGCCGGGGCCTAAGACCTTGTGTGGAGTCGGGGCCGGAACCTGAGGATTCCTCTCCAGTGCTGACATGGATCTTGGGGTACTTCTGGAGTCTCCCCAGGGGAGTCAGTCCTCGTCTCGAATGTGGGCATGCACTTGCGCTTTCCTCCAGAGCGGTAGCAGCAGTGTCACGCAGTCCGCCGCGTGGATCAAAGGATCTATGGTTTTCCCTCGAGTCTTTCCCACGAGGCTTTCCCACGAGGCTTTCCCACAGGGCTGTCCCACGTGCACACGTGGTGGGAGTTGATCCTCGGCTTGAACGTCAAGGCAGTGCAGGGAAAACAGGTTTCTGTGGAATGGACTGACACATCTGGGGGACTCTTGGAATGGTGGCATGACCCTGGAGTTCCTCTCCCCTTTCCTGTGGAGAGCGCCTCCTCTTGAGATGCAACGGGAAAGCCGGGAATTCTTTCCCTACGAAACAGGGAAAGGATCCCTCATCTCGAGCTAGGAGGCGGAAACGGGGCTCCCCTGGATGTGTGCGGGACACCACGTGCTTCCTCTCGAGTGCAAACGGGTATGTTGGGGAACTTATTGAGTTGCAGCAAGGGTGTGAAGGACCCTTTGGAAGTTCCAGTGGTTAGATGTGATTGGCCTCGAGAAGCCTCAGCGGAAATGGGCCTCATCTCGCCTGGAGGGCAAAACCTCCTGGATTTTCTAGAGTTGCGGCAGGCGCTCTCGACTTACGACGGGGACCTCAGGGAACCGCTCTGGTGGCCTCAGGAAAGGCCAGTCCCCATGCGAGTTCCTCGGGGGCGTCTCGGGATTCCTCTCCCGTCGATGCCGGGGCCTAAGACCTTGTGTGGAGTCGGGGCCGGAACCTGAGGATTCCTCTCCAGTGCTGACATGGATCTTGGGGTACTTCTGGAGTCTCCCCAGGGGAGTCAGTCTTCGTCTCGTTTGCGGGCATGCATTGAGCTTTCCTCCAGAGCGGTAGCAGCAGTGTCACGCATTCCCCGTGTGGATCAAAGGGTCTATGGTTTTCCCTCGAGTCTTTCCCACGAGGCTTTCCCACGAGGCTTTCCCACAGGGCTGTCCCACGTGCACACGTGGTGGGAGTCGATCCTCGGCTTGAACGTCAAGGCAGTGCAGGGAAAACAGGTTCCTCTGGAATGGACTGACACATCTGGGGGACTCTTGGAATGGTGGCACGACCCTGGAGTTCCTCTCGCCTTTCCTGTGGAGAGCGCCTCCTCTTGAGATGCGACGGGAACGCCGGGAATTCTTTCCCTACGAAACAGGGAAAGGATCCCTCATCTCGAGCTAGGAGGCGGAAACGGGGCTCCCCTGGATGTGTGCGGGACCCCCGTGCTTCCTCTCGAGTGGAGACGGTATGTTGGGGAACTTATTGCATTGCAGCAAGGGTGTGAAGGACCCTTTGGAAGTTCCAGTGGTTAGACGTGATTAGCCTCGAGAAGCCTCAGCGGAAATGGGCCTCATCTCGCCTGGAGGGCAAAACCTCCTGGATTTTCTCGAGTTGCGGCAGGTGCTCTCGACTTACGACGGGGACCTCAGGGACCCGCTCTGGTGGCCTCAGGAAAGGCCAGTCCCCATGCGAGTTCCTCGAGGGCCTCTCGGGATTCCTCTCCCGTCGATGCCGGGGCCTAAGACCTTGTGTGGAGTCGGGCCGGAACCTGAGGATTCCTCTCCAGTGCTGACATGGATCTTGGGGTACTTCTGGAGTCTCCCCAGGGGAGTCAGTCCTCGTCTCGAATGCGGGCATGCACTTGCGCTTTCCTCCAGAGCGGTAGCAGCAGTGTCACGCAGTCCGCCGCGTGGATCAAAGGATCTATGGTTTTCCCTCGAGTCTTTCCCATGAGGCTTTCCCACGAGGCTTTCCCACAGGGCTGTCCCACGTGAACACGTGGTGGGAGTCGATCCTCGGTTTGAACGTCAAGTGCAGGGAAAACAGGTTCCTCTGGAATGGACTGACACATCTGGGGGACTCTTGGAATGGTGGCACGACCCTGGAGTTCCTCTCGCATTTCCTGTGGAGAGCGCCTCCTCTTGAGATGCGACGGGAACGCCGGGAATTCTTTCCCTACGAAACAGGGAAAGGATCCCTCATCTCGAGCTAGGAGGCGGAAACGGGGCTCCCCTGGATGTGTGCGGGACACCACATGCTTCCTCTCGAGTGGAGACGGGTATGTCGGGGAACTTCTTGAGTTGCAGCAAGGGTGTGAAGGACCCTTTAGAAGTACCAGTGGTTAGACGTGATTGGCCTCGAGAAGCCTCAGCGGAAATGGGCCTCATCTCGCCTGGAGGGCAAAACCTCCTGGATTTTCTCGAGTTGCGGCAGGTGCTCTCGACTTTCGACGGGGACCTCAGGGACCCGCTCTGGTGGCCTCAGGAAAGGCCAGTCCCCATGCGAGTTCCTCGGGGGCCTCTCGGGATTCCTCTCCCGTCGACGCCGGGGCCTAAGACCTTGTGTGGAATCGGGGCCGGAACCTGAGGATTCCTCTCCAGTGCTGACATGGATCTTGGGGTACTTCTGGAGTCTCCCCAGGGGAGTCAGTCCTCGTCTCGAATGCGGGCATGCACTTGCGCTTTCCTCCAGAGCGGTAGCAGCAGTGTCACGTAGTCCGCCGCGTGGATCAAAGGATCTATGGTTTTCCCTCGAGTATTTCCCACGAGGCTTTCCCACGAGGCTTTCCCACAGGGCTGTCCCACGTGCACACGTGGTGGGAGTCGATCCTCGGCTTGAACGTCAAGGCAGTGCAGGGAAAACAGGTTCCTCTGGAATGGACTGACACATCTGGGGGACTCTTGGAATGGTGTCACGACCCTGGAGTTCCTCTCGCGTTTCCTGTGGAGAGCGCCTCCTCTTGAGATGCGACGGGAACGCCGGGAATTCTTTCCCTACGAAACAGGGAAAGGATCCCTCATCTTGAGCTAGGAGGCGGAAACGGGGCTCCCCTGGATGTGTGCGGGACCCCACGTGCTTCCTCTCGAGTGGAGACGGGTATGTCGGGGAACTTCTTGAGTTGCAGCAATGGTGTGAAGGACCCTTTGGAAGTTCCAGTGGTTAGATGTGATTGGCCTCGAGAAGCCTCAGCGGAAATGGGCCTCATCTCGCCTGGAGGGCAAAACCTCCTGGATTTTCTCGAGTTCCGGCAAGTGCTCTCGTCTTACGACCGGGACCTCAGGGAACCGCTCTTGTGGCCTCAGGAAAGGCCAGTCCCCATGCGAGTTCCTCGGGGGCGTCTCGGGATTCCTCTCCCGTCGATGCCGGGGCCTAAGACCTTGTGTGGAGTCGGGGCCGGAACCTGAGGATTCCTCTCCAGTGCTGACATGGATCTTGGGGTACTTCTGGAGTCTCCCCAGGGGAGTCAGTCCTCGTCTCGAATGTGGGCATGCACTTGTGCTTTCCTCCAGAGCGGTAGCAACAGTGTCACGCAGTCCGCCGCGTGGATCAAAGGATCTATGGTTTTCCCTCGAGTCTTTCCCACGAGGCTTTCCCACGAGGCTTTCCCACAGGGCTGTCCCACGTGCACACGTGGTGGGAGTCGATCCTCGGCTTGAACGTCAAGGCAGTGCAGGGAAAACAGGTTCCTCTGGAATGGACTGACACATCTGGGGGACTCTTGGAATGGTGGCATGACCCTGGAGTTCCTCTCGCCTTTCCTGTGGAGAGCGCCTCCTCTTGAGATGCGACGGGAACGCCGGGAATTCTTTCCCTATGAAACAGGGAAAGGATCCCTCATCTCGAGCTAGGAGGCGGAAACGGGGCTCCCCTGGATGTGTGCGGGACACCACGTGCTTCCTCTCGAGTGCAGACGGGTATGTCGGGGAACTTCTTGAGTTGCAGCAAGGGTGTGAAGGACCCTTTGGAAGTTCCAGTGGTTAGATGTGATTGGCCTCGAGAAGCCTCAGCGGAAATGGGCCTCATCTCGCCTGGAGGGCAAAACCGCCTGGATTTTCTCGAGTTGCGGCAGGTGCTCTCGACTTACGACGGGGACCTCAGGGACCCGCTCTGGTGGCCTCAGGAAAGGCCAGTCCCCATGCGAGTTCCTCGGGGGCCTCTCGGGATTCCTCTCCCGTCGATGCCGGGGCCTAAGACCTTGTGTGGAGTCGGGGCCAGAACCTGAGGATTCCTCTCCAGTGCTGACATGGATCTTGGGGTACTTCTGGAGTCTCCCCAGGGGAGTCAGTCCTCGTCTCGAATGCGGGCATGCATTTGCGCTTTCCTCCAGAGCGGTAGCAGCAGTGTCACGCAGTCCGCCGCGTGGATCAAAGGATCTATGGTTTTCCCTCGAGTCTTTCCCACGAGGCTTTCCCACGAGGCTTTCCCACAGGGCTGTCCCACGTGCACACGTGGTGGGACTCGATCCTCGGCTTGAACGTCAAGGCAGTGCAGGGAAAACAGGCTCCTCTGGAATAGACTGACACATCTGGGGGACTCTTGGAATGGTGGCACGACCCTGGAGTTCCTCTCGCCTTTCCTGTGGAGAGCGCCTCCTCTTGAGATGCGACGGGAACGCCGGGAATTCTTTCCCTACGAAACAGGGAAAGGATCCCTCATCTCTAGCTAGGAGGCGGAAATGGGGCTCCCCTGGATTTGTGCGGGACCCCACGTGCTTCCTCTCGAGTGGAGACGGGTATGTCGGGGAACTTCTTGAGTTGCAGCAAGGATGTGAAGGACCCTTTGGAAGTTCCAGTGGTTAGATGTGATTGGCCTCGAGAAGCCTCAGCGGAAATGGGCCTCATCTCGCCTGGAGGAAAACCTCCTGGATTTTCTCGAGTTGCGGCAGGTGCTCTCGACTTACGACAGGGACCTTAGGGACACGCTCTGATGGCCTCAGGAAAGGCCAGTCCCCATGCGAGTTCCTCGGGGGCCTCTCGGGATTCCTCTCCCGTCGATGCCGGGGCCTAAGACCTTTTGTGGAGTCGGGGCCGGAACCTGAGGATTCCTCTCCAGTGCTGACATGGATCTTGGGGTACTTCTGGAGTCTCCCCAGGGGAGTCAGTCCTCGTCTCGAATGCGGGCATGCACTTGCGCTTTCCTCCAGAGCGGTAGCAGCAGTGTCACGCAGTCCGCCGCGTGGATCAAAGGATCTATGGTTTTCCCTCGAGTCTTTCCCACGAGGCTTTCCCACGAGGCTTTCCCACAGGGCTGTCCCAAGTGCACACGTGGTGGGAGTCAATCCTCGGCTTGAACGTCAAGGCAGTGCAGGGAAAACAGGTTCCTCTGGAATGGACTGACACATCTGGGGGACTCTTGGAATGGTGGCACCACCCTGGAGTTCTTCTCCCCTTTCCTGTGGAGAGCGCCTCCTCTTGAGATGCGACGGGAACGCCGGGAATTCTTTCCTTACGAAACAGGGAAAGGATCCCTCATCTCGAGCTAGGAGGCGGAAACGGGGCTCCCCTGGATGTGTGCGGGACCCCACGTGCTTCCTCTCGAGTGGAGACGGGTATGTCGGGGAACTTCTTGAGTTGCAGCAAGGGTGTGAAGGACCCTTTGGAAGTTCCAGTGGTTAGATGTGATTGGCCTCGAGAAGCCTCAGCGGCAATGGGCCTCATCTCGCCTGGAGGGCAAAACCTCCTGGATTTTCTCGAGTTGCGGCAGGTGCTCTCGACTTACGACGGGGACCTCAGGGACCCGCTCTGGTGGCCTCAGGAAAGGCCAGTCCCCATGTGAGTTCCTCGGGGGCCTCTCGGGATTCCTCTCCCGTCGAAGCCGGGGCCTAAGACCTTGTGTGGAGTCGGGGCCGGAACCTGAGGATTCCTCTCCAGTGCTGACATGGATCTTGGGGTACCTCTGGAGTCTCCCCAGGGGAGTCAGTCCTCGTCTCGAATGCGGGCATGCAATTGCGCTTTCCTCCAGAGCGGTAGCAGCAGTGTCACGCAGTCCGCCGCGTGGATCAAAGGATCTATGGTTTTCCCTCGAGTCTTTCCCACGAGGCTTTCCCACGAGGCTTTCCCACAGGGCTGTCCCACGTGCACACGTGGTGGGAGTCGATCCTCGGCTTGAACGTCAAGGCAGTGCAGGGAAAACAGGTTCCTCTGGAATGGACTGACACATCTGGGGGACTCTTGGAATGGTGGCATGACCCTGGAGTTCCTCTCGCCTTTCCTGTGGAGAGCGCCTCCTCTTGAGATGCGACGGGAACGCCGGGAATTCTTTCCCTACGAAACAGGGAAAGGATCCCTCATCTCGAGCTAGGAGGCGGAAACGGGGCTCCCCTGGATGTGTGCGGGACACCTCGTGCTTCCTCTCGAGTGCAGACGGGTATGTCGGGCAACTTATTGAGTTGCAGCAAGGGTGTGAAGGACCCTTTGGAAGTTCCAGTGGTTAGATGTGATTGGCCTCGAGAAGCCTCAGCGCCAATGGGCCTCATCTCGCCTGGAGGGCAAAACCTCCTGGATTTTCTCGAGTTGCGGCAGGTGCTCTCGACTTACGACGGGGACCTCAGGGACCCGCTCTGGTGGCCTCAGGAAAGGCCAGTCCCCATGCGAGTTCCTCGGGGGCCTCTGGGGATTCCTCTCCCGTCGATGCCGGGGCCTAAGACCTTGTGTGGAGTCGGGGCCGGAACCTGAGGATTCCTCTCCAGTGCTGACATGGATCTTGGGGTAATTCTGGAGTCTCCCCAGGGAAGTCAGTCCTCGTCTCGAATGCGGGCATGCACTTGTGCTTTCCTCCAGAGCGGTAGCAGCAGTGTCACGCAGTCCGCCGCGTGGATCAAAGGATCTATGGTTTTCCCTCGAGTCTTTCCGACGAGGCTTTCCCACGAGGCTTTCCCACAGGGCTGTCCCACGTGCACACGTGGTGGGAGTCGATCCTCGGCTTGAACGTCAAGGCAGTGCAGGGAAAACAGGTTCCTCTGGAATGGACTGAGACATCTGGGGGACTCTTGGAATGGTGGCACGACCCTGGAGTTCCTCTCGCCTTTCCTGTGGGGAGCGCCTCCTCTTGAGATGCGACGGGAACCCCGGAAATTCTTTCCCTACGAAACAGGGAAAGGATCCCTCATCTCGAGGTAGGAGGCGGAAACGGGGCTCCCCTGGATGTGTGCGGGAACCCACGTGCTTCCTCTTGAGTGGAGACGGGTATGTCGGGGAACTTCTTGAGTTGCAGCAAGGGTGTGAAGGACCCTTTGGAAGTTCCAGTGGTTAGAAGTGATTAGCCTCGAGAAGGATCAGCGGAAATGGGCCTCATTTCGCCTGGAGAGCAAAACCTCCTGGATTTTCTCTAGTTGCGGCAGGTGCTCTCGACTTACGACGGGGACCTCAGAGACCCGCTCTGGTGGCCTCAGGAAAGGCCTGTCCCCATGCGAGTTCCTCGGGTCCTCTCGGGATTCCTCTCCCGTCGATGCTGGGGCCTACGACCTTGTGTGGAGTCGGGGCCGGAACCTGAGGATTCCTCTCCAGTGCTGACATGGATCTTGGGGTACTTCTGGAGTCTCCCCAGGGGAGTCAGTCCTCGTCTCGAATGCGGGCATGCACTTGCGCTTTCCTCCAGAGCGGTAGCAGCAGTGTCACGCAGTCCACCACGTGGATCAAAGGATCTATGGTTTTCCCTCGAGTCTTTCCCACGAGGCTTTCCCACGAGGCTTTCCCACAGGGCTGTCCCACGTGCACACGTGTTGGGAGTAGATCCTCGGCTTGAATGTCAAGGCAGTGCAGGGAAACAGGTTCCTCTGGAATGGACTGACACATCTGGGGGTCTCTTGGAATGGTGGCACGACCCTGGAGTTCCTCTCGCCTTTCCTGTGGAGTGCGCCTCCTCTTGAGATGCGACGGGAATGCCGGGAATTCTTTCCCTACGAAACAGGGAAAGGATCCCTCATCTCGAGCTAGGAGGCGGAAACCGGGGTCCCCTCGATGTGTGCGGGACACCACTTGCTCCTCTCGAGTGGAGACGGGTATGTCGCGGAACTGCTTGAGTTGCAGCAAGGGTGTGAAGGACCCTTTGCAAGTTCCAGTGGTTAGATGTGATTAGCCTCGAGAAGCCTCATCGGAAATGGGCCTCATCTCGCTTGGAGGGCAAAACCTCCTGGATTTTCTCGAGTTGCGGCAGGTGCTCTCGACTTACGACGGGGACCTCAGGGACCCGCTCTGGTGGCCTCATTAAAGGCCAGTCCCCATGCGAGTTCCACGGGGGCCTCTGGGGATTCCTCTCCCGTCGATGCCGGGGCCTAAGACCTTGTGTGGAGTCGGGGCCGGAACCTGAGGATTCCTCTCCAGTGCTGACATGGATCTTGGGGTACTTCTGGAGTCTCCCCAGGGGAGTCAGTCCTCGTCTCGAATGCGGGCATGCACTTGCGCTTTCCTCCAGAGCGGTTGCAGCAGTGTCACGCAGACTGCCGTGTGGATCAAATGATCTATGGTTTTCCCTCGAGTCTTTCCCACGAGGCTTTCCCACGAGGCTTTCCCACAGGGCTGTCCCACGAGCACACGTGGTGGGAGTCGATCCTCGGCTTGAACGTCAAGGCAGTGCAGGGAAAACAGGTTCCTCTGTAATGGACTGACACATATGTGGTCTCTTGGAATGGTGGCACGACCCTGGAGTTCCTCTCGCCTTTCCTGTGGGAGTGCCTCCTCTTGAGATGCGACGGGAACGCCGGGAATTCTTTCCCTACGAAACAGGGAAAGGATCCCACATCTCGAGCTAGGAGGTGGAAACGGGGCTACCCTGGATGTGTGCGGGACCCTCGTGCTTCCTCTCGAGTGGAGACGGGTATGTTGGGGAACTTCTAGAGTTGCAGAAAGGGTGTGAAGGACGCTTTGGAAGTTCCAGTGGTTAGATGTGATTAGCCTCGAGAAGCCTCAGCGGAAATGGGCTTCATCTCCCCTGGAGGGCAAAATCTCCTGGATTTTATCGAGTTGCGGCAGGTGCTCTCGACTTACGACGGGGACCTCAGGGACCCGCTCTGGTGACCTCAGGAAAGGCCAGTCCCCATGCGAGTTCTTCGGGGGCCTCTCGGGATTCCTCTCCCGTCGATGCCGGGGCCTAAGACCTTGTGTGGAATCGGGGCGGGGACCTGAGGATTCCTCTCCAGTGCTGACATGGATCTTGGGGTACTTCTGGAGTCTCCCCAGGGGAGTCAGTCCTCGTCTCGAATGCGGGCATGCACTTGCGCTTTCCTCCAGAGCGGTAGCAGCAGTGTCACCCAGTCCGCCGCGTGGATCAAAGGACCTATGGTTTTCCCTCGAGTCTTTCCCACGAGGCTTTCCACAGGGCTGTCCCACGTGCACACGTGGTGGGAGTGGATCCTCGGCTTGAACGTCAAGGCAGTGCAGGGAAAACAGGTTCCTCTGGAATGGACTGACACATCTGGGGGACTCTTGGAATGGTGGCACGACCCTGGAGTTCCTCTCTCCTTTCCTGTGGAGAGCGCCTCCTCTTGAGATGCGACGGGAACGCCGGGAATTCTTTCCCTACGAAACAGGGAAAGGATCCCTCATCTCGAGCTAGGAGGCGGAAACGGGGCTCCCCTGGATGTGTGCGGGACACCACGTGCTTCCTCTCTAGTGGAGACGGGTATATCGGGAACTTCTTGAGTTGCAGCAAGGGTGTCAAGGACCCTTTGGAAGTTCCAGTGGTTAGACATGATTAGCCACGAGAAGCCTCAGCGGAAATGGGCCTCATCTCGCCTGGAGGGCAAAACCTCCTGGATTTTCTCGAGTTTCGGCAGGTGCTCTCGACTTATGACGGGGACCTCAGGGACCCGCTCTGGTGGCCTCAGGAAAGGCCAGTCCCCATGCGAGTTCCTCGGGGGCCTCTCAGGATTCCACTCCCGTCGATGCCGGGGCCTAAGACCTTGTGTGGAGTCGGGGCCGGAACCTGAGGATTCCTCTCCAGTGCTGACATGGATCTTGGGGTACTTCTGGAGTCTCCCCAGGGGAGTCAGTCCTAGTCTCGAATGCGGGCATGCACTTGCGCTTTCCTCCAGAGCGGTAGCAGCAGTGTCACGCAGTCCGCCGCGTGGATCAAAGGATCTATGGTTTTCCCTCGAGTCTTTCCCACGAGGCTTTCCCACAGGGCTGTTCCAAGTGCACACGTGGTGGGAGTCGATCCTCGGCTTGAACGTCAAGGCAGTGCAGGGAAAACAGGTTCCTCTGGAATGGACTGACACATCTGGGGGACTCTTGGAGTGGTGGCACGACCCTGGAGTTCCTCTCCCCTTTCCTGTGGAGAGCGCCTCCTCTTGAGATGCGACGGGAACGCCGGGAATTCTTTCCTTACGAAACAGGGAAAGGATCCCTCATCTCGAGCTAGGAGGCGGAAACGGGGCTCCCCTGGATGTGTGCGGGACCCCACGTGCTTCCTCTCGAGTGGAGACGGGTATGTCGGGGAACTTCTTGAGTTGCAGCAAGGGTGTGAAGGACCCTTTGGAAGTTCCAGTGGTTAGATGTGATTGGCCTCGAGAAGCCTCAGCGGCAATGGGCCTCATCTCGCCTGGAGGGCAAAACCTCCTGGATTTTCTCGAGTTGCGGCAGGTGCTCTCGACTTACGACGGGGACCTCAGGGACCCGCTCTGGTGGCCTCAGGAAAGGCCAGTCCCCATGCGAGTTCCTCGGGGGCCTCTCGGGATTCCTCTCCCGTCGATGCCGGGGCCTAAGACCTTGTGTGGAGTCGGGGCCGGAACCTGAGGATTCCTCTCCAGTGCTGACATGGATCTTGGGGTACTTCTGGAGTCTCCCCAGGGGAGTCAGTCCTCGTCTCGAATGCTGGCATGCACTTGCGCTTTCCTCCAGAGCGGTAGCAGCAGTGTCACGCAGTCCCCCGCGTGGATCAAAGCATCTATGGTTTTCCCTCGAGTCTTTCCCACGAGGCTTTCCCACGAGGCTTTCCCACAGGGCTGTCCCACGTGCACACGTGGTGGGAGTCGATCCTCGGCTTGAACGTCAAGGCAGTGCAGGGAAAACAGGTTCCTCTGGAATGGACTGACACATCTGGGGGACTCTTGGAATGGTGGCACGACCCTGGAGTTCCTCTCGCCTTTCCTGTGGAGAGCGCCTCCTCTTGAGATGCGACAGGAACGCCGGGAATTCTTTCCCTACGAAACAGGGAAAGGATCCCTCATCTCGAGCTAGGAGGCGGAAACGGGGCTCCCCTGGATATGTGCGGGACCCCACGTGCTTCCTCTCGAGTGGAGACGGGTATGTCGGGGAACTTCTTGAGTTGCAGCAATGGTGTGAAGGACCCTTTGGAAGTTCCAGTGGTTAGATGTGATTGGCCTCGAGAAGCCTCAGCGGAAAAGGGCCTCATCTCGCCTGGAGGGCAAAACCTCCTGGATTTTCTCGAGTTGCGGCAGGTGCTCTCGACTTACGACGGGGACCTCAGGGAACCGTTCTGGTGGCCTCAGGAAAGGCCAGTCCCCATGCGAGTTCCTCGTGGGCCTCTCGGGATTCCTCTCCCGTCGATGCCGGGGCCTAAGACCTTGTGTGGAGTCAGGGCCGGAACCTGAGGATTCCTCTCCAGTGCTGACATGGATCTTGGGGTACTTCTGGAGTCTCCCCAGGGGAGTCAGTCCTCGTCTCGAATGCGGGCATGCACTTGCGCTTTCCTCCAGAGCGAGAGCAGCAGTGTCACGCAGTCCGCCGCGTGGATCAAAGGATCTATGGTTTTCCCTCGAGTCTTTCCCACGAGGCTTTCCCACGAGGCTTTCCCACAGGGCTGTCCCACGTGCACACGTGGTGGGAGTCGATCCTCGGCTTGAACGTCAAGGCAGTGCAGGGAAAACAGGTTCCTCTGGAATGGACTGACACATCTGGGGGACTCTTGGAATGGTGGCACGACCCTGGAGTTCCTCTCGCCTTTCCTGTGGAGAGCGCCTCCTCTTGAGATGCGACGGGAACGCCGGGAATTCTTTCCCTACGAAACAGGGAAAGGATCCCTCATCTCGAGCTAGGAGGCGGAAACGGGGCTCCCCTGGATGTGTGCGAGACCCACGTGCTTCCTCTCGAGTGGAGACGGGTATGTCGGGGAACTTCTTGAGTTGCAGCAAGGGTGTGAAGGACCCTTTGGAAGTTCCAGTGGTTAGACGTGATTAGCCTCGAGAAGCCTCAGCGGAAATGGGCCTCATCTCGCCTGGAGGGCAAAACCTCCTGGATTTTCTCGAGTTGCGGAAGGTGCTCTCGACTTACGACGGGGACCTCAGGGACCCGCTCTGGTGGCCTCAGGAAAGGCCAGTCCCCATGCGAGTTCCTCGGGGGCCTCTCGGCATTCCTCTCCCGTCGATGCTGGGGCCTAAGACCTTGTGTGGAGTCGGGACCGGAACCTGAGGATTCCTCTCCAGTGCTGACATGGATCTTGGGGTACTTCTGGAGTCTCCCCAGGGGAGTCAGTCCTCGTCTCGAATGCGGGCATGCACTTGCGCTTTCCTCCAGAGCGGTAGCAGCAGTGTCACGCAGTCCGCCGCGTGGATCAAAGGATCTATGGTTTTCCCTCGAGTCTTTCCCACGAGGCTTTCCCACGAGGCTTTCCCACAGGGCTGTCCCACGTGCACACATGGTGGGAGTCGATCCTCGGCTTAAACGTCAAGGCAGTGCAGGGAAAACAGGTTCCTCTGGAATGGACTGACACATCTGGGGGACTCTTGGAATGGTGGCATGACCCTGGAGTTCCTCTCGCCTTTCCTGTGGAGAGCGCCTCCTCTTGAGATGCGACGGGAACGCCGGGAATTCTTTCCCTACGAAACAGGGAAAGGATCCCTCATCTCGAGCTAGGAGGCGGAAACGGGGCTCCCCTGGATGTGTGCGGGACACATCGTGCTTCCTCTGGAGTGCAGACGGGTATGTCGGGGAACTTCTTGAGTTGCAGCAAGGGTGTGAAGGACCCTTTGGAAGTTCCAGTGGTTAGATGTGATTGGCCTCGAGAAGCCTCAGCGGAAATGGGCCTCATCTCGCCTGGAGGGCAAAACCTCCTGGATTTTCTCGAGTTGCGGCAGGTGCTCTCGACTTACGACGGGGACCTCAGGGACACGCTCTGGTGGCCTCAGGAAGGGCCAGTCCCCATGCGAGTTCCTCGGGGGCCTCTCGGGATTCCTCTCCCGTCGATGCCGGGGCCTAAGACCTTGTGTGGAGTCGGGGCCTGAACCTGAGGATTCCTCTCCAGTGCTGACATGGATCTTGGGGTACTTCTGGAGTCTCCCCTGGGGAGTCAGTCCTCGTCTCGAATGCGGGCATGCACTTGCGCTTTCCTCCAGAGCGGTAGCAGCAGTGTCACGCAGTCCGCCGCGTGGATCAAAGGATCTATGGTTTTCCCTCGAGTCTTTCCCACGAGGCTTTCCCACGAGGCTTTCCACAGGGCTGTCCCACGTGCACACGTGGTGGGACTACATTCTCGGCTTGAACGTCAAGGCATTGCAGGGAAAACAGGTTCCTCTGGAATGGACTGACACATCTGGGGGACTCTTGGAATGGTGGCACGACCCTGGAGTTCCTCTCGCCTTTCCAGTGGAGAGCGCCTCCTCTTGAGATGTGACGGGAACGCCGGGAATTCTTTCCCTACGAAACAGGGAAAGGATCCCTCATCTCGAGCTAGGAGGCGGAAACGGGGCTCCCCTGGATGTTTGCGGGACCCCACGTGCTTCCTCTCGAGTGGAGACGAATATGTCGGGGAACTTCTTGAGTTGCAGCAAGGGTTTGAAGGACCCTTTGGAAGTTCCAGTGGTTAGATGTGATTGGCCTCGAGAAGCCTCAGCGGAAATGGGCCTCATCTCGCCTGGAGGGCAAAACCTCCTGGATTTTCTCGAGTTGCGGCAGGTGCTCTCGACTTACGATGGGGACCTCAGGGACCCGCTCTGGTGGCCTCAGGAAAGGCCAGTCCCCATGCGAGTTCCTCGGGGGCCTCTCGGGATTCCTCTCCCGTCGATGCCGGGGCCTAAGACCTTGTGTGGAGTCGGGGCCGGAACCTGAGGATTCCTCTCCAGTGCTGACATGGATCTTGGGGTACTTCTGGAGTCTCCCCAGGGGAGTCAGTCCTCGTCTCGAATGCGGGCATGCACTTGCGCTTTCCTCCAGAGCGGTAGCAGCAGTGTCACGCAGTCCGCCGCGTGGATCAAAGGATCTATGGTTTTCCCTCGAGTCTTTCCCACGAGGCTTTCCCACGAGGCTTTCCCACAGGGCTGTCCCACGTGCACACGTGGTGGGAGTCGATCCTCGGCTTGAACGTCAAGCAGTGCCTGGAAAACAGGTTCCTCTGGAATGGACTGACACATCTGGGGGACTCTTGGAATGGTGGCACGACCCTGGAGTTCCTCTCGCCTTTCCTGTGGAGAGCGCCTCCTCTTGAGATGCGACGGGAACGCCGGGAATTCTTTCCCTACGAAACAGGGAAAGGATCCCTCATCTCGAGCTAGGAGGCGGAAATGGGGCTCCCCTGGATGTTTGCGGGACCCCACGTGCTTCCTCTCGAGTGGAGACGAATATGTCGGGGAACTTCTTGAGTTGCAGCAAGGGTGTGAAGGACCCTTTGGAAGTTCCATTGGTTAGATGTGATTGGCCTCGAGAAGCCTCAGCGGAAATGGGCCTCATCTCGCCTGGAGGGCAAAACCTCCTGGATTTTCTCGAGTTGCGGCAGGTGCTCTCGACTTACGACGGGGACCTCAGGGACCCGCTCTGGTGGCCTCAGGAAAGGCCAGTCCCTATGCGAGTTCCTCGGGGGCGTCTCGGGATTCCTCTCCCGTCGATGCCGGGGCCTAAGACCTTGTGTGGAGTCGGGGCCGGAACCTGAGGATTCCTCTCCAGTGCTGACATGGATCTTGGGGTACTTCTGGAGTCTCCCCAGGGGAGTCAGTCCTCGTCTCGAATGCGGGCATGCACTTGCGCTTTCCTCCAGAGCGGTAGCAGCAGTGTCACGCAGTCCGCCGCGTGGATCAAAGGATCTATGGTTTTCCCTCGAATCTTTCCCACGAGGCTTTCCCACGAGGCTTTCCCACACGGCTGTCCCACGTGCACACGTGTTGGGATTCGATCCTCGGCTTGAATGTCAAGGCAGTGCAGGGAAAACAGGTTCCTCTGGAATGGACTGACACATCTGGGGGTCTCTTGGAATGGTGGCACGACCCTGGAGTTCCTCTCGCCTTTCCTGTGGAGAGCGCCTCCTCTTGAGATGCGACGGGAACGCCGGGAATTCTTTCCCTACGAAACAGGGAAAGGATCGCTCCTCTCGAGCTAGGAGGCGGAAACGGGGCTCCCCTGGATGTTTGCGGGACCCCACGTGCTTCCTCTCGAGTGGAGACGAATATGTCGGGGAACTTCTTGAGTTGCAGCAAGGGTGTGAAGGACCCTTTGGAAGTTCCAGTGGTTAGATGTGATTGGCCTCGAGAAGCATCAGCGGAAATGGTCCTCATCTCGCCTGGAGGGCAAAACCTCCTGGATTTTCTCGAGTTGCGGCAGGTGCTCTCGACTTACGATGGGGACCTCAGGGAACCGCTCTGGTGGCCTCAGGAAAGGCCAGTCCCCATGCGAGTTCCTCGGGGGCCTCTGGGGATTCCTCTCCCGTCGATGCCGGGGCCTAAGACCTTGTGTGGAGTCGGGGCCTGAACCTGAGAATTCCTCTCCAGTGCTGACATGGATCTTGGGGTACTTCTGGAGTCTCCCCAGGGGAGTCAGTCCTCGTCTCGAATGCGGGCATGCACTTGCGCTTTCCTCCAGAGCGGTAGCAGCAGTGTCACGCAGTCCGCCGCGTGGATCAAAGGATCTATGGTTTTCCCTCGAGTCTTTCCCACGAGGCTTTCCCACGAGGCTTTCCCACAGGGCTGTCCCACGTGCACACGTGGTGGGAGTCGATCCTCGGCTTGAACGTCAAGGCAGTGCAGGGAAAACAGGTTCCTCTGGAATGGACTGACACATCTGGGGGACTCTTGGAATGGTGGCACGACCCTGGAGTTCCTCTCGCCTTTCCTGTGGAGAGCGCCTCCTCTTGAGATGCGACGGGAACGCCGGAATTCTTTCCCTACGAAACAGGGAAAGGATCAATCATCTCGAGCTAGGAGGCGGAAACGGGGCTCCCCTGGATGTGTGCGGGACCCCACGTGCTTCCTCTCGAGTGGAGACGGGTATGTCGGGGAACTTCTTGAATTGCAGCAAGGGTGTGAAGGACCCTTTGGAAGTTCCAGTGGTTAGACGTGATTAGCCTCGAGAAGCCTCAGCGGAAATGGGCCTCATCTCGCCTGGAGGGCAAAACCTCCTGGATTTTCTCGAGTTGCGGCAGGTGCTCTCGACTTAAGACGGGGACCTCAGGGACCCGCTCTGGTGGCCTCAGGAAAGGCCAGTCCCCATGCGAGTTCCTCGGGGGCCTCTGGGGATTCCTCTCCCGTCGATGCCGGGGCCTAAGACCTTGTGTGGAGTCGGGGCCTGAACCTGAGAATTCCTCTCCAGTGCTGACATGGATCTTGGGGTACTTCTGGAGTCTCCCCAGGGGAGTCAGTCCTCGTCTCGAATGCGGGCATGCACTTGCGCTTTCCTCCAGAGCGGTAGCAGCAGTGTCACGCAGTCCGCCGAGTGGATCAAAGGATCTATGGTTTTCCCTCGAGTCTTTCCCAGGAGGCTTTCCCACGAGGCTTTCCACAGGGCTGTCCCACGTGCACACGTGGTGGGACTACATTCTCGGCTTGAACGTCAAGGCATTGCAGGGAAAACAGGTTCCTCTGGAATGGACTGACACATCTGGGGGACTCTTGGAATGGTGGCACGACCCTGGAGTTCCTCTCGCCTTTCCAGTGGAGAGCGCCTCCTCTTGAGATGTGACGGGAACGCCGGGAATTCTTTTCCTACGAAACAGGGAAAGGATCCCTCATCTCGAGCTAGGAGGCGGAAACGGGGCTCCCCTGGATGTTTGCGGGACCCCACGTGCTTCCCCTCGAGTGGAGACGAATATGTCGGGGAACTTCTTGAGTTGCAGCAAGGGTTTGAAGGACCCTTTGGAAGTTCCAGTGGTTAGATGTGATTGGCCTCGAGAAGCCTCAGCGGAAATGGGCCTCATCTCGCCTGGAGGGCAAAACCTCCTGGATTTTCTCGAGTGCGGCAGGTGCTCTCGACTTACGACGGGGACCTCAGGGACCCGCTCTGGTGGCCTCAGGAAAGGCCAGTCCCCATGCGAGTTCCTCGGGGGCCTCTCAGGATTCCACTCCCGTCGATGCCGGGGCCTAAGACCTTGTGTGGAGTCGGGGCCGGAACCTGAGGATTCCTCTCCAGTGCTGACATGGATCTTGGGGTACTTCTGGAGTCTCCCCAGGGGAGTCAGTCCTCGTCTCGAATGCGGGCATGCACTTGCGCTTTCCTCCAGAGCGGTAGCAGCAGTGTCACGCAGTCCGCCGCGTGGATCAAAGGATCTATGGTTTTCCCTCGAGTCTTTCCCACGAGGCTTTCCCACGAGACTTTCCCACAGGGCTGTCCCACGTGCACACGTTCTGGGAGTCGATCCTCGGCTTGAACGTCAAGGCAGTGCAGGGAAAACAGGTTCCTCTGGAATGGACTGACACATCTGGGGGACTCTTGGAATGGTGGCACGACCCTGGAGTTCCTCTCGCCTTTCCTGTGGAGAGCGCCTCCTCTTGAGATGCGACGGGAACGCCGGGAATTCTTTCCGTACGAAACAGGGAAAGGATCCCTCATCTCGAGCTAGGAGGCGGAAACGGGGCTCCCCTGGATGTGTGCGGGACCCCACGTGCTTCCTCTCGAGTGGAGACGGGTATATCGGGAACTTCTGGAGTTGCAGCAAGGGTGTCAAGGACCCTTTGGAAGTTCCAGTGGTTAGACATGATGAGCCACGAGAAGCCTCAGCGGAAATGGGCCTCATCTCGCCTGGAGGGCAAAACCTCCTGGATATTCTCGAGTTTCGGCAGGTGCTCTCGACTTACGACGGGGACCTCAGGGACCCGCTCTGGTGGCCTCAGGAAAGGCCAGTCCCCATGCGAGTTCCTCGGGGGCCTCTCAGGATTCCACTCCCGGCGATGCCGGGGCCTAAGACCTTGTGTGGAGTCGGGGCCGGAACCTGAGGATTCCTCTCCAGTGCTGACATGGATCTTGGGGTACTTCTGGAGTCTCCCCAGGGGAGTCAGTCCTAGTCTCGAATGCGGGCATGCACTTGCGCTTTCCTCCAGAGCGGTAGCAGCAGTGTCACGCAGTCCGCCGCGTGGATCAAAGGATCTATGGTTTTCCCTCGAGTCTTTCCCACGAGGCTTTCCCACGAGGCTTTCCCACAGGGCTGTCCCACGTGCAAACGTGGTGGGAGTCGATCATCGGCCTGAACGTCAAGGCAGTGCAGGGAAAACAGGTTCCTCTGGAATGGACTGACACATCTGGGGGACTCTTGGAATGGTGGCACGACCCTGGAGTTCCTCTCGCCTTTCCTGTGGAGAGCGCCTCCTCTTGAGATGCGACGGGAACGCCGGGAATTCTTTCCCTACGAAACAGGGAAAGGATCCCTCATCTCGAGCTAGGAGGCGGAAACGGGGCTCCCCTGGATGTGTGCGGGACACCACGTGCTTCCTCTCGAGTGGAGACGGGTATGTCGGGGAACTTCTTGAGTTGCAGCAATGGTGTGAAGGACCCTTTGGAAGTTCCAGTGGTTAGATGTGATTGGCCTCGAGAAGCCTCAGCGGAAATGGGCCTCATCTCGCCTGGAGGGCAAAACCTCCTGGATTTTCTCGAGTTGCGGCAGGTGCTCTCGACTTACGACGAGGACATCAGGGACCCGCTCTGGTGGCCTCAGGAAAGGCCAGTCCCCATGCGAGTTCCTCGGGGGCCTCTCGGGATTCCTCTCCAGTCGATGCCGGGGCCTAAGACCTTGTGTGGAGTCGGGGCCGGAACCTGAGGATTCCTCTCCAGTGCTGACATGGATCTTGGGGTACTTCTGGAGTCTCCCCAGGGGAGTCAGTCCTCGTCTCGAATGCGGGCATGCACTTGCGCTTTCCTCCAGAGCCGTAGCAGCAGTGTCACGCAGTCCGCCGCGTGGATCAAAGGATCTATGGTTTTCCCTCAAGTCTTTCCCACGAGGCTTTCCCACGAGGCTTTCCCACAGGGCTGTCCCACGTGCACACGTGGTGGGAGTCGATCCTCGGCTTGAACGTCAAGGCAGTGCAGGGAAAACAGGTTCCTCTGGAATGGACTGACACATCTGGGGGACTCTTGGAATGGTGTCACGACCCTGGAGTTCCTCTCGCCTTTCCTGTGGAGAGCGTCTCCTCTTGAGATGCGACAGGAACGCCGGGAATTCTTTCCCTACGAAACAGGGAAAGGATCCCTCATCTCGAGCTAGGGGGCGGAAACGGAGCTCCCCTGGATGTGTGCGGGACCCCACGTGCTTCCTCTCGAGTAGAGACGGTATGTCGGGGAACTTCTTGAGTTGCAGCAATGGTGTGAAGGACCCTTTGGAAGTTCCAGTGGTTAGATGTGATTGGCCTCGAGAAGCCTCAGCGGAAATGGGCCTCATCTCGCCTGGAGGGCAAAACCTCCTGGATTTTCTCGAGTTGCGGCAGGTGCTCTCGACTTACGACGGGGACCTCAGGGACCCGCTCTGGTGGCCTCAGGAAAGGCCAGTCCCCATGCGAGTTCCTCGGGGGCCTCTCGGGATTCCACTCCCGTCGATGCCGGGGCCTAAGACCTTGTGTGGAGTCGGGGCCGGAACCTGAGGATTCCTCTCCAGTGCTGACATGGATCTTGAGGTACTTCTGGAGTCTCCCCAGGGGAGTCAGTCCTAGTCTCGAATGCGGGCATGCACTTGCGCTTTCCTGCAGAGCGGTAGCAGCAGTGTCACGCAGTCCGCCGCGTGGATCAAAGGATCTATGGTTTTCCCTCGAGTCTTTCCCACGAGGCTTTCCCACGAGGCTTTCCCACAGGGCTGTCCCACGTGCACACGTGGTGGGAGTCGATCCTCGGCCTGAACGTCAAGGCAGTGCAGGGAAAACAGGTTCCTCTGGAATGGACTGACACATCTGGGGGACTCTTGGAATGGTGGCACAACCCTGGAGTTCCTCTCGCCTTTCCTGTGGAGAGCGCCTCCTCTTGAGATGCGACGGGAACGCCGGGAATTCGTTCCCTACGAAACAGGGAAAGGATCCCTCATCTCGAGCTAGGAGGCGGAAACGGGGCTCCCCTGGATGTGTGCGGGACACCACGTGCTTCCTCTCGAGTGGAGAAGGGTATGTCGGGGAACTTCTTGAGTTGCAGCAAGGGTGTGAAGGACCCTTTGGAAGTTCCAGTGGTTAGATGTGATTGGCCTCGAGAAGCCTCAGTGGAAATGGGCCTCATCTCGCCTGGAGGGCAAAACCTCCTGGATTTTCTCGAGTTGCGGCAGGTGCTCTCGACTTACGACGGGGACCTCAGGGACCCGCTCTGTTGGCCTCAGGAAAGGCCAGTCACCATGCGAGTTCCTCGGGGGCCTCTCGGAATTCCTCTCCCGTCGATGCCGGGGCCTAAGACCTTGTGTGGAGTCGGGGCTGGAACCTGAGGATTCCTCTCCAGTGCTGACATGGATCTTGGGGTACTTCTGGAGGCTCCCCAGGGGAGTCAGTCCTCGTCTCGAATGCGGGCATGCACTTGCGCTTTCCTCCAGAGCGGTAGCAGCAGTGTCATGCAGTCCGCCGCGTGGATCAAAGGATCTATGTTTTTCCCTCGAGTCTTTCCCACGAGGCTTTCCCACGAGGCTTTCCCACAGGGCTGTCCCACGTGCACACGTGGTGGGAGTCGATCCTCGGCTTGAACGTCAAGGCAGTGCAGGGAAAACAGGTTCCTCTGGAATGGACTGACACATCTGGGGGACTCTTGGAATGGTGTCACGACCCTGGAGTTCCTCTCGCCTTTCCTGTGGAGAGCGCCTCCTCTTGAGATGCGACGGGAACGCCGGGAATTCTTTCCCTACGAAACAGGGAAAGGATCCCTCATCTCGAGCTAGGAGGCGGAAACGGGGCTCCCCTGGATGTGTGCGGGACCCCACGTGCTTCCTCTCGAGTGGAGACGGGTATGTCGGGGAACTTCTTGAGTTGCAGCAAGGGTGTGAAGGACCCTTTGGAAGTTCCACTGGTTAGATGTGATTGGCCTCGAGAAGCCTCAGCGGAAATGGGCCTCATCTCGCCTGGAGGGCAAAACCTCCTGGATTTTCTCGAGTTGCGGCAGGTGCTCTCGACTTATGATGGGGACCTCAGGGACCCGCTCTGGTGGCCTCAGGAAAGGCCAGTCCCCATGCGAGTTCCTCGGGGGCCTCTGGGGATTCCTCTCCCGTCGATGCCGGGGCCTAAGACCTTGTGTGGAGTCGGGGCCTGAACCTGAGGATTCCTCTCCAGTGCTGACATGGATCTTGGGGTACTTCTGGAGTCTCCCCAGGGGAGTCAGTCCTCGTCTCGAATGCGGGCATGCACTTGCGCTTTCCTCCAGAGCGGTAGCAGCAGTGTCACGCAGTCCGCCGCGTGGATCAAAGGATCTATGGTTTTCCCTCGAGTCTTTCCCACGAGGCTTTCCCACGAGGCTTTCCACAGGGCTGTCCCACGTGCACACGTGGTGGGACTAGATTCTCGGCTTGAACGTCAAGGCATTGCAGGGAAAACAGGTTCCTCTGGAATGGACTGACACATCTGGGGGACTCTTGGAATGGTGGCACGACCCTGGAGTTCCTCTCGCCTTTCCAGTGGAGAGCGCCTCCTCTTGAGATGCGACGGGAACGCCGGGAATTCTTTCCCTACGAAACAGGGAAAGGATCCCTCATCTCGAGCTAGGAGGCGGAAACGGGGCTCCCCTGGATGTTTGCGGGACCCCACGTGCTTCCTCTGGAGTGCAGACGGGTATGTCGGGGAACTTCTTGAGTTGCAGCAAGGGTGTGAAGGACCCTTTGGAAGTTCCAGTGGTTAGATGTGATTGGCCTCGAGAAGCCTCAGCGGAAATGGGCCTCATCTCGCCTGGAGGGCAAAACCTCCTGGATTTTCTCGAGTTGCGGCAGGTGCTCTCGACTTACGATTGGGACCTCAGGGACACGCTCTGGTGGCCTCAGGAAAGGCCAGTCCCCATGCGAGTTCCTCGGGGGCCTCTCGGCATTCCTCTCCCGTCGATGCCGGGGCCTAAGACCTTGTGTGGAGTCGGGGCCGGAACCTGAGGATTCCTCTCCAGTGCTGACATGGATCTTGGGGTACTTCTGGAGTCTCCCCAGGGGAGTCAGTCCTCGTCTCGAATGCGGGCATGCACTTGCGCTTTCCTCCAGAGCGGTAGCAGCAGTGTCACGCAGTCCGCCGCGTGGATCAAAGGATCTATGGTTTTCCCTCGAGTCTTTCCCACGAGGCTTTCCCACGAGGCTTTCCCACAGGGCTGTCCCACGTGCACACGTGGTGGGAGTCGATCCTCGGCTTGAACGTCAAGGCAGTGCAGGGAAAACAGGTTCCTCTGGAATGGACTGACACATCTGGGGGACTCTTGGAATGGTGGCACGACCCTGGAGTTCCTCTCGCCTTTCCTGTGGAGAGCGCCTCCTCTTGAGATGCGACGGGAACGCCGGAATTCTTTCCCTACGAAACAGGGAAAGGATCAATCATCTCGAGCTAGGAGGCGGAAACGGGGCTCCCCTGGATGTGTGCGGGACCCCACGTGCTTCCTCTCGAGTGGAGACGGGTATGTCGGGGAACTTCTTGAGTTGCAGCAATGGTGTGAAGGACCCTTTGGAAGTTCCAGTGGTTAGACGTGATTAGCCTCGAGAAGCCTCAGCGGAAATGGGCCTCATCTCGCCTGGAGGGCAAAACCTCCTGGATTTTCTCGAGTTGCGGCAGGTGCTCTCGACTTACGACGGGGACCTCAGGGACCCGCTCTGGTGGCCTCAGGAAAGGCCAGTCCCCATGCGAGTTCCTCGGGGGCCTCTCGGCATTCCTCTCCCGTCGATGCCGGAGCCTAAGACCTTGTGTGGAGTCGGGGCCGGAACCTGAGGATTCCTCTCCAGTGCTGACATGGATCTTGGGGTACTTCTGGAGTCTCCCCAGGGGAGTCAGTCCTCGTCTCGAATGCGGGCATGCACTTGCGCTTTCCTCCAGAGCGGTAGCAGCAGTGTCACGCAGTCCGCCGCGTGGATCAAAGGATCTATGGTTTTCCCTCGAGTCTTTCCCACGAGGCTTTCCCACAGGGCTGTCCCACGTGCACACGTGGTGGGAGTCGATCCTCGGCTTGAAAGTCAAGGCAGTGCAGGGAAAACAGGTTCCTCTGGAATGGACTGACACATCTGGGGGTCTCCTGGAATGGTGCCACGACCCTGGAGTTCCTCTCGCCTTTCCTGTGGAGAGCGCCACCTCTTGAGATGCGACGGGAACGCCGGGAATTCTTTCCCTATGAAACAGGGAAAGGATCCCTCATCTCGAGCTAGGAGGTGGAAACGGGGCTCCCCTGGATGTGTGCGGGACCCCACGTGCTTCCTCTCGAGTGGAGACGGGTATGTCGGGGAACTTCTTGAGTTGCAGCAAGGGTGTGAAGGACCCTTTGGAAGTTCCAGTGGTTAGACGAGATTAGCCTCGAGAAGCCTCAGCGGAAATGGGCCTCATCTCGCCTGGAGGGCAAAACCTCCTGGATTTTCTCGAGTTGCGGCAGGTGCTCTCGACTTACGACGGGGACCTCAGGGACCCGCTCTGGTGGCCTCAGGAAAGGCCAGTCCCCATGCGAGTTCCTCGGGGGCCTCTCGGGATTCCTCTCCCGTCGATGCCGGGGCCTAAGACCTTGTGTGGAGTCGGGGCCGGAACCTGAGGATTCCTCTCCAGTGCTGACATGGATCTTGGGGTACTTCTGGAGTCTCCCCAGGGGAGTCAGTGCTCGTCTCGAATGCGGGCATGCACTTGCGCTTTCCTCCAGAGCGGTAGCAGCAGTGTCACGCAGTCCGCCGCGTGGATCAAAGGATCTATGGTTTTCCCTCGAGTCTTTCCCACGAGGCTTTCCCACGAGGCTTTCCCACAGGGCTGTCCCACGTGCACACGTGGTGGGAGTCGATCCTCGGCTTGAACGTCAAGGCAGTGCAGGGAAAACAGGTTCCTCTGGAATGGACTGACACATCTGGGGGACTCTTGGAATGGTGGCACGACCCTGGAGTTCCTCTCGCCTTTCCTGTGGAGAGCGCCTCCTCTTGAGATGCGACGGGAACGCCGGGAATTCTTTCCCTACGAAACAGGGAAAGGATCCCTCATCTCGAGCTAGGAGGCGGAAACGGGGCTCCCCTGGATGTGTGCGGGACCCCACGTGCTTCCTCTCGAGTGGAGAAGGGTATGTCGGGGAACTTCTTGAGTTGCAGCAAGGGTGTGAAGGACCCTTTGGAAGTTCCAGTGGTTAGACGTGATTAGCCTCGAGAAGCCTCAGCGGAAATGGGCCTCATCTCGCCTGGAGGGCAAAACCTCCTGGATTTTCTCGAGTTGCGGCAGGTGCTCTCGACTTACGACGGGGACCTCAGGGACCCGCTCTGGTGGCCTCAGGAAAGGCCAGTCCCCATGCGAGTTCCTCGGGGGCCTCTCGGGATTCCTCTCCCGTCGATGCCGGGGCCTAAGACCTTGTGTGGAGTCGGGGCCGGAACCTGAGGATTCCTCTCCAGTGCTGACATAGAACTTCGGAGTCTCCCCAGGGGAGTCAGTCCTCGTCTCGAATGCGGGCATGCACTTGCGCTTTCCTCCAGAGCGGTAGCAGCAGTGTCACGCAGTCTGCCGCGTGGATCAAAGGATCTATGGTTTTCCCTCGAGTCTTTCCCACGAGGCTTTCCCACGAGGCTTTCCCACAGGGCTGTCCCACGTGCACACGTTGTGGGAGTGGATCCTCGGCTTGAACGTCAAGGCAGTGCAGGGAAAACAGGTTCCTCTGGAATGGACTGACACATCTGGGGGACTCTTGGAATGGTGGCACGACCCTGGAGTTCCTCTCGCCTTTCCTGTGGAGAGCGCCTCCTCTTGAGATGCGACGGGAACGCCGGGAATTCTTTCCCTACGAAACAGGGAAAGGATCCCTCTTCTCGAGCTAGGAGGCGGAAACGGGGCTCCCCTGGATGTGTGCGGGACACCACGTGCTTCCTCTCGAGTGGAGACGGGTATGTCGGGAACTTCTTGAGTTGCAGCAAGGGTGTCAAGGACCCTTTGGAAGTTCCAGTGGTTAGACATGATTAGCCACGAGAAGCCTCAGCGGAAATGGGCCTCATCTCGCCTGGAGGGCAAAACCTCCTGGATTTTCTCGAGTTTCGGCAGGTGCTCTCGACTTACGACGGGGACCTCAGGGACCCGCTCTGGTGGCCTCAGGAAAGGCCAGTCCCCATGCGAGTTCCTCGGGGGCCTCTCAGGATTCCACTCCCGTCGATGCCGGGGCCTAAGACCTTGTGTGGAGTCGGGGCCGGAACCTGATGATTCCTCTCCAGTGCTGACATGGATCTTGGGGTACTTCTGGAGTCTCCCCAGGGGAGTCAGTCCTAGTCTCGAATGCGGGCATGCACTTGCGCTTTCCTCCAGAGCGGTAGCAGGAGTGTCACGCAGTCCGCCGAGTGGATCAAAGGATCTATGGTTTTCCCTCGAGTCTTTCCCACGAGGCTTTCCCACGAGGCTTTCCCACAGGGCTGTCCCACGTGCACACGTGGTGGGAGTCGATCATCGGCCTGAACGTCAAGGCAGTGCAGGGAAAACAGGTTCCTCTGGAATGGACTGACACATCTGGGGGACTCTTGGAATGGTGGCACGACCCTGGAGTTCCTCTCGCCTTTCCTGTGGAGAGCGCCTCCTCTTGAGATGCGACGGGAACGCCGGGAATTCTTTCCCTACGAAACAGGGAAAGGATCCCTCATCTCGAGCTAGGAGGCGGAAACGGGGCTCCCCTGGATGTGTGCGGGACACCACGTGCTTCCTACCGAGTGGAGACGGGTATGTCGGGGAACTTCTTGAGTAGCAGCAAGGGTGTGAAGGACCCTTTGGAAGTTCCAGTGTTTAGAAGTGATTGGCCTCGAGAAGCCTCAGCGGAAATGGGCCTCATCTCGCCTGGAGGGCAAAACCTCCTGGATTTTCTCGAGTTACGGCAGGTGTTCTCGACTTACGACGGGGACCTCAGGGACCCGCTCTGGTGGCCTCAGGAAAGGCCAGTCCCCATGCGAGTTCCTCGGGGGCCTCTCGGGATTCCTCTCCCGTCGATGCCGGGGCCTAAGACCTTGTGTGGAGTCGGGGCCGGAACCTGAGGATTCCTCTCCAGTGCTGACATGGATCTTGGGGTACTTCTGGAGTCTCCCCAGGGGAGTCAGTCCTCGTCTCGAATGCGGGCATGCACTTGCGCTTTCCTCCAGAGCGGTAGCAGCAGTGTCACGCGGTCCGCCGCGTGGATCAAAGGATCTATGGTTTTCCCTCGAGTCTTTCCCACGAGGCTTTCCCACGAGGCTTTCCCACAGGGCTGTCCCACGTGCACACGTGGTGGGAGTCGATCCTCGGCTTGAACGTCAGGCAGTGCAGGGAAAACAGGTTCCTCTGGAATGGACTGACACATCTGGGGGTCTCTTGGAATGGTGGCACGACCCTGGAGTTCCTCTCGCCTTTCCTGTGGAGAGCGCCACCTCTTGAGATGCGACGGGAACGCCGGGAATTCTTTCCCTACGAAACAGGGAAAGGATCCCTCATCTCGAGCTAGAAGGCGGAAACGGGGCTCCCCTGGATGGGTGCGGGACCCCACGTGCTTCCTCTCGAGTGGAGACGGGTATGTCGGGGAACTTCTTGAGTTGCAGCAATGGTGTGAAGGACCCTTTGGAAGTTCCAGCGGTTAGATGTGATTAGCCTCGAGAAGCCTCAGCGGAAATGGGCCTCATCTCGCCTGGAGGGCAAAACCTCCTGGATTTTCTCGAGTTGCGGCAGGTGCTCTCGACTTACGATGGGGACCTCAGGGACCCGCTCTGGTGGCCTCAGGAAAGGCCAGTCCCCATGCGAGTTCCTCGGGGGCCTCTCGGCATTCCTCTCCCGTCGATGCAGGGGCCTAAGACCTTGTGTGGAGTCGGGGCCGGAACCTGAGGATTCCTCTCCAGTGCTGACATGGATCTTGGGGTACTTCTGGAGTCTCCCCAGGGGAGTCAGTCCTCGTCTCGAATGCGGGCATGCACTTGCGCTTTCCTCCAGAGCGGTAGCATTAGTGTCACGCAGTCCGCCGCGTGGATCAAAGGATCTATGGTTTTCCCTGGAGTCTTTCCCACGAGGCTTTCCCACGAGGCTTTCCCACAGGGCTGTCCCACGTGCACACGTGGTGGGCGTGGATCCTCGGCTTGAACGTCAAGGCAGTGCAGGGAAAACAGGTTCCTCTGGGATGGACTGACACATCTGGGGGACTCTTGGAATGGTGGCACGACCCTGGAGTTCCTCTCGCCTTTCCTGTGGAGAGCGCCTCCTCTTGAGATGCGACGGGAAACCCGGGAATTCTTTCCCTACGAAACAGGGAAAGGATCCCTCATCTCGAGCTAGGAGGCGGAAACGGGGCTCCCCTGGAAGTGTGCGGGACCTCACGTGCTTCCTCTCGAGTGGAGACGGGTATGTCGGGGAACTTCTTGAGCTGCAGCAAGGGTGTGAAGGACCCTTTGGAAGTTCCAGTGGTTAGACGTGATTAGCCTCGAGAAGCCTCAGCGGAAATGGGCCTCATCTCGTCTGTAGGGCAAAACCTCCTGGATTTTCTCGAGTTGCGGCAGGTGCTCTCGACTTACGACGGGGACCTCAGGGACCCGCTCTGGTGGCCTCAGGAAAGGCCAGTCCCCATGCGAGTTCCTCGGGGGCCTCTCGGGATTCCTCTCCCGTCGATGCCGGGGCCTAAGACCTTGTGTGGAGTCGGGGCCGGAACCTGAGGATTCCTCTCCAGTGCTGACATGGATCTTGGGGTACTTCTGGAGTCTCCCCAGGGGAGTCAGTCCTCGTCTCGAATGCGGGCATGCACTTGCGCTTTCCTACAGAGCGGTAGCAGCAGTGTCACGCAGTCCGCCGCGTGGATCAAAGGATCTATGGTTTTCCCTCGAGTCTTTCCCACGAGGCTTTCCCACGAGGCTTTCCCACAGGGCTGTCCCACGTGCACACGTGGTGCGAGTCGATCCTCGGCTTGAACGTCAAGGCAGTGCAGGGAAAACAGGTTCCTCTGGAATGGACTGACACATCTGGGGGACTCTTGGAATGGTGGCACGACCCTGGAGTTCCTCTGGCCTTTCCTGTGGAGAGCGCCTCCTCTTGAGATGCGACGGGAACGCCGGGAATTCTTTCCCTACGAAACAGGGAAAGGATCCCTCATCTCGAGCTAGGAGGCGGAAACGGGGCTCCCCTGGATGTGTGCGGGACCCCACGTGCTTCCTCTCGAGTGGAGAAGGGTATGTCGGGGAACTTCTTGAGTTGCAGCAAGGGTGTGAAGGACCCTTTGGAAGTTCCAGTGGTTAGACGTGATTAGCCTCGAGAAGCCTCAGCGGAAATGGGCCTCATCTCGCCTGGAGGGCAAAACCTCCTGGATTTTCTCGAGTTGCGGCAGGTGCTCTCGACTTACGACGGGGACCTCAGGGACCCGCTCTGGTGGCCTCAGGAAAGGCCAGTCCCCATGCGAGTTCCTCGGGGGCCTCTCGGGATTCCTCTCCCGTCGATGCCGGGGCCTAAGACCTTGTGTGGAGTCGGGGCCGGAACCTGAGGATTCCTCTCCAGTGCTGACATAGAACTTCGGAGTCTCCCCAGGGGAGTCAGTCCTCGTCTCGAATGCGGGCATGCACTTGCGCTTTCCTCCAGAGCGGTAGCAGCAGTGTCACGCAGTCTGCCGCGTGGATCAAAGGATCTATGGTTTTCCCTCGAGTCTTTCCCACGAGGCTTTCCCACGAGGCTTTCCCACAGGGCTGTCCCACGTGCACACGTTGTGGGAGTGGATCCTCGGCTTGAACGTCAAGGCAGTGCAGGGAAAACAGGTTCCTCTGGAATGGACTGACACATCTGGGGGACTCTTGGAATGGTGGCACGACCCTGGAGTTCCTCTCGCCTTTCCTGTGGAGAGCGCCTCCTCTTGAGATGCGACGGGAACGCCGGGAATTCTTTCCCTACGAAACAGGGAAAGGATCCCTCTTCTCGAGCTAGGAGGCGGAAACGGGGCTCCCCTGGATGTGTGCGGGACACCACGTGCTTCCTCTCGAGTGGAGACGGGTATGTCGGGAACTTCTTGAGTTGCAGCAAGGGTGTCAAGGACCCTTTGGAAGTTCCAGTGGTTAGACATGATTAGCCACGAGAAGCCTCAGCGGAAATGGGCCTCATCTCGCCTGGAGGGCAAAACCTCCTGGATTTTCTCGAGTTTCGGCAGGTGCTCTCGACTTACGACGGGGACCTCAGGGACCCGCTCTGGTGGCCTCAGGAAAGGCCAGTCCCCATGCGAGTTCCTCGGGGGCCTCTCAGGATTCCACTCCCGTCGATGCCGGGGCCTAAGACCTTGTGTGGAGTCGGGGCCGGAACCTGATGATTCCTCTCCAGTGCTGACATGGATCTTGGGGTACTTCTGGAGTCTCCCCAGGGGAGTCAGTCCTAGTCTCGAATGCGGGCATGCACTTGCGCTTTCCTCCAGAGCGGTAGCAGGAGTGTCACGCAGTCCGCCGAGTGGATCAAAGGATCTATGGTTTTCCCTCGAGTCTTTCCCACGAGGCTTTCCCACGAGGCTTTCCCACAGGGCTGTCCCACGTGCACACGTGGTGGGAGTCGATCATCGGCCTGAACGTCAAGGCAGTGCAGGGAAAACAGGTTCCTCTGGAATGGACTGACACATCTGGGGGACTCTTGGAATGGTGGCACGACCCTGGAGTTCCTCTCGCCTTTCCTGTGGAGAGCGCCTCCTCTTGAGATGCGACGGGAACGCCGGGAATTCTTTCCCTACGAAACAGGGAAAGGATCCCTCATCTCGAGCTAGGAGGCGGAAACGGGGCTCCCCTGGATGTGTGCGGGACACCACGTGCTTCCTACCGAGTGGAGACGGGTATGTCGGGGAACTTCTTGAGTAGCAGCAAGGGTGTGAAGGACCCTTTGGAAGTTCCAGTGTTTAGAAGTGATTGGCCTCGAGAAGCCTCAGCGGAAATGGGCCTCATCTCGCCTGGAGGGCAAAACCTCCTGGATTTTCTCGAGTTACGGCAGGTGTTCTCGACTTACGACGGGGACCTCAGGGACCCGCTCTGGTGGCCTCAGGAAAGGCCAGTCCCCATGCGAGTTCCTCGGGGGCCTCTCGGGATTCCTCTCCCGTCGATGCCGGGGCCTAAGACCTTGTGTGGAGTCGGGGCCGGAACCTGAGGATTCCTCTCCAGTGCTGACATGGATCTTGGGGTACTTCTGGAGTCTCCCCAGGGGAGTCAGTCCTCGTCTCGAATGCGGGCATGCACTTGCGCTTTCCTCCAGAGCGGTAGCAGCAGTGTCACGCGGTCCGCCGCGTGGATCAAAGGATCTATGGTTTTCCCTCGAGTCTTTCCCACGAGGCTTTCCCACGAGGCTTTCCCACAGGGCTGTCCCACGTGCACACGTGGTGGGAGTCGATCCTCGGCTTGAACGTCAGGCAGTGCAGGGAAAACAGGTTCCTCTGGAATGGACTGACACATCTGGGGGTCTCTTGGAATGGTGGCACGACCCTGGAGTTCCTCTCGCCTTTCCTGTGGAGAGCGCCACCTCTTGAGATGCGACGGGAACGCCGGGAATTCTTTCCCTACGAAACAGGGAAAGGATCCCTCATCTCGAGCTAGAAGGCGGAAACGGGGCTCCCCTGGATGGGTGCGGGACCCCACGTGCTTCCTCTCGAGTGGAGACGGGTATGTCGGGGAACTTCTTGAGTTGCAGCAATGGTGTGAAGGACCCTTTGGAAGTTCCAGCGGTTAGATGTGATTAGCCTCGAGAAGCCTCAGCGGAAATGGGCCTCATCTCGCCTGGAGGGCAAAACCTCCTGGATTTTCTCGAGTTGCGGCAGGTGCTCTCGACTTACGATGGGGACCTCAGGGACCCGCTCTGGTGGCCTCAGGAAAGGCCAGTCCCCATGCGAGTTCCTCGGGGGCCTCTCGGCATTCCTCTCCCGTCGATGCAGGGGCCTAAGACCTTGTGTGGAGTCGGGGCCGGAACCTGAGGATTCCTCTCCAGTGCTGACATGGATCTTGGGGTACTTCTGGAGTCTCCCCAGGGGAGTCAGTCCTCGTCTCGAATGCGGGCATGCACTTGCGCTTTCCTCCAGAGCGGTAGCATTAGTGTCACGCAGTCCGCCGCGTGGATCAAAGGATCTATGGTTTTCCCTGGAGTCTTTCCCACGAGGCTTTCCCACGAGGCTTTCCCACAGGGCTGTCCCACGTGCACACGTGGTGGGCGTGGATCCTCGGCTTGAACGTCAAGGCAGTGCAGGGAAAACAGGTTCCTCTGGGATGGACTGACACATCTGGGGGACTCTTGGAATGGTGGCACGACCCTGGAGTTCCTCTCGCCTTTCCTGTGGAGAGCGCCTCCTCTTGAGATGCGACGGGAAACCCGGGAATTCTTTCCCTACGAAACAGGGAAAGGATCCCTCATCTCGAGCTAGGAGGCGGAAACGGGGCTCCCCTGGAAGTGTGCGGGACCTCACGTGCTTCCTCTCGAGTGGAGACGGGTATGTCGGGGAACTTCTTGAGCTGCAGCAAGGGTGTGAAGGACCCTTTGGAAGTTCCAGTGGTTAGACGTGATTAGCCTCGAGAAGCCTCAGCGGAAATGGGCCTCATCTCGTCTGTAGGGCAAAACCTCCTGGATTTTCTCGAGTTGCGGCAGGTGCTCTCGACTTACGACGGGGACCTCAGGGACCCGCTCTGGTGGCCTCAGGAAAGGCCAGTCCCCATGCGAGTTCCTCGGGGGCCTCTCGGGATTCCTCTCCCGTCGATGCCGGGGCCTAAGACCTTGTGTGGAGTCGGGGCCGGAACCTGAGGATTCCTCTCCAGTGCTGACATGGATCTTGGGGTACTTCTGGAGTCTCCCCAGGGGAGTCAGTCCTCGTCTCGAATGCGGGCATGCACTTGCGCTTTCCTACAGAGCGGTAGCAGCAGTGTCACGCAGTCCGCCGCGTGGATCAAAGGATCTATGGTTTTCCCTCGAGTCTTTCCCACGAGGCTTTCCCACGAGGCTTTCCCACAGGGCTGTCCCACGTGCACACGTGGTGCGAGTCGATCCTCGGCTTGAACGTCAAGGCAGTGCAGGGAAAACAGGTTCCTCTGGAATGGACTGACACATCTGGGGGACTCTTGGAATGGTGGCACGACCCTGGAGTTCCTCTGGCCTTTCCTGTGGAGAGCGCCTCCTCTTGAGATGCGACGGGAACGCCGGGAATTCTTTCCCTACGAAACAGGGAAAGGATCCCTCATCTCGAGCTAGGAGGCGGAAACGGGGCTCCCCTGGATGTGTGCGGGACCCCACGTGCTTCCTCTCGAGTGGAGACGGGTATGTCGGGGAACTTCTTGAGGTGCAGCAAGGGTGTGAAGGACCCTTTGGAAGTTCCAGTGGTTAGACGTGATTAGCCTTGAGAAGCCTCAGCGGAAATGGGCCTCATCTCGCCTGGAGGGCAAAACCTCCTGGATTTTCTCGAGTTGCGGCAGGTGCTCCCGACTTACGACGGGGACCTCAGGGACCGCTCTGGTGGCCTCAGGAAAGGCCAGTCCCCATGCGAGTTCCTCGGGGGCCTCTCGGGATTCCTCTCCCGTCGATGCCGGGGCCTAAGACCCTGTGTGGAGTCGGGGCCGGAACCTGAGGATTCCTCTCCAGTGCTGACATGGATCTTGGGGTACTTCTGGAGCCTCCCCTGGGTAGTCAGTCCTCGTCTCGAATGCGTGCATGCACTTGCGCTTTCCTCCAGAGCGGTAGCAGCAGTGTCACGCAGTCCGCCGCGTGGATCAAAGGATCTATGGTTTTCCCTCGAGTCTTTCCCACGAGGCTTTCCCACGAGGCTTTCCCACAGGGCTGTCCCACTTGCACACGTGGTGGGCGTGGATCCTCGGCTTGAACGTCAAGGCAGTGCAGGGAAAACAGGTTCCTCTGGAATGGACTGACACATCTGGGGGACTCTTGGAATGGTGGCACGACCCTGGAGTTCCTCTCGCCTTTCCTGTGGAGAGCGCCTCCTCTTGAGATGCGACGGGAACGCCGGGAATTCTTTCCCTACGAAACAGGGAAAGGATCCCTCATCTCGAGCTAGGAGGCGGAAACGGGGCTCCTCTGGATGTGTGCGGGACCCCACGTGCTTCCTCTCGAGTGGAGACGGGTATGTCGGGGAAATTCTTGAGTTGCAGCAAGGGTGTGAAGGACCCTTTGGAAGTTCCAGTGGTTAGACGTGATTAGCCTCGAGAAGCCTCAGCGGAAATGGGCCTCATCTCGCCTGGAGGGCAAAACCTCCTGGATTTTCTCGAGTTGCGGCAGGTGCTCTCGACTTACGATGGGGACCTCAGGGACCCGCTCTGGTGGCCTCAGGAAAGGCCAGTCCCCATGCGAGTTCCTCGGGGGCCTCTCGGCATTCCTCTCCCGTCGATGCCGGGGCCTAAGACCTTGTGTGGAGTCGGGGCCGGAACCTGAGGATTCCTCTCCAGTGCTGACATGGATCTTGGGGTACTTCTGGAGCCTCCCCAGGGGAGTCAGTCCTCGTCTCGAATGCGGGCATGCACTTGCGCTTTCCTCCAGAGCGGTAGCAGCAGTGTCACGCAGTCCGCCGCGTGGATCAAAGGATCTATGGTTTTCCCTCGAGTCTTTCCCACGAGGCTTTCCCACGAGGCTTTCCCACAGGGCTGTCCCACGTGCACACGTGGTGGGAGTCGATCCTCGGCTTGAACGTCAAGGCAGTGCAGGGAAAACAGGTTCCTCTGGAATGGACTGACACATCTGGGGGACTCTTGGAATGGTGGCACGACCCTGGAGTTCCTCTCGCCTTTCCTGTGGAGAGCGCCTCCTCTTGAGATGCGACGGGAACGCCGGGAATTCTTTCCCTACGAAACAGGGAAAGGATCCCTCATCTCGAGCTAGGAGGCGGAAACGGGGCTCCCCTGGATGTGTGCGGACCCCACGTGCTTCCTCTCGAGTGGAGACGGGTATGTCGGGGAACTTCTTGAGATGCAGCAAGGATGTGAAGGACCCTTTGGAAGTTCCAGTGGTTAGACGTGATTAGCCTCGAGAAGCCTCATCGGAAATGGGCCTCATCTCACCTGGAGGGCAAAAGCTCCTGGATTTTCTCGAGTTGCGGAAGGTGCTCTCGACTTACGACGGGGACCTCAGGGACCCGCTCTGGTGGCCTCAGGAAAGGCTAGTCCCCATGCGAGTTCCTCGGGGGCCTCTCGGGATTCCTCTCCCGTCGATGCCGGGGCCTAAGACCTTGTGTGGAGTCGGGGCCGGAACCTGAGGATTCCTCTCCAGTGCTGACATGGATCTTGGGGTACTTCTGGAGTCTCCCCAGGGGAGTCAGTCCTCGTCTCGAATGCGGGCATGCACTTGCGCTTTCCTCCAGAGCGGTAGCAGCAGTGTCACCCAGTCCGCCGCGTGGATCAAAGGATCTATGGTTTTCCCTCGAGTCTTTCCCACGAGGCTTTCCCACGAGGCTTTCCCACGAGGCTTTCCCACAGGGCTGTCCCACGTGCACACGTGGTGGGAGTCGATCCTCGGCTTGAACGTCAAGGCAGTGAAGGGAAAACAGGTTCCTCTGGAATGGACTGACACATCTGGGGGACTCTTGGAATGGTGGCACGACCCTGGAGTTCCTCTCGCCTTTCCTGTGGAGAGCGCCTCCTCTTGAGATGCGACGGGAACCCCGGGAATTCTTTCCCTACGAAACAGGGAAAGGATCCCTCATCTCGAGCTAGGAGGCGGAAACGGGGCTCCCCTGGATGTGTGCGGGACACCTCGTGCTTCCTCTCGAGTGGAGACGGGTATGTCGGGGAAATTCTTGAGTTGCAACAAGGGTGTGAAGGACCCTTTGGAAGTTCCAGTGGTTAGACGTGATTTGCCTCGAGAAGCCTCAGCGGAAATGGGCCTCATCTCGCCTGGAGGGCAAAACCTCCTGGATTTACTCGAGTTGCGGCAGGTGCTCTCGACTTACGACTGGGACCTCAGGGACCCGCTCTGGTGGCCTCAGGAAAGGCCAGTCCCCATGCGAGTTCCTCGGGGGCCTCTCGGCATTCCTCTCCCGTCGATGCCGGGGCCTAAGACCTTGTGTGGAGTCGGGGCCGGAACCTGAGGATTCCTCTCCAGTGCTGACATGGATCTTGGGGTACTTCTGGAGTCTCCCCAGGGGAGTCAGTCCTCGTCTCGAATGCGGGCATGCACTTGCACTTTCCTCCAGAGCGGTAGCAGCAGTGTCAAGCAGTCCGCCGCGTGGATCAAAGGATCTATGGTTTTCTCTCGAGTCTTTCCCACGAGGCTTTCCCACGAGGCTTTCCCACAGGGCTGTCCCACGTGCACACGTGGTGGGAGTGGATCCTCGGCTTGAACGTCAAGGCAGTGCAGGGAAAACAGGTTCCTCTGGAATGGACTGACACATCTGGGGGACTCTTGGAATGGTGGCACGACCCTGGAGTTCCTCTGGCCTTTCCTGTGGAGAGCGCCTCCTCTTGAGATGCGACGGGAACGCCGGGAATTCTTTCCCTACGAAACAGGGAAAGGATCCCTCATCTCGAGCTAGGAGGCGGAAACGGGGATCCCCTGGATGTGTGCGGGACCGCACGTGCTTCCTCTCGAGTGGAGACGGGTATGTCGGGGAACTTCTTTAGTTGCAGCAAGAGTGTGAAGGACCCTTTGGAAGTTCCAGTGGTTAGACGTGATTAGCCTCGAGAAGCCTCAGCGGAAATGGGCCTCATCTCGCCTGGAGGGCAAAACCTCCTGGATTTTCTCGAGTTGCGGCAGGTGCTCTCGACTTACGACGGGGACCTCAGGGACCCGCTCTGGTGGCCTCAGGAAAGGCCAGTCCCCATGCGAGTTCCTCGGGGGCCTCTCGGGATTCCTCTCCCGTCGATGCCGGGGCCTAAGACCTTGTGTGGAGTCGGGGCCGGAACCTGAGGATTCCTCTCCAGTGCTGACATGGATCTTGGGGTACTTCTGGAGTCTCCCCAGGGGAGTCAGTCCTCGTCTCGAATGCGGGCATGCACTTGCGCTTTCCTCCAGAGCGGTAGCAGCAGTGTCACGCAGTCCGCCGCGTGGATCAAAGGATCTATGGTTTTCCCTCGAGTCTTTCCCACGAGGCTTTCCCACGAGGCTTTCCCACAGGGCTGTCCCACGTGCACACGTGGTGAGAGTCGATCGTCGGCTTGAACGTCAAGGCAGTGCAGGGAAAACAGGTTCCTCTGGAATGGACTGACACATCTGGGGGACTCTTGGAATGGTGTCACGACCCTGGAGTTCCTCTCGCCTTTCCTGTGGAGAGCGCCTCCTCTTGAGATGCGACGGGAACGCCGGGAATTCTTTCCCTACGAAACAGGGAAAGGATCCCTCATCTCGAGCTAGGAGGCGGAAAAGGGGCTCCCGTGGATGCGTGCCGGACCCCACGTGCTTCCTCTCGAGTGGAGACGGGTATGTCGGGGAACTTCTTGAGTTGCAGCAAGGGTGTGAAGGACCCTTTGGAAGTTCCAGTGGTTAGATGTGATTGGCCTCGAGAAGCCTCAGCGGAAATGGGCTTCATCTCGCCTGGAGGGCAAAACCGCCTGGATTTTCTCGAGTTGCGGCAGGTGTTCTCGACTTACGACGAGGACCTCAGGGACCCGCTCTGGTGGCCTCAGGAAAGGCCAGTCCCCATGCGAGTTCCTCTGGGGATTCCTCTCCCGTCGATGCCGGGGCCTAAGACCTTGTGTGAAGTCGGGGCCGGAACCTGAGGATTCCTCTCCAGTGCTGACATGGATCTTGGGGTACTTCTGGAGTCTCCCCAGGGGAGTCAGTCCTCGTCTCGAATGCGGGCATGCACTTGTGCTTTCCTCCAGAGCGGTAGCAGCAGTGTCACGCAGTCCGCCCAATGGATCAAAGGATCTATGGTTTTCCCTCGAGGCTTTCCCACGAGGCTTTCCCACGAGGCTTTCCCTCAGGGCTGTCCCACGTGCACACGTGGTGGGAGTCGATCCTCGGCTTGAACGTCAAGGCAGTGCAGGGAAAACAGGTTCCTCTGGAATGGACTGACACATCTGGGGGACTCTTGGAATGGTGGCACGACCCTGGAGTTCCTGTCGCCTTTCCTGTGGAGAGCGCCTCCTCTTGAGATGCGACGGGAACGCCGGGAATTCTTTCTCTACGAAACAGGGAAAGGATCCCTCATCTCGAGCTCGGAGGCGGAAACGGGGCTCCCCTGGATGTGTGCGGGACCCCACGTGCTTCCTCTCGAGTGGAGACGGGTATGTCGGGGAACTTCTTGAGTTGCAGCAAGGGTCTGAAGGACCCTTTGGAAGTTCCAGTGTTTAGACGTGATTAGCCTCGAAAACCTCTGCGGAAATGAGCTTCATCTCGCCTGGAGGGCAAAACATCCTGGATTTTCTCGAGTTGCGGCAGGTGATCTCGACTTACGACGGGGACCTCAGGGACCCGCTCTGGTGGCCTCAGGAAAAGCCAGTCCCCATGCGAGTTCCTCGGGGGCCTCTCGGGATCCCTCTCCCGTCGATGCCGGGGCCTAAGTCCTTGTGTGGACTCGGGGCCGGAACCTGAGGATTCCTCTCCAGTGCTGACATGGATCTTGGGGTACTTCTGGAGTCTCCCCAGGGGAGTCAGTCCTCGTCTCGAATGCGGGCATGCACTTGCGCTTTCCTCCAGAGCCGTAGCAGCAGTGTCACGGAGCCCGCCGCGTGGATCAAAGGATCTATGGTTTTCCCTCGAGTCTTTCCCACTAGGCTTTCCCACGAGGCTTTCCCACAGGGCTGTCCCACGTGCACACGTGGTGGGAGTCGATCCTTTGCTTGAACGTCAAGGCAGTGCAGGGAAAACAGGTTCCTCTGGAATGGACTAACACATCTGGGGGACTCTTGGAATGGTGGCACGACCCTGGAGTTCCTCTCAACTTTCCTGTGGAGAGCGCCTCCTCTTGAGATGCGACGGGAACGCCGGGAATTCTTTCCCTACGAAACAGGGAAAGGATCCCTCATCTCGAGCTAGGAGGCGGAAACGGGGATCCCCTGGATGTGTGCGGGGCCACACGTGCTTCCTCTCGAGTGGAGACAGGTATGTCGGGGAACTTCTTGAGTTGCAGCAAGGGTGTGAAGGACCCGTTGGACGTTCCAGTATTTAGACGTGATTAGCCTCGAGAAGCCTCAGCGGAAATGGGCCTCATCTCGCCTGGAGGGCAAAACCTCCTGGATTTTCTCGAGTTGCGGCAGGTGCTCTCGACTTACGACGAGGACCTCAGGGACCCGCTCTGGTGGCCTCAGGAAAGGCCAGTCCCCATGCGAGTTCCTCGGGGGCCTTTCGGGATTCCTCTCCCGTGGATGCCGGGGCCTAAGACCTTGTGTGGAGTCGGGGCCGGAACCTGAGGATTCCTCTCCAGTACTGATATGGATCTTGGGGTACTTTGGGAGTCTCCCCAGGGGAATCAGTCCTCGTCTCGAATGCGGGCATGCACTTGCGCTTTCCTCCAGAGCGGTAGCAGCAGTGTCACGCAGTCCGCCGCGTGGATCAAAGGATCTATGGTTTTCCCTGGAGTCTTTCCCACGAGGCTTTCCCACGAAGCTTTCCCACAGGGCTGTCCCACGTGCACACGTGATGGGAGTCGATCCTCGGCTTGAACGTCAAGGCAGTGCAGGGAAAACAGGTTCCTCTGTAATGGACTGACATATCTGGGGGTCTCTTGGAATGGTGGCATGACCCTGGAGTTCCTCTCCCCTTTCCTGTGGAGAGCACCTCCTCTTGAGATGCGACGGGAACGCCGGGAATTCTTTCCCTATGAAACAGGGAAAGGATCCCACATCTCGAGCTAGGAGGCGGAAACGGTGCTCCCCTGGATGTGTGCGGGACCCCACGTGCTTCCTCTGGAGTGGAGACGGGTATGTTGGGGAACTTCTTTAGTCGCAGCAAGGGTGTGAAGGACCAGTTGGAAGTTCCAGTATTTAGAGGTGATTAGCCTCGAGAAGCCTCAGCGGAAATGGGCCTCATCTCGCCTGGAGGGCAAAACCTCCTGGATTTTCTCGAGTTGCGGCAGGTGCTCTCGACTTACGACGGGGACCTCAGGGACCCGCTCTGGTGGCCTCAGGAAAGGCCAGTCCCCATGCGAGTTCCTCGGGGGCCTCTGGGGATTCCTCTCCCATCGATGCCGGTGCCTAAGACCTTGTGTGGAGTCGGGGCCGGAACCTGAGGATTCCTCTCCAGTGCTGACATGGATCTTGGGGTACTTCTGGAGTCTCCCCAGGGGAGTCAGTCCTCGTCTCGAATGCGGGCATGCACTTGCGCTTTCCTCCAGAGCGGTAGCAGCAGTGTCACGCAGTCCGCCGCGTGGATCAAAGGATCTATGGTTTTCCCTCGAGTCTTTCCCACGAGGCTTTCCCACAGGGCTGTCCCACGTGCACACGTGGTGAGAGTCGATCCTCGGCTTGAACGTCAAGGCAGTGCAGGGAAAACAGGTTCCTCTGGAATGGACTGACACATCTGGGGGACTCTTGGAATGGTGGCACGACCCTGGAGTTCCTCTCGCCTTTCCTGTGGAGAGCGCCTCCTCTTGAGATGCGACGGGAACGCCGGGAATTCTTTCTCTACGAAACAGGGAAAGGATCCCTCATCTCGAGCTAGGAGGCGGAAACGGGGCTCCCCTGGATGTGTGCGGGACCCCACGTGCTTCCTTTCGAGTGGAGACGGGTATGTCGGGGAACTTCTTGAGTTGCAGCAAGGGTGTGAAGGACCCTTTGGAAGTTCCAGTGTTTAGACGTGATTAGCCTCGAAAACCTCTGCGGAAATGAGCCTCATCTCGCCTGGAGGGCAAAACATCCTGGATTTTCTCGAGTTGCGGCAGGTGATCTCGACTTACGACGGGGACCACAGGGACCCGCTCTGGTGGCCTCAGGAAAAGCCAGTCCCCATGCGAGTTCCTCGGGGGCCTCTCGGGATCCCTCTCCCGTCGATGCCGGGGACTAAGTCCTTGTGTGGACTCGGGGCCGGAACCTGAGGATTCCTCTCCAGTGCTGACATGGATCTTGGGGTACTTCTGGAGTCTCCCCAGGGGAGTCAGTCCTCGTCTCGAATGCGGGCATGCACTTGCGCTTTCCTCCAGAGCCGTAGCAGCAGTGTCACGGAGCCCGCCGCGTGGATCAAAGGATCTATGGTTTTCCCTCGAGTCTTTCCCACTAGGCTTTCCCACGAGGCTTTCCCACAGGGCTGTCCCACGTGCACACGTGGTGGGAGTCGATCCTCGGCTTGAACGTCAAGGCAGTGCAGGGAAAACAGGTTCCTCTGGAATGGACTGACACATCTGGGGGTCTCTTGGAATGGTGGCACGACCCTGGAGTTCCTCTCCCCTTTCCTGTGGAGAGCGCCTCCTCTTGAGATGCGACGGGAACGCCGGGAATTCTTTCCCTACGAAACAGGGAAAGGATCCCTCATCTCGAGCTAGGAGGCGAAACGGGGCTCCCCTGAATGTGTGCGGGACACCACGTGCTTCCTCTCGAGTGGAGACGGGTATGTCGGGGAACTTCTTGAGCTGCAGCAAGGGTGTAGGACCCTTTGGAAGTTCCAGTGGTTCGATGTGATTGGCCTCGAGAAGCCTCAGCGGAAATGGGCCTCATCTCGCCTGGAGGGCAAAACCTCCTGGATTTTCTCGAGTTGCGGCAGGTGCTCTCGACTTACGACGGGGACCTCAGGGACCCGCTCTGGTGGCCTCAGGAAAGGCCAGTCCCCATGCGAGTTCCTCGGGGGCCTCTGGGGATTCCTCTCCCGTTGATGCCGGCGCCTAAGACCTTGTGTGGAGTCGGGGCCGGAACCTGAGGATTCCTCTCCAGTGCTGACATGGATCTTGGGGTACTTCTGGAGTCTCCCCAGGGGAGTCAGTCCTCGTCTCGAATGCGGGCATGCACTTGCGCTTTCCACCAGAGCGGTAGCAGCAGTGTCATGCAGTCCGCCGCGTGGATCAAAGGATCTATGGTTTTCCCTCGAGTCTTTCCCACGAGGCTTTCCCACGAGGCTTTCCCACAGGGCTGTCCCACGTGCACACGTGGTGGGAGTCGATCCTCGGCTTGAACGTCAAGGCAGTGCAGGGAAAACAGGTTCCTCTGGAATGGACTGACACATCTGGGGGACTCTTGGAATGGTGGCACGACCCTGGAGTTCCTCTCGCCTTTCCTGTGGAGAGCGCCTGCTCTTGAGATGCGACGGAAACGCCGGGAATTCTTTACCTACGAAACAGGGAAAGGATCCCTCATCTCGAGCTAGGAGGCGGAAACGGGGCTCCCCTGGATGTGTGCCGGACCCCACGTGCTTCCTCTCGAGTGGAGACGGGTATGTCGGGGAACATCTTTAGTCGCAGCAAGGGTGTGAAGGACCCGTTGGAAGTTCCAGTATTTAGAGGTGATTAGCCTCGAGAAGCCTCAGCGGAAATGGGCCTCATCTCGCCTGGAGGGCAAAACCTCCTGGATTTTCTCGAGTTGCGGCAGGTGCTCTCGACTTACGACGGGGACCTCAGGGACCCGCTCTGGTGGCCTCAGGAAAGGCCAGTCCCCATGCGAGTTCCTCGGGGGCCTCTGGGGATTCCTCTCCCATCGATGCCGGTGCCTAAGACCTTGTGTGGAGTCGGGGCCGGAACCTGAGGATTCCTCTCCAGTGCTGACATGGATCTTGGGGTACTTCTGGAGTCTCCCCAGGGGAGTCAGTCCTCGTCTCGAATGCGGGCATGCACTTGCCCTTTCCTCCAGAGCGGTAGCAGCAGTGTCACGCAGTCCGCCGCGTGGATCAAAGGATCTATGGTTTTCCCTCGAGTCTTTCCCACGCGGCTTTCCCACAGGGGTGTCCCACGTGCACACGTGGTGGGAGTCGATCCTTGGCTTGAACGTCAAGGCAGTGCAGGGAAAACAGGTTCCTCTGGAATGGACTGACACATCTGGGGGACTCTTGGAATGGTGGCACGACCCTGGAGTTCCTCTCAAGTTTCCTGTGGAGAGCGCCTCCTCTTGAGATGCGACGGGAACGCCGGGAATTCTTTCCCTACGAAACAGGGAAAGGATCCCTCATCTCGAGCTAGGAGGCGGAAACGGGGATCCCCTGGATGTGTGCGGGGCCACACGTGCTTCCTCTCGAGTGGAGACAGGTATGTCGGGGAACTTCTTGAGTTGCAGCAAGGGTGTGAAGGACCCGTTGGACGTTCCAGTATTTAGACGTGATTAGCCTCGAGAAGCCTCAGCGGAAATGGGCCTCATCTCGCCTGGAGGGCAAAACCTCCTGGATTTTCTCGAGTTGCGGCAGGTGCTCTAGACTTACGACGAGGACCTCAGGGACCCGCAATGGTGGCCTCAGGAAAGGCCAGTCCCCATGCGAGTTCCTCGGGGGCCTTTCGGGATTCCTCTCCCGTGGATGCCGGGGCCTAAGACCTTGTGTGGAGTCGGGGCCGGAACCTGAGGATTCCTCTCCAGTACTGATATGGATCTTGGGGTACTTTGGGAGTCTCCCCAGGGGAATCAGTCCTCGTCTCGAATGCGGGCATGCACTTGCGCTTTCCTCCAGAGCGGTAGCAGCAGTGTCACGCAGTCCGCCGCGTGGATCAAAGGGTCTATGGTTTTCCCTCGAGTCATTCCCACGAGGCTTTCCCACGAGGCTTTCCCACAGGGCTGTCCCACGTGCACACGTGGTGGGAGTCGATCCTCGGCTTGAACGTCAAGGCAGTGCAGGGAAAACAGGTTCCTCTGTAATGGACTGACATATCTGGGGGTCTCTTGGAATGGTGGCATAACCCTGGAGTTCCTCTCCCCTTTCCTGTGGAGAGCACCTCCTCTTGAGATGCGACGGGAACGCCGGGAATTCTTTCCCTATGAAACAGGGAAATGATCCCTCATCTCGAGCTAGGAGGCGGAAACGGTGCTCCCCTGGATGTGTGCGGGACCCCACGTGCTTCCTCTGGAGTGGAGACGGGTATGTTGGGGAACTTCTTTAGTCGCAGCAAGGGTGTGAAGGACCAGTTGGAAGTTCCAGTATTTAGAGGTGATTAGCCTCGAGAAGCCTCAGCGGAAATGGGCCTCATCTCGCCTGGAGGGCAAAACCTCCTGGATTTTCTCGAGTTGCGGCAGGTGCTCTCGACTTACGACGGGGACCTCAGGGACCCGCTCTGGTGGCCTCAGGAAAGGCCAGTCCCCATGCGAGTTCCTCGGGGGCCTCTGGGGATTCCTCTCCCGTGGATGCCGGTGCCTAAGACCTTGTGTGGAGTCGGGGCCGGAACCTGAGGATTCCTCTCCAGTGCTGACATGGATCTTGGGGTACTTCTGGAGTCTCCCCAGGGGAGTCAGTCCTCGTCTCGAATGCGGGCATGCACTTGCGCTTTCCTCCAGAGCGGTAGCAGCAGTGTCACGCAGTCCGCCGCGTGGATCAAAGGATCTATGGTTTTCCCTCGAGTCTTTCCCACGCGGCTTTCCCACAGGGGTATCCCACGTGCACACGTGGTGGGAGTCGATCCTTGGCTTGAACGTCAAGGCAGTGCAGGGAAAACAGGTTCCTCTGGAATGGACTGACACATCTGGGGGACTCTTGGAATGGTGGCACGACCCTGGAGTTCCTCTCAAGTTTCCTGTGGAGAGCGCCTCCTCTTGAGATGCGACGGGAACGCCGGGAATTCTTTCCCTACGAAACAGGGAAAGGATCCCTCATCTCGAGCTAGGAGGCGGAAACGGGGATCCCCTGGATGTGTGCGGGGCCACACGTGCTTCCTCTGGAGTGGAGACCGGTATGTCGGGGAACTTCTTGAGTTGCAGCAAGGGTGTGAAGGACCCGTTGGACGTTCCAGTATTTAGACGTGATTAGCCTCGAGAAGCCTCAGCGGAAATGGGCCTCATCTCGCCTGGAGGGCAAAACCTCCTGGATTTTCTCGAGTTGCGGCAGGTGCTCTCGACTTACGACGAGGACCTCAGGGACCCGCACTGGTGGCCTCAGGAAAGGCCAGTCCCCATGCGAGTTCCTCGGGGGCCTTTCGGGATTCCTCTCCCGTGGATGCCGGGGCCTAAGACCTTGTGTGGAGTCGGGGCCGGAACCTGAGGATTCCTCTCCAGTACTGATATGGATCTTGGGGTACTTTGGGAGTCTCCCCAGGGGAATCAGTCTTCGTCTCGAATGCGGGCATGCACTTGCGCTTTCCTCCAGAGCGGTAGCAGCAGTGTCACGCAGTCCGCCGCGTGGATCAAAGGATCTATGGTTTTCCCTGGAGTCTTTCCCACGAGGCTTTCCCACGAGGCTTTCCCACAGGGCTATCCCACGTGCACACGTGGTGGGAGTCGATCCTCGGCTTGAACGTCAAGGCAGTGCAGGGAAAACAGGTTCCTCTGGAATGGACTGACATATCTGGGGGTCTCTTGGAATGGTGGCATAACCCTGGAGTTCCTCTCCCCTTTCCTGTGGAGAGCACCTCCTCTTGAGATGCGACGGGAACGCCGGGAATTCTTTCCCTATGAAACAGGGAAAGGATCCCTCATCTCGAGCTAGGAGGCGGAAACGGTGCTCCCCTGGATGTGTGCGGGACCCCACGTGCTTCCTCTGGAGTGGAGACGGGTATGTTGGGGAACTTCTTTAGTCGCAGCAAGGGTGTGAAGGACCAGTTGGAAGTTACAGTATTTAGAGGTGATTAGCCTCGAGAAGCCTCAGCGGAAATGGGCCTCATCTCGCCTGGAGGGCAAAACCTCCTGGATTTTCTCGAGTTGCGGCAGGTGCTCTCGACTTACGACGGGGACCTCAGGGACCCGCTCTGGTGGCCTCAGGAAAGGCCAGTCCCCATGCGAGTTCCTCGGGGGCCTCTGGGGATTCCTCTCCCATCGATGCCGGTGCCTAAGACCTTGTGTGGAGTCGGGGCCGGAACCTGAGGATTCCTCTCCAGTGCTGACATGGATCTTGGGGTACTTCTGGAGTCTCCCCAGGGGAGTCAGTCCTCGTCTCGAATGCGGGCATGCACTTGCGCTATCCTCCAGAGCGGTAGCAGCAGTGTCACGCAGTCCGCCGCGTGGATCAAAGGATCTATGGTTTTCCCTCGAGTCTTTCCCACGAGGCTTTCCCACGAGGCTTTCCCACAGGGCTGTCCCACGTGCACACGTGGTGGGAGTCGATCCTCGGCTTGAACGTCAAGGCAGTGCAGGGAAAACAGATTCCTCTGGAATGGACTGACACATCTGGGGGACTCTTGGAATGGTGGCACGACCCTGGAGTTCCTCTCGCCTTTCCTGTGGAGAGCGCCTCCTCTTGAGATGCGACGGGAACGCCGGGAATTCTTTCCCTACGAAACAGGGAAAGGATCCCTCATCTCGAGCTAGGAGGCGGAAACGGGGCTCCCCTGGATGTGTGTGGGACCCCACGTGCCTCCTCTCGAGTGGAGACGGGTATGTCGGGGACTTCTTGAGTTGCAGCAATGGTTTGAAGGACCCTTTGGAAGTTCCAGTGGTTAGATGTGATTGGCCTCGAGAAGCCTCAGCGGAAATGGGCCTCATCTCGCCTGGAGGGCAAAACCTCCTGGATTTTCTCGAGTTGCGGCAGGTGCTCTCGACTTACGACGGGGACCTCAGGGACCCGCTCTGGTGGCGTCAGGAAAGGCCAGTCCCCATGCGAGTTCCTCGGGGGCCTCTCGGGATTCCTCTCCCGTCGATGCCAGGGCCTAAGACCTTGTGTGGAGTCGGGGCCGGAACCTGAGGATTCCTCTCCAGTGCTGACATGGATCTTGGGGTACTTCTGGAGTCTCCCCGGGGGAGTCAGTCCTCGTCTCGAATGCGGGCATGCACTTGCGCTTTCCTCCAGAGCGGTAGCAGCAGTGTCACGCAGTCCGCCGCGTGGATCAAAGGATCTATGGTTTTCCCTCGAGTCTTTCCCACGACGCTTTCCCACGAGGCTTTCCCACAGGGCTGTCCCACGTGCACACGTGGTGGGAGTCGATCCTCGGCTTGAACGTCAAGGCAGTGCAGGGAAAACAGGTTCCTCTGGAATGGACTGACACATCTGGGGGACTCTTGGAAGGTGGCACGACCCTTCAGTTCCTCTCGCCTTTCCTGTGGAGAGCGCCTCCTCTTGAGATGCGACGGGAACGCCGGGAATTCTTTCCCTAGGAAACAGGGAAAGGATCCCTCATCTCGAGCTAGTAGGCGGAAACGGGGCTCCCCTGGATGTGTGCGGGACCCACGTGCTTCCTCTCGAGTGGAGACGGGTATGTCGGGGAACTTCTTGAGTTGCAGCAAGGGTGTGAAGGACCCTTTGGAAGTTCCAGTGGTTAGATGTTATTAGCCTCGAGAAGCCTCAGCGGAAATGGGCCTCATCTCGCCTGGAGGGCAAAACCTCCTGGATTTTCTCGAGTTGCGGCAGGTGCTCTCGACTTACGACAGGGACCTCAGCGACCCGCTCTGGTGGCCGCAGGAAAGGCCAGTCCCCATGCGAGTTCCTCGGGGGCCTCTGGGGATTCCTCTCCCGTCGATGCCGGGGCCTAAGTCCTTGTGTGGAGTCGGGGTCGGAACCTGAGGATTCCTCTCCAGTGCTGACATGGATCTTGGGGTACTTCTGGAGTCTCCCCAGGGGAGTCAGTCTTCGTCTCGAATGCGGGCATGCACCTGCGCTTTCCTCCAGAGCGGTAGCAGCAGTGTCACGTAGTCCGCCGCCTGGATCAAGGATCTATGGTTTTCCCTCGAGTCTTTCCCACGAGGCTTTCCCACGAGGCTTTCCCACAGGGCTGTCCCACGTGCACACGTGGTGGGAGTCGATCCTCGGCTTGAACGTCAAGGCAGTGCAGGGAAAACAGATTCCTCTGGAATGGACTGACACATCTGGGGGACTCTTGGAATGGTGGCACGACCCTGGAGTTCCTCTCGCCTTTCCTGTGGAGAGCGCCTCCTCTTGAGATGCGACGGGAACGCCGGGAATTCTTTCCCTACGAAACAGGGAAAGGATCCCTCATCTCGAGCTAGGAGGCGGAAACGGGGCTCCCCTGGATGTGTGTGGGACCCCACGTGCCTCCTCTCGAGTGGAGACGGGTATGTCGGGGACTTCTTGAGTTGCAGCAATGGTTTGAAGGACCCTTTGGAAGTTCCAGTGGTTAGATGTGATTGGCCTCGAGAAGCCTCAGCGGAAATGGGCCTCATCTCGCCTGGAGGGCAAAACCTCCTGGATTTTCTCGAGTTGCGGCAGGTGCTCTCGACTTACGACGGGGACCTCAGGGACCCGCTCTGGTGGCGTCAGGAAAGGCCAGTCCCCATGCGAGTTCCTCGGGGGCCTCTCGGGATTCCTCACCCGTGGATGCCGGGGCCTAAGACCTTGTGTGGAGTCGGGGCCGGAACCTGAGGATTCCTCTCCAGTGCTGACATGGATCTTGGGGTACTTCTGTAGTCTCCCCAGGGGAGTCAGTCCTCGTCTCGAATGCGGGCATGCACTTGCGCTTTCCTCCAGAGCGGTAGCAGCAGTGTCAGGCTGTCCGCCGCGTGGATCAAAGTATCTATGGTTTTCCCTCGAGTCTTTTCCACGAGGCTTTCCCACGAGGCTTTCCCACAGGGCTGTCCCACGTGCACACGTGTTGGGAGTCGATCCTCGGCTTGAACGTCAAGGCAGTGCAGGGAAAACAGGTTCCTCTGGAATGGACTGACACATCTCGGGGACTCTTGGAATGGTGTCACGGCCCTGGAGTTCCTCTCGCCTTTCCTGTGGAGAGCGCCTCCTCTTGAGATGCGACGGGAACGCCGGGAATTCTTTCCCTACGAAACAGGGAAAGGATCCCTCATCTCGAGCTAGGAGGCGGAAACGGGGCTCCCCTGGATGTGTGCGGGACCCCACGTGCTTCCTCTCGAGTGGAGACGGGTATGTCGGGGAACTTCTTGAGTTGCAGCAAGGGTGTGAAGGACCATTTGGAAGTTCCACTAGTTAGATGTTATTAGCCTCGAGAAGCCTCAGCGGAAATGGGCCTCATCTCGCCTGGAGGGCCAAACCTCCTGGATTTTCTCGAGTTGTGGCAGGTGCTCTCGACTTACGACGGGGACCTCAGCGACCCGCTCTGGTGGCCTCAGGAAAGGCCAGTCCCCATGCGAGTTCCTCGGGGGCCTCTCGGGATTCCTCTCCCGTCGATGCCGGGGCCTAAGTCCTTGTGTGGAGTCGGGGTCGGAACCTGAGGATTCCTCTCCAGTGCTGACATGGATCTTGGGGTACTTCTGGAGTCTCCCCAGGGGAGTCAGTCTTCGTCTCGAATGCGGGCATGCACTTGAGCTTTCCTCCAGAGCGGTAGCAGCAGTGTCACGTAGTCCGCCGCGTGGATCAAAGGATCTATGGTTTTCCCTCGAGTCTTTTCCACGAGGCTTTCCCACGAGGCTTTCCCACAGGGCTATCCCACGTGCACACGTGGTGGGAGTCGATCCTCGGCTTGAACGTCAAGGCAGTGCAGGGAAAACAGGTTCCTCTGGAATGGACTGACACATCTGGGGGACTCTTGGAATGGTGTCTCGACCCTGGAGTTCCTCTCGCCTTTCCTGTGGAGAGCGCCTCCTCTTGAGATGCGATGGGAACGCCGGGAATTATTTCCCTATGAAACAGGGAAAGGATCCCTCATCTCGAGCTAGGAGGCGAAACGGTGCTCCCCTGGATGTGTGCGGGACCCCACGTGCTTCCTCTCGAGTGGAGACGGGTATGTCGGGGAACTTCTTGAGTTGCAGCAAGGGTGTGAAGGACCCTTTGGAAGTTCCAGTGGTTAGATGTGATTGGCCTCGAGAAGCCTCAGCGGAAATGGGCCTCATCTCGCCTGGAGGGCAAAACCTCCTGGATTTTCTCGAGTTGCGGCAGGTGCTCTCGACTTACGACAGGGACCTCAGCGACCCGCTCTGGTGGCCGCAGGAAAGGCCAGTCCCCATGCGAGTTCCTCGGGGGCCTCTGGGGATTCCTCTCCCGTCGATGCCGGGGCCTAAGTCCTTGTGTGGAGTCGGGGTCGGAACCTGAGGATTCCTCTCCAGTGCTGACATGGATCTTGGGGTACTTCTGGAGTCTCCCCAGGGGAGTCAGTCTTCGTCTCGAATGCGGGCATGCACCTGCGCTTTCCTCCAGAGCGGTAGCAGCAGTGTCACGTAGTCCGCCGCCTGGATCAAGGATCTATGGTTTTCCCTCGAGTCTATCCCACGAGGCTTTCCCACGAGGCTTTCCCACAGGGCTGTCCCACGTGCACACGTGGTGGGAGTCGATCCTCGGCTTGAACGTCAAGGCAGTGCAGGGAAAACAGATTCCTCTGGAATGGACTGACACATCTGGGGGACTCTTGGAATGGTGGCACGACCCTGGAGTTCCTCTCGCCTTTCCTGTGGAGAGCGCCTCCTCTTGAGATGCGACGGGAACGCCGGGAATTCTTTCCCTACGAAACAGGGAAAGGATCCCTCATCTCGAGCTAGGAGGCGGAAACGGGGCTCCCCTGGATGTGTGTGGGACCCCACGTGCCTCCTCTCGAGTGGAGACGGGTATGTCGGGGACTTCTTGAGTTGCAGCAATGGTTTGAAGGACCCTTTGGAAGTTCCAGTGGTTAGATGTGATTGGCCTCGAGAAGCCTCAGCGGAAATGGGCCTCATCTCGCCTGGAGGGCAAAACCTCCTGGATTTTCTCGAGTTGCGGCAGGTGCTCTCGACTTACGACGGGGACCTCAGGGACCCGCTCTGGTGGCGTCAGGAAAGGCCAGTCCCCATGCGACTTCCTCGGGGGCCTCTCGGGATTCCTCTCCCGTCGATGCCAGGGCCTAAGACCTTGTGTGGAGTCGGGGCCGGAACCTGAGGATTCCTCTCCAGTGCAGACATGGATCTTGGGGTACTTCTGGAGTCTCCCCGGGGGAGTCAGTCCTCGTCTCGAATGCGGGCATGCACTTGCGCTTTCCTCCAGAGCGGTAGCAGCAGTGTCACGCAGTCCGCCGCGTGGATCAAAGGATCTATGGTTTTCCCTCGAGTCTTTCCCACGACGCTTTCCCACGAGGCTTTCCCACAGGGCTGTCCCACGTGCACACGTGGTGGGAGTCGATCCTCGGCTTGAACGTCAAGGCAGTGCAGGGAAAACAGGTTCCTCTGGAATGGACTGACACATCTGGGTGACTCTTGGAATGGTGGCACGACCCTGGAGTTCCTCTCGCCTTTCCTGTGGAGAGCGCCTCCTCTTGAGATGCGACGGGAACGCCGGAAATTCTTTCCCTACGAAACAGGGAAAGGATCCCTCATCTCGAGCTAGGAGGCGGAAACGGGGCTCCCCTGGATGTGTGCGGGACCCACGTGCTTCCTCTCGAGTGGAGACGGGTATGTCGGGGAACTTCTTGAGTTGCAGCAATGGTGTGAAGGACCCTTTGGAAGTTCCAGTGTTTAGATGTGATTGGCCTCGAGAAGCCTCAGCGGAAATGGGCCTCATCTCGCCTGGAGGGCAAAACCTCTTGGATTTTCTCGAGTTGCGGCAGGTGCTCTCGACTTACGACGGGGACCTCAGGGAACCGCTCTGGTGGCCTCAGGAAAGGCCAGTCCCCATGCGAGTTCCTCGGGGGCCTCTCGGGATTCCTCTCCCGTCGATGCCAGGGCCTAAGACCTTGTGTGGAGTCGGGGCCGGAACCTGAGGATTCCTCTCCAGTGCTGACATGGATCTTGGGGTACTTCTGGAGTCTCCCCGGGGGAGTCAGTCCTCGTCTCGAATGCGGGCATGCACTTGCGCTTTCCTCCAGAGCGGTAGCAGCAGTGTCACGCAGTCCGCCGCGTGGATCAAAGGATCTATGGTTTTCCCTCGAGTCTTTCCCACGACGCTTTCCCACGAGGCTTTCCCACAGGGCTGTCCCACGTGCACACGTGGTGGGAGTCGATCCTCGGCTTGAACGTCAAGGCAGTGCAGGGAAAACAGGTTCCTCTGGAATGGACTGACACATCTGGGGGACTCTTGGAAGGTGGCACGACCCTTCAGTTCCTCTCGCCTTTCCTGTGGAGAGCGCCTCCTCTTGAGATGCGACGGGAACGCCGGGAATTCTTTCCCTAGGAAACAGGGAAAGGATCCCTCATCTCGAGCTAGTAGGCGGAAACGGGGCTCCCCTGGATGTGTGCGGGACCCACGTGCTTCCTCTCGAGTGGAGACGGGTATGTCGGGGAACTTCTTGAGTTGCAGCAAGGGTGTGAAGGACCCTTTGGAAGTTCCAGTGGTTAGATGTTATTAGCCTCGAGAAGCCTCAGCGGAAATGGGCCTCATCTCGCCTGGAGGGCAAAACCTCCTGGATTTTCTCGAGTTGCGGCAGGTGCTCTCGACTTACGACAGGGACCTCAGCGACCCGCTCTGGTGGCCGCAGGAAAGGCCAGTCCCCATGCGAGTTCCTCGGGGGCCTCTGGGGATTCCTCTCCCGTCGATGCCGGGGCCTAAGTCCTTGTGTGGAGTCGGGGTCGGAACCTGAGGATTCCTCTCCAGTGCTGACATGGATCTTGGGGTACTTCTGGAGTCTCCCCAGGGGAGTCAGTCTTCGTCTCGAATGCGGGCATGCACCTGCGCTTTCCTCCAGAGCGGTAGCAGCAGTGTCACGTAGTCCGCCGCCTGGATCAAGGATCTATGGTTTTCCCTCGAGTCTTTCCCACGAGGCTTTCCCACGAGGCTTTCCCACAGGGCTGTCCCACGTGCACACGTGGTGGGAGTCGATCCTCGGCTTGAACGTCAAGGCAGTGCAGGGAAAACAGATTCCTCTGGAATGGACTGACACATCTGGGGGACTCTTGGAATGGTGGCACGACCCTGGAGTTCCTCTCGCCTTTCCTGTGGAGAGCGCCTCCTCTTGAGATGCGACGGGAACGCCGGGAATTCTTTCCCTACGAAACAGGGAAAGGATCCCTCATCTCGAGCTAGGAGGCGGAAACGGGGCTCCCCTGGATGTGTGTGGGACCCCACGTGCCTCCTCTCGAGTGGAGACGGGTATGTCGGGGACTTCTTGAGTTGCAGCAATGGTTTGAAGGACCCTTTGGAAGTTCCAGTGGTTAGATGTGATTGGCCTCGAGAAGCCTCAGCGGAAATGGGCCTCATCTCGCCTGGAGGGCAAAACCTCCTGGATTTTCTCGAGTTGCGGCAGGTGCTCTCGACTTACGACGGGGACCTCAGGGACCCGCTCTGGTGGCGTCAGGAAAGGCCAGTCCCCATGCGAGTTCCTCGGGGGCCTCTCGGGATTCCTCACCCGTGGATGCCGGGGCCTAAGACCTTGTGTGGAGTCGGGGCCGGAACCTGAGGATTCCTCTCCAGTGCTGACATGGATCTTGGGGTACTTCTGTAGTCTCCCCAGGGGAGTCAGTCCTCGTCTCGAATGCGGGCATGCACTTGCGCTTTCCTCCAGAGCGGTAGCAGCAGTGTCAGGCTGTCCGCCGCGTGGATCAAAGTATCTATGGTTTTCCCTCGAGTCTTTTCCACGAGGCTTTCCCACGAGGCTTTCCCACAGGGCTGTCCCACGTGCACACGTGGTGGGAGTCGATCCTCGGCTTGAACGTCAAGGCAGTGCAGGGAAAACAGGTTCCTCTGGAATGGACTGACACATCTCGGGGACTCTTGGAATGGTGTCACGGCCCTGGAGTTCCTCTCGCCTTTCCTGTGGAGAGCGCCTCCTCTTGAGATGCGACGGGAACGCCGGGAATTCTTTCCCTACGAAACAGGGAAAGGATCCCTCATCTCGAGCTAGGAGGCGGAAACGGGGCTCCCCTGGATGTGTGCGGGACCCCACGTGCTTCCTCTCGAGTGGAGACGGGTATGTCGGGGAACTTCTTGAGTTGCAGCAAGGGTGTGAAGGACCATTTGGAAGTTCCACTAGTTAGATGTTATTAGCCTCGAGAAGCCTCAGCGGAAATGGGCCTCATCTCGCCTGGAGGGCCAAACCTCCTGGATTTTCTCGAGTTGTGGCAGGTGCTCTCGACTTACGACGGGGACCTCAGCAACCCGCTCTGGTGGCCTCAGGAAAGGCCAGTCCCCATGCGAGTTCCTCGGGGGCCTCTCGGGATTCCTCTCCCGTCGATGCCGGGGCCTAAGTCCTTGTGTGGAGTCGGGGTCGGAACCTGAGGATTCCTCTCCAGTGCTGACATGGATCTTGGGGTACTTCTGGAGTCTCCCCAGGGGAGTCAGTCTTCGTCTCGAATGCGGGCATGCACTTGAGCTTTCCTCCAGAGCGGTAGCAGCAGTGTCACGTAGTCCGCCGCGTGGATCAAAGGATCTATGGTTTTCCCTCGAGTCTTTTCCACGAGGCTTTCCCACGAGGCTTTCCCACAGGGCTATCCCACGTGCACACGTGGTGGGAGTCGATCCTCGGCTTGAACGTCAAGGCAGTGCAGGGAAAACAGGTTCCTCTGGAATGGACTGACACATCTGGGGGACTCTTGGAATGGTGTCTCGACCCTGGAGTTCCTCTCGCCTTTCCTGTGGAGAGCGCCTCCTCTTGAGATGCGATGGGAACGCCGGGAATTATTTCCCTATGAAACAGGGAAAGGATCCCTCATCTCGAGCTAGGAGGCGAAACGGTGCTCCCCTGGATGTGTGCGGGACCCCACGTGCTTCCTCTCGAGTGGAGACGGGTATGTCGGGGAACTTCTTGAGTTGCAGCAAGGGTGTGAAGGACCCTTTGGAAGTTCCAGTGGTTAGATGTGATTGGCCTCGAGAAGCCTCAGCGGAAATGGGCCTCATCTCGCCTGGAGGGCAAAACCTCCTGGATTTTCTCGAGTTGCGGCAGGTGCTCTCGACTTACGATGGGGACCTCAGGGACCCGCTCTGGTGGCCTCAGGAAAGGCCAGTCCCCATGCGAGTTCCTCGGGGGCGTCTCGGGATTCCTCTCCCGTCGATGCCGGGGCCTAAGACCTTGTGTGGAGTCGGGGCCGGAACCTGAGGATTCCTCTCCAGTGCTGACATGGATCTTGGGGTACTTCTGGAGTCTCCCCAGGGGAGTCAGAACTCGTCTCGAATGCGGGCATGCACTTGCGCTTTCCTCTAGAGCGGTAGCAGCAGTGTCACGCAGTCCGCCGCGTGGATCAAAGGATCTATGGTTTTCCCTCGAGTTTTTCCCACGAGGCTTTCCCACGAGGCTTTCCCACAGGGCTGTCCCACGTGCACACGTGGTGGGAGTCGATCCTCGGCTTCAACGTCAAGGCAGTGCAGGGAAAACAGGTTCCTCTGGAATGGACTGACACATCTGGGGGACTCTAGGAATGGTGTCTCGACCCTGGAGTTCCTCTCGCCTTTCCTGTGGAGAGCGCCTCCTCTTGAGATGCGACGGGAACGCCGGGAATTCTTTCCCTACGAAACAGGGAAAAGATCCCTCATCTCGAGCTAGGAGGCGGAAACGGGGCTCCCCTGGATGTGTGCGGGACCCCACGTGCTTCCTCTCGAGTGGAGACGGGTATGTCGGGGAACTTCTTGAGTTGCAGCAAGGGTGTGAAGGACCCTTTGGAAGTTCCAGTGGTTAGACCTGATTCGCCTCGAGAAGCCTCAGCGGAAATGGGCCTCATCTCGCCTGGAGGGCAAAACCTCCTGGATTTTTTCGAGTTGGGGCAGGTGCTCTCGACTTACGACGGGGACCTCAGGGAACCGCTCTGGTGGCCTCAGGAAAGGCCAGTCCCCATGCGAGTTCCTCGGGGGCCTCTCGGGATTCTTCTCCCGTCGATGCCGGGGCCTAAGTCCTTGTGTGGAGTCGGGGCCGGAACCTGAGGATTCTTCTCCAGTGCTGACATGGACCTTGGGGTACTTCTGGAGTCTCCCCAGGGGAGTCAGTCCTCGTCTCGAATGCGGGCATGCACTTGTGCTTTCCTCCAGAGCGGAAGCAGCAGTGTCACGCAGTCCGCCGCGTGGATCAAAGGATCTATGGTTTTCCCTCGAGTCTTTCCCACGAGGCTTTCCCACGAGGCTTTCCCCCAGGGCTGTCCCACGTGCACAAGTGGTGGGAGTCGATTCTCGGCTTGAACGTCAAGGCAGTGCAGGGAAAACAGGTTCCTCTGGAATGGACTGACACATCTGGGTGACTCTTGGAATGGTGTCACGACCCTGGAGTTCCTCTCGCCTTTCCTGTGGAGAGCGCCTCCTCTTGAGATGCGACGGGAACGCCGGGAATTCTTTCCCTACGAAACAGGGAAAGGATCCCTCATCTCGAGCTAGGAGGCGGAAACGGGGCTCCCCTGGATGTGTGCGGGACACCACGTGCTTCCTCTCGAGTGCAGATGGGTATGTCGGGGAACTTCTTGAGTTGCAGCAAGGGTGTGAAGGAACCTTTGGAAGTTCCAGTGGTTAGATGTGATTGGCCTCGAGAAGCCTCAGCGGAAATGGGCCTCATCTCGCCTGGAGGGCAAAACCTCCTGGATTTTCTCGAGTTGCGGCAGGTGCTCTCGACTTACGACGGGGACCTCACGGAACCGCTCTGGTGGCCTCAGGAAAGGCCAGTCCCCATGCGAGTTCCTCGTGGGCCTCTCGGGATTCCTCTCCCGTCGATGCCGGGGCCTAAGACCTTGTGTGGAGTCGTGGCCGGAACCTGAGGATTCCTCTCCAGTGCTGACATGGATCTTGGGGTACTTCTGGAGTCTCCCCAGGGGAGTCAGTCCTCGTCTCGAATGCGGGCATGCACTTGCGCTTTCCTCCAGAGCGGTAGCAGCAGTGTCACGCAGTCCGCCGCGTGGATCAAAGGATCTATGGTTTTCCCTCGAGTCTTTCCCACGAGGCTTTCCCACGAGGCTTTCCCACAGGGCTGTCCCACGTGCACACGTGGTGGGAGTGGATCCTCGGCTTGAACGTCAAGGCAGTGCAGGGAAAACAGGTTCCTCTGGAATGGACTGACACATCTGGGGGACTCTTGGAATGGTTGCAAGACCCTGGAGTTCCTCTCGCCTTTCCTGTGGAGAGCGCCTCCTCTTGAGATGCGACGGGAACGCCGGGAATTCTTTCCCTACGAAACAGGGAAAGGATCCCTCATCTCGAGCTAGGAGGTGGAAACGGGGCTCCCCTGGATGTGTGGGGGACCCCACGTGCTTCCCCTCGAGTGGAGACGGGTATGTCGGGGAACTTCTTGAGTTGCAGCAATGGTGTGAAGGACCCTTTGGAAGTTCCAGTGGTTAGATGTGATTGGCCTCGAGAAGCCTCAGCGGAAATGGGCCTCATCTCGCCTGGAGGGCAAAACCTCCTGGATTTTCTCGAGTTGCGGCAGGTGCTCTCGACTTACGACGGGGATCTCAGGGAACCGCTCTGGTGGCCTCAGAAAAGGCCTGTCCCATGCGAGTTCCTCGGGGGCGTCTCGGGATTCCTCTCCCGTCGATGCCGGGGCCTAAGACCTTGTGTGGAGTCGGGGCCGGAACCTGAGGATTCCTCTCCAGTGCTGACATGGATCTTGGGGTACTTCTGGAGTCTCCCCACGGGAGTCAGTCCTCGTCTCGAATGCGGGCATGCACTTGCGCTTTCCTCCAGAGCGGTAGCAGCAGTGTCACGCAGTCCGCCGCGTGGATCAAAGGATCTATGGTTTTCCCTCGAGTCTTTCCCACGAGGCTTTCCCACGAGGCTTTCCCACAGGGCTGTCCCACGTGCACACGTGGTGGAAGTCGATCCTCGGCTTGAACGTCAAGGCAGTGCAGGGAAAACAGGTTCCTCTGGAATGGACTGACACATCTGGGGGACTCTTGGAATGGTGGCACGACCCTGGAGTTCCTCTCGTCTTTCCTGTGGAGAGCGCCTCCTCTTGAGATGTGACGGGAACACCGGGAATTCTTTCCCTACGAAACAGGGAAAGGATCCCTCATCTCGAGCTAGGAGGCGGAAACGGGGCTCCCCTGGATGTGTGCGGGACCCCACGTGCTTCCTCTCGAGCGGAGACGGGTATGTCGGGGAACTTCTTGAGTTGCAGCAAGGGTGTGAAGGACCCTTTGGAAGTTCCAGTGGTTAGATGTGATTGGCCTCGAGAAGCCTCAGCGGAAATGGGCCTCATCTCGTCTGGAGGGCAAAACCTCCTGGATTTTCTCGAGTTGCGGCAGGTGCTCTCGACTTACGACGGGGACCTCAGGGACCCGATCTGGTGGCCTCAGGAAAGGCCAGTCCCCATGCGAGTTCCTCGGGGGCCTCTCGGCATTCCTCTCCCGTCGATGCCGGGGTCTAAGACCTTGTGTGGAGTCGGGGCCGGAACCTGAGGATTCCTCTCCAGTGCTGACATGGATCTTGGGGTACTTCTGGAGTCTCCCCAGGGGAGTCAGTCCTCGTCTCGAATGCGGGCATGCACTTGCGCTTTCCTCCAGAGCGGTAGCAGCAGTGTCACGCAGTCCGCCGCGTGGATCAAAGGATGTATAGTTTTCCCTCGTGTCTTTCCCACGAGGCTTTCCCACGAGGCTTTCCCACAGGGCTGTCCCACGTGCACACGTGGTGGGAGTCGATCCTCGGCTTGAACGTCAAGGCAGTGCAGGGAAAACAGGTTCCTCTGGAATGGACTGACACATCTGGGGGACTCTTGGAATGGTGGCAAGACCCTGGAGTTCCTCTCGCCTTTCCTGTGGAGAGCGCCTCCTCTTGAGATGCGACGGGAACGCCGGGAATTCTTTCCCTACGAAACAGGGAAAGGATCCCTCATCTCGAGCTAGGAGGCGGAAACGGGGCTCCCCTGGATGTGTGCGCGACCCCACGTGCTTCCTCTCGAGTGCAGACTGGTATGTCGGGGAACTTCTTGAGTTGCAGCAAGGGTGTGAAGGACCCTTTGGAAGTTCCAGTGGTTAGATGTGATTGGCCTCGAGAAGCCTCAGCGGAAATGGGCCTCATCTCGCCTGGAGGGCAAAACCTCCTGGATTTTCTCGAGTTGCGGCAGGTGCTCTCGACTTCCGACGGGGACCACAGGGACCCGCTCTGGTGGCCTCAGGAAAGGCCAGTCCCCATGCGAGTTCCTCGGGGGCGTCTCGGGATTCCTCTCCCGTCGATGCCGGGGCCTAAGACCTTGTGTGGAGTCGGGGCCAGAACCTGAGGATTCCTCTCCAGTGCTGACATGGATCTTGGGGTACTTCTGGAGTCTCCCCAGGGGAGTCAGTCCTCGTCTCGAATGCGGGCATGCACTTGCGCTTTCCTCCAGAGCGGTAGCAGCAGTGTCACGCAGTCCGCCGCGTGGATCAAAGGATCTATGGTTTTCCCTCGAGTCTTTCCCATGAGGCTTTCCCACGAGGCTTTCCCACAGGGCTGTCTCACGTGCACACGTGGTTGGAGTCGATCCTCGGCTTGAACGTCAAGGCAGTGCAGGGAAAACAGGTTCCTCTGGAATGGACTGACACATCTGGGGGACTCTTGGAATGGTGGCACGACCCTGGAGTTCCTCTCGCCTTTCCTGTGGAGAGCGCCTCCTCTTGAGATGCGACGGGAACGCCGGGAATTCTTTCCCTACGAAACAGGGAATGGATCCCTCATCTCGAGCTAGGAGGCGGAAACGGGGCTCCCCTGGATGTGTGCGGGACCCCACGTGCTTCCTCTCGAGTGCAGACTGGTATGTCGGGGAACTTCTTGAGTTGCAGCAAGGGTGTGAAGGACCCTTTGGAAGTTCCAGTGGTTAGATGTGATTGGCCTCGAGAAGCCTCAGCGGAAATGGGCCTCATCTCGCCTGGAGGGCAAAACCTCCTGGATTTTCTCGAGTTGCGGCAGGTGCTCTCGACTTACGACGGGGACCTCAGGGACCCGCTCTGGTGGCCTCAGGAAAGCCAGTCCCCATGCGAGTTCCTCGGGGGCCTCTCGGGATTCCTCTCCCTTCGATGCCGGGGCCTAAGACCTTGTGTGGAGTCGGGGCCGGAACCTGAGGATTCCTCTCCAGTGCTCACATGGATCTTGGGGTACTTCTGGAGTCTCCCCAGGGGAGTCAGTCCTCGTCTCGAATGCGGGCATGCACTTGCGCTTTCCTCCAGAGCGGTAGCAGCAGTGTCACGCCGTCCGCCGCGTGGATCAAAGGATCTATGGTTTTCCCTCGAGTCTTTCCCACGAGGCTTTTCCACAGGGCTGTCCCACGTGCACACGTGGTGGGAGTCGATCCTCGGCTTGAACGTCAAGGCAGTGCAGGGAAAACAGGTTCCTCTGGAATGGACTGACACATCTGGCGGACTCTTGGAATGGTGGCACGACCCTGGAGTTCCTCTCGCCTTTCCTGTGGAGAGCGCCTCCTCTTGAGATGCGACGGGAACGCCGGGAATTCTTTCCTACGAAACAGGGAAAGGATCCCTCATCTCGAGCTAGGAGGCGGAAACGTGGCTCCCCTGGATGTGTGCGGGACCCCACGTGCTTCCTCTCGAGTGGAGACGTGTATGTCGGGGAACATCTTGAGTTGCAGCAAGGGTGTGAAGGACCCTTTGGAAGTTCCAGTGGTTAGACGTGATTAGCCTCGAGAAGCCTCAGCGGAAATGGGCCTCATCTCGCCTGGAGGGCAAAACCTCCTGGATTTTCTCGAGTTGCGGCAGGTGCTCTCGACTTACGACGGGGACCTCAGGGACCCGCTCTGGTGGCCTCAGGAAAGGCCAGTCCCCATGCGAGTTCCTCGGGAGCCTCTCGGGATTCCTCTCCCGTCGATGCCGGGGCCTAAGACCTTGTGTGGAGTCGGGGCCGGAACCTGAGGATTCCTCTCCAGTGCTGACATGGATCTTGGGGTACTTCTGGAGTCTCCCCAGGGGAGTCAGTCCTCGTCTCGAATGCGGGCATGCACTTACGCTTTCCTCCAGAGCGGTAGCAGCAGTGTCACGCAGTCCGCCGCGTGGATCAAAGGATCTATGTTTTTCCCTTGAGTCTTTCCCACGAGGTTTTCCCACGAGGCTTTCCCACAGGGCTGTCCCACGTGCACACGTGGTGGGAGTGGATCCTCGGCTTGAACGTCAAGGCAGTGCAGGGAAAACAGGTTCCTCTGGAATGGACTGACACATCTGGTGGACTCTTGGAATGGTGGCACGACCCTGGAGTTCCTCTCGCCTTTCCTGTGGAGAGCGCCTCCTCTTGAGATGCGACGGGAACGCCGGGAATTCTTTCCTACGAAACAGGGAAAGGATCCCTCATCTCGAGCTAGGAGGCGGAAACGGGGCTCCCCTGGATGTGTGCGGGACCCCACGTGCTTCCTCTCGAGTGGAGACGGGTATGTCGGGGAACTTCTTGAGTTGCAACAAGGGTGTGAAGGACCCTTTGGAAGTTCCAGTGGTTAGACGTGATTAGCCTCGAGAAGCCTCAGCGGAAATGGGCCTCATCTCGCCTGGAGGGCAAAACCTCCTGGATTTTCTCGAGTTGCGGCAGGTGCTCTCGACTTACGACGGGGACCTCAGGGACCCGCTCTGGTGGCCTCAGGAAAGGCCAGTCCCCATGCGAGTTCCTCGGGGGCGTCTCGGGATTCCTCTCCCGTCGATGCCGGGGCCTAAGACCTTGTGTGGAGTCGGGGCCGGAACCTGAGGATTCCTCTCCAGTGCTGACATGGATCTTGGGGTACTTCTGGAGTCTCCCCAGGGGAGTCAGTCCTCGTCTCGAATGCGGGCATGCACTTGCGCTTTCCTCCAGAGCGGTAGCAGCAGTGTCACGCAGTCCGCCGCGTGGATCAAAGGATCTATGGTTTTCCCTCGAGTCTTTCCCACGAGGCTTTCCCACGAGGCTTTCCCACAGGGCTGTCCCACGTGCACACGTGGTGGGAGTGGATCCTCGGCTTGAACGTCAAGGCAGTGCAGGGAAAACAGGTTCCTCTGGAATGGACTGACACATCTGGGGGACTCTTGGAATGGTGGCACGACCCTGGAGTTCCTCTCGCCTTTCCTGTGGAGAGCGCCTCCTCTTGAGATGCGACGGGAACGCCGGGAATTCTTTACCTAAGAAAAAGGGAAAGGATCCCTCATCTCGAGCTAGGAGGCGGAAACGGGGCTCCCCTGGATGTGTGCGAGACCCCACGTGCTTCCTCTCGAGTGGAGACGGGTATGTCGGGGAACATCTTGAGTTGCAGCAAGGGTGTGAAGGACCCTTTGGAAGTTCCAGTGGTTAGACGTGATTAGCCTCGAGAAGCCTCAGCGGAAATGGGCCTCATCTCGCCTGGAGGGCAAAACCTCCTGGATTTTCTCGAGTTGCGGCAGGTGCTCTCGACTTACGACGGGGACCTCAGGGACCCGCTTTGGTGGCCTCAGGAAAGGCCAGTCCCCATGGGAGTTCCTCGGGAGCCTCTCGGGATTCCTCTCCCGTCGATGCCGGGGCCTAAGACCTTGTGTGGAGTCGGGGCCGGAACCTGAGGATTCCTCTCCAGTGCTGACATGGATCTTGGGGTACTTCTGGAGTCTCCCCAGGGGAGTCAGTCCTCGTCTCGAATGCGGGCATGCACTTGCGCTTTCCTCCAGAGCGGTAGCAGCAGTGTCACGCAGTCCGCCGCGTGGATCAAAGGATCTATGGTTTTCCCCCGAGTCTTACCCACGAGGCTTTCCCACGAGGCTTTCCCACAGGGCTGTCCCACGTGCACACGTGGTGGGAGTGGATCCTCGGCTTGAACGTCATGGCAGTGCAGGGAAAACAGGTTCCTCTGGAATGGACTGACACATCTGGGGGACTCTTGGAATGGTGGCACGACCCTGGAGTTCCTCTCGCCTTTCCTGTGGAGAGCGCCTCCTCTTGAGTTGCGACGGGAACGCCGGGAATTCTTTCCCTACGAAACAGGGAAAGGATCCCTCATCTCGAGCTAGGAGGCGGAAACGGGGCTCCGCTGGATGTGTGCGGGACCCCACGTGCTTCCTCTCGAGTGGAGACGGGTATGTCGGGGAACTTCTTGAGTTGCAACAAGGGTGTGAAGGACCCTTTGGAAGTTCCAGTGGTTAGACGTGATTAGCCTCGAGAAGCCTCAGCGGAAATGGGCCTCATCTCGTCTGGAGGGCAAAACCTCCTGGATTTTCTCGAGTTGCGGCAGGTGCTCTCGACTTACGACGGGGACCTCAGGGACCCGATCTGGTGGCCTCAGGAAAGGCCAGTCCCCATGCGAGTTCCTCGGGGGCCTCTCGGCATTCCTCTCCCGTCGATGCCGGGGCCTAAGACCTTGTGTGGAGTCGGGGCCGGAACCTGAGGATTCCTCTCCGGTGCTGACATGGATCTTGGGGTACTTCTGGAGTCTCCCCAGGGGAGTCAGTCCTCGTCTCGAATGCGGGCATGCACTTGCGCTTTCCTCCAGAGCGGTAGCAGCAGTGTCACGCAGTCCGCCGCGTGGATCAAAGGATGTATAGTTTTCCCTCGAGTCTTTCCCACGAGGCTTTCCCACGAGGCTTTCCCACAGGGCTGTCCCACGTGCACACGTGGTGGGAGTCGATCCTCGGCTTGAACGTCAAGGCAGTGCAGGGAAAACAGGTTCCTCTGGAATGGACTGACACATCTGGGGGACTCTTGGAATGGTGGCAAGACCCTGGAGTTCCTCTCGCCTTTCCTGTGGAGAGCGCCTCCTCTTGAGATGCTACGGGAACGCCGGGAATTCTTTCCCTACGAAACAGGGAAAGGATCCCTCATCTCGAGCTAGGAGGCGGAAACGGGGCTCCCCTGGATGCGTGCGCGACCCCACGTGCTTCCTCTCGAGTGCAGACTGGTATGTCGGGGAACTTCTTGAGTTGCAGCAAGGGTGTGAAGGACCCTTTGGATGTTCCAGTGGTTAGATGTGATTGGCCTCGAGAAGCCTCAGCGGAAATGGGCCTCATCTCGCCTGGAGGGCAAAACCTCCTGGATTTTCTCGAGTTGCGGCAGGTGCTCTCGACTTACGACGGGGACCTCAGGGACCCGCTCTGGTGGCCTCAGGAAAGGCCAGTCCCCATGCGAGTTCCTCGGGGGCGTCTCGGGATTCCTCTCCCGTCGATGCCGGGGCCTAAGACCTTGTGTGGAGTCGGGGCCGGAACCTGAGGATTCCTCTCCAGTGCTGACATGGATCTTGGGGTACTTCTGGAGTCTCCCCAGGGGAGTCAGTCCTCGTCTCGAATGCGGGCATCCACTTGCGCTTTCCTCCAGAGCGGTAGCAGCAGTGTCACGCAGTCCGCCGCGTGGATCAAAGGATCTATGGTTTTCCCTCGAGTCTTTCCCATGAGGCTTTCCCACGAGGCTTTCCCACAGGGCTGTCCCACGTGCACACGTGGTTGGAGTCGATCCTCGGCTTGAACGTCAAGGCAGTGCAGGGAAAACAGGTTCCTCTGGAATGGACTGACACATCTGGGGGACTCTTGGAATGGTGGCACGACCCTGGAGTTCCTCTCGCCTTTCCTGTGGAGAGCGCCTCCTCTTGAGATGCGACGGGAACGCCGGGAATTCTTTCCCTACGAAACAGGGAAAGGATCCCTCATCTCGAGCTAGGAGGCGGAAACGGGGCTCCCCTGGATGTGTGCGGGACCCCACGTGCTTCCTCTCGAGTGCAGACTGGTATGTCGGGGAACTTCTTGAGTTGCAGCAAGGGTGTGAAGGACCCTTTGGAAGTTCCAGTGGTTAGATGTGATTGGCCTCGAGAAGCCTCAGCGGAAATGGGCCTCATCTCGCCTGGAGGGCAAAACCTCCTGGATTTTCTCGAGTTGCGGCAGGTGCTCTCGACTTACGACGGGGACCTCAGGGACCCGCTCTGGTGGCCTCAGGATAGGCCAGTCCCCATGCGAGTTCCTCGGGGGCCTCTCGGGATTCCTCTCCCTTCGATGCCGGGGCCTAAGACCTTGTGTGGAGTCGGGGCCGGAACCTGAGGATTCCTCTCCAGTGCTGACATGGATCTTGGGGTACTTCTGGAGTCTCCCCAGGGGAGTCAGTCCTCGTCTCGAATGCGGGCATGCACTTGCGCTTTCCTCCAGAGCGGTAGCAGCAGTGTCACGCAGTCCGCCGCGTGGATCAAAGGATCTATGGTTTTCCCTCGAGGCTTTCCCACGAGGCTTTCCCACAGGGCTGTCCCACGTGCACACGTGGTGGGAGTCGATCCTCGGCTTGAACGTCAAGGCAGTGCAGGGAAAACAGGTTCCTCTGGAATGGACTGACCCATCTGGGCGTCTCTTGGAATGGTGGCACGACCCTGGAGTTCCTCTCGCCTTTCCTGTGGAGAGCGCCTCCTCTTGAGTTGCGACGGGAACGCCGGGAATTCTTTCCCTACGAAACAGGGAAAGGATCCCTCATCTCGAGCTAGGAGGCGGAAACGTGGCTCCCCTGGATGTGTGCGGGACCCCACGTGCTTCCTCTCGAGTGGAGACGGGTATGTCGGGGAACATCTTGAGTTGCAGCAAGGGTGTGAAGGACCCTTTGGAAGTTCCAGTGGTTAGACGTGATTAGCCTCGAGAAGCCTCAGCGGAAATGGGCCTCATCTCGCCTGGAGGGCAAAACCTCCTGGATTTTCTCGAGTTGCGGCAGGTGCTCTCGACTTACGACGGGGATCTCAGGGAACCGCTCTGGTGGCCTCAGGAAAGGCCTGTCCCCATGCGAGTTCCTCGGGGGCGTCTCGGGATTCCTCTCCCGTCGATGCCGGGGCCTAAGACCTTGTGTGGAGTCGGGGCCGGAACCTGAGGATTCCTCTCCAGTGCTGACATGGATCTTGGGGTACTTCTGGAGTCTCCCCACGGGAGTCAGTCCTCGTCTCGAATGCGGGCATGCACTTGCGCTTTCCTCCAGAGCGGTAGCAGCAGTGTCACGCAGTCCGCCGCGTGGATCAAAGGATCTATGGTTTTCCCTCGAGTCTTTCCCACGAGGCTTTCCCACGAGGCTTTCCCACAGGGCTGTCCCACGTGCACACGTGGTGGAAGTCGATCCTCGGCTTGAACGTCAAGGCAGTGCAGGGAAAACAGGTTCCTCTGGAATGGACTGACACATCTGGGGGACTCTTGGAATGGTGGCACGACCCTGGAGTTCCTCTCGTCTTTCCTGTGGAGAGCACCTCCTCTTGAGATGTGACGGGAACGCCGGGAATTCTTTCCCTACGAAACAGGGAAAGGATCCCTCATCTCGAGCTAGGAGGCGGAAACGGGGCTCCCCTGGATGTGTGCGGGACCCCACGTGCTTCCTCTCGAGCGGAGACGGGTATGTCGGGGAACTTCTTGAGTTGCAGCAAGGGTGTGAAGGACCCTTTGGAAGTTCCAGTGGTTAGATGTGATTGGCCTCGAGAAGCCTCAGCGGAAATGGGCCTCATCTCGTCTGGAGGGCAAAACCTCCTGGATTTTCTCGAGTTGCGGCAGGTGCTCTCGACTTACGACGGGGACCTCAGGGACCCGATCTGGTGGCCTCAGGAAAGGCCAGTCCCCATGCGAGTTCCTCGGGGGCCTCTCGGCATTCCTCTCCCTTCGATGCCGGGGTCTAAGACCTTGTGTGGAGTCGGGGCCGGAACCTGAGGATTCCTCTCCAGTGCTGACATGGATCTTGGGGTACTTCTGGAGTCTCCCCAGGGGAGTCAGTCCTCGTCTCGAATGCGGGCATGTACTTGCGCTTTCCTCCAGAGCGGTAGCAGCAGTGTCACGCAGTCCGCCGCGTGGATCAAAGGATGTATAGTTTTCCCTCGAGTCTTTCCCACGAGGCTTTCCCACGAGGCTTTCCCACAGGGCTGTCCCACGTGCACACGTGGTGGGAGTCGATCCTCGGCTTGAACGTCAAGGCAGTGCAGGGAAAACAGGTTCCTCTGGAATGGACTGACACATCTGGGGGACTCTTGGAATGGTGGCAAGACCCTGGAGTTCCTCTCGCCTTTCCTGTGGAGAGCGCCTCCTCTTGAGATGCGACGGGAACGCCGGGAATTCTTTCCCTACGAAACAGGGAAAGGATCCCTCATCTCGAGCTAGGAGGCGGAAACGGGGCTCCCCTGGATGTGTGCGCGACCCCACGTGCTTCCTCTCGAGTGCAGACTGGTATGTCGGGGAACTTCTTGAATTGCAGCAAGGGTGTGAAGGACCCTTTGGAAGTTCCAGTGGTTAGATGTGATTGGCCTCGAGAAGCCTCAGCGGAAATGGGCCTCATCTCGCCTGGAGGGCAAAACCTCCTGGATTTTCTCGAGTTGCGGCAGGTGCTCTCGACTTACGACGGGGACCTCAGGGACCCGCTCTGGTGGCCTCAGGAAAGGCCAGTCCCCATGCGAGTTCCTCGGGGGCGTCTCGGGATTCCTCTCCCGTCGATGCCGGGGCCTAAGACCTTGTGTGGAGTCGGGGCCGGAACCTGAGGATTCCTCTCCAGTGCTGACATGGATCTTGGGGTACTTCTGGAGTCTCCCCAGGGGAGTCAGTCCTCGTCTCGAATGCGGGCATGCACTTGCGCTTTCCTCCAGAGCGGTAGCAGCAGTGTCACGCAGTCCGCCGCGTGGATCAAAGGATCTATGGTTTTCCCTCGAGTCTTTCCCACGAGGCTTTCCCACGAGGCTTTCCCACAGGGCTGTCCCACGTGCACACGTGGTGGAAGTCGATCCTCGGCTTGAACGTCAAGGCAGTGCAGGGAAAACAGGTTCCTCTGGAATGGACTGACACATCTGGGGGACTCTTGGAATGGTGGCACGACCCTGGAGTTCCTCTCGTCTTTCCTGTGGAGAGCACCTCCTCTTGAGATGTGACGGGAACGCCGGGAATTCTTTCCCTACGAAACAGGGAAAGGATCCCTCATCTCGAGCTAGGAGGCGGAAACGGGGCTCCCCTGGATGTGTGCGGGACCCCACGTGCTTCCTCTCGAGCGGAGACGGGTATGTCGGGGAACTTCTTGAGTTGCAGCAAGGGTGTGAAGGACCCTTTGGAAGTTCCAGTGGTTAGATGTGATTGGCCTCGAGAAGCCTCAGCGGAAATGGGCCTCATCTCGTCTGGAGGGCAAAACCTCCTGGATTTTCTCGAGTTGCGGCAGGTGCTCTCGACTTACGACGGGGACCTCAGGGACCCGATCTGGTGGCCTCAGGAAAGGCCAGTCCCCATGCGAGTTCCTCGGGGGCCTCTCGGCATTCCTCTCCCTTCGATGCCGGGGTCTAAGACCTTGTGTGGAGTCGGGGCCGGAACCTGAGGATTCCTCTCCAGTGCTGACATGGATCTTGGGGTACTTCTGGAGTCTCCCCAGGGGAGTCAGTCCTCGTCTCGAATGCGGGCATGTACTTGCGCTTTCCTCCAGAGCGGTAGCAGCAGTGTCACGCAGTCCGCCGCGTGGATCAAAGGATGTATAGTTTTCCCTCGAGTCTTTCCCACGAGGCTTTCCCACGAGGCTTTCCCACAGGGCTGTCCCACGTGCACACGTGGTGGGAGTCGATCCTCGGCTTGAACGTCAAGGCAGTGCAGGGAAAACAGGTTCCTCTGGAATGGACTGACACATCTGGGGGACTCTTGGAATGGTGGCAAGACCCTGGAGTTCCTCTCGCCTTTCCTGTGGAGAGCGCCTCCTCTTGAGATGCGACGGGAACGCCGGGAATTCTTTCCCTACGAAACAGGGAAAGGATCCCTCATCTCGAGCTAGGAGGCGGAAACGGGGCTCCCCTGGATGTGTGCGCGACCCCACGTGCTTCCTCTCGAGTGCAGACTGGTATGTCGGGGAACTTCTTGAGTTGCAGCAAGGGTGTGAAGGACCCTTTGGAAGTTCCAGTGGTTAGATGTGATTGGCCTCGAGAAGCCTCAGCGGAAATGGGCCTCATCTCGCCTGGAGGGCAAAACCTCCTGGATTTTCTCGAGTTGCGGCAGGTGCTCTCGACTTACGACGGGGACCTCAGGGACCCGCTCTGGTGGCCTCAGGAAAGGCCAGTCCCCATGCGAGTTCCTCGGGGGCGTCTCGGGATTCCTCTCCCGTCGATGCCGGGGCCTAAGACCTTGTGTGGAGTCGGGGCCGGAACCTGAGGATTCCTCTCCAGTGCTGACATGGATCTTGGGGTACTTCTGGAGTCTCCCCAGGGGAGTCAGTCCTCGTCTCGAATGCGGGCATGCACTTGCGCTTTCCTCCAGAGCGGTAGCAGCAGTGTCACGCAGTCCGCCGCGTGGATCAAAGGATCTATGGTTTTCCCTCGAGTCTTTCCCACGAGGCTTTCCCACGAGGCTTTCCCACAGGGCTGTCCCACGTGCACACGTGGTTGGAATCGATCCTCGGCTTGAACGTCAAGGCAGTGCAGGGAAAACAGGTTCCTCTGGAATGGACTGACACATCTGGGGGACTCTTGGAATGGTGGCACGACCCTGGAGTTCCTCTCGCCTTTCCTGTGGAGAGCGCCTCCTCTTGAGATGCGACGGGAACGCCGGGAATTCTTTCCCTACGAAACAGGGAAAGGATCCCTCATCTCGAGCTAGGAGGCGGAAACGGGGCTCCCCTGGATGTGTGCGGGACCCCACGTGCTTCCTCTCGAGTGGAGACGTGTATGTCGGGGAACATCTTGAGTTGCAGCAAGGGTGTGAAGGACCCTTTGGAAGTTCCAGTGGTTAGACGTGATTAGCCTCGAGAAGCCTCAGCGGAAATGTGCCTCATCTCGCCTGGAGGGCAAAACCTCCTGGATTTTCTCGAGTTGCGGCAGGTGCTCTCGACTTACGACGGGGACCTCAGGGACCCGCTCTGGTGGCCTCAGGAAAGGCCAGTCCCCATGCGAGTTCCTCGGGAGCCTCTCGGGATTCCTCTCCCGTCGATGCCGGGGCCTAAGACCTTGTTTGGAGTCGGGGCCGGAACCTGAGGATTCCTCTCCAGTGCTGACATGGATCTTGGGGTACTTCTGGAGTCTCCCCAGGGGAGTCAGTCCTCGTCTCGAATGCGGGCATGCACTTACGCTTTCCTCCAGAGCGGTAGCAGCAGTGTCACGCAGTCCGCCGCGTGGATCAAAGGATCTATGGTTTTCCCTTGAGTCTTTCCCACGAGGCTTTCCCACGAGGCTTTCCCACAGGGCTGTCCCACGTGCACACGTGGTGGGAGTCGATCCTCGGCTTGAACGTCAAGGCAGTGCAGGGAAAACAGGTTCCTCTGGAATGGACTGACACATCTGGGGGACTCTTGGAATGGTGGCACGACCCTGGAGTTCCTCTCGCCTTTCCTGTGGAGAGCGCCTCCTCTTGAGATGCGACGGGAACGCCGGGAATTCTTTCCTACGAAACAGGGAAAGGATCCCTCATCTCGAGCTAGGAGGCGGAAACGGGGCTCCCCTGGATGTGTGCGGGACCCCACGTGCTTCCTCTCGAGTGGAGACGGGTATGTCGGGGAACTTCTTGAGTTGCAACAAGGGTGTGAAGGACCCTTTGGAAGTTCCAGTGGTTAGACGTGATTAGCCTCGAGAAGCCTCAGCGGAAATGGGCCTCATCTCGCCTGGAGGGCAAAACCTCCTGGATTTTCTCGAGTTGCGGCAAGTGCTCTCGACTTACGACGGGGACCTCAGGGACCCGCTCTGGTGGCCTCAGGAAAAGCCAGTCCCCATGCGAGTTCCTCGGGGGCCTCTCGGGATTCCTCTCCCGTCGATGCCGGGGCCTAAGACCTTGTGTGGAGTCGGGGCCGGAACCTGAGGATTCCTCTCCAGTGCTGACATGGATCTTGGGGTACTTCTGGAGTCTCCCCAGGGGAGTCAGTCCTAGTCTCGAATGCGGGCATGCACTTGCGCTTTCCTCCAGAGCGGTAGCAGCAGTGTCACGCAGTCCGCCGCGTGGATCAAAGGATCTATGGTTTTCCCTCGAGTCTTTCCCACGAGGCTTTCCCACGAGGCTTTCCCACAGGGCTGTCCCACGTGCACAGGTGGTGGGAGTCGATCCTCGGCTTGAACGTCAAGGCAGTGCAGGGAAAACAGGTTCCTCTGGAATGGACTGACCCATCTGGGCGTCTCTTGGAATGGTGGCACGACCCTGGAGTTCCTCTCGCCTCTCCTGTGGAGAGCGCCTCCTCTTGAGATGCGACGGGAACGCCGGGAATTCTTTCCCTAAGAAACAGGGAAAGGATCCCTCATCTCGAGCTAGGAGGCGGAAACGGGGCTCCCCTGGATGTGTGCGGGACCCCACGTGCTTCCTCTCGAGTGGAGACGGGTATATAGGGGAACTTCTTGAGTTGCAGCAAGGGTGTGAAGGACCCTTTGGAAGTTCCAGTGGTTAGATGTGATTAGCCTCGAGAAGCCTCAGCGGAAATGGGCCTCATCTCGCCTGGAGGGCAAAACCTCCTGGATTTTCTCGAGTTGCGGCATGTGCTCTCGACTTACGACGGGGACCTCGGGGTCCCGCTCTGGTGACCTCAGGAAATGCCAGTCCCCATGCGAGTTCCTCGGGGGCCTCTCGGGATTCCTCTCCCATCGATGCCGGGGCCTAAGACCTTGTGTGGAGTCGGGGCCGGAACCTGAGGATTCCTCTCCAGTGCTGACATGGATCTTGGGGTACTTCTGGAGTCTCCCCAGGGGAGTCAGTCCTCGTCTCGAATGCGGGCATGCACTTGCGCTTTCCTCCAGAGCGGTAGCAGCAGTGTCACGCAGTCCGCCGCGTGGATCAAAGGATCTATGGTTTTCCCTCGAGTCTTTCCCACGCGGCTTTCCCACGAGGCTTTCCCACAGGGCTGTCCCACGTGCACACGTGGTGGGAGTGGATCCTCGGCTTGAACGTCAAGGCAGTGCAGGGAAAACAGGTTCCTCTGGAATGGACTGACACATCTGGGGGACTCCTGGAATGGTGGCACGACCCTGGAGTTCCTCTCGCCTTTCCTGTGGAGAGCGCCTCCTCTTGAGATGCGACGGGAACGCCGGGAATTCTTTCCTACGAAACAGGGAAAGGATCCCTCATCTCGAGCTAGGAGGCGGAAACGGGGCTCCCCTGGATGTGTGCGGGACCCCACGTGCTTCCTCTCGAGTGGAGACGGGTATGTCGGGGAACTTCTTGAGTTGCAACAAGGGTGTGAAGGACCCTTTGGAAGTTCCAGTGGTTAGACGTGATTAGCCTCGAGAAGCCTCAGCGGAAATGGGCCTCATCTCGCCTGGAGGGCAAAACCTCCTGGATTTTCTCGAGTTGCGGCAAGTGCTCTCGACTTACGACGGGGACCTCAGGGACCCGCTCTGGTGGCCTCAGGAAAAGCCAGTCCCCATGCGAGTTCCTCGGGGGCCTCTCGGGATTCCTCTCCCGTCGATGCCGGGGCCTAAGACCTTGTGTGGAGTCGGGGCCGGAACCTGAGGATTCCTCTCCAGTGCTGACATGGATCTTGGGGTACTTCTGGAGTCTCCCCAGGGGAGTCAGTCCTAGTCTCGAATGCGGGCATGCACTTGCGCTTTCCTCCAGAGCGGTAGCAGCAGTGTCACGCAGTCCGCCGCGTGGATCAAAGGATCTATGGTTTTCCCTCGAGTCTTTCCCACGAGGCTTTCCCACGAGGCTTTCCCACAGGGCTGTCCCACGTGCACAGGTGGTGGGAGTCGATCCTCGGCTTGAACGTCAAGGCAGTGCAGGGAAAACAGGTTCCTCTGGAATGGACTGACCCATCTGGGCGTCTCTTGGAATGGTGGCACGACCCTGGAGTTCCTCTCGCCTCTCCTGTGGAGAGCGCCTCCTCTTGAGATGCGACGGGAACGCCGGGAATTCTTTCCCTAAGAAACAGGGAAAGGATCCCTCATCTCGAGCTAGGAGGCGGAAACGGGGCTCCCCTGGATGTGTGCGGGACCCCACGTGCTTCCTCTCGAGTGGAGACGGGTATATAGGGGAACTTCTTGAGTTGCAGCAAGGGTGTGAAGGACCCTTTGGAAGTTCCAGTGGTTAGATGTGATTAGCCTCGAGAAGCCTCAGCGGAAATGGGCCTCATCTCGCCTGGAGGGCAAAACCTCCTGGATTTTCTCGAGTTGCGGCATGTGCTCTCGACTTACGACGGGGACCTCGGGGTCCCGCTCTGGTGACCTCAGGAAATGCCAGTCCCCATGCGAGTTCCTCGGGGGCCTCTCGGGATTCCTCTCCCATCGATGCCGGGGCCTAAGACCTTGTGTGGAGTCGGGGCCGGAACCTGAGGATTCCTCTCCAGTGCTGACATGGATCTTGGGGTACTTCTGGAGTCTCCCCAGGGGAGTCAGTCCTCGTCTCGAATGCGGGCATGCACTTGCGCTTTCCTCCAGAGCGGTAGCAGCAGTGTCACGCAGTCCGCCGCGTGGATCAAAGGATCTATGGTTTTCCCTCGAGTCTTTCCCACGCGGCTTTCCCACGAGGCTTTCCCACAGGGCTGTCCCACGTGCACACGTGGTGGGAGTGGATCCTCGGCTTGAACGTCAAGGCAGTGCAGGGAAAACAGGTTCCTCTGGAATGGACTGACACATCTGGGGGACTCTTGGAATGGTGGCACGACCCTGGAGTTCCTCTCGCCTTTCCTGTGGAGAGCGTCTCCTCTTGAGTTGCGACGGGAACGCCGGGAATTCTTTCCCTACGAAACAGGGAAAGGATCCCTCATCTCGAGCTAGGAGGCGGAAACGGGGCTCCGCTGGATGTGTGCGGGACCCCACGTGCTTCCTCTCGAGTGGAGACGGGTATGTCGGGGAACTTCTTGAGTTGCAGCAAGGGTGTGAAGGACCCTTTGGAAGTTCCATTGGTTAGACGTGATTAGCCTCGAGAAGCCTCAGCGGAAATGGGCCTCATCTCGCCTGGAGGGCAAAACCTCCTGGATTTTCTCGAGTTGCGGCAGGTGCTCTCGACTTACGACGGGGACCTCAGGGACCCGCTCTGGTGGCCTCAGGAAAGGCCAGTCCCCATGCGAGTTCCTCGGGGGCCTCTCAGGATTCCTCTCCTGTCGTTGCCCGGGCCTAAGACCTTGTGTGGAGTCGGGGCCGGAACCTGAGGATTCCTCTCCAGTGCTGACATGGATCTTGGGGTACTTCTGGAGTCTCCCCAGGGGAGTCAGTCCTCGTCTCGAATGCGGGCATGCACTTGCGCTTTCCTCCAGAGCGGTAGCAGCAGTGTCACGCAGTCCGCCGCGTGGATCAAAGGATCTATGGTTTTCCCTCGAGTCTTTCCCACGAGGCTTTCCCACGAGGCTTTCCCACAGGGCTGTCCCACGTGCACACGTGTTGGGAGTGGATCCTCGGCTTGAACGTCAAGGCAGTGCAGGGAAAACAGGTTCCTCTGGAATGGACTGACACATCTGGGGGACTCTTGGAATGGTGGCACGACCCTGGAGTTCCTCTCGCCTTTCCTGTGGAGAGCGCCTCCTCTTGAGATGCGACGGGAACGCCGGGAATTCTTTACCTACGAAACAGGGAAAGGATCCCTCATCTCGAGCTAGGAGGCGGAAACGGGGCTCCCCTGGATGTGTGCGGGACCCCACGTGCTTCCTCTCGAGTGGAGACGGGTATGTCGGGGAACATCTTGAGTTGCAGCAAGGGTGTGAAGGACCCTTTGGAAGTTCCAGTGGTTAGACGTGATTAGCCTCGAGAAGCCTCAGCGGAAATGGGCCTCATCTCGCCTGGAGGGCAAAACCTCCTGGATTTTCTCGAGTTGCGGCAGGTGCTCTCGACTTACGACGGGGACCTCAGGGACCCGCTCTGGTGGCCTCAGGAAAGGCCAGTCCCCATGGGAGTTCCTCGGGAGCCTCTCGGGATTCCTCTCCCGTCGATGCCGGGGCCTAAGACCTTGTGTGGAGTCGGGGCCGGAACCTGAGGATTCCTCTCCAGTGCTGACATGGATCTTGGGGTACTTCTGGAGTCTCCCCAGGGGAGTCAGTCCTCGTCTCGAATGCGGGCATGCACTTGCGCTTTCCTCCAGAGCGGTAGCAGCAGTGTCACGCAGTCCGCCGCGTGGATCAAAGGATCTATGGTTTTCCCTCGAGTCTTTCCCACGAGGCTTTCCCACGAGGCTTTCCCACAGGGCTGTCCCACGTGCACACGTGGTGGGAGTCGATCCTCGGCTTAAACGTCAAGGCAGTGCAGGGAAAACAGGTTCCTCTGGAATGGACTGACACATTTGGGGGACTCCTGGAATGGTGGCACGACCCTGGAGTTCCTCTCGCCTTTCCTGTGGAGAGCGCCTCCTCTTGAGATGCGACGGGAACGCCGGGAATTCTTTCCCTACGAAACAGGGAAAGGATCCCTCATCTCGAGCTAGCAGGCGGAAACGGGGCTCCGCTGGATGTGTGCGGGACCCCACGTGCTTCCTCTCGAGTGGAGACGGGTATGTCGGGGAACTTCTTGAGTTGCAACAAGGGTGTGAAGGACCCTTTGGAAGTTCCAGTGGTTAGACGTGATTAGCCTCGAGAAGCCTCAGCGGAAATGGGCCTCATCTCGCCTGGACGGCAAAACCTCCTGAATTTTCTCGAGTTGCGGCAGGTGCTCTCGACTTACGACGGGGAGCTCAGGGACCCGCTCTGGTGGCCTCAGGAAAGGCCAGTCCCCATGCGAGTTCCTCGGGGGCCTCTCGGGATTCCTCTCCCGTCGATGCCGGGGCCTAAGACCTTGTGTGGAGTCGGAGCCGGAACCTGAGGATTCCTCTCCAGTGCTGACATGGATCTTGGGGTACTTCTGGAGTCTCCCCAGGGGAGTCAGTCCTCGTCTCGAATGCGGGCATGCACTTGCGCTTTCCTCCAGAGCGGTAGCAGCAGTGTCACGCAGTCCGCCGCGTGGATCAAAGGATCTATGGTTTTCCCTCGAGTCTTTCCCACGAGGCTTTCCCACGAGGCTTTCCCACAGGGCTGTCCCACGTGCACACGTGGTGGGAGTCGATCCTCGGCTTGAACGTCAAGGCAGTGCAGGGAAAACAGGTTCCTCTGGAATGGACTGACCCATCTGGGCGTCTCTTGGAATGGTGGCACGACCCTGGAGTTCCTCTCGCCTTTCCTGTGGAGAGCGCCTCCTCTTGAGTTGCGACGGGAACGCCGGGAATTCTTTCCCTACGAAACAGGGAAAGGATCCCTCATCTCGAGCTAGGAGGCGGAAACGTGGCTCCCCTGGATGTGTTCGGGACCCTCGTGCTTCCTCTCGAGTGGAGACGGGTATGTCGGGGAACTTCTTGAGTTGCAGGAAGGGTGTGAAGGACCCTTTGGAAGTTCCAGTGGTTAGACGTGATTAGCCTCGAGAAGCCTCAGCGGAAATGGGCCTCATCTCGCCTGGAGGGCAAAACCTCCTGGATTTTCTTGAGTTGCGGCAGGTGCTCTGGACTTACGACGGGGACCTCAGGGACCCGCTCTGGTGGCCTCAGGAAAGGCCAGTCCCCATGCGAGTTCCTCGGGGTCCTCTCGGGATTCCTCTCCTGTCGTTGATGGGGCCTAAGACCTTGTGTGGAGTCGGGGCCGGAACCTGAGGATTCCTCTCCAGTGCTGACATGGATCTTGGGGTACTTCTGGAGTCTCCCCAGGGGAGTCAGTCCTCGTCTCGAATGCGGGCATGCACTTGCGCTTTCCTCCAGAGCGGTAACAGCAGTGTCACGCAGTCCGCCGCGTGGATCAAAGGATCTATGGTTTTCCCTCGAGTCTTTCCCACGAGGCTTTCCCACGAGGCTTTCCCACAGGGCTGTCCCACGTGCACACGTGGTGGGAGTCGATCCTCGGCTTGAACGTCAAGGCAGTGCAGGGAAAACAGGTTCCTCTGGAATGGACTGACACATCTGGGGGACTCTTGGAATGGTGGCACGACCCTGGAGTTCCTCTCGCCTTTCCTGTGGAGAGCGCCTCCTCTTGAGATGCGACGGGAACGCCGGGAATTCTTTCCCTACGAAACAGGGAAAGGATCCCTCATCTCGAGCTAGGAGGCGGAAACGGGGCTCCCCTGGATGTGTGCGGGACCCCACGTGCTTCCTCTCGAGTGGAGACGTGTATGTCGGGGAACATCTTGAGTTGCAGCAAGGGTGTGAAGGACCCTTTGGAAGTTCCAGTGGTTAGACGTGATTAGCCTCGAGAAGCCTCAGCGGAAATGGGCCTCATCTCGCCTGGAGGGCAAAACCTCCTGGATTTTCTCGAGTTGCGGCAGGTGCTCTCGACTTACGACGGGGACCTCAGGGACCCGCTCTGGTGGCCTCAGGAAAGGCCAGTCCCCATGGGAGTTCCTCGGGAGCCTCTCGGGATTCCTCTCCCGTCGATGCCGGGGCCTAAGACCTTGTGTGGAGTCGGGGCCGGAACCTGAGGATTCCTCTCCAGTGCTGACATGGATCTTGGGGTACTTCTGGAGTCTCCCCAGGGGAGTCAGTCCTCGTCTCGAATGCGGGCATGCACTTGCGCTTTCCTCCAGAGCGGTAGCAGCAGTGTCACGCAGTCCGCCGCGTGGATCAAAGGATCTATGGTTTTCCCTCGAGTCTTTCCCACGAGGCTTTCCCACGAGGCTTTCCCACAGGGCTGTCCCACGTGCACACGTGGTGGGAGTCGATCCTCGGCTTAAACGTCAAGGCAGTGCAGGGAAAACAGGTTCCTCTGGAATGGACTGACACATTTGGGGGACTCCTGGAATGGTGGCACGACCCTGGAGTTCCTCTCGCCTTTCCTATGGAGAGCGCCTCCTCTTGAGATGCGACGGGAACGCCGGGAATTCTTTCCCTACGAAACAGGGAAAGGATCCCTCATCTCGAGCTAGGAGGCGGAAACGGGGCTCCGCTGGATGTGTGCGGGACCCCACGTGCTTCCTCTCGAGTGGTGACGGGTATGTCGGGGAACTTCTTGAGTTGCAACAAGGGTGTGAAGGACCCTTTGGAAGTTCCAGTGGTTAGACGTGATTAGCCTCGAGAAGCCTCAGCGGAAATGGGCCTCATCTCGCCTGGACGGCAAAACCTCCTGAATTTTCTCGAGTTGCGGCAGGTGCTCTCGACTTACGACGGGGACCTCAGGGACCCGCTCTGGTGGCCTCAGGAAAGGCCAGTCCCCATGCGAGTTCCTCGGGGGCCTCTCGGGATTCCTCTCCCGTCGATGCCGGGGCCTAAGACCTTGTGTGGAGTCGGAGCCGGAACCTGAGGATTCCTCTCCAGTGCTGACATGGATCTTGGGGTACTTCTGGAGTCTCCCCAGGGGAGTCAGTCCTCGTCTCGAATGCGGGCATGCACTTGCGCTTTCCTCCAGAGCGGTAGCAGCAGTGTCACGCAGTCCGCCGCGTGGATCAAAGGATCTATGGTTTTCCCTCGAGTCTTTCCCACGAGGCTTTCCCACGAGGCTTTCCCACAGGGCTGTCCCACGTGCACACGTGGTGGGAGTCGATCCTCGGCTTGAACGTCAAGGCAGTGCAGGGAAAACAGGTTCCTCTGGAATGGACTGACCCATCTGGGCGTCTCTTGGAATGGTGGCACGACCCTGGAGTTCCTCTCGCCTTTCCTGTGGAGAGCGCCTCCTCTTGAGTTGCGACGGGAACGCCGGGAATTCTTTCCCTACGAAACAGGGAAAGGATCCCTCATCTCGAGCTAGGAGGCGGAAACGTGGCTCCCCTGGATGTGTGCGGGACCCCACGTGCTTCCTCTCGAGTGGAGACGGGTATGTCGGGGAACATCTTGAGTTGCAGCAAGGGTGTGAAGGACCCTTTGGAAGTTCCAGTGGTTAGACGTGATTAGCCTCGAGAAGCCTCAGCGGAAATGGGCCTCATCTCGCCTGGAGGGCAAAACCTCCTGGATTTTCTTGAGTTGCGGCAGGTGCTCTGGACTTATGACGGGGACCTCAGGGACCCGCTCTGGTGGCCTCAGGAAAGGCCAGTCCCCATGCGAGTTCCTCGGGGTCCTCTCGGGATTCCTCTCCTGTCGTTGATGGGGCCTAAGACCTTGTGTGGAGTCGGGGCCGGAACCTGAGGATTCCTCTCCAGTGCTGACATGGATCTTGGGGTACTTCTGGAGTCTCCCCAGGGGAGTCAGTCCTCGTCTCGAATGCGGGCATGCACTTGCGCTTTCCTCCAGAGCGGTAACAGCAGTGTCACGCAGTCCGCCGCGTGGATCAAAGGATCTATGGTTTTCCCTCGAGTCTTTCCCACGAGGCTTTCCCACGAGGCTTTCCCACAGGGCTGTCCCACGTGGACACGTGGTGGGAGTCGATCCTCGGCTTGAACGTCAAGGCAGTGCAGGGAAAACAGGTTCCTCTGGAATGGACTGACACATCTGGGGGACTCTTGGAATGGTGGCACGACCCTGGAGTTCCTCTCGCCTTTCCTGTGGAGAGCGCCTCCTCTTGAGATGCGACGGGAACGCCGGGAATTCTTTCCCTACGAAACAGGGAAAGGATCCCTCATCTCGAGCTAGGAGGCGGAAACGGGGCTCCCCTGGATGTGTGCGGGACCCCACGTGCTTCCTCTCGAGTGGAGACGTGTATGTCGGGGAACATCTTGAGTTGCAGCAAGGGTGTGAAGGACCCTTTGGAAGTTCCAGTGGTTAGACGTGATTAGCTTCGAGAAGCCTCAGCGGAAATGGGCCTCATCTCGCCTGGAGGGCAAAACCTCCTGGATTTTCTCGAGTTGCGGCAGGTGCTCTCGACTTACGACGGGGACCTCAGGGACCCGCTCTGGTGGCCTCAGGAAAGGCCGGTCCCCATGCGAGTTCCTCGGGAGCCTCTCGGGATTCCTCTCCCGTCGATGCCGGGGCCTAAGACCTTGTGTGGATTCGGGGCCGGAACCTGAGGATTCCTCTCCAGTGCTGACATGGATCTTGGGGTACTTCTGGAGTCTCCCCAGGGGAGTCAGTCCTCGTCTCGAATGCGGGCATGCACTTACGCTTTCCTCCAGAGCGGTAGCAGCAGTGTCACGCAGTCCGCCGCGTGGATCAAAGGATCTATGGTTTTCCCTTGAGTCTTTCCCACGAGGCTTTCCCACGAGGCTTTCCCACAGGGCTGTCCCACGTGCACACGTGGTGGGAGTCGATCCTCGGCTTGAACGTCAAGGCAGTGCAGGGAAAACAGGTTCCTCTGGAATGGACTGACACATCTGGGGGACTCTTGGAATGGTGGCACGACCCTGGAGTTCCTCTCGCCTTTCCTGTGGAGAGCGCCTCCTCTTGAGATGCGACGGGAACGCCGGGAATTCTTTCCTACGAAACAGGGAAAGGATCCCTCATCTCGAGCTAGGAGGCGGAAACGGGGCTCCCCTGGATGTGTGCGGGACCCCACGTGCTTCCTCTCGAGTGGAGACGGGTATGTCGGGGAACTTCTTGAGTTGCAACAAGGGTGTGAAGGACCCTTTGGAAGTTCCAGTGGTTAGACGTGATTAGCCTCGAGAAGCCTCAGCGGAAATGGGCCTCATCTCGCCTGGAGGGCAAAACCTCCTGGATTTTCTCGAGTTGTGGCAAGTGCTCTCGACTTACGACGGGGACCTCAGGGACCCGCTCTGGTGGCCTCAGGAAAAGCCAGTCCCCATGCGAGTTCCTCGGGGGCCTCTCGGGATTCCTCTCCCGTCGATGCCGGGGCCTAAGACCTTGTGTGGAGTCGGGGCCGGAACCTGAGGATTCCTCTCCAGTGCTGACATGGATCTTGGGGTACTTCTGGAGTCTCCCCAGGGGAGTCAGTCCTCGTCTCGAATGCGGGCATGCACTTGGCTTTCCTCCAGAGCGGTAGCAGCAGTGTCACGCAGTCCGCCGCGTGGATCAAAGGATCTATGGTTTTCCCTCGAGTCTTTCCCACGAGGCTTTCCCACGAGGCTTTCCCACAGGGCTGTCCCACGTGCACAGGTGGTGGGAGTCGATCCTCGGCTTGAACGTCAAGGCAGTGCAGGGAAAACAGGTTCCTCTGGCATGGACTGACCCATCTGGGCGTCTCTTGGAATGGTGGCACGACCCTGGAGTTCCTATCGCCTCTCCTGTGGAGAGCGCCTCCTCTTGAGATGCGACGGGAACGCCGGGAATTCTTTCCCTAAGAAACAGGGAAAGGATCCCTCATCTCGAGCTAGGAGGCGGAAACGGGGCTCCCCTGGATGTGTGCGGGACCCCACGTGCTTCCTCTCGAGTGGAGACGGGTATGTAGGGGAACTTCTTGAGTTGCAGCAAGGGTGTGAAGGACCCTTTGGAAGTTCCAGTGGTTAGATGTGATTAGCCTCGAGAAGCCTCAGCGGAAATGGGCCTCATCTCGCCTGGAGGGCAAAACCTCCTGGATTTTCTCGAGTTGCGGCATGTGCTCTCGACTTACGACGGGGACCTCGGGGTCCCGCTCTGGTGACCTCAGGAAATGCCAGTCCCCATGCGAGTTCCTCGGGGGCCTCTCGGGATTACTCTCCCATCGATGCCGGGGCCTAAGACCTTGTGTTGAGTCGGGGCCGGAACCTGAGGATTCCTCTCCAGTGCTGACATGGATCTTGGGGTACTTCTGGAGTCTCCCCAGGGGAGTCAGTCCTCGTCTCGAATGCGGGCATGCACTTGCGCTTTCCTCCAGAGCGGTAGCAGCAGTGTCACGCAGTCCGCCGCGTGGATCAAAGGATCTATGGTTTTCCCTCGAGTCTTTCCCACGAGGCTTTCCCACGAGGCTTTCCCACAGGGCTGTCCCACGTGCACATGTGGTGGGAGTGGATTCTCGGCTTGAACGTCAAGGCAGTGCAGGGAAAACAGGTTCCTCTGGAATGGACTGACACATCTGGGGGACTCTTGGAATGGTGGCACGACCCTGGAGTTCCTCTCGCCTTTCCTGTGGAGAGCGCCTCCTCTTGAGTTGCGACGGGAACGCCGGGAATTCTTTCCCTACGAAACAGGGAAAGGATCCCTCATCTCGAGCTAGGAGGCGGAAACGGGGCTCCGCTGGATGTGTGCGGGACCCCACGTGCTTCCTCTCGAGTGGAGACGGGTATGTCGGGGAACTTCTTGAGTTGCAGCAAGGGTGTGAAGGACCCTTTGGAAGTTCCAGTGGTTAGACGTGATTAGCCTCGAGAAGCCTCAGCGGAAATGGGCCTCATCTCGCCTGGAGGGCAAAACCTCCTGGATTTTCTCGAGTTGCGGCAGGTGCTCTCGACTTACGACGGGGACCTCAGGGACCCGCTCTGGTGGCCTCAGGAAAGGCCAGTCCCCATGCGAGTTCCTCGGGAGCCTCTCGGGATTCCTCTCCCGTCGATGCCGGGGCCTAAGACCTTGTGTGGAGTCGGGGCCGGAACCTGAGGATTCCTCTCCAGTGCTGACATGGATCTTGGGGTACTTCTGGAGTCTCCCCAGGGGAGTCAGTCCTCGTCTCGAATGCGGGCATGCACTTGCGCTTTCCTCCAGAGCGGTAGCAGCAGTGTCACGCAGTCCGCCGCGTGGATCAAAGGATCTATGGTTTTCCCTCGAGTCTTTCCCACGAGGCTTTCCCACGAGGCTTTCCCACAGGGCTGTCCCACGTGCACACGTGGTGGGAGTCGATCCTCGGCTTAAACGTCAAGGCAGTGCAGGGAAAACAGGTTCCTCTGGAATGGACTGACACATTTGGGGGACTCCTGGAATGGTGGCACGACCCTGGAGTTCCTCTCGCCTTTCCTGTGGAGAGCGCCTCCTCTTGAGATGCGACGGGAACGCCGGGAATTCTTTCCCTACGAAACAGGGAAAGGATCCCTCATCTCGAGCTAGGAGGCGGAAACGGGGCTCCGCTGGATGTGTGCGGGACCCCACGTGCTTCCTCTCGAGTGGTGACGGGTATGTCGGGGAACTTCTTGAGTTGCAACAAGGGTGTGAAGGACCCTTTGGAAGTTCCAGTGGTTAGACGTGATTAGCCTCGAGAAGCCTCAGCGGAAATGGGCCTCATCTCGCCTGGACGGCAAAACCTCCTGAATTTTCTCGAGTTGCGGCAGGTGCTCTCGACTTACGACGGGGACCTCAGGGACCCGCTCTGGTGGCCTCAGGAAAGGCCAGTCCCCATGCGAGTTCCTCGGGGGCCTCTCGGGATTCCTCTCCCGTCGATGCCGGGGCCTAAGACCTTGTGTGGAGTCGGAGCCGGAACCTGAGGATTCCTCTCCAGTGCTGACATGGATCTTGGGGTACTTCTGGAGTCTCCCCAGGGGAGTCAGTCCTCGTCTCGAATGCGGGCATGCACTTGCGCTTTCCTCCAGAGCGGTAGCAGCAGTGTCACGCAGTCCGCCGCGTGGATCAAAGGATCTATGGTTTTCCCTCGAGTCTTTCCCACGAGGCTTTCCCACGAGGCTTTCCCACAGGGCTGTCCCACGTGCACACGTGGTGGGAGTCGATCCTCGGCTTGAACGTCAAGGCAGTGCAGGGAAAACAGGTTCCTCTGGAATGGACTGACCCATCTGGGCGTCTCTTGGAATGGTGGCACGACCCTGGAGTTCCTCTCGCCTTTCCTGTGGAGAGCGCCTCCTCTTGAGTTGCGACGGGAACGCCGGGAATTCTTTCCCTACGAAACAGGGAAAGGATCCCTCATCTCGAGCTAGGAGGCGGAAACGTGGCTCCCCTGGATGTGTGCGGGACCCCACGTGCTTCCTCTCGAGTGGAGACGGGTATGTCGGGGAACATCTTGAGTTGCAGCAAGGGTGTGAAGGATCCTTTGGAAGTTCCAGTGGTTAGACGTGATTAGCCTCGAGAAGCCTCAGCGGAAATGGGCCTCATCTCGCCTGGAGGGCAAAACCTCCTGGATTTTCTTGAGTTGCGGCAGGTGCTCTGGACTTATGACGGGGACCTCAGGGACCCGCTCTGGTGGCCTCAGGAAAGGCCAGTCCCCATGCGAGTTCCTCGGGGTCCTCTCGGGATTCCTCTCCTGTCGTTGATGGGGCCTAAGACCTTGTGTGGAGTCGGGGCCGGAACCTGAGGATTCCTCTCCAGTGCTGACATGGATCTTGGGGTACTTCTGGAGTCTCCCCAGGGGAGTCAGTCCTCGTCTCGAATGCGGGCATGCACTTGCGCTTTCCTCCAGAGCGGTAACAGCAGTGTCACGCAGTCCGCCGCGTGGATCAAAGGATCTATGGTTTTCCCTCGAGTCTTTCCCACGAGGCTTTCCCACGAGGCTTTCCCACAGGGCTGTCCCACGTGGACACGTGGTGGGAGTCGATCCTCGGCTTGAACGTCAAGGCAGTGCAGGGAAAACAGGTTCCTCTGGAATGGACTGACACATCTGGGGGACTCTTGGAATGGTGGCACGACCCTGGAGTTCCTCTCGCCTTTCCTGTGGAGAGCGCCTCCTCTTGAGATGCGACGGGAACGCCGGGAATTCTTTCCCTACGAAACAGGGAAAGGATCCCTCATCTCGAGCTAGGAGGCGGAAACGGGGCTCCCCTGGATGTGTGCGGGACCCCACGTGCTTCCTCTCGAGTGGAGACGTGTATGTCGGGGAACATCTTGAGTTGCAGCAAGGGTGTGAAGGACCCTTTGGAAGTTCCAGTGGTTAGACGTGATTAGCTTCGAGAAGCCTCAGCGGAAATGGGCCTCATCTCGCCTGGAGGGCAAAACCTCCTGGATTTTCTCGAGTTGCGGCAGGTGCTCTCGACTTACGACGGGGACCTCAGGGACCCGCTCTGGTGGCCTCAGGAAAGGCCGGTCCCCATGCGAGTTCCTCGGGAGCCTCTCGGGATTCCTCTCCCGTCGATGCCGGGGCCTAAGACCTTGTGTGGATTCGGGGCCGGAACCTGAGGATTCCTCTCCAGTGCTGACATGGATCTTGGGGTACTTCTGGAGTCTCCCCAGGGGAGTCAGTCCTCGTCTCGAATGCGGGCATGCACTTACGCTTTCCTCCAGAGCGGTAGCAGCAGTGTCACGCAGTCCGCCGCGTGGATCAAAGGATCTATGGTTTTCCCTTGAGTCTTTCCCACGAGGCTTTCCCACGAGGCTTTCCCACAGGGCTGTCCCACGTGCACACGTGGTGGGAGTCGATCCTCGGCTTGAACGTCAAGGCAGTGCAGGGAAAACAGGTTCCTCTGGAATGGACTGACACATCTGGGGGACTCTTGGAATGGTGGCACGACCCTGGAGTTCCTCTCGCCTTTCCTGTGGAGAGCGCCTCCTCTTGAGATGCGACGGGAACGCCGGGAATTCTTTCCTACGAAACAGGGAAAGGATCCCTCATCTCGAGCTAGGAGGCGGAAACGGGGCTCCCCTGGATGTGTGCGGGACCCCACGTGCTTCCTCTCGAGTGGAGACGGGTATGTCGGGGAACTTCTTGAGTTGCAACAAGGGTGTGAAGGACCCTTTGGAAGTTCCAGTGGTTAGACGTGATTAGCCTCGAGAAGCCTCAGCGGAAATGGGCCTCATCTCGCCTGGAGGGCAAAACCTCCTGGATTTTCTCGAGTTGTGGCAAGTGCTCTCGACTTACGACGGGGACCTCAGGGACCCGCTCTGGTGGCCTCAGGAAAAGCCAGTCCCCATGCGAGTTCCTCGGGGGCCTCTCGGGATTCCTCTCCCGTCGATGCCGGGGCCTAAGACCTTGTGTGGAGTCGGGGCCGGAACCTGAGGATTCCTCTCCAGTGCTGACATGGATCTTGGGGTACTTCTGGAGTCTCCCCAGGGGAGTCAGTCCTCGTCTCGAATGCGGGCATGCACTTGGCTTTCCTCCAGAGCGGTAGCAGCAGTGTCACGCAGTCCGCCGCGTGGATCAAAGGATCTATGGTTTTCCCTCGAGTCTTTCCCACGAGGCTTTCCCACGAGGCTTTCCCACAGGGCTGTCCCACGTGCACAGGTGGTGGGAGTCGATCCTCGGCTTGAACGTCAAGGCAGTGCAGGGAAAACAGGTTCCTCTGGCATGGACTGACCCATCTGGGCGTCTCTTGGAATGGTGGCACGACCCTGGAGTTCCTATCGCCTCTCCTGTGGAGAGCGCCTCCTCTTGAGATGCGACGGGAACGCCGGGAATTCTTTCCCTAAGAAACAGGGAAAGGATCCCTCATCTCGAGCTAGGAGGCGGAAACGGGGCTCCCCTGGATGTGTGCGGGACCCCACGTGCTTCCTCTCGAGTGGAGACGGGTATGTAGGGGAACTTCTTGAGTTGCAGCAAGGGTGTGAAGGACCCTTTGGAAGTTCCAGTGGTTAGATGTGATTAGCCTCGAGAAGCCTCAGCGGAAATGGGCCTCATCTCGCCTGGAGGGCAAAACCTCCTGGATTTTCTCGAGTTGCGGCAGGTGCTCTCGACTTACGACGGGGACCTCAGGGACCCGCTCTGGTGGCCTCAGGAAAGGCCAGTCCCCATGCGAGTTCCTCGGGGGCCTCTCAGGATTCCTCTCCTGTCGTTGCCGGGGCCTAAGACCTTGTGTGGAGTCGGGGCCGGAACCTGAGGATTCCTCTCCAGTGCTGACATGGATCTTGGGGTACTTCTGGATTCTCCCCAGGGGAGTCAGTCCTCGTCTCGAATGCGGGCATGCACTTGCGCTTTCCTCCAGAGCGGTAGCAGCAGTGTCACGCAGTCCGCCGCGTGGATCAAAGGATCTATGGTTTTCCCTCGAGTCTTTCCCACGAGGCTTTCCCACGAGGCTTTCCCACAGGGCTGTCCCACGTGCACACGTGGTGGGAGTCGATCCTCGGCTTGAACGTCAAGGCAGTGCAGGGAAAACAGGTTCCTCTGGAATGGACTGACCCATCTGGGCGTCTCTTGGAATGGTGGCACGACCCTGGAGTTCCTCTCGCCTTTCCTGTGGAGAGCGCCTCCTCTTGAGTTGCGACGGGAACGCCGGGAATTCTTTCCCTACGAAACAGGGAAAGGATCCCTCATCTCGAGCTAGGAGGCGGAAACGTGGCTCCCCTGGATGTGTGCGGGACCCCACGTGCTTCCTCTCGAGTGGAGACGGGTATGTCGGGGAACATCTTGAGTTGCAGCAAGGGTGTGAAGGACCCTTTGGAAGTTCCAGTGGTTAGACGTGATTAGCCTCGAGAAGCCTCAGCGGAAATGGGCCTCATCTCGCCTGGAGGGCAAAACCTCCTGGATTTTCTCGAGTTGCGGCAGGTGCTCTGGACTTACGACGGGGACCTCAGGGACCCGCTCTGGTGGCCTCAGGAAAGGCCAGTCCCCATGCGAGTTCCTCGGGGTCCTCTCGGGATTCCTCTCCTGTCGTTGATGGGGCCTAATACCTTGTGTGGAGTCGGGGCCGGAACCTGAGGATTCCTCTCCAGTGCTGACATGGATCTTGGGGTACTTCTGGAGTCTCCCCAGGGGAGTCAGTCCTCGTCTCGAATGCGGGCATGCACTTGCGCTTTCCTCCAGAGCGGTAGCAGCAGTGTCACGCAGTCCGCCGCGTGGATCAAAGGATCTATGGTTTTCCCTCGAGTCTTTCCCACGAGGCTTTCCCACGAGGCTTTCCCACAGGGCTGTCCCACGTGGACACGTGGTGGGAGTGGATCCTCGGCTTGAACGTCAAGGCAGTGCAGGGAAAACAGATTCCTCTGGAATGGACTGAGACATCTGGGGGACTCTTGGAATGGTGGCACGACCCTGGAGTTCCTCTCGCCTTTCCTGTGGAGAGCGCCTCCTCTTGAGATGCGACGGGAACGCCGGGAATTCTTTCCCTACGAAAAAGGGAAAGGATCCCTCATCTCGAGCTAGGAGGCGGAAACTGGGCTCCCCTGGATGTGTGCGGGACCCCACGTGCTTCCTCTCGAGTGGAGACGTGTATGTCGGGGAACATCTTGAGTTGCAGCAAGGGTGTGAAGGACCCTTTGGAAGTTCCAGTGGTTAGACGTGATTAGCCTCGAGAAGCCTCAGCGGAAATGGGCCTCATCTCGCCTGGAGGGCAAAACCTCCTGGATTTTCTCGAGTTGCGGCAGGTGCTCTCGACTTACGACGGGGACCTCAGGGACCCGCTCTGGTGGCCTCAGGAAAGGCCAGTCCCCATGCGAGTTCCTCGGGAGCCTCTCGGGATTCCTCTCCCGTCGATGCCGGGGCCTAAGACCTTGTGTGGATTCGGGGCCGGAACCTGAGGATTCCTCTCCAGTGCTGACATGGATCTTGGGGTACTTCTGGAGTCTCCCCAGGGGAGTCAGTCCTCGTCTCGAATGCGGGCATGCACTTACGCTTTCCTCCAGAGCGGTAGCAGCAGTGTCACGCAGTCCGCCGCGTGGATCAAAGGATCTATGGTTTTCCCTTGAGTCTTTCCCACGAGGCTTTCCCACGAGGCTTTCCCACAGGGCTGTCCCACGTGCACACGTGGTGGGAGTCGATCCTCGGCTTGAACGTCAAGGCAGTGCAGGGAAAACAGGTTCCTCTGGAATGGACTGACACATCTGGGGGACTCTTGGAATGGTGGCACGACCCTGGAGTTCCTCTCGCCTTTCCTGTGGAGAGCGCCTCCTCTTGAGATGCGACGGGAACGCCGGGAATTCTTTCCTACGAAACAGGGAAAGGATCCCTCATCTCGAGCTAGGAGGCGGAAACGGGGCTCCCCTGGATGTGTGCGGGACCCCACGTGCTTCCTCTCGAGTGGAGACGGGTATGTAGGGGAACTTCTTGAGTTGCAGCAAGGGTGTGAAGGACCCTTTGGAAGTTCCAGTGGTTAGATGTGATTAGCCTCGAGAAGCCTCAGCGGAAATGGGCCTCATCTCGCCTGGAGGGCAAAACCTCCTGGATTTTCTCGAGTTGCGGCATGTGCTCTCGACTTACGACGGGGACCTCGGGGTCCCGCTCTGGTGACCTCAGGAAAGGCCAGTCCCCATGCGAGTTCCTCGGGGGCCTCTCGGGATTACTCTCCCATCGATGCCGGGGCCTAAGACCTTGTGTGGAGTCGGGGCCGGAACCTGAGGATTCCTCTCCAGTGCTGACATGGATCTTGGGGTACTTCTGGAGTCTCCCCAGGGGAGTCAGTCCTCGTCTCGAATGCGGGCATGCACTTGCGCTTTCCTCCAGAGCGGTAGCAGCAGTGTCACGCAGTCCGCCGCGTGGATCAAAGGATCTATGGTTTTCCCTCGAGTCTTTCCCACGAGGCTTTCCCACGAGGCTTTCCCACAGGGCTGTCCCACGTGCACACGTGGTGGGAGTGGATCCTCGGCTTGAACGTCAAGGCAGTGCAGGGAAAACAGGTTCCTCTGGAATGGACTGACACATCTGGGGGGCTCTTGGAATGGTGGCACGACCCTGGAGTTCCTCTCGCCTTTCCTGTGGAGAGCGCCTCCTCTTGAGTTGCGACGGGAACGCCGGGAATTCTTTCCCTACGAAACAGGGAAAGGATCCCTCATCTCGAGCTAGGAGGCGGAAACGGGGCTCCGCTGGATGTGTGCGGGACCCCACGTGCTTCCTCTCGAGTGGAGACGGGTATGTCGGGGAACTTCTTGAGTTGCAGCAAGGGTGTGAAGGACCCTTTGGAAGTTCCAGTGGTTAGACGTGATTAGCCTCGAGAAGCCTCAGCGGAAATGGGCCTCATCTCGCCTGGAGGGCAGAACCTCCTGGATTTTCTCGAGTTGCGGCAGGTGCTCTCGACTTACGACGGGGACCTCAGGGACCCGCTCTGGTGGCCTCAGGAAAGGCCAGTCCCCATGGGAGTTCCTCGGGAGCCTCTCGGGATTCCTCTCCCGTCAATGCCGGGGCCTAAGACCTTGTGTGGAGTCGGGGCCGGAACCTGAGGATTCCTCTCCAGTGCTGACATGGATCTTGGGGTACTTCTGGAGTCTCCCCAGGGGAGTCAGTCCTCGTCTCGAATGCGGGCATGCACTTGCGCTTTCCTCCAGAGCGGTAGCAGCAGTGTCACGCAGTCCGCCGCGTGGATCAAAGGATCTATGGTTTTCCCTCGAGTCTTTCCCACGAGGCTTTCCCACGAGGCTTTCCCACAGGGCTGTCCCACGTGCACACGTGGTGGGAGTCGATCCTCGGCTTGAACGTCAAGGCAGTGCAGGGAAAACAGGTTCCTCTGGAATGGACTGACACATTTGGGGGACTCCTGGAATGGTGGCACGACCCTGGAGTTCCTCTCGCCTTTCCTGTGGAGATCGCCTCCTCTTGAGATGCGACGGGAACGCCGGGAATTCTTTCCCTACGAAACAGGGAAAGGATCCCTCATCTCGAGCTAGGAGGCGGAAACGGGGCTCCGCTGGATGTGTGCGGGACCCCACGTGCTTCCTCTCGAGTGGAGACGGGTATGTCGGGGAACTTCTTGAGTTGCAACAAGGGTGTGAAGGACCCTTTGGAAGTTCCAGTGGTTAGACGTGATTAGCCTCGAGAAGCCTCAGCGGAAATGGGCCTCATCTCGCCTGGAGGGCAAAACCTCCTGAATTTTCTCGAGTTGCGGCAGGTGCTCTCGACTTACGACGGGGACCTCAGGGACCCGCTCTGGTGGCCTCAGGAAAGGCCAGTCCCCTGCGAGTTCCTCGGGGGCCTCTCGGGATTCCTCTCCCGTCGATGCCGGGGCCTAAGACCTTGTGTGGAGTCGGGGCCGGAACCTGAGGATTCCTCTCCGGTGCTGACATGGATCTTGGGGTACTTCTGGAGTCTCCCCAGGGGAGTCAGTCCTCGTCTCGAATGCGGGCATGCACTTGCGCTTTCCTCCAGAGCGGTAGCAGCAGTGTCACGCAGTCCGCCGCGTGGATCAAAGGATCTATGGTTTTCCCTCGAGTCTTTCCCACGAGGCTTTCCCACGAGGCTTTCCCACAGGGCTGTCCCACGTGCACACGTGGTGGGACTCGATCCTCGGCTTGAACGTCAAGGCAGTGCAGGGAAAACAGGTTCCTCTGGAATGGACTGACCCATCTGGGCGTCTCTTGGAATGGTGGCACGACCCTGGAGTTCCTCTCGCCTCTCCTGTGGAGAGCGCCTCCTCTTGAGATGCGACAGGAACGCCGGGAATTCTTTCCCTAAGAAACAGGGAAAGGATCCCTCATCTCGAGCTAGGAGGCGGAAACGGGGCTCCCCTGGATGTGTGCGGGACCCCACGTGCTTCCTCTCGAGTGGAGACGGGTATGTCGGGGAACTTCTTGAGTTGCAGCAAGGGTGTGAAGGACCCTTTGGAAGTTCCAGTGGTTAGATGTGATTAGCCTCGAGAAGCCTCAGCGGAAATGGGCCTCATCTCGCCTGGAGGGCAAAACCTCCTGGATTTTCTCGAGTTGCGGCATGTGCTCTCGACTTACGACGGGGACCTCAGGGACCCGCTCAGGTGACCTCAGGAAAGGCCAGTCCCCATGCGAGTTCCTCGGGGGCCTCTCGGGATTCCTCTCCCATTGATGCTGGGGCCTAAGACCTTGTGTGGAGTCGGGGCCGGAACCTGAGGATTCCTCTCCAGTGCTGACATGGATCTTGGGGTACTTCTGGAGCCTCCCCAGGGGAGTCAGTCCTCGTCTCGAATGCGGGCATGCACTTGCGCTTTCCTCCAGAGCGGTAGCAGCAGTGTCACGCAGTCCGCCGCGTGGATCAAAGGATCTATGGTTTTCCCTCGAGTCTTTCCCACGAGGCTTTCCCACGAGGCTTTCCCACAGGGCTGTCCCACGTGCACACGTGGTGGGAGTGGATCCTCGGCTTGAACGTCAAGGCAGTTCAGGGAAAACAGGTTCCTCTGGAATGGACTGACACATCTGGGGGACTCTTGGAATGGTGGCACGACCCTGGAGTTCCTCTCGCCTTTCCTGTGGAGAGCGCCTCCTCTTGAGATGCGACGGGAACGCCGGGAATTCTTTCCCTACGAAACAGTGAAAGGATCCCTCATCTCGAGCTAGGAGGCGGAAACGGGGCTCCCCTGGATGTGTGCGGGATACCACATGCTTCCTATCGAGTGGAGACTGGTGTGTCGGGGAACTTCTTGAGTAGCAGCAAGGGTGTGAAGGACCCTTTGGAAGTTCCAGTGGTTAGATGTGATTGGCCTCGAGAAGCCTCAGCGGAAATGGGCCTCATCTCGCCTGGAGGGCAAAACCTCCTGGATTTTCTCGAGTTGCGGCAGGTGCTCTCGACTTACGACGGGGACCTCAGGGACCCGCTCTGGTGGCCTCAGGAAAGGCCAGTCCCCATGCGAGTTCCTCGGGGTCCTCTCGGGATTCCTCTCCTGTCGTTGATGGGGCCTAAGACCTTGTGTGGAGTCGGGGCCGGAACCTGAGGATTCCTCTCCAGTGCTGACATGGATCTTGGGGTACTTCTGGAGTCTCCCCAGGGGAGTCAGTCCTCGTCTCGAATGCGGGCATGCACTTGCGCTTTCCTCCAGAGCGGTAGCAGCAGTGTCACGCAGTCCGCCGCGTGGATCAAAGGATCTATGGTTTTCCCTCGAGTCTTTCCCACGAGGCTTTCCCACGAGGCTTTCCCACAGGGCTGTCCCACGTGGACACGTGGTGGGAGTGGATCCTCGGCTTGAACGTCAAGGCAGTGCAGGGAAAACAGGTTCCTCTGGAATGGACTGACACATCTGGGGGACTCTTGGAATGGTGGCACGACCCTGGAGTTCCTCTCGCCTTTCCTGTGGAGAGCGCCTCCTCTTGAGATGCGACGGGAACGCCGGGAATTCTTTCCCTACGAAACAGGGAAAGGATCCCTCATCTCGAGCTAGGAGGCGGAAACGGGGCTCCCCTGGATGTGTGCGGGACCCCACGTGCTTCCTCTCGAGTGGAGACGTGTATGTCGGGGAACATCTTGAATTGCAGCAAGGGTGTGAAGGACCCTTTGGAAGTTCCAGTGGTTAGACGTGATTAGCCTCGAGAAGCCTCAGCGGAAATGGGCCTCATCTCGCCTGGAGGGCAAAACCTCCTGGATTTTCTCGAGTTGCGGAAGGTGCTCTCGACTTACGACGGGGACCTCAGGGACCCGCTCTGGTGGCCTCAGGAAAGGCCAGTCCCCATGCGAGTTCCTCGGGAGCCTCTCGGGATTCCTCTCCCGTCGATGCCGGGGCCTAAGACCTTGTGTGGATTCGGGGCCGGAACCTGAGGATTCCTCTCCAGTGCTGACATGGATCTTGGGGTACTTCTGGAGTCTCCCCAGGGGAGTCAGTCCTCGTCTCGAATGCGGGCATGCACTTACGCTTTCCTCCAGAGCGGTAGCAGCAGTGTCACGCAGTCCGCCGCGTGGATCAAAGGATCTATGGTTTTCCCTTGAGTCTTTCCCACGAGGCTTTCCCACGAGGCTTTCCCACAGGGCTGTCCCACGTGCACACGTGGTGGGAGTCGATCCTCGGCTTGAACGTCAAGGCAGTGCAGGGAAAACAGGTTCCTCTGGAATGGACTGACACATCTGGGGGACTCTTGGAATGGTGGCACGACCCTGGAGTTCCTCTCGCCTTTCCTGTGGAGAGCGCCTCCTCTTGAGATGCGACGGGAACGCCGGGAATTCTTTCCTACGAAACAGGGAAAGGATCCCTCATCTCGAGCTAGGAGGCGGAAACGGGGCTCCCCTGGATGTGTGCGGGACCCCACGTGCTTCCTCTCGAGTGGAGACGGGTATGTCGGGGAACTTCTTGAGTTGCAGCAAGGGTGTGAAGGACCCTTTGGAAGTTCCAGTGGTTAGACGTGATTAGCCTCGAGAAGCCTCAGCGGAAATGGGCCTCATCTCGCCTGGAGGGCAAAACCTCCTGGATTTTCTCGAGTTGCGGCAGGTGCTCTCGACTTACGACGGGGACCTCAGGGACCCGCTCTGGTGGCCTCAGGAAAGGCCAGTCCCCATGCGAGTTCCTCGGGGGCCTCTCAGGATTCCTCTCCTGTCGTTGCCGGGGCCTAAGACCTTGTGTGGAGTCGGGGCCGGAACCTGAGGATTCCTCTCCAGTGCTGACATGGATCTTGGGGTACTTCTGGATTCTCCCCAGGGGAGTCAGTCCTCGTCTCGAATGCGGGCATGCACTTGCGCTTTCCTCCAGAGCGGTAGCAGCAGTGTCACGCAGTCCGCCGCGTGGATCAAAGGATCTATGGTTTTCCCTCGAGTCTTTCCCACGAGGCTTTCCCACGAGGCTTTCCCACAGGGCTGTCCCACGTGCACAGGTGATGGGAGTCGATCCTCGGCTTGAACGTCAAGGCAGTGCAGGGAAAACAGGTTCCTCTGGAATGGACTGACCCATCTGGGCGTCTCTTGGAATGGTGGCACGACCCTGGAGTTCCTCTCGCCTCTCCTGTGGAGAGCGCCTCCTCTTGAGATGCGACGGGAACGCCGGGAATTCTTTCCCTAAGAAACAGGGAAAGGATCCCTCATCTCGAGCTAGGAGGCGGAAACGGGGCTCCCCTGGATGTGTGCGGGACCCCACGTGCTTCCTCTCGAGTGGAGACGGGTATATAGGGGAACTTCTTGAGTTGCAGCAAGGGTGTGAAGGACCCTTTGGAAGTTCCAGTGGTTAGATGTGATTAGCCTCGAGAAGCCTCAGCGGAAATGGGCCTCATCTCGCCTGGAGGGCAAAACCTCCTGGATTTTCTCGAGTTGCGGCACGTGCTCTCGACTTACGATGGGGACCTCGGGGTCCCGCTCTGGTGACCTCAGGAAATGCCAGTCCCCATGCGAGTTCCTCGGGGGCCTCTCGGGATTCCTCTCCCATCGATGCCGGGGCCTAAGACCTTGTGTGGAGTCGGGGCCGGAACCTGAGGATTCCTCTCCAGTGCTGACATGGATCTTGGGGTACTTCTGGAGTCTCCCCAGGGGAGTCAGTCCTCGTCTCGAATGCGGGCATGCACTTGCGCTTTCCTCCAGAGCGGTAGCAGCAGTGTCACGCAGTCCGCCGCGTGGATCAAAGGATCTATGGTTTTCCCTCGAGTCTTTCCCACGCGGCTTTCCCACGAGGCTTTCCCACAGGGCTGTCCCACGTGCACACGTGGTGGGAGTGGATCCTCGGCTTGAACGTCAAGGCAGTGCAGGGAAAACAGGTTCCTCTGGAATGGACTGACACATCTGGGGGACTCTTGGAATGGTGGCACGACCCTGTAGTTCCTCTCGCCTTTCCTGTGGAGAGCGTCTCCTCTTGAGTTGCGACGGGAACGCCGGGAATTCTTTCCCTACGAAACAGGGAAAGGATCCCTCATCTCGAGCTAGGAGGCGGAAACGGGGCTCCGCTGGATGTGTGCGGGACCCCACGTGCTTCCTCTCGAGTGGAGACGGGTATGTCGGGGAACTTCTTGAGTTGCAGCAAGGGTGTGAAGGACCCTTTTGAAGTTCCATTGGTTAGACGTGATTAGCCTCGAGAAGCCTCAGCGGAAATGGGCCTCATCTCGCCTGGAGGGCAAAACCTCCTGGATTTTCTCGAGTTGCGGCAGGTGCTCTCGACTTACGACGGGGACCTCAGGGACCCGCTCTGGTGGGCTCAGGAAAGGCAAGTCCCCATGCGAGTTCCTCGGGGGCCTCTCAGGATTCCTCTCCTGTCGTTGCCCGGGCCTAAGACCTTGTGTGGAGTCGGGGCCGGAACCTGAGGATTCCTCTCCAGTGCTGACATGGATCTTGGGGTACTTCTGGAGTCTCCCCAGGGGAGTCAGTCCTCGTCTCGAATGCGGGCATGCACTTGCGCTTTCCTCCAGAGCGGTAGCAGCAGTGTCACGCAGTCCGCCGCGTGGATCAAAGGATCTATGGTTTTCCCTCGAGTCTTTCCCACGAGGCTTTCCCACGAGGCTTTCCCACAGGGCTGTCCCACGTGCACACGTGTTGGGAGTGGATCCTCGGCTTGAACGTCAAGGCAGTGCAGGGAAAACAGGTTCCTCTGGAATGGACTGACACATCTGGGGGACTCTTGGAATGGTGGCACGACCCTGGAGTTCCTCTCGCCTTTCCTGTGGAGAGCGCCTCCTCTTGAGATGCGACGGGAACGCCGGGAATTCTTTACCTACGAAAAAGGGAAAGGATCCCTCATCTCGAGCTAGGAGGCGGAAACGGGGCTCCCCTGGATGTGTGCGGGACCCCACGTGCTTCCTCTCGAGTGGAGACGGGTATGTCGGGGAACATCTTGAGTTGCAGCAAGGGTGTGAAGGACCCTTTGGAAGTTCCAGTGGTTAGACGTGATTAGCCTCGAGAAGCCTCAGCGGAAATGGGCCTCATCTCGCCTGGAGGGCAAAACCTCCTGGATTTTCTCGAGTTGCGGCAGGTGCTCTCGACTTACGACGGGGACCTCAGGGACCCGCTCTGGTGGCCTCAGGAAAGGCCAGTCCCCATGGGAGTTCCTCGGGAGCCTCTCGGGATTCCTCTCCCGTCGATGCCGGGGCCTAAGACCTTGTGTGGAGTCGGGGCCGGAACCTGAGGATTCCTCTCCAGTGCTGACATGGATCTTGGGGTATTTCTGGAGTCTCCCCAGGGGAGTCAGTCCTCGTCTCGAATGCGGGCATGCACTTGCGCTTTCCTCCAGAGCGGTAGCAGCAGTGTCACGCAGTCCGCCGCGTGGATCAAAGGATCTATGGTTTTCCCTCGAGTCTTTCCCACGAGGCTTTCCCACGAGGCTTTCCCACAGGGCTGTCCCACGTGCACACGTGGTGGGAGTCGATCCTCGGCTTGAACGTCAAGGCAGTGCAGGGAAAACAGGTTCCTCTGGAATGGACTGACACATTTGGGGGACTCCTGGAATGGTGGCACGACCCTGGAGTTCCTCTCGCCTTTCCTGTGGAGATCGCCTCCTCTTGAGATGCGACGGGAACGCCGGGAATTCTTTCCCTACGAAACAGGGAAAGGATCCCTCATCTCGAGCTAGGAGGCGGAAACGGGGCTCCGCTGGATGTGTGCGGGACCCCACGTGCTTCCTCTCGAGTGGAGACGGGTATGTCGGGGAACTTCTTGAGTTGCAACAAGGGTGTGAAGGACCCTTTGGAAGTTCCAGTGGTTAGACGTGATTAGCCTCGAGAAGCCTCAGCGGAAATGGGCCTCATCTCGCCTGGAGGGCAAAACCTCCTGAATTTTCTCGAGTTGCGGCAGGTGCTCTCGACTTACGACGGGGACCTCAGGGACCCGCTCTGGTGGCCTCAGGAAAGGCCAGTCCCCTGCGAGTTCCTCGGGGGCCTCTCGGGATTCCTCTCCCGTCGATGCCGGGGCCTAAGACCTTGTGTGGAGTCGGGGCCGGAACCTGAGGATTCCTCTCCGGTGCTGACATGGATCTTGGGGTACTTCTGGAGTCTCCCCACGGGAGTCAGTCCTCGTCTCGAATGCGGGCATGCACTTGCGCTTTCCTCCAGAGCGGTAGCAGCAGTGTCACGCAGTCCGCCGCGTGGATCAAAGGATCTATGGTTTTCCCTCGAGTCTTTCCCACGAGGCTTTCCCACGAGGCTTTCCCACAGGGCTGTCCCACGTGCACACGTGGTGGGAGTCGATCCTCGGCTTGAACGTCAAGGCAGTGCAGGGAAAACAGGTTCTTCTGGAATGGACTGACCCATCTGGGCGTCTCTTGGAATGGTGGCACGACCCTGGAGTTCCTCTCGCCTCTCCTGTGGAGAGCGCCTCCTCTTGAGATGCGTCAGGAACGCCGGGAATTCTTTCCCTAAGAAACAGGGAAAGGATCCCTCATCTCGAGCTAGGAGGCGGAAACGGGGCTCCCCTGGATGTGTGCGGGACCCCACGTGCTTCCTCTCGAGTGGAGACGGGTATGTCGGGGAACTTCTTGAGTTGCAGCAAGGGTGTGAAGGACCCTTTGGAAGTTCCAGTGGTTAGATGTGATTAGCCTCGAGAAGCCTCAGCGGAAATGGGCCTCATCTCGCCTGGAGGGCAAAACCTCCTGGATTTTCTCGAGTTGCGGCATGTGCTCTCGACTTACGACGGGGACCTCAGGGACCCGCTCAGGTGACCTCAGGAAAGGCCAGTCCCCATGCGAGTTCCTCGGGGGCCTCTCGGCATTCCTCTCCCATTGATGCCGGGGCCTAAGACCTTGTGTGGAGTCGGGGCCGGAACCTGAGGATTCCTCTCCAGTGCTGACATGGATCTTGGGGTACTTCTGGAGCCTCCCCAGGGGAGTCAGTCCTCGTCTCGAATGCGGGCATGCACTTGCGCTTTCCTCCAGAGCGGTAGCAGCAGTGTCACGCAGTCCGCCGCGTGGATCAAAGGATCTATGGTTTTCCCTCGAGTCTTTCCCACGAGGCTTTCCCACGAGGCTTTCCCACAGGGCTGTCCCACGTGCACACGTGGTGGGAGTGGATCCTCGGCTTGAACGTCAAGGCAGTTCAGGGAAAACAGGTTCCTCTGGAATGGACTGACACATCTGGGGGACTCTTGGAATGGTGGCACGACCCTGGAGTTCCTCTCGCCTTTCCTGTGGAGAGCGCCTCCTCTTGAGATGCGACGGGAACGCCGGGAATTCTTTCCCTACGAAACAGTGAAAGGATCCCTCATCTCGAGCTAGGAGGCGGAAACGGGGCTCCCCTGGATGTGTGCGGGATACCACATGCTTCCTATCGAGTGGAGACTGGTGTGTCGGGGAACTTCTTGAGTAGCAGCAAGGGTGTGAAGGACCCTTTGGAAGTTCCAGTGGTTAGATGTGATTGGCCTCGAGAAGCCTCAGCGGAAATGGGCCTCATCTCGCCTGGAGGGCAAAACCTCCTGGATTTTCTCGAGTTGCGGCAGGTGCTCTCGACTTACGACGGGGACCTCAGGGACCCGCTCTGGTGGCCTCAGGAAAGGCCAGTCCCCATGCGAGTTCCTCGGGGTCCTCTCGGGATTCCTCTCCTGTCGTTGATGGGGCCTAAGACCTTGTGTGGAGTCGGGGCCGGAACCTGAGGATTCCTCTCCAGTGCTGACATGGATCTTGGGGTACTTCTGGAGTCTCCCCAGGGGAGTCAGTCCTCGTCTCGAATGCGGGCATGCACTTGCGCTTTCCTCCAGAGCGGTAGCAGCAGTGTCATGCAGTCCGCCGCGTGGATCAAAGGATCTATGGTTTTCCCTCGAGTCTTTCCCACGAGGCTTTCCCACGAGGCTTTCCCACAGGGCTGTCCCACGTGGACACGTGGTGGGAGTCGATCCTCGGCTTGAACGTCAAGGCAGTGCAGGGAAAACAGGTTCCTCTGGAATGGACTGACACATCTGGGGGACTCTTGGAATGGTGGCACGACCCTGGAGTTCCTCTCGCCTTTCCTGTGGAGAGCGCCTCCTCTTGAGATGCGACGGGAACGCCGGGAATTCTTTCCCTACGAAACAGGGAAAGGATCCCTCATCTCGAGCTAGGAGGCGGAAACGGGGCTCCCCTGGATGTGTGCGGGACCCCACGTGCTTCCTCTCGAGTGGAGACGTGTATGTCGGGGAACATCTTGAGTTGCAGCAAGGGTGTGAAGGACCCTTTGGAAGTTCCAGTGGTTAGACGTGATTAGCCTCGAGAAGCCTCAGCGGAAATGGGCCTCATCTCGCCTGGAGGGCAAAACCTCCTGGATTTTCTCGAGTTGCGGCAGGTGCTCTCGACTTACGACGGGGACCTCAGGGACCCGCTCTGGTGGCCTCAGGAAAGGCCAGTCCCCATGCGAGTTCCTCGGGAGCCTCTCGGGATTCCTCTCCCGTCGATGCCGGGGCCTAAGACCTTGTGTGGATTCGGGGCCGGAACCTGAGGATTCCTCTCCAGTGCTGACATGGATCTTGGGGTACTTCTGGAGTCTCCCCAGGGGAGTCAGTCCTCGTCTCGAATGCGGGCATGCACTTACGCTTTCCTCCAGAGCGGTAGCAGCAGTGTCACGCAGTCCGCCGCGTGGATCAAAGGATCTATGGTTTTCCCTTGAGTCTTTCCCACGAGGCTTTCCCACAGGGCTGTCCCACGTGCACACGTGGTGGGAGTCGATCCTCGGCTTGAACGTCAAGGCAGTGCAGGGAAAACAGGTTCCTCTGGAATGGACTGACACATCTGGGGGACTCTTGGAATGGTGGCACGACCCTGGAGTTCCTCTCGCCTTTCCTGTGGAGAGCGCCTCCTCTTGAGATGCGACGGGAACGCCGGGAATTCTTTCCTACGAAACAGGGAAAGGATCCCTCATCTCGAGCTAGGAGGCGGAAACGGGGCTCCCCTGGATGTGTGCGGGACCCCACGTGCTTCCTCTCGAGTGGAGACGGGTATGTCGGGGAACTTCTTGAGTTGCAACAAGGGTGTGAAGGACCCTTTGGAAGTTCCAGTGGTTAGACGTGATTAGCCTCGAGAAGCCTCAGCGGAAATGGGCCTCATCTCGCCTAGAGGGCAAAACCTCCTGGATTTTCTCGAGTTGTGGCAAGTGCTCTCGACTTACGACGGGGACCTCAGGGACCCGCTCTGGTGGCCTCAGGAAAAGCCAGTCCCCATGCGAGTTCCTCGGGGGCCTCTCGGGATTCCACTCCCGTCGATGCCGGGGCCTAAGACCTTGTGTGGAGTCGGGGCCGGAACCTGAGGATTCCTCTCCAGTGCTGACATGGATCTTGGGGTACTTCTGGAGTCTCCCCAGGGGAGTCAGTCCTCGTCTCGAATGCGGGCATGCACTTGGCTTTCCTCCAGAGCGGTAGCAGCAGTGTCACGCAGTCCGCCGCGTGGATCAAAGGATCTATGGTTTTCCCTCGAGTCTTTCCCACGAGGCTTTCCCACGAGGCTTTCCCACAGGGCTGTCCCACGTGCACAGGTGGTGGGAGTCGATCCTCGGCTTGAACGTCAAGGCAGTGCAGGGAAAACAGGTTCCTCTGGAATGGACTGACCCATCTGGGCGTCTCTTGGAATGGTGGCACGACCCTGGAGTTCCTCTCGCCTCTCCTGTGGAGAGCGCCTCCTCTTGAGATGCGACGGGAACGCCGGGAATTCTTTCCCTAAGAAACAGGGAAAGGATCCCTCATCTCGAGCTAGGAGGCGGAAACGCGGCTCCCCTGGATGTGTGCGGGACCCCACGTGCTTCCTCTCGAGTGGAGACGGGTATGTAGGGGAACTTCTTGAGTTGCAGCAAGGGTGTGAAGGACCCTTTGGAAGTTCCAGTGGTTAGATGTGATTAGCCTCGAGAAGCCTCAGCGGAAATGGGCCTCATCTCGCCTGGAGGGCAAAACCTCCTGGATTTTCTCGAGTTGCGGCATGTGCTCTCGACTTACGACGGGGACCTCGGGGTCCCGCTCTGGTGACCTCAGGAAATGCCAGTCCCCATGCGAGTTCCTCGGGGGCCTCTCGGGATTACTCTCCCATCGATGCCGGGGCCTAAGACCTTGTGTGGAGTCGGGGCCGGAACCTGAGGATTCCTCTCCAGTGCTGACATGGATCTTGGGGTACTTCTGGAGTCTCCCCAGGGGAGTCAGTCCTCGTCTCGAATGCGGGCATGCACTTGCGCTTTCCTCCAGAGCGGTAGCAGCAGTGTCACGCAGTCCGCCGCGTGGATCAAAGGATCTATGGTTTTCCCTCGAGTCTTTCCCACGAGGCTTTCCCACGAGGCTTTCCCACAGGGCTGTCCCACGTGCACACGTGGTGGGAGTGGATCCTCGGCTTGAACGTCAAGGCAGTGCAGGGAAAACAGGTTCCTCTGGAATGGACTGACACATCTGGGGGACTCTTGGAATGGTGGCACGACCCTGGAGTTCCTCTCGCCTTTCCTGTGGAGAGCGCCTCCTCTTGAGTTGCGACGGGAACGCCGGGAATTCTTTACGTACGAAAAAGGGAAAGGATCCCTCATCTCGAGCTAGGAGGCGGAAACGGGGCTCCGCTGGATGTGTGCGGGACCCCACGTGCTTCCTCTCGAGTGGAGACGGGTATGTCGGGGAACTTCTTGAGTTGCAGCAAGGGTGTGAAGGACCCTTTGGAAGTTCCAGTGGTTAGACGTGATTAGCCTCGAGAAGCCTCAGCGGAAATGGGCCTCATCTCGCCTGGAGGGCAAAACCTCCTGGATTTTCTCGAGTTGCGGCAGGTGCTCTCGACTTACGACGGGGACCTCAGGGACCCGCTCTGGTGGCCTCAGGAAAGGCCAGTCCCCATGCGAGTTCCTCGGGGGCCTCTCAGGATTCCTCTCCTGTCGTTGCCGGGGCCTAAGACCTTGTGTGGAGTCGGGGCCGGAACCTGAGGATTCCTCTCCAGTGCTGACATGGATCTTGGGGTACTTCTGGATTCTCCCCAGGGGAGTCAGTCCTCGTCTCGAATGCGGGCATGCACTTGCGCTTTCCTCCAGAGCGGTAGCAGCAGTGTCATGCAGTCCGCCGCGAGGATCAAAGGATCTATGGTTTTCCCTCGAGTCTTTCCCACGAGGCTTTCCCACGAGGTTTTCCCACAGGGCTGTCCCACGTGCACACGTCGTGGGAGTGGATCCTCGGCTTGAACGTCAAGGCAGTGCAGGGAAAACAGGTTCCTCTGGAATGGACTGACACATTTGGGGGACTCCTGGAATGGTGGCACGACCCTGGAGTTCCTCTCGCCTTTCCTGTGGAGATCGCCTCCTCTTGAGATGCGACGGGAACGCCGGGAATTCTTTCCCTACGAAACAGGGAAAGGATCCCTCATCTCGAGCTAGGAGGCGGAAACGGGGCTCCGCTGGATGTGTGCGGGACCCCACGTGCTTCCTCTCGAGTGGAGACGGGTATGTCGGGGAACTTCTTGAGTTGCAACAAGGGTGTGAAGGACCCTTTGGAAGTTCCAGTGGTTAGACGTGATTAGCCTCGAGAAGCCTCAGCGGAAATGGGCCTCATCTCGCCTGGAGGGCAAAACCTCCTGAATTTTCTCGAGTTGCGGCAGGTGCTCTCGACTTACGACGGGGACCTCAGGGACCCGCTCTGGTGGCCTCAGGAAAGGCCAGTCCCCATGCGAGTTCCTCGGGGGCCTCTCGGGATTCCTCTCCCGTCGATGCCGGGGCCTAAGACCTTGTGTGGAGTCGGGGCCGGAACCTGAGGATTCCTCTCCGGTGCTGACATGGATCTTGGGGTACTTCTGGAGTCTCCCCAGGGGAGTCAGTCCTCGTCTCGAATGCGGGCATGCACTTGCGCTTTCCTCCAGAGCGGTAGCAGCAGTGTCACGCAGTCCGCCGCGTGGATCAAAGGATCTATGTTTTTCCCTCGAGTCTTTCCCACGAGGCTTTCCCACGAGGCTTTCCCACAGGGCTGTCCCACGTGCACAGGTGGTGGGAGTCGATCCTCGGCTTGAACGTCAAGGCAGTGCAGGGAAAACAGGTTCCTCTGGAATGGACTGACCCATCTGGGCGTCTCTTGGAATGGTGGCACGACCCTGGAGTTCCTCTCGCCTCTCCTGTGGAGAGCGCCTCCTCTTGAGATGCGACAGGAACGCCGGGAATTCTTTCCCTAAGAAACAGGGAAAGGATCCCTCATCTCGAGCTAGGAGGCGGAAACGGGGCTCCCCTGGATGTGTGCGGGACACCACGTGCTTCCTCTCGAGTGGAGACGGGTATGTCGAGGAACTTCTTGAGTTGCAGCAAGGGTGTGAAGGACCCTTTGGAAGTTCCAGTGGTTAGATGTGATTAGCCTCGAGAAGCCTCAGCGGAAATGGGCCTCATCTCGCCTGGAGGGCAAAACCTCCTGGATTTTCTCGAGTTGCGGCATGTGCTCTCGACTTACGACGGGGACCTCAGGGACCCGCTCAGGTGACCTCAGGAAAGGCCAGTCCCCATGCGAGTTCCTCGGGGGCCTCTCGGCATTCCTCTCCCATTGATGCCGGGGCCTAAGACCTTGTGTGGAGTCGGGGCCGGAACCTGAGGATTCCTCTCCAGTGCTGACATGGATCTTGGGGTACTTCTGGAGTCTCCCCAGGGGAGTCAGTCCTCGTCTCGAATGCGGGCATGCACTTGCGCTTTCCTCCAGAGCGGTAGCAGCAGTGTCACGCAGTCCGCCGCGTGGATCAAAGGATCTATGGTTTTCCCTCGAGTCTTTCCCACGAGGCTTTCCCACGAGGCTTTCCCACAGGGCTGTCCCACGTGGACACGTGGTGGGAGTGGATCCTCGGCTTGAACGTCAAGGCAGTGCAGGGAAAACAGGTTCCTCTGGAATGGACTGACACATCTGGGGGACTCTTGGAATGGTGGCACGACCCTGGAGTTCCTCTCGCCTTTCCTGTGGAGAGCGCCTCCTCTTGAGATGCGACGGGAACGCCGGGAATTCTTTCCTACGAAACAGGGAAAGGATCCCTCATCTCGAGCTAGGAGGCGGAAACGGGGCTCCCCTGGATGTGTGCGGGACCCCACGTGCTTCCTCTCGAGTGGAGACGGGTATGTCGGGGAACTTCTTGAGTTGCAACAAGGGTGTGAAGGACCCTTTGGAAGTTCCAGTGGTTAGACGTGATTAGCCTCGAGAAGCCTCAGCGGAAATGGGCCTCATCTCGCCTGGAGGGCAAAACCTCCTGGATTTTCTCGAGTTGTGGCAAGTGCTCTCGACTTACGACGGGGACCTCAGGGACCCGCTCTGGTGGCCTCAGGAAAAGCCAGTCCCCATGCGAGTTCCTCGGGGGCCTCTCGGGATTCCTCTCCCGTCGATGCCGGGGCCTAAGACCTTGTGTGGAGTCGGGGCCGGAACCTGAGGATTCCTCTCCAGTGCTGACATGGATCTTGGGGTACTTCTGGAGTCTCCCCAGGGGAGTCAGTCCTCGTCTCGAATGCGGGCATGCACTTGGCTTTCCTCCAGAGCGGTAGCAGCAGTGTCACGCAGTCCGCCGCGTGGATCAAAGGATCTATGGTTTTCCCTCGAGTCTTTCCCACGAGGCTTTCCCACGAGGCTTTCCCACAGGGCTGTCCCACGTGCACAGGTGGTGGGAGTGGATCCTCGGCTTGAACGTCAAGGCAGTGCAGGGAAAACAGGTTCCTCTGGAATGGACTGACCCATCTGGGCGTCTCTTGGAATGGTGGCACGACCCTGGAGTTCCTCTCGCCTCTCCTGTGGAGAGCGCCTCCTCTTGAGATGCGACGGGAACGCCGGGAATTCTTTCCCTAAGAAACAGGGAAAGGATCCCTCATCTCGAGCTAGGAGGCGGAAACGCGGCTCCCCTGGATGTGTGCGGGACCCCACGTGCTTCCTCTCGAGTGGAGACGGGTATGTAGGGGAACTTCTTGAGTTGCAGCAAGGGTGTGAAGGACCCTTTGGAAGTTCCAGTGGTTAGATGTGATTAGCCTCGAGAAGCCTCAGCGGAAATGGGCCTCATCTCGCCTGGAGGGCAAAACCTCCTGGATTTTCTCGAGTTGCGGCATGTGCTCTCGACTTACGACGGGGACCTCGGGGTCCCGCTCTGGTGACCTCAGGAAATGCCAGTCCCCATGCGAGTTCCTCGGGGGCCTCTCGGGATTACTCTCCCATCGATGCCGGGGCCTAAGACCTTGTGTGGAGTCGGGGCCGGAACCTGAGGATTCCTCTCCAGTGCTGACATGGATCTTGGGGTACTTCTGGAGTCTCCCCAGGGGAGTCAGTCCTCGTCTCGAATGCGGGCATGCACTTGCGCTTTCCTCCAGAGCGGTAGCAGCAGTGTCACGCAGTCCGCCGCGTGGATCAAAGGATCTATGGTTTTCCCTCGAGTCTTTCCCACGAGGCTTTCCCACGAGGCTTTCCCACAGGGCTGTCCCACGTGCACACGTGGTGGGAGTGGATGCTCGGCTTGAACGTCAAGGCAGTGCAGGGAAAACAGGTTCCTCTGGAATGGACTGACACATCTGGGGGACTCCTGGAATGGTGGCACGACCCTGGAGTTCCTCTCGCCTTTCCTGTGGAGATCGCCTCCTCTTGAGATGCGACGGGAACGCCGGGAATTCTTTCCCTACGAAACAGGGAAAGGATCCCTCATCTCGAGCTAGGAGGCGGAAACGGGGCTCCGCTGGATGTGTGCGGGACCCCACGTGCTTCCTCTCGAGTGGAGACGGGTATGTCGGGGAACTTCTTGAGTTGCAACAAGGGTGTGAAGGACCCTTTGGAAGTTCCAGTGGTTAGACGTGATTAGCCTCGAGAAGCCTCAGCGGAAATGGGCCTCATCTCGCCTGGAGGGCAAAACCTCCTGAATTTTCTCGAGTTGCGGCAGGTGCTCTCGACTTACGACGGGGACCTCAGGGACCCGCTCTGGTGGCCTCAGGAAAGGCCAGTCCCCATGCGAGTTCCTCGGGGGCCTCTCGGGATTCCTCTCCCGTCGATGCCGGGGCCTAAGACCTTGTGTGGAGTCGGGGCCGGAACCTGAGGATTCCTCTCCGGTGCTGACATGGATCTTGGGGTACTTCTGGAGTCTCCCCAGGGGAGTCAGTCCTCGTCTCGAATGCGGGCATGCACTTGCGCTTTCCTCCAGAGCGGTAGCAGCAGTGTCACGCAGTCCGCCGCGTGGATCAAAGGATCTATGTTTTTCCCTCGAGTCTTTCCCACGAGGCTTTCCCACGAGGCTTTCCCACAGGGCTGTCCCACGTGCACACGTGTTGGGAGTCGATCCTCGGCTTGAACGTCAAGGCAGTGCAGGGAAAACAGGTTCCTCTGGAATGGACTGACCCATCTGGGCGTCTCTTGGAATGGTGGCACGACCCTGGAGTTCCTCTCGCCTCTCCTGTGGAGAGCGCCTCCTCTTGAGATGCGACAGGAACGCCGGGAATTCTTTCCCTAAGAAACAGGGAAAGGATCCCTCATCTCGAGCTAGGAGGCGGAAACGGGGCTCCCCTGGATGTGTGCGGGACCCCACGTGCTTCCTCTCGAGTGGAGACGGGTATGTCGAGGAACTTCTTGAGTTGCAGCAAGGGTGTGAAGGACCCTTTGGAAGTTCCAGTGGTTAGATGTGATTAGCCTCGAGAAGCCTCAGCGGAAATGGGCCTCATCTCGCCTGGAGGGCAAAACCTCCTGGATTTTCTCGAGTTGCGGCATGTGCTCTCGACTTACGACGGGGACCTCGGGGTCCCGCTCTGGTGACCTCAGGAAATGCCAGTCCCCATGCGAGTTCCTCGGGGGCCTCTCGGGATTACTCTCCCATCGATGCCGGGGCCTAAGACCTTGTGTGGAGTCGGGGCCGGAACCTGAGGATTCCTCTCCAGTGCTGACATGGATCTTGGGGTACTTCTGGAGTCTCCCCAGGGGAGTCAGTCCTCGTCTCGAATGCGGGCATGCACTTGCGCTTTCCTCCAGAGCGGTAGCAGCAGTGTCACGCAGTCCGCCGCGTGGATCAAAGGATCTATGGTTTTCCCTCGAGTCTTTCCCACGAGGCTTTCCCACGAGGCTTTCCCACAGGGCTGTCCCACGTGCACACGTGGTGGGAGTGGATCCTCGGCTTGAACGTCAAGGCAGTGCAGGGAAAACAGGTTCCTCTGGAATGGACTGACACATCTGGGGGACTCTTGGAATGGTGGCACGACCCTGGAGTTCCTCTCGCCTTTCCTGTGGAGAGCGCCTCCTCTTGAGTTGCGACGGGAACGCCGGGAATTCTTTCCCTACGAAACAGGGAAAGGATCCCTCATCTCGAGCTAGGAGGCGGAAACGGGGCTCCGCTGGATGTGTGCGGGACCCCACGTGCTTCCTCTCGAGTGGAGACGGGTATGTCGGGGAACTTCTTGAGTTGCAGCAAGGGTGTGAAGGACCCTTTGGAAGTTCCAGTGGTTAGACGTGATTATCCTCGAGAAGCCTCAGCGGAAATGGGCCTCATCTCGCCTGGAGGGCAAAACCTCCTGGATTTTCTCGAGTTGCGGCAGGTGCTCTCGACTTACGACGGGGACCTCAGGGACCCGCTCTGGTGGCCTCAGGAAAGGCCAGTCCCCATGCGAGTTCCTCGGGGGCCTCTCAGGATTCCTCTCCTGTCGTTGCCGGGGCCTAAGACCTTGTGTGGAGTCGGGGCCGGAACCTGAGGATTCCTCTCCAGTGCTGACATGGATCTTGGGGTACTTCTGGATTCTCCCCAGGGGAGTCAGTCCTCGTCTCGAATGCGGGCATGCACTTGCGCTTTCCTCCAGAGCGGTAGCAGCTTGTCATGCAGTCCGCCGCGTGGATCAAAGGATCTATGGTTTTCCCTCGAGTCTTTCCCACGAGGCTTTCCCACGAGGTTTTCCCACAGGGCTGTCCCACGTGCACACGTGGTGGGAGTGGATCCTCGGCTTGAACGTCAAGGCAGTGCAGGGAAAACAGGTTCCTCTGGAATGGACTGACACATCTGGGGGACTCTTGGAATGGTGGCACGACCCTGGAGTTCCTCTCGCCTTTCCTGTGGAGAGCGCCTCCTCTTGAGATGCGACGGGAACGCCGGGAATTCTTTACGTACGAAACAGGGAAAGGATCCCTCATCTCGAGCTAGGAGGCGGAAACGGGGCTCCCCTGGATGTGTGCGGGACCCCACGTGCTTCCTCTCGTGTGGAGACGGGTATGTCGGGGAACATCTTGAGTTGCAGCAAGGGTGTGAAGGACCCTTTGGAAGTTCCAGTGGTTAGACGTGATTAGCCTCGAGAAGCCTCAGCGGAAATGGGCCTCATCTCGCCTGGAGGGCAGAACCTCCTGGATTTTCTCGAGTTGCGGCAGGTGCTCTCGACTTACGACGGGGACCTCAGGGACCCGCTCTGGTGGCCTCAGGAAAGGCCAGTCCCCATGGGAGTTCCTCGGGAGCCTCTCGGGATTCCTCTCCCGTCAATGCCGGGGCCTAAGACCTTGTGTGGAGTCGGGGCCGGAACCTGAGGATTCCTCTCCAGTGCTGACATGGATCTTGGGGTACTTCTGGAGTCTCCCCAGGGGAGTCAGTCCTCGTCTCGAATGCGGGCATGCACTTGCGCTTTCCTCCAGAGCGGTAGCAGCAGTGTCACGCAGTCCGCCGCGTGGATCAAAGGATCTATGGTTTTCCCTCGAGTCTTTCCCACGAGGCTTTCCCACGAGGCTTTCCCACAGGGCTGTCCCACGTGCACACGTGGTGGGAGTCGATCCTCGGCTTGAACGTCAAGGCAGTGCAGGGAAAACAGGTTCCTCTGGAATGGACTGACACATTTGGGGGACTCCTGGAATGGTGGCACGACCCTGGAGTTCCTCTCGCCTTTCCTGTGGAGATCGCCTCCTCTTGAGATGCGACGGGAACGCCGGGAATTCTTTCCCTACGAAACAGGGAAAGGATCCCTCATCTCGAGCTAGGAGGCGGAAACGGGGCTCCGCTGGATGTGTGCGGGACCCCACGTGCTTCCTCTCGAGTGGAGACGGGTATGTCGGGGAACTTCTTGAGTTGCAACAAGGGTGTGAAGGACCCTTTGGAAGTTCCAGTGGTTAGACGTGATTAGCCTCGAGAAGCCTCAGCGGAAATGGGCCTCATCTCGCCTGGAGGGCAAAACCTCCTGAATTTTCTCGAGTTGCGGCAGGTGCTCTCGACTTACGACGGGGACCTCAGGGACCCGCTCTGGTGGCCTCAGGAAAGGCCAGTCCCCATGCGAGTTCCTCGGGGGCCTCTCGGGATTCCTCTCCCGTCGATGCCGGGGCCTAAGACCTTGTGTGGAGTCGGGGCCGGAACCTGAGGATTCCTCTCCGGTGCTGACATGGATCTTGGGGTACTTCTGGAGTCTCCCCAGGGGAGTCAGTCCTCGTCTCGAATGCGGGCATGCACTTGCGCTTTCCTCCAGAGCGGTAGCAGCAGTGTCACGCAGTCCGCCGCGTGGATCAAAGGATCTATGGTTTTCCCTCGAGTCTTTCCCACGAGGCTTTCCCACGAGGCTTTCCCACAGGGCTGTCCCACGTGCACACGTGTTGGGAGTGGATCCTCGGCTTGAACGTCAAGGCAGTGCAGGGAAAACAGGTTCCTCTGGAATGGACTGACACATCTGGGGGACTCTTGGAATGGTGGCACGACCCTGGAGTTCCTCTCGCCTTTCCTGTGGAGAGCGCCTCCTCTTGAGATGCGACGGGAACGCCGGGAATTCTTTACCTACGAAAAAGGGAAAGGATCCCTCATCTCGAGCTAGGAGGCGGAAACGGGGCTCCCCTGGATGTGTGCGGGACCCCACGTGCTTCCTCTCGAGTGGAGACGGGTATGTCGGGGAACATCTTGAGTTGCAGCAAGGGTGTGAAGGACCCTTTGGAAGTTCCAGTGGTTAGACGTGATTAGCCTCGAGAAGCCTCAGCGGAAATGGGCCTCATCTCGCCTGGAGGGCAAAACCTCCTGGATTTTCTCGAGTTGCGGCAGGTGCTCTCGACTTACGACGGGGACCTCAGGGACCCGCTCTGGTGGCCTCAGGAAAGGCCAGTCCCCATGGGAGTTCCTCGGGAGCCTCTCGGGATTCCTCTCCCGTCGATGCCGGGGCCTAAGACCTTGTGTGGAGTCGGGGCCGGAACCTGAGGATTCCTCTCCAGTGCTGACATGGATCTTGGGGTACTTCTGGAGTCTCCCCAGGGGAGTCAGTCCTCGTCTCGAATGCGGGCATGCACTTGCGCTTTCCTCCAGAGCGGTAGCAGCAGTGTCACGCAGTCCGCCGCGTGGATCAAAGGATCTATGGTTTTCCCTCGAGTCTTTCCCACGAGGCTTTCCCACGAGGCTTTCCCACAGGGCTGTCCCACGTGCACACGTGGTGGGAGTCGATCCTCGGCTTAAACGTCAAGGCAGTGCAGGGAAAACAGGTTCCTCTGGAATGGACTGACACATTTGGGGGACTCCTGGAATGGTGGCACGACCCTGGAGTTCCTCTCGCCTTTCCTGTGGAGAGCGCCTCCTCTTGAGATGCGACGGGAACGCCGGGAATTCTTTCCCTACGAAACAGGGAAAGGATCCCTCATCTCGAGCTAGGAGGCGGAAACGGGGCTCCGCTGGATGTGTGCGGGACCCCACGTGCTTCCTCTCGAGTGGAGACGGGTATGTCGGGGAACTTCTTGAGTTGCAACAAGGGTGTGAAGGACCCTTTGGAAGTTCCAGTGGTTAGACGTGATTAGCCTCGAGAAGCCTCAGCGGAAATGGGCCTCATCTCGCCTGGAGGGCAAAACCTCCTGGATTTTCTTGAGTTGCGGCAGGTGCTCTGGACTTACGACGGGGACCTCAGGGACCCGCTCTGGTGGCCTCAGGAAAAGCCAGTCCCCATGCGAGTTCCTCGGGGGCCTCTCGGGATTCCTCTCCCGTCGATGCCGGGGCCTAAGACCTTGTGTGGAGTCGGGGCCGGAACCTGAGGATTCCTCTCCAGTGCTGACATGGATCTTGGGGTACTTCTGGAGTCTCCCCAGGGGAGTCAGTCCTCGTCTCGAATGCGGGCATGCACTTGGCTTTCCTCCAGAGCGGTAGCAGCAGTGTCACGCAGTCCGCCGCGTGGATCAAAGGATCTATGGTTTTCCCTCGAGTCTTTCCCACGAGGCTTTCCCACGAGGCTTTCCCACAGGGCTGTCCCACGTGCACAGGTGGTGGGAGTCGATCCTCGGCTTGAACGTCAAGGCAGTGCAGGGAAAACAGGTTCCTCTGGAATGGACTGACCCATCTGGGCGTCTCTTGGAATGGTGGCACGACCCTGGAGTTCCTATCGCCTCTCCTGTGGAGAGCGCCTCCTCTTGAGATGCGACGGGAACGCCGGGAATTCTTTCCCTAAGAAACAGGGAAAGGATCCCTCATCTCGAGCTAGGAGGCGGAAACGGGGCTCCCCTGGATGTGTGCGGGACCCCACGTGCTTCCTCTCGAGTGGAGACGGGTATGTAGGGGAACTTCTTGAGTTGCAGCAAGGGTGTGAAGGACCCTTTGGAAGTTCCAGTGGTTAGACGTGATTAGCCTCGAGAAGCCTCAGCGGAAATGGGCCTCATCTCGCCTGGAGGGCAAAACCTCCTGGATTTTCTTGAGTTGCGGCAGGTGCTCTGGACTTACGACGGGGACCTCAGGGACCCGCTCTGGTGGCCTCAGGAAAAGCCAGTCCCCATGCGAGTTCCTCGGGGGCCTCTCGGGATTCCTCTCCCGTCGATGCCGGGGCCTAAGACCTTGTGTGGAGTCGGGGCCGGAACCTGAGGATTCCTCTCCAGTGCTGACATGGATCTTGGGGTACTTCTGGAGTCTCCCCAGGGGAGTCAGTCCTCGTCTCGAATGCGGGCATGCACTTGGCTTTCCTCCAGAGCGGTAGCAGCAGTGTCACGCAGTCCGCCGCGTGGATCAAAGCATCTATGGTTTTCCCTCGAGTCTTTCCCACGAGGCTTTCCCACGAGGCTTTCCCACAGGGCTGTCCCACGTGCACAGGTGGTGGGAGTCGATCCTCGGCTTGAACGTCAAGGCAGTGCAGGGAAAACAGGTTCCTCTGGAATGGACTGACCCATCTGGGCGTCTCTTGGAATGGTGGCACGACCCTGGAGTTCCTATCGCCTCTCCTGTGGAGAGCGCCTCCTCTTGAGATGCGACGGGAACGCCGGGAATTCTTTCCCTAAGAAACAGGGAAAGGATCCCTCATCTCGAGCTAGGAGGCGGAAACGGGGCTCCCCTGGATGTGTGCGGGACCCCACGTGCTTCCTCTCGAGTGGAGACGGGTATGTAGGGGAACTTCTTGAGTTGCAGCAAGGGTGTGAAGGACCCTTTGGAAGTTCCAGTGGTTAGATGTGATTAGCCTCGAGAAGCCTCAGCGGAAATGGGCCTCATCTCGCCTGGAGGGCAAAACCTCCTGGATTTTCTCGAGTTGCGGCATGTGCTCTCGACTTACGACGGGGACCTCGGGGTCCCGCTCTGGTGACCTCAGGAAATGCCAGTCCCCATGCGAGTTCCTCGGGGGCCTCTCGGGATTACTCTCCCATCGATGCCGGGGCCTAAGACCTTGTGTGGAGTCGGGGCCGGAACCTGAGGATTCCTCTCCAGTGCTGACATGGATCTTGGAGTACTTCTGGAGTCTCCCCAGGGGAGTCAGTCCTCGTCTCGAATGCGGGCATGCACTTGCGCTTTCCTCCAGAGCGGTAGCAGCAGTGTCACGCAGTCCGCCGCGTGGATCAAAGGATCTATGGTTTTCCCTCGAGTCTTTCCCACGAGGCTTTCCCACGAGGTTTGCCCACAGGGCTGTCCCACGTGCACACGTGGTGGGAGTGGATCCTCGGCTTGAACGTCAAGGCAGTGCAGGGAAAACAGGTTCCTCTGGAATGGACTGACACATCTGGGGGACTCTTGGAATGGTGGCACGACCCTGGAGTTCCTCTCGCCTTTCCTGTGGAGAGCGCCTCCTCTTGAGATGCGACGGGAACGCCGGGAATTCTTTACGTACGAAAAAGGGAAAGGATCCCTCATCTCGAGCTAGGAGGCGGAAACGGGGCTCCCCTGGATGTGTGCGGGACCCCACGTGCTTCCTCTCGAGTGGAGACGGGTATGTCGGGGAACATCTTGAGTTGCAGCAAGGGTGTGAAGGACCCTTTGGAAGTTCCAGTGGTTAGACGTGATTAGCCTCGAGAAGCCTCAGCGGAAATGGGCCTCATCTCGCCTGGAGGGCAGAACCTCCTGGATTTTCTCGAGTTGCGGCAGGTGCTCTCGACTTACGACGGGGACCTCAGGGACCCGCTCTGGTGGCCTCAGGAAAGGCCAGTCCCCGTGGGAGTTCCTCGGGAGCCTCTCGGGATTCCTCTCCCGTCAATGCCGGGGCCTAAGACCTTGTGTGGAGTCGGGGCCGGAACCTGAGGATTCCTCTCCAGTGCTGACATGGATCTTGGGGTACTTCTGGAGCCTCCCCAGGGAAGTCAGTCCTCGTCTCGAATGCGGGCATGCACTTGCGCTTTCCTCCAGAGCGGTAGCAGCAGTGTCACGCAGTCCGCCGCGTGGATCAAAGGATCTATGGTTTTCCCTCGAGTCTTTCCCACGAGGCTTTCCCACGAGGCTTTCCCACAGGGCTGTCCCACGTGCACACGTGGTGGGAGTCGATCCTCGGCTTGAACGTCAAGGCAGTGCAGGGAAAACAGGTTCCTCTGGAATGGACTGACACATTTGGGGGACTCCTGGAATGGTGGCACGACCCTGGAGTTCCTCTCGCCTTTCCTGTGGAGATCGCCTCCTCTTGAGATGCGACGGGAACGCCGGGAATTCTTTCCCTACGAAACAGGGAAAGGATCCCTCATCTCGAGCTAGGAGGCGGAAACGGGGCTCCGCTGGATGTGTGCGGGACCCCACGTGCTTCCTCTCGAGTGGAGACGGGTATGTCGGGGAACTTCTTGAGTTGCAACAAGGGTGTGAAGGACCCTTTGGAAGTTCCAGTGGTTAGACGTGATTAGCCTCGAGAAGCCTCAGCGGAAATGGGCCTCATCTCGCCTGGAGGGCAAAACCTCCTGAATTTTCTCGAGTTGCGGCAGGTGCTCTCGACTTACGACGGGGACCTCAGGGACCCGCTCTGGTGGCCTCAGGAAAGGCCAGTCCCCATGCGAGTTCCTCGGGGGCCTCTCGGCATTCCTCTCCCATTGATGCCGGGGCCTAAGACCTTGTGTGGAGTCGGGGCCGGAACCTGAGGATTCCTCTCCAGTGCTGACATGGATCTTGGGGTACTTCTGGAGTCTCCCCAGGGGAGTCAGTCCTCGTCTCGAATGCGGGCATGCACTTGCGCTTTCCTCCAGAGCGGTAGCAGCAGTGTCACGCAGTCCGCCGCGTGGATCAAAGGATCTATGGTTTTCCCTCGAGTCTTTCCCACGAGGCTTTCCCACGAGGCTTTCCCACAGGGCTGTCCCACGTGGACACGTGGTGGGAGTCGATCCTCGGCTTGAACGTCAAGGCAGTGCAGGGAAAACAGGTTCCTCTGGAATGGACTGACACATCTGGGGGACTCTTGGAATGGTGGCACGACCCTGGAGTTCCTCTCGCCTTTCCTGTGGAGAGCGCCTCCTCTTGAGATGCGACGGGAACGCCGGGAATTCTTTCCCTACGAAACAGGGAAAGGATCCCTCATCTCGAGCTAGGAGGCGGAAACGGGGCTCCCCTGGATGTGTGCGGGACCCCACGTGCTTCCTCTCGAGTGGAGACGTGTATGTCGGGGAACATCTTGAGTTGCAGCAAGGGTGTGAAGGACCCTTTGGAAGTTCCAGTGGTTAGACGTGATTAGCCTCGAGAAGCCTCAGCGGAAATGGGCCTCATCTCGCCTGGAGGGCAAAACCTCCTGGATTTTCTCGAGTTGCGGCAGGTGCTCTCGACTTACGACGGGGACCTCAGGGACCCGCTCTGGTGGCCTCAGGAAAGGCCAGTCCCCATGCGAGTTCCTCGGGAGCCTCTCGGGATTCCTCTCCCGTCGATGCCGGGGCCTAAGACCTTGTGTGGATTCGGGGCCGGAACCTGAGGATTCCTCTCCAGTGCTGACATGGATCTTGGGGTACTTCTGGAGTCTCCCCAGGGGAGTCAGTCCTCGTCTCGAATGCGGGCATGCACTTACGCTTTCCTCCAGAGCGGTAGCAGCAGTGTCACGCAGTCCGCCGCGTGGATCAAAGGATCTATGGTTTTCCCTTGAGTCTTTCCCACGAGGCTTTCCCACGAGGCTTTCCCACAGGGCTGTCCCACGTGCACACGTGGTGGGAGTCGATCCTCGGCTTGAACGTCAAGGCAGTGCAGGGAAAACAGGTTCCTCTGGAATGGACTGACACATCTGGGGGACTCTTGGAATGGTGGCACGACCCTGGAGTTCCTCTCGCCTTTCCTGTGGAGAGCGCCTCCTCTTGAGATGCGACGGGAACGCCGGGAATTCTTTCCTACGAAACAGGGAAAGGATCCCTCATCTCGAGCTAGGAGGCGGAAACGGGGCTCCCCTGGATGTGTGCGGGACCCCACGTGCTTCCTCTCGAGTGGAGACGGGTATGTCGGGGAACTTCTTGAGTTGCAACAAGGGTGTGAAGGACCCTTTGGAAGTTCCAGTGGTTAGACGTGATTAGCCTCGAGAAGCCTCAGCGGAAATGGGCCTCATCTCGCCTGGAGGGCAAAACCTCCTGGATTTTCTCGAGTTGTGGCAAGTGCTCTCGACTTACGACGGGGACCTCAGGGACCCGCTCTGGTGGCCTCAGGAAAAGCCAGTCCCCATGCGAGTTCCTCGGGGGCCTCTCGGGATTCCTCTCCCGTCGATGCCGGGGCCTAAGACCTTGTGTGGAGTCGGGGCCGGAACCTGAGGATTCCTCTCCAGTGCTGACATGGATCTTGGGGTACTTCTGGAGTCTCCCCAGGGGAGTCAGTCCTCGTCTCGAATGCGGGCATGCACTTGGCTTTCCTCCAGAGCGGTAGCAGCAGTGTCACGCAGTCCGCCGCGTGGATCAAAGGATCTATGGTTTTCCCTCGAGTCTTTCCCAAGAGGCTTTCCCACGAGGCTTTCCCACAGGGCTGTCCCACCTGCACACGTGGTGGGAGTCGATCCTCGGCTTGAACGTCAAGGCAGTGCAGGGAAAACAGGTTCCTCTGGAATGGACTGACACATCTGGGGGACTCTTGGAATGGTGGCACGACCCTGGAGTTCCTCTCGCCTTTCCTGTGGAGAGCGCCTCCTCTTGAGATGCGACGGGAACGCCGGGAATTCTTTCCCTACGAAACAGGGAAAGGATCCCTCATCTCGAGCTAGGAGGCGGAAACGGGGCTCCCCTGGATGTGTGCGGGACCCCACGTGCTTCCTCTCGAGTGGAGACGGGTATGTCGGGGAACTTCTTGAGTTGCAGCAAGGGTGTGAAGGACCCTTTGGAAGTTCCAGTTGTTAGACGTGATTAGCCTCGAGAAGCCTCAGCGGAAATGTGCCTCAACTCGCCTGGAGGGCAAAACCTCCTGGATTTTCTCGAGTTGCGGCAGGTGCTCTCGACTTACGACGGGGACCTCAGGGACCCGCTCTGGTGGCCTCAGGAAAGGCCAGTCCCCATGCGAGATCCTCGGGGGCCTCTCGGAATTCCTCTCCCGTCGTTGCCGGGGCCTAAGACCTTGTGTGGAGTCGGGGCCGGAACCTGAGGATTCCTCTCCAGTGCTGACATGGATCTTGGGGTACTTCTGGAGTCTCCCCAGGGGAGTCAGTCCTCGTCTCGAATGCGGGCATGCACTTGCGCTTTCCTCCAGAGCGGTAGCAGCAGTGTCACGCAGTCCGCCGCGTGAATCAAAGGATCTATGGTTTTCCCTTGAGTCTTTCCCACGAGGCTTTCCCACGAGGCTTTCCCACAGGGCTGTCCCACGTACACACGTGGTGGGAGTCGATTCTCGGCTTGAACGTCAAGGCAGTGCAGGGAAAACAGGTTCCTCTGGAATGGACTGACACATCTGGGGGACTCTTGGAATGGTGGCACGACCCTGGAGTTCCTCTCTCCTTTCCTGTGGAGAGCGCCTCCTCTTGAGATGCGACGGGAACGCCGGGAATTCTTTCCTACGAAACAGGGAAAGGATCCCTCATCTCGAGCTAGGAGGCGGAATCGGGGCTCCTCTGGATGTGTGCGGGACCCCACGTGCTTCCTCTCGAGTGGAGACGGGTATGTCGGGGAACTTCTTGAGTTGCAACAAGGGTGTGAAGGACCCTTTGGAAGTTCCAGTGGTTAGACGTGATTAGCCTCGAGAAGCCTCAGCGGAAATGGGCCTCATCTCGCCTGGAGGGCAAAACCTCCTGGATTTTCTCGAGTTGCGTCAGGTGCTCTCGACTTACGACGGGGACCTCAGGGACCCGCTCTGGTGGCCTCAGGAAAAGCCAGTCCCCATGCGAGTTCCTCGGGGGCCTCTCGGGATTCCTCTCCCATCGATGCCGGGGCCTAAGACCTTGTGTGGAGTCGGGGCCGGAACCTGAGGATTCCTCTCCAGTGCTGACATGGATCTTGGGGTACTTCTGGAGTCTCCCCAGGGGAGTCAGTCCTCGTCTCGAATGCGGGCATGCACTTGCGCTTTCCTCCAGAGCGGTAGCAGCAGTGTCACGCAGTCCGCCGCGTGGATCAAAGGATCTATGGTTTTCCCTCGAGTCTTTCCCACGAGGCTTTCCCACGAGGCTTTCCCACAGGGCTGTCCCACGTGCACACGTGGTGGGAGTCGATCCTCGGCTTGAACGTCAAGGCAGTGCAGGGAAAACAGGTTCCTCTGGAATGGACTGACACATCTGGGCGACTCTTGGAATGGTGGCACGACCCTTGAGTTCCTCTCGCCTTTCCTGTGGAGAGCGCCTCCTCTTGAGATGCGACGGGAACGCCGGGAATTCTTTCCCTACGAAACAGGGAAAGGATCCCTCATCTCGAGCTAGGAGGCGGAAACGGGGCTCCCCTGGATGTGTGCGGGACCCCACGTGCTTCCTATCGAGTGGAGACGTGTATGTCGGGGAACTTCTTGAGTTGCAGCAAGGGTGTGAAGGACCCGTTGGAAGTTCCAGTGGTTAGACGTGATTCACCTCGAGAAGCCTCAGCGGATATGGGCCTCATCTCGCCTGGAGGGCAAAACCTCCTGGATTTTCTCGATTTGCGGCAGGTGCTCTCGACTTACGACGGGGACCTCAGGGACCCGCTCTGGTGGCCTCAGGAAAGGCCAGTCCCCATGCGAGTTCCTCGGGGGCCTCTCGGGATTCCTCTCCCGTCGATGCCGGGGCCTAAGACCTTGTGTGGAGTCGGGGCCGGAACCTGAGGATTCCTCTCCAGTGCTGACATGGATCTTGGGGTACTTCTGGAGTCTCCCCAGGGGAGTCAGTCCTCGTCTCGAATGCGGGCATGCACTTGCGCTTTCCTCCAGAGCGGTAGCAGCAGTGTCACTCAGTCCGCCGCGTGGATCATAGGATCTTTGGTTTTCCCTCGAGTCTTTCCCACGAGGCTTTCCCACGAGGCTTTCCCATAGGGCTGTCCCACGTGCACACGTGGTGGGAGTCGATCCTCGGCTTGAACGTCAAGGCAGTGCAGGGAAAACAGGTTCCTCTGGAATGGACTGACACATCTGGGGGACTCTCGGAATGGTGGCACGATCCTGGAGTTCCTCTCGCCTTTCCTGTGGAGAGCGCCTCCTCTTGAGATGCGACGGGAACGCCGGGAATTCTTTCCCTACGAAACAGGGAAAGGATCCCTCATCTCGAGCTAGGAGGCGGAAACGGGGCTCCCCTGGATGTGTGCGGGACCCCACGTGCTTCCTCTCGAGTGGAGACGGGTATGTCGGGGAACTTCTTGAGATGCAGCAAGGATGTGAAGGACCCTTTGGAAGTTCCAGTGGTTAGACGTGATTAGCCTCGAGAAGCCTCATCAGAAATGGGCCTCATCTCGCCTGGAGGGCAAAACCTCCTGGATTTTCTCGAGTTGCGGCAGGTGCTCTCGACTTACGACGGGGACCTCAGGGACCCGCTCTGGTGGCCTCAGGAAAGGCCAGTCCCCATGAGAGTTCCTCGGGGGCCTCTCGGGATTCATCTCCCGTCGATGCCGGGGCCTAAGACCTTGTGTGGAGTCGGGGCCGGAACCTGAGGATTCCTCTCCAGTGCTGACATGGATCTTGGGGTACTTCTGGAGCCTCCCCTGGGTAGTCAGTCCTCGTCTCGAATGCGTGCATGCACTTGCGCTTTCCTCCAGAGCGGTAGCAGCAGTGTCACGCCGTCCGCCGCGTGGATCAAAGGATCTATGGTTTTCCCTCGAGTCTTTCCCACGAGGCTTTCCCACGAGGCTTTCCCACGAGGCTTTCCCACGAGGCTTTCCCACAGGGCTGTCCCACGTGCACACGTGGTGGGAGTCGATCCTCGGCTTGAACGTCAAGGCAGTGCAGGGAAAACAGGTTCCTCTGGAATGGACTGACACATCTGGGGGACTCTTGGAATGGTGGCACGACCCTGGAGTTCCTCTCGCCTTTCCTGTGGAGATCGCCTCCTCTTGAGATGCGACGGGAACGCCGGGAATTCTTTCCCTACGAAACAGGGAAAGGATCCCTCATCTCGAGCTAGGAGGCGGAAACGGGGCTCCCCTGGATGTGTGCGGGACCCCACGTGCTTCCTCTCGAGTGGAGACGGGTATGTCGGGGAACTTCTTGAGTTGCAGCAAGGGTGTGAAGGACCCTTTGGAAGTTCCAGTGGTTAGACGTGATTAGCCTGGAGAATCCTCAGCGGAAATGGGCCTCATCTCGCCTGGAGGGCAAAACCTCCTGGATTTTCTCGAGTTGCGGCAGGAGCTCTCGACTTACGACGGGGACCTCAGGGACCCGCTCTGGTGGCCTCAGGAAAGGCCAGTCCCCATGCGAGTTCCTCGGGGGCCTCTCGGCATTCCTCTCCCGTCGATGCCGGGGCCTAAGACCTTGTGTGGATTCGGGGCCGGAACCTGAGGATTCCTCTCCAGTGCTGACATGGATCTTGGGGTACTTCTGGAGTCTCCCCAGGGGAGTCAGTCCTTGTCTCGAATGCGGGCATGCACTTGCGCTTTCCTCCAGAGCGGTAGCAGCAGTGTCACGCAGTCCGCCGCGTGTATCAAAGGATCTATGGTTTTCCCTCGAGTCTTTCCCACGAGTCTTTCCCACGAGGGTTTCCCGCAGGGCTGTCCCACGTGCACAGGTGGTGGGAGTCGATCCTCGGCTTGAACGTCAAGGCAGTACAGGGATAACAGGTTCCTCTGGAATGGACTGACACATCTGGGGGACTCGTGGAATGGTGGCACGACCCTGGAGTTCCTCTCGCCTTTCCTGTGGAGAGCGCCTCCTCTTGAGATCCGACGGGAACGCCGGGAATTCTTTCCCTACGAAACAGGGAAAGGATCCCTCATCTCGAGCTAGGAGGCGGAAACGGGGCTCCCCTGGATGTGTGCGGGACCCAACGTGCTTCCTCTCGAGTGGAGACGGGTATGTCGGGGAACTTCTTGAGTTGCAGCAAGGGTGTGAAGGACCCTTTGGAATTTCCAGTGGTTAGATGTGATTGGCCTCGAGAAGCCTCAGGGGAAATGGACCTCATCTCGCCTGGAGGGCAAAACCTCCTGGATTTTCTCGAGTTGCGGCAGGTGCTCTCGACTTACGACGGGGACCTCAGGGACCCGCTCTGGTGGCCTCAGGAAAGGCCAGTCCCCATGCGAGTTCCTCGGGGGCCTCTCGGGATTCCTCTCCCGTCGATGCCGGGGCCTAAGACCTTGTGTGGAGTCGGGGCCGGAACCTGAGGATTCCTCTCCAGTGCTGACATGGATCTTGGGGTACTTCTGTAGTCTCCCCAGGGGAGTCAGTCCTCGTCTCGAATGCGGGCATGCACTTGCGCTTTCCTCCAGAGCGGTAGCAGCAGTGTCACTCAGTCCGCCGCGTGGATCAAAGGATCTATGGTTTTCCCTCGAGTCTTTCCCACGAGGCTTTCCCACGAGGCTTTCCCATAGGGCTGTCCCACGTGCACACGTGGTGGGAGTCGATCCTCGGCTTGAACGTCAAGGCAGTGCAGGGAAAACAGGTTCCTCTGGAATGGACTGACACATCTGGGGGACTCTCGGAATGGTGGCACGATCCTGGAGTTCCTCTCGCCTTTCCTGTGGAGAGCGCCTCCTATTGAGATGCGACGGGAACGCCGGGAATTCTTTCCCTACGAAACAGGGAAAGGATCCCTCATCTCGAGCTAGGAGGCGGAAACGGGGCTCCCCTGGATGTGTGCGGGACCCCACGTGCTTCCTCTCGAGTGGAGACGGGTATGTCGGGGAACTTCTTGAGATGCAGCAAGGATGTGAAGGACCCTTTGGAAGTTCCAGTGGTTAGACGTGATTAGCCTCGAGAAGCCTCATCAGAAATGGGCCTCATCTCGCCTGGAGGGCAAAACCTCCTGGATTTTCTCGAGTTGCGGCAGGTGCTCTCGACTTACGACGGGGACCTCAGGGACCCGCTCTGGTGGCCTCAGGAAAGGCCAGTCACCATGAGAGTTCCTCGGGGGCCTCTCGGGATTCCTCTCCCGTCGATGCCGGGGCCTAAGACCTTGTGTGGAGTCGGGGCCGGAACCTGAGGATTCCTCTCCAGTGCTGACATGGATCTTGGGGTACTTCTGGAGCCTCCCCTGGGTAGTCAGTCCTCGTCTCGAATGCGTGCATGCACTTGCGCTTTCCTCCGGAGCGATAGCAGCAGTGTCACGCCGTCCGCCGCGTGGATCAAAGGATCTATGGTTTTCCCTCGAGTCTTTCCCACGAGGCTTTCCCACGAGGCTTTCCCACAGGGCTGTCCCACGTGCACACGTGGTGGGAGTGGATCCTCGGCTTGAACGTCAAGGCAGTGGAGGGAAAACAGGTTCCTCTGGAATGGACTGACACATCTGGGGGACTCTTGGAATGGTGGCACGACCCTGGAGTTCCTCTCGCCTTTCCTGTGGAGAGCGCCTCCTCTTGAGATGCGACGGGAACGCCGGGAATTCTTTCCCTACGAAACAGGGAAAGGATCCCTCATCTCGAGCTAGGAGGCGGAAACGGGGCTCCCCTGGATATGTGCGGGACCCCACGTGCTTCCTCTCGAGTGGAGACGGGTATGTCGGGGAAATTCTTGAGTTGCAGCAAGGGTGTGAAGGACCCTTTGGAAGTTCCAGTGGTTAGACGTGATTAACCTCGAGAAGCCTCAGCGGAAATGGGCCTCATCTCGCCTGGAGGGCAAAACCTCCTGGATTTTCTCGAGTTGCGGCAGGTGCTCTCGACTTACGATGGGGACCTCAGGGACCCGCTCTGGTGGACTCAGGAAAGGCCAGTCCCCATGCGAGTTCCTCGGGGGCCTCTCGGCATTCCTCTCCCGTCGATGCCGGGGCCTAAGACCTTGTGTGGAGTCGGGGCCGGAACCTGAGGATTCCTCTCCAGTGCTGACATGGATCTTGGGGTACTTCTGGAGCCTCCCCAGGGGAGTCAGTCCTCGTCTCGAATGCGGGCATGCACTTGCGCTTTCCTCCAGAGCGGTAGCAGCAGTGTCACGCAGTCCGCCGCGTGAATCAAAGGATCTATGGTTTTCCCTTGAGTCTTTCCCACGAGGCTTTCCCACGAGGCTTTCCCACAGGGCTGTCCCACGTACACACGTGGTGGGAGTCGATTCTCGGCTTGAACGTCAAGGCAGTGCAGGGAAAACAGGTTCCTCTGGAATGGACTGACACATCTGGGGGACTCTTGGAATGGTGGCACGACCCTGGAGTTCCTCTCTCCTTTCCTGTGGAGAGCGCCTCCTCTTGAGATGCGACGGGAACGCCGGGAATTCTTTCCTACGAAACAGGGAAAGGATCCCTCATCTCGAGCTAGGAGGCGGAATCGGGGCTCCTCTGGATGTGTGCGGGACCCCACGTGCTTCCTCTCGAGTGGAGACGGGTATGTCGGGGAACTTCTTGAGTTGCAACAAGGGTGTGAAGGACCCTTTGGAAGTTCCAGTGGTTAGACGTGATTAGCCTCGAGAAGCCTCAGCGGAAATGGGCCTCATCTCGCCTGGAGGGCAAAACCTCCTGGATTTTCTCGAGTTGCGTCAGGTGCTCTCGACTTACGACGGGGACCTCAGGGACCCGCTCTGGTGGCCTCAGGAAAAGCCAGTCCCCATGCGAGTTCCTCGGGGGCCTCTCGGGATTCCTCTCCCATCGATGCCGGGGCCTAAGACCTTGTGTGGAGTCGGGGCCGGAACCTGAGGATTCCTCTCCAGTGCTGACATGGATCTTGGGGTACTTCTGGAGTCTCCCCAGGGGAGTCAGTCCTCGTCTCGAATGCGGGCATGCACTTGCGCTTTCCTCCAGAGCGGTAGCAGCAGTGTCACGCAGTCCGCCGCGTGGATCAAAGGATCTATGGTTTTCCCTCGAGTCTTTCCCACGAGGCTTTCCCACGAGGCTTTCCCACAGGGCTGTCCCACGTGCACACGTGGTGGGAGTCGATCCTCGGCTTGAACGTCAAGGCAGTGCAGGGAAAACAGGTTCCTCTGGAATGGACTGACACATCTGGGCGACTCTTGGAATGGTGGCACGACCCTTGAGTTCCTCTCGCCTTTCCTGTGGAGAGCGCCTCCTCTTGAGATGCGACGGGAACGCCGGGAATTCTTTCCCTACGAAACAGGGAAAGGATCCCTCATCTCGAGCTAGGAGGCGGAAACGGGGCTCCCCTGGATGTGTGCGGGACCCCACGTGCTTCCTATCGAGTGGAGACGTGTATGTCGGGGAACTTCTTGAGTTGCAGCAAGGGTGTGAAGGACCCGTTGGAAGTTCCAGTGGTTAGACGTGATTCACCTCGAGAAGCCTCAGCGGATATGGGCCTCATCTCGCCTGGAGGGCAAAACCTCCTGGATTTTCTCGATTTGCGGCAGGTGCTCTCGACTTACGACGGGGACCTCAGGGACCCGCTCTGGTGGCCTCAGGAAAGGCCAGTCCCCATGCGAGTTCCTCGGGGGCCTCTCGGGATTCCTCTCCCGTCGATGCCGGGGCCTAAGACCTTGTGTGGAGTCGGGGCCGGAACCTGAGGATTCCTCTCCAGTGCTGACATGGATCTTGGGGTACTTCTGGAGTCTCCCCAGGGGAGTCAGTCCTCGTCTCGAATGCGGGCATGCACTTGCGCTTTCCTCCAGAGCGGTAGCAGCAGTGTCACTCAGTCCGCCGCGTGGATCATAGGATCTTTGGTTTTCCCTCGAGTCTTTCCCACGAGGCTTTCCCACGAGGCTTTCCCATAGGGCTGTCCCACGTGCACACGTGGTGGGAGTCGATCCTCGGCTTGAACGTCAAGGCAGTGCAGGGAAAACAGGTTCCTCTGGAATGGACTGACACATCTGGGGGACTCTCGGAATGGTGGCACGATCCTGGAGTTCCTCTCGCCTTTCCTGTGGAGAGCGCCTCCTCTTGAGATGCGACGGGAACGCCGGGAATTCTTTCCCTACGAAACAGGGAAAGGATCCCTCATCTCGAGCTAGGAGGCGGAAACGGGGCTCCCCTGGATGTGTGCGGGACCCCACGTGCTTCCTCTCGAGTGGAGACGGGTATGTCGGGGAACTTCTTGAGATGCAGCAAGGATGTGAAGGACCCTTTGGAAGTTCCAGTGGTTAGACGTGATTAGCCACGAGAAGCCTCATCAGAAATGGGCCTCATCTCGCCTGGAGGGCAAAACCTCCTGGATTTTCTCGAGTTGCGGCAGGTGCTCTCGACTTACGACGGGGACCTCAGGGACCCGCTCTGGTGGCCTCAGGAAAGGCCAGTCCCCATGAGAGTTCCTCGGGGGCCTCTCGGGATTCATCTCCCGTCGATGCCGGGGCCTAAGACCTTGTGTGGAGTCGGGGCCGGAACCTGAGGATTCCTCTCCAGTGCTGACATGGATCTTGGGGTACTTCTGGAGCCTCCCCTGGGTAGTCAGTCCTCGTCTCGAATGCGTGCATGCACTTGCGCTTTCCTCCAGAGCGGTAGCAGCAGTGTCACGCCGTCCGCCGCGTGGATCAAAGGATCTATGGTTTTCCCTCGAGTCTTTCCCACGAGGCTTTCCCACGAGGCTTTCCCACGAGGCTTTCCCACGAGGCTTTCCCACAGGGCTGTCCCACGTGCACACGTGGTGGGAGTCGATCCTCGGCTTGAACGTCAAGGCAGTGCAGGGAAAACAGGTTCCTCTGGAATGGACTGACACATCTGGGGGACTCTTGGAATGGTGGCACGACCCTGGAGTTCCTCTCGCCTTTCCTGTGGAGATCGCCTCCTCTTGAGATGCGACGGGAACGCCGGGAATTCTTTCCCTACGAAACAGGGAAAGGATCCCTCATCTCGAGCTAGGAGGCGGAAACGGGGCTCCCCTGGATGTGTGCGGGACCCCACGTGCTTCCTCTCGAGTGGAGACGGGTATGTCGGGGAACTTCTTGAGTTGCAGCAAGGGTGTGAAGGACCCTTTGGAAGTTCCAGTGGTTAGACGTGATTAGCCTGGAGAATCCTCAGCGGAAATGGGCCTCATCTCGCCTGGAGGGCAAAACCTCCTGGATTTTCTCGAGTTGCGGCAGGAGCTCTCGACTTACGACGGGGACCTCAGGGACCCGCTCTGGTGGCCTCAGGAAAGGCCAGTCCCCATGCGAGTTCCTCGGGGGCCTCTCGGCATTCCTCTCCCGTCGATGCCGGGGCCTAAGACCTTGTGTGGAGTCGGGGCCGGAACCTGAGGATTCCTCTCCAGTGCTGACATGGATCTTGGGGTACTTCTGGAGTCTCCCCAGGGGAGTCAGTCCTTGTCTCGAATGCGGGCATGCACTTGCGCTTTCCTCCAGAGCGGTAGCAGCAGTGTCACGCAGTCCGCCGCGTGTATCAAAGGATCTATGGTTTTCCCTCGAGTCTTTCCCACGAGTCTTTCCCACGAGGCTTTCCCGCAGGGCTGTCCCACGTGCACAGGTGGTGGGAGTCGATCCTCGGCTTGAACGTCAAGGCAGTACAGGGATAACAGGTTCCTCTGGAATGGACTGACACATCTGGGGGACTCGTGGAATGGTGGCACGACCCTGGAGTTCCTCTCGCCTTTCCTGTGGAGAGCGCCTCCTCTTGAGATCCGACGGGAACGCCGGGAATTCTTTCCCTACGAAACAGGGAAAGGATCCCTCATCTCGAGCTAGGAGGCGGAAACGGGGCTCCCCTGGATGTGTGCGGGACCCAACGTGCTTCCTCTCGAGTGGAGACGGGTATGTCGGGGAACTTCTTGAGTTGCAGCAAGGGTGTGAAGGACCCTTTGGAATTTCCAGTGGTTAGATGTGATTGGCCTCGAGAAGCCTCAGGGGAAATGGACCTCATCTCGCCTGGAGGGCAAAACCTCCTGGATTTTCTCGAGTTGCGGCAGGTGCTCTCGACTTACGACGGGGACCTCAGGGACCCGCTCTGGTGGCCTCAGGAAAGGCCAGTCCCCATGCGAGTTCCTCGGGGGCCTCTCGGGATTCCTCTCCCGTCGATGCCGGGGCCTAAGACCTTGTGTGGAGTCGGGGCCGGAACCTGAGGATTCCTCTCCAGTGCTGACATGGATCTTGGGGTACTTCTGTAGTCTCCCCAGGGGAGTCAGTCCTCGTCTCGAATGCGGGCATGCACTTGCGCTTTCCTCCAGAGCGGTAGCAGCAGTGTCACTCAGTCCGCCGCGTGGATCAAAGGATCTATGGTTTTCCCTCGAGTCTTTCCCACGAGGCTTTCCCACGAGGCTTTCCCATAGGGCTGTCCCACGTGCACACGTGGTGGGAGTCGATCCTCGGCTTGAACGTCAAGGCAGTGCAGGGAAAACAGGTTCCTCTGGAATGGACTGACACATCTGGGGGACTCTCGGAATGGTGGCACGATCCTGGAGTTCCTCTCGCCTTTCCTGTGGAGAGCGCCTCCTATTGAGATGCGACGGGAACGCCGGGAATTCTTTCCCTACGAAACAGGGAAAGGATCCCTCATCTCGAGCTAGGAGGCGGAAACGGGGCTCCCCTGGATGTGTGCGGGACCCCACGTGCTTCCTCTCGAGTGGAGACGGGTATGTCGGGGAACTTCTTGAGATGCAGCAAGGATGTGAAGGACCCTTTGGAAGTTCCAGTGGTTAGACGTGATTAGCCTCGAGAAGCCTCATCAGAAATGGGCCTCATCTCGCCTGGAGGGCAAAACCTCCTGGATTTTCTCGAGTTGCGGCAGGTGCTCTCGACTTACGACGGGGACCTCAGGGACCCGCTCTGGTGGCCTCAGGAAAGGCCAGTCCCCATGAGAGTTCCTCGGGGGCCTTTCGGAATTCCTCTCCCGCTGATGCCGGGGCCTAAGACCTTGTGTGGAGTCGGGGCCGGAACCTGAGGATTCCTCTCCAGTGCTGACATGGATCTTGGGGTACTTCTGGAGCCTCCCCTGGGTAGTCAGTCCTCGTCTCGAATGCGTGCATGCACTTGCGCTTTCCTCCGGAGCGATAGCAGCAGTGTCACGCCGTCCGCCGCGTGGATCAAAGGATCTATGGTTTTCCCTCGAGTCTTTCCCACGAGGCTTTCCCACGAGGCTTTCCCACAGGGCTGTCCCACGTGCACACGTGGTGGGAGTGGATCCTCGGCTTGAACGTCAAGGCAGTGGAGGGAAAACAGGTTCCTCTGGAATGGACTGACACATCTGGGGGACTCTTGGAATGGTGGCACGACCCTGGAGTTCCTCTCGCCTTTCCTGTGGAGAGCGCCTCCTCTTGAGATGCGACGGGAACGTCGGGAATTCTTTCCCTACGAAACAGGGAAAGGATCCCTCATCTCGAGCTAGGAGGCGGAAACGGGGCTCCCCTGGATATGTGCGGGACCCCACGTGCTTCCTCTCGAGTGGAGATGGGTATGTCGGGGAACTTCTTGAGTTGCAGCAAGGGTGTGAAGGACCCTTTGGAAGTTCCAGTGGTTAGACGTGATTAACCTCGAGAAGCCTCAGCGGAAATGGGCCTCATCTCGCCTGGAGGGCAAAACCTCCTGGATTTTCTCGAGTTGCGGCAGGTGCTCTCGACTTACGATGGGGACCTCAGGGACCCGCTCTGGTGGACTCAGGAAAGGCCAGTCCCCATGCGAGTTCCTCGGGGGCCTCTCGGCATTCCTCTCCCGTCGATGCCGGGGCCTAAGACCTTGTGTGGAGTCGGGGCCGGAACCTGAGGATTCCTCTCCAGTGCTGACATGGATCTTGGGGTACTTCTGGAGCCTCCCCAGGGGAGTCAGTCCTCGTCTCGAATGCGGGCATGCACTTGCGCTTTCCTCCAGAGCGGTAGCAGCAGTGTCACGCAGTCCGCCGCGTGGATCAAAGGATCTATGGTTTTCCCTCGAGTCTTTCCCACGAGGCTTTCCCACGAGGCTTTCCCATAGGGCTGTCCCACGTGCACACGTGGTGGAGTCGATCCTCGGCTTGAACGTCAAGGCAGTGCAGGGAAAACAGGTTCCTCTGGAATGGACTGACACATCTGGGGGACTCTTGGAATGGTGGCACGACCCTGGAGTTCCTCTCGCCTTTCCTGTGGAGAGCGCCTCCTCTTGAGATGCGACGGGAACGCCGGGAATTCTTTCCCTACGAAACAGGGAAAGGATCCCTCATCTCGAGCTAGGAGGCGGAAACGGGGCTCCCCTGGATGGGTGCGGGACCCCACGTGCTCCCTCTCGAGTGGAGACGGGTATGTCGCGGAACTGCTTGAGTTGCAGCAATGGTGTGAAGGACCCTTTGGAAGTTCCAGTGGTTAGATGTGATTAGCCTCGAGAAGCCTCAGCGGAAATGGGCCTCATCTCGCCTGGAGGGCAAAACCTCCTGGATTTTCTCGAGTTGCGGCAGGTGCTCTCGACTTACGATGGGGACCTCAGGGACCCGCTCTGGTGGCCTCAGGAAAGGCCAGTCCCCATGCGAGTTCCTCGGGGGCCTCTCGGGATTCCTCTCCAGTCGATGCCGGGGCCTAAGACCTTGTGTGGAGTCGGGGCCGGAACCTGAGGATTCCTCTCCAGTGCTGACATGGATCTTGGGGTACTTCTGGAGTCTCCCCAGGGGAGTCAGTCCTCGTCTCGAATGCGGGCATGCACATGCGCTTTCCTCCAGAGCGGTAGCAGCAGTGTCACGCAGTCCGCCGCGTGGATCAAAGGATCTATGGTTTTCCCTTGAGTCTTTCCCACGAGGCTTTCCCACGAGGCTTTCCCACCGGGCTGTCCCACGTGCACACGTGGTGGGAGTGGATCCTCGGCTTGAACGTCAAGGCAGTGCAGGGAAAACAGGTTCCTCTGGAATGGACTGACACATCTGGGGGACTCTTGGAATGGTGGCACGACCCTGGAGTTCCTCTCGCCTTTCCTGTGGAGAGCGCCTCCTCTTGAGATGCGACGGGAACGCCGGGAATTCTTTCCCTACGAAACAGGGAAAGGATCCCTCATCTCGAGCTAGGAGGCGGAAACGGGGCTCCCCTGGATGTGTGCGGGACCCCACGTGCTTCCTCTCGAGTGGAGACGGGTATGTCGGGGAACTTCTTGAGTTGCAGCAAGGGTGTGAAGGACCCTTTGGAAGTTCCAGTGGTTAGACGTGATTCGCCTCGAGAAGCCTCAGCGGAAATGGGCCTCATCTCGCCTGGAGGGCAAAACCTGCTGGATTTTCTCGAGTTGCGGCAGGTGCTCTCGTCTTACGACGGGGACCTCAGGGACCCGCTCTGGTGGCCTCAGGAAAGGCCAGTCCCCATGCGAATTCCTCGGGGGCCTCTCAGGATTACACTCCCGACGATGCCGGGGCCTAAGACCTTGTGTGGAGTCGGGGCCGGAACCTGAGGATTCCTCTCCAGTGCTGACATGGATCTTGGGGTACTTCTGGAGTCTCCCCAGGGGAGTCAGTCCTCGTCTCGAATGCGGGCATGCACTTGCGCTTTCCTCTAGAGCGGTAGCAGCAGTGTCTCGCAGTCCGCCGCGTGGATCAAAAGATCTATGATTTTCCCTCGAGTCTTTCCCACGAGGCTTTCCCACGAGGCTTTCCCACAGGGCTGTCCCACGTGCACAGGTGGTGGGAGTCGATCCTCGGCTTGAACGTCAAGGCAGTGCAGGGAAAACAGGTTCCTCTGTAATGGACTGACACATCTGGGGGACTCTTGGAATGGTGGCACGACCCTGGAGTTCCTCTCGCCTCTCCTGTGGAGAGCGCCTCCTCTTGAGATGCGACGGGAACGCCGGGAATTCTTTCCCTAAGAAACAGGGAAAGGATCCCTCATCTCGAGCTAGGAGGCGGAAACGGGGCTCCCCTGGATGTGTGCGGGACCCCACGTGCGTCCTCTCGAGTGGAGACGGGTATGTCGGGGAACTTCTTGAGATGCAGCAAGGATGTGAAGGACCCTTTGGAAGTTCCAGTGGTTAGACGTGATTAGCCTCGAGAAGCCTCATCAGAAATGGGCCTCATCTCGCCTGGAGGGCAAAACCTCCTGGATTTTCTCGAGTTGCGGCAGGTGCTCTCGACTTACGACGGGGCCCTCAGGGACCCGCTCTGGTGGCCTCAGGAAAGGCCAGTCCCCATGAGAGTTCCTCGGGGGCCTCTCGGGATTCCTCTCCCGTCGATGCCGGGGCCTAATACCTTGTGTGGAGTCGGGGCCGGAACCTGAGGATTCCTCTCCAGTGCTGACATGGATCTTGGGGTACTTCTGGAGCCTCCCCTGGGTAGTCAGTCCTCGTCTCGAATGCGTGCATGCACTTGCGCTTTCCTCCAGAGCGATAGCAGCAGTGTCACGCCGTCCGCCTCGTGGATCAAAGGATCTATGGTTTTCCCTCGAGTCTTTCCCACGAGGCTTTCCCACGAGGCTTTCCCACAGGGCTGTCCCACGTGCACACGTGGTGGGAGTGGATCCTCGGCTTGAACGTCAAGGCAGTGGAGGGAAAACAGGTTCCTCTGGAATGGACTGACACATCTGGGGGACTCTTGGAATGGTGGCACGACCTGGAGTTCCTCTCGCCTTTCCTGTGGAGAGCGCCTCCTCTTGAGATGCGACGGGAACGCCGGGAATTCTTTCCCTACGAAACAGGGAAAGGATCCCTCATCTCGAGTTAGGAGGCGGAAACGGGGCTCCCCTGGATATGTGCGGGACCCCACGTGATTCCTCTCGAGTGGAGACGGGTATGTCGGGGAAATTCTTGAGTTGCAGCAAGGGTGTGAAGGACCCTTTGGAAGTTCCAGTGGTTAGACGTGATTAACCTCGAGAAGCCTCAGCGGAAATGGGCCTCATCTCGCCTGGAGGGCAAAACTTCCTGGATTTTCTCGAGTTGCGGCAGGTGCTCTCGACTTACGATGGGGACCTCAGGGACCCGCTCTGGTGGACTCAGGAAAGGCCAGTCCCCATGCGAGTTCCTCGGGGGCCTCTCGGCATTCCTCTCCCGTCGATGCCGGGGCCTAAGACCTTGTGTGGAGTCGGGGCCGGAACCTGAGGATTCCTCTCCAGTGCTGACATGGATCTTGGGGTACTTCTGGAGCCTCCCCAGGGGAGTCAGTCCTCGTCTCGAATGCGGGCATGCACTTGCGCTTTCCTCCAGAGCGGTAGCAGCAGTGTCACGCAGTCCGCCGCGTGGATCAAAGGATCTATGGTTTTCCCTCGAGTCTTTCCCACGAGGCTTTCCCACGAGGCTTTCCCATAGGGCTGTCCCACGTGCACACGTGGTGGAGTCGATCCTCGGCTTGAACGTCAAGGCAGTGCAGGGAAAACAGGTTCCTCTGGAATGGACTGACACATCTGGGGGACTCTTGGAATGGTGGCACGACCCTGGAGTTCCTCTCGCCTTTCCTGTGGAGAGCGCCTCCTCTTGAGATGCGACGGGAACGCCGGGAATTCTTTCCCTACGAAACAGGGAAAGGATCCCTCATCTCGAGCTAGGAGGCGGAAACGGGGCTCCCCTGGATGTGTGCGGGACCCCACGTGCTTCCTCTCGAGTGGAGACGGGTATGTCGGGGAACTTCTTGAGATGCAGCAAGGATGTGAAGGACCCTTTGGAAGTTCCAGTGGTTAGACGTGATTAGCCTCGAGAAGCCTCATCGGAAATGGGCCTCATCTCACCTGGAGGGCAAAACCTCCTGGATTTTCTCGAGTTGCGGCAGGTGCTCTCGACTTACGACAGGGACCTCAGGGACCCGCTCTGGTGGCCTCAGGAAAGGCTAGTCCCCATGCGAGTTCCTCGGGGGCCTCTCGGGATTCCTCTCCCGTCGATGCCGGGGCCTAATACCTTGTATGGAGTCGGGGCCGGAACCTGAGGATTCCTCTCCAGTGCTGACATGGATCTTGGGGTACTTCTGGAGTCTCCCCAGGGGAGTCAGTCCTCGTCTCGAATGCGGGCATGCACTTGCGCTTTCCTCCAGAGCGGTAGCAGCAGTGTCACGCAGTCCGCCGCGTGGATCAAAGGATCTATGGTTTTCCCTCGAGTCTTTCCCACGAGGCTTTCCCACGAGGCTTTCCCACAGGGCTGTCCCGCGTGCACACGTGGTGGGAGTCGATCCTCGGCTTGAACGTCAAGGCAGTGAAGGGAAAACAGGTTCCTCTGGAATGGACTGACACATCTGGGCGTCTCTTGGAATGGTGGCACGACACTGGAGTTCCTCTCGCCTTTCCTGTGGAGAGCGCCTCCTCTTGAGATGCGACGGGAACGCCGGGAATTCTTTCCCTACGAAACAGGGAAAGGATCCCTCATCTCGAGCTAGGAGGCGGAAACGGGGCTCCCCTGGATGTGTGCGGTACCCCACGTGCTTCCTCTCGAGTGGAGACGGGTATGTCGGGGAACTTCTTGAGTTGCAGCAATGGTGTGAAGGACCCTTTGGAAGTTCCAGTGGTTAGACGTGATTAGCCTCGAGAAGCCTCAGCGGAAATGGGCCTCATCTCGCCTGGAGGGCAAAACCTCCTGGATTTTCTCGAGTTGCGGCAGGTGCTCTCGACTTACGACGGGGACCTCAGGGACCCGCTCTGGTGGCCTCAGGAAAGGCCAGTCCCCATGCGAGTTCCTCGGGGGCCTCTGGGGATTCCTCTCCCGTCGATGCCGGGGCCTAAGACCTTGTGTGGAGTCGGGGCCGGAACCTGAGGATTCCTCTTCAGTGCTGACATGGATCTTGGGGTACTTCTGGAGTCTCCCCAGGGGAGTCAGTCCTCGTCTCGAATGCGGGCATGCACTTGCGCTTTCCTCCAGAGCGGTAGCAGCAGTGTCACGCAGTCCGCCGCGTGGATCAAAGGATCTATGGTTTTCCCTCGAGTCTTTCCCACGAGGCTTTCCCACGAGGCTTTCCCACAGGGCTGTCCCACGTGCACACGTGGTGGGAGTGGATCCTCCGCTTGAACGTCAAGGCAGTGCAGGGAAAACAGGTTCCTCTGGAATGGACTGACACCTCTGGGGGACTCTTGGAATGGTGGCACGACCCTGGAGTTCCTCTCGCCTTTCCTGTGGAGAGCGCCTCCTCTTGAGATGCGACGGGAACGCCGGGAATTCTTTCCCTACGAAACAGGGAAAGGATCCCTCATCTCGAGCTAGGAGGCGGAAACGTGGCTCCCCTGGATGTGTGCGGGACCCCACGTGCTTCCTCTCGAGTGGAGACGGGTATGTCGGGGAACTTCTTGAGTTGCAGCAAGGGTGTGAAGGACCCTTTGGAAGTTCCAGTGGTTAGACGTGATTAGCCTCGAGAAGCCTCAGCGGAAATGGGCCTCATCTCGCCTGGAGGGCAAAACCTCCTGGATTTTCTCGAGTTGCGGCAGGTGCTCTCGACTTACGACGGAGACCTCAGGGACCCGCTCTGGTGGCCTCAGGAAAGGCCAGTCCCCATGCGAGTTCCTCGGGGGCCTCTCGGGATTCCTCTCCCGTCGATGCCGGGGCCTAAGACCTTGTGTGGAGTCGGGGCCGGAACCTGAGGATTCCTCTCCAGTGCTGACATGGATCTTGGGGTACTTCTGGAGTCTCCCCAGGGGAGTCAGTCCTCGTCTCAAATGCGGGCATGCACTTGCGCTTTCCTCCAGAGCGGTAGCAGCAGTGTCACGCAGTCCGCCCAATGGATCAAAGGATCTATGGTTTTCCCTCGAGTCTTTCCCACGAGGCTTTCCCACGAGGCTTTCCCACAGGGCTGTCCCACGTGCACACGTGGTGGGAGTCGATCCTCGGCTTGAACGTCAAGGCAGTGCAGGGAAAACAGGTTCCTCTGGAATGGACTGACACATCTGGGGGACTCTTGGAATGGTGGCACGACCCTGGAGTTCCTCTCGCCTTTCCTGTGGAGAGCGCCTCCTCTTGAGATGCGACGGGAACGCCGGGAATTCTTTCCCTACGAAACAGGGAAAGGATCCCTCATCTCGTGCTAGGAGGCGGAAACGGGGCTCCCCTGGATGTGTGCGGGACCCCACGTGCTTCCTCTCGAGTGGAGACGGGTATGTCGGGGAACTTCTTGAGTTGCAGCAAGGGTGTGAAGGACCCTTTGGAAGTTCCAGGGGTTAGATGTGATTAGCCTCGAGAAGCCTCAGCGGAAACGGGCCTCATCTCGCCTGGAGGGCAAAACCTCCTGGATTTTCTCGAGTTGCGGCAGGAGCTCTCGACTTACGACGGGGACCTCAGGGACCAGCTCTGGTGGCCTCAGGAAAGGCCAGTCCCCATGCGAGTTCCTCGGGGGCCTCTCGGCATTCCTCTCCCGTCGATGCCGGGGCCTAAGACCTTGTGTGGATTCGGGGCCGGAACCTGAGGATTCCTCTCCAGTGCTGACATGGATCTTGGGGTACTTCTGGAGTCTCCCCAGGGGAGTCAGTCCTCGTCTCGAATGCGGGCATGCACTTGCGCTTTCCTCCAGAGCGGTAGCAGCAGTGTCACGCAGTCCGCCGCGTGGATCAAAGGATCTATGGTTTTCTCTCGAGTCTTTCCCACGAGGCTTTCCCACGAGGCTTTCCCACAGGGCTGTCCCACGTGCACACGTGGTGGGAGTGGATCCTCGGCTTGAACGTCAAGGCAGTGCAGGGAAAACAGGTTCCTCTGGAATGGACTGACACATCTGGGGGACTCTTGGAATGGTGGCACGACCCTGGAGTTCCTCTCGCCTTTCCTGTGGAGAGCGCCTCCTCTTGAGATGCGACGGGAACGCCGGGAATTCTTTCCCTACGAAACAGGGAAAGGATCCCTCATCTCGAGATAGGAGGCGGAAACGGGGCTCCCCTGGATGTGTGCGGGACCCCACGTGCTTCCTCTCGAGTGGAGACGGGTATGTCGGGGAACTTCTTGAGTTGCAGCAAGGGTGTGAAGAACCCTTTGGAAGTTCCAGTGCTTAGACGTGATTAGCCTCGAGAAGCCTCAGCGGAAATGGGACTCATCTCGCCTGGAGAGCAAAACCTCCTGGATTTTCTCGAGTTGCGGCAGGTGCTCTCGACTTACGACGGGGACCTCAGGGACCCGCTCTGGTGGCCTCAGGAAAGGCCAGTCCCCATGGAGTTCCTCGGGGGCCTCTCGGGATTCCTCTCCCGTCGATGCCGGGGCCTAAGACCTTGTGTGGAGTCGGGGCCGGAACCTGAGGATTCCTCTCCAGTGCTGACATGGATCTTGGGGTACTTCTGGAGTCTCCCCAGGGGAGTCAGTCCTCGTGTCGAATGCGGGCATGCACTTGCGCTTTCCTCCAGAGCGGTAGCAGCAGTGTCACGCAGTCCGCCGCGTGGATCAAAGGATCTATGGTTTTCCCTCGAGTCTTTCCCACGAGGCTTTCCCACGAGGCTTTCCCACAGGGCTGTCCCACGTGCACACGTGGTGGGAGTCGATCCTTGGCTTGAACGTCAAGGCAGTGCAGGGAAAACAGGTTCCTCTGGAATGGACTGACACATCTGGGGGACTCTTGGAATGGTGGCACGACCCTGGAGTTCCTCTCAACTTTCCTGTGGAGAGCGCCTCCTCTTGAGTTGCGACGGGAACGCCGGGAATTCTTTCCCTACGAAACAGGGAAAGGATCCCTCATCTCGAGCTAGGAGGCGGAAACGGGGCTCCCCTGGATGTGTGCGGGGCCCCACGTGCTTCCTCTCGAGTGGAGACGGGTATGTCGGGGAACTTCTTGAGTTGCAGCAAGGGTGTGAAGGACCCGTTGGACGTTCCAGTATTTAGACGTGATTAGCCTCGAGAAGCCTCAGCGGAAATGGGCCTCATCTCGCCTGGAGGGCAAAACCTCCTGGATTTTCTCGAGTTGCGGCAGGTGCTCTCGACTTACGACGAGGACCTCAGGGACCCGCTCTGGTGGCCTCAGGAAAGGCCAGTCCCCGTGCGAGTTCTTCGGGGGCCTCTCGGCATTCCTCTCCCGTGGATGCCGGGGCCTAAGACCTTGTGTGGAGTCGGGGCCGGAACCTGAGGATTCCTCTCCAGTGCTGACATGGATCTTGGGGTACTTCTGGAGTCTCCCCAGGGGAGTCAGTCCTCGTCTCGTATGCGGGCATGCACTTGCGCTTTCCTCCAGAGCGGTAGCAGCAGTGTCACGCAGTCCGCCGCGTGGATCAAAGGATCTATGGTTTTCCCTCGAGGCTTTCCCACGAGGCTTTCCCACGAGGCTTTCCCTCAGGGCTGTCCCACGTGCACACGTGGTGGGAGTCGATCCTCGGCTTGAACGTCAAGGCAGTGCAGGGAAAACAGGTTCCTCTGGAATGGACTGACACATCTGGGGGACTCTTGGATTGGTGGCACGACCCTGGAGTTCCTCTCGCCTTTCCTGTGGAGAGCGCCTCCTCTTGAGATGCGACGGGAACGCCGGGAATTCTTTCTCTACGAAACAGGGAAAGGATCCCTCATTTCGAGCTAGGAGGCGGAAACGGGGCTCCCCTGGATGTGTGCGGGACCCCACGTGCTTCCTTTCGAGTGGAGACGGGTATGTCGGGGAACTTCTTGAGTTGCAGCAAGGGTGTGAAGGACCCTTTGGAAGTTCCAGTGTTTAGACGTGATTAGCCTCGAAAACCTCTGCGGAAATGAGCCTCATCTCGCCTGGAGGGCAAAACATCCTGGATTTTCTCGAGTTGCGGCAGGTGATCTCGACTTATGACGGGGACCTCAGGGACCCGCTCTGGTGGCCTCAGGAAAAGCCAGTCCCCATGCGAGTTCCTCGGGGGCCTCTCGGGATCCCTCTCCCGTCGATGCCGGGGCCTAAGTCCTTGTGTGGAGTCGGGGCCGGAACCTGAGGATTCCTCTCCAGTGCTGACATGGATCTTGGGGTACTTCTGGAGTCTCCCCAGGGGAGTCAGTCCTCGTCTCGAATGCGGGCATGCACTTGCGCTTTCCTCCAGAGCCGTAGCAGCAGTGTCACGGAGCCCGCCGCATGGATCAAAGGATCTATGGTTTTCCCTCGAGTCTTTCCCACGAGGCTTTCCCACGAGGCTTTCCCAGAGGGCTGTCCCACGTGCACACGTGGTGGGAGTCGATCCTTGGCTTGAACGTCAAGGCAGTGCAGGGAAAACAGGTTCCTCTGGAATGGACTGACACATCTGGGGGTCTCTTGGAATGGTGGCACGACCCTGGAGTTCCTCTCCCCTTTCCTGTGGAGAGCGCCTCCTCTTGAGATGCGACGGGAACGCCGGGAATTCTTTCCCTACGAAACAGGGAAAGGATCCCTCATCTCGAGCTAGGAGGCGAAACGGGGCTCCCCTGGATGTGTGCGGGACACCAGGTGCTTCCTCTCGAGTGGAGACGGGTATGTCGGGGAACTTCTTGAGCTGCAGCAAGGGTGTGAAGGACCCTTTGGAAGTTCCAGTGGTTAGATGTGATTAGCCTCGAGAAGCCTCAGCGGAAATGGGCCTCATCTCGCCTGGAAGGCAAAACCTCCTGGATTTTCTCGAGTTGCGGCAGGTGCTCTCGACTTACGACGGGGAACTCAGGGACACGCTCTGGTGGCCTCAGGAAAGGCCAGTCCCCATGCGAGTTCCTCCGGGGCCTCTCGGGATTCCTCTCCCGTCGATGCCGGGGCCTAAGACCTTGTGTGGAGTCGGGGCCGGAACCTGAGGATTCCTCTCCAGTGCTGACATGGTTCTTGGGGTACTTCTGGAGTCTCCCCAGGGGAGTCAGTCCTCGTCTCGAATGCGGGCATGCACTTGCGCTTTCCTCCAGAGCGGTAGCAGCAGTGTCACGCAGTCCGCCGCGTGGATCAAAGGATCTATGGTTTTCCCTCGAGTCTTTCCCACGAGGCTTTCCCACGAGTCTTTCCCACAGGGCTGTCCCACGTGCACACGTGGTGGGAGTGGATCCTCGGCTTGAACGTCAAGGCAGTGCAGGGAAAACAGGTTCCTCTGGAATGGACTGACACATCTGGGGGACTCTTGGAATGGTGGCACGACCCTGGAGTTCCTCTCGCCTTTCCTGTGGAGAGCGCCTCCTCTTGAGATGCGACGGGAACGCCGGGAATTCTTTCCCTACGAAACAGGGAAAGGATCCCTCATCTCGAGCTAGGAGGCGGAAACGGGGCTCCCCTGGATGTGTGCGGGACCCCACGTGCTTCCTCTCGAGTGGAGACTGGTATGTCGGGGAACTTCTTGAGTTGCAGCAAGGGTGTGAAGGACCCTTTGGAAGTTCCAGTGGTTAGACATGATTCGCCTCGAGAAGCCTCAGCGGAAATGGGCCTCATCTCGCCTGGAGGGCAAAACCTCCTGGATTTTCTCGAATTACGGCAGGTGCTCTCGACTTACGACGGGGACCTCAGGGACCCGCTCTGGTGGCCTCAGGAAAGGCCAGTCCCCATGCGAATTCCTCGGGGGCCTCTCGGGATTACTCTCCCGTCGATGCCGGGGCCTAAGACCTTGTGTGGAGTCGGGGCCGGAACCTGAGGATTCCTCTCCAGTGCTGACATGGATCTTGGGGTACTTCTGGAGTCTCCCCAGGGGAGTCAGTCCTCGTCTCGAATGCGGGCATGCACTTGCGCTTTCCTCCAGAGCGGTAGCAGCAGTGTCACGCAGTCCGCCGCGTGGATCAAAGGATCTATGGTTTTCCCTCGAGTCTTTCCCACGAGGCTTTCCCACGAGGCTTTCCCACAGGGCTGTCCCACGTGCACACGTGGTGGGAGTGGATCCTCGGCTTGAACGTCAAGGCAGTGCAGGGAAAACAGGTTCCTCTGGAATGGACTGACACATCCGGGGGACACTTGGAATGGTGGCACGACCCAGGAGTTCCTCAAGCCTTTCCTGTGGAGAGCGCCTCCTCTTGAGATGCGACGGGAACGCCGGGAATTCTTTCCCTACGAAACAGGGAAAGGATCCCTCATCTCGAGCTAGGAGGCGGAAACGGGGCTCCCCTGGATGTGTGCGGGACCCCACGTGCTTCCTCTCGAGTGGAGACGGGTATGTCGGGGAACTTCTTGAGTTGCAGCAAGGGTGTGAAGCACCATTTGGAAGTTCCAGTGGTTAGACGTGATTAGCCTCGAGAAGCCTCAGCGGAAATGGGCCTCATCTCGCCTGGAGGGCAAAACCTCCTGGATTTTCCCGAGTTGCGGCAGGTGCTCTCGACTTACGACGGGGACCTCAGGGACCCACTCTGGTGGCCTCAGGAAAGGCCAGTCCCCATGCGAGTTCCTCGGGGGCCTCTTGGGATTCCTCTCCCGTCGATGCCGGGGCCTAAGACCTTGTGTGGAGTCGGGGCCGGAACCTGAGGATTCCTCTCCAGTGCTGACATGGATCTTGGGGTAATTCTGGAGTCTCCCCAGGGGAGTCAGTCCTCGTCTCGAATGCGGGCATGCACTTGCGCTTTCCTCCAGATCGGTAGCAGCAGTGTCACGCAGTCCGCCGCGTGGATCAAAGGATCTATCGTTTTCCCTCGAGTCTTTCCCACGAGGCTTTCCCACGAGACTTTCCCACAGGGCTGTCCCACTTGCACACGTGGTGGGAGTGGATCCTCGGCTTGAACGTCAAGGCAGTGCAGGGAAAACAGGTTCCTCTGGAATGGACTGACACATCTGGGGGACTCTTGGAATGGTGGCACGACCCTGGAGTTCCTCTCGCCTTTCCTGTGGAGAGCGCCTCCTCTTGAGATGCGACGGGAACGCCGGGAATTCTTTCCCTACGAAACAGGGAAAGGATCCCTCATCTCGAGCTAGGAGGCGGAAACGGGGCTCCCCTGGATGTGTGCGGGACCCCACGTGCTTCCTCTCGAGTGGAGACGGGTATGTCGGGGAACTTCTTGAGTTGCAGCAAGGGTGTGAAGGACCCTTTGGAAGTTCCAGTTGTTAGACGTGATTCGCCGCGAGAAGCCTCAGCGGAAATGGGCCTCATCTCGCCTGGAGGGCAAAACCTCCTGGATTTTCTCGAGTTACGGCAGGTGCTCTCGACTTACGACGGGGACCTCAGGGACCCGCTCTGGTGGCCTCAGGAAAGGCCAGTCCCCATGCGAATTCCTCGGGGGCCTCTCGGGATTACTCTCCCGTCGATGCCGGGGCCTAAGACCTTGTGTGGAGTCGGGGCCGGAAACTGAGGATTCCTCTCCAGTGCTGACATGGATCTTGGGGTACTTCTGGAGTCTCCCCAGGGGAGTCAGTCCTCGTCTCGAATGCGGGCATGCACTTGCGCTTTCCTCCAGAGCGGTAGCAGCAGTGTCACGCAGTCCGCCGCGTGGATCAAAGGATCTATGGTTTTCCCTCGAGTCTTTCCCACGAGGCTTTCCCACGAGGCTTTCCCACAGGGCTGTCCCACGTGCACACGTGGTGGGAGTGGATCCTCGGCTTGAACGTCAAGGCAGTGCAGGGAAAACAGGTTCCTCTGGAATGGACTGACACATCTGGGGGACTCTTGGAATGGTGGCACGACCCTGGAGTTCCTCTCGCCTTTCCTGTGGAGAGCGCCTCCTCTTGAGATGCGACGGGAACGCCGGGAATTCTTTCCCTACGAAACAGGGAAAGGATCCCTCATCTCGAGCTAGGAGGCGGAAACGGGGCTCCCCTGGATGTGTGCGGGACCCCACGTGCTTCCTCTCGAGTGGAGACGGGTATGTCGGGGAACTTCTTGAGTTGCAGCAAGGGTGTGAAGGACCCTTTGGAAGTTCCAGTGGTTAGACGTGATTCGCCGCGAGAAGCCTCAGCGGAAATGGGCCTCATCTCGCCTGGAGGGCAAAACCTCCTGGATTTTCTCGAGCTGCGGCAGGTGCTCTCGACTTACGAAGGGGACCTCAGGGACCCGCTCTGGTGGCCTCAGGAAAGGCCAGTCCCCATGCGAGTTCCTCGGGGGCCTCTGGGGATTCCTCTCCCGTCGATGCCGGGGCCTAAGACCTTGTGTGGAGTCGGGGCCTGAACCTGAGGATTCCTCTCCAGTGCTGACATGGATCTTGGGGTACTTCTGGAGTCTCCCCAGGGGAGTCAGTCCTCGTCTCGAATGCGGGCATGCACTTGCGCTTTCCTCCAGAGCGGTAGCAGCAGTGTCACGCAGTCCGCCGCGTGGATCAAAGGATCTATGGTTTTCCCTCGAGTCTTTCCCACGAGGCTTTCCCACGAGGCTTTCCCACAGGGCTGTCCCACGTGCACACGTGGTGGGAGTCGATCCTCGGCTTGAACGTCAAGGCAGTGCAGGGAAAACAGGTTCCTCTGGAATGGACTGACACATCTGGGGGACTCTTGGAATGGTGGCACGACCCTGGAGTTCCTCTCGCCTTTCCTGTGGAGAGCGCCTCCTCTTGAGATGCGACGGGAACGCCGGGAATTCTTTCCCTACGAAACAGGGAAAGGATCCCTCATCTCGAGCTAGGAGGCGGAAACGGGGCTCCCCTGGATGTGTGCGGGACCCCACGTGCTTCCTCTCGAGTGGAGACGGGTATGTCGGGGAACTTCTTCAGTTGCAGCAAGGGTGTGAAGGACCCTTTGGAAGTTCCAGTGGTTAGACATGATTCGCCTCGAGAAGCCTCAGCGGAAATGGGCCTCATCTCGCCTGGAGGGCAAAACCTCCTGGATTTTTTCGAGTTGCGGCAGGTGCTCTCGACTTACGACGGGGACCTCAGGGACCCGCTCTGGTGGCCTCAGGAAAGGCCAGTCCCCATGCGAGTTCCTCGGGGGCCTCTCGGCATTCCTCTCCCGTCGATGCCGGGGCCTAAGACCTTGTGTGGAGTCGGGGCCGGAACCTGAGGATTCCTCTCCAGTGCTGACATGGATCTTGGGGTACTTCTGGAGTCTCCCCAGGGGAGTCAGTCCTCGTCTCGAATGCGGGCATGCACTTGCGCTTTCCTCCAGAGCGGTAGCAGCAGTGTCTCGCAGTCCGCCGCGTGGATCAAAGGATCTATGGTTTTCCCTCGAGTCTTTCCCACGAGGCTTTCCCACGAGGCTTTCCCATAGGGCTGTCCCACGTGCACACGTGGTGGAGTCGATCCTCGGCTTGAACGTCAAGGCAGTGCAGGGAAAACAGGTTCCTCTGGAATGGACTGACACATCTGGGGGACTCTTGGAATGGTGGCACGACCCTGGAGTTCCTCTCGCCTTTCCTGTGGAGAGCGCCTCCTCTTGAGATGCGACGGGAACGCCGGGAATTCTTTCCCTACGAAACAGGGAAAGGATCCCTCATCTCGAGCTAGGAGGCGGAAACGGGGCTCCCCTGGATGTGTGCGGGACCCCACGTGCTTCCTCTCGAGTGGAGACGGGTATGTCGGGGAACTTCTTGAGATGCAGCAAGGATGTGAAGGACCCTTTGGAAGTTCCAGTGGTTAGACGTGATTAGCCTCGAGAAGCCTCATCGGAAATGGGCCTCATCTCACCTGGAGGGCAAAACCTCCTGGATTTTCTCGAGTTGCGGCAGGTGCTCTCGACTTACGACAGGGACCTCAGGGACCCGCTCTGGTGGCCTCAGGAAAGGCTAGTCCCCTTGCGAGTTCCTCGGGGGCCTCTCGGGATTCCTCTCCCGTCGATGCCGGGGCCTAATACCTTGTATGGAGTCGGGGCCGGAACCTGAGGATTCCTCTCCAGTGCTGACATGGATCTTGGGGTACTTCTGGAGTCTCCCCAGGGGAGTCAGTCCTCGTCTCGAATGCGGGCATGCACTTGCGCTTTCCTCCAGAGCGGTAGCAGCAGTGTCACGCAGTCCGCCGCGTGGATCAAAGGATCTATGGTTTTCCCTCGAGTCTTTCCCACGAGGCTTTCCCACGAGGCTTTCCCACAGGGCTGTCCCGCGTGCACACGTGGTGGGAGTCGATCCTCGGCTTGAACGTCAAGGCAGTGAAGGGAAAACAGGTTCCTCTGGAATGGACTGACACATCTGGGCGTCTCTTGGAATGGTGGCACGACACTGGAGTTCCTCTCGCCTTTCCTGTGGAGAGCGCCTCCTCTTGAGATGCGACGGGAACGCCGGGAATTCTTTCCCTACGAAACAGGGAAAGGATCCCTCATCTCGAGCTAGGAGGCGGAAACGGGGCTCCCCTGGATGTGTGCGGTACCCCACGTGCTTCCTCTCGAGTGGAGACGGGTATGTCGGGGAACTTCTTGAGTTGCAGCAATGGTGTGAAGGACCCTTTGGAAGTTCCAGTGGTTAGACGTGATTAGCCTCGAGAAGCCTCAGCGGAAATGGGCCTCATCTCGCCTGGAGGGCAAAACCTCCTGGATTTTCTCGAGTTGCGGCAGGTGCTCTCGACTTACGACGGGGACCTCAGGGACCCGCTCTGGTGGCCTCAGGAAAGGCCAGTCCCCATGCGAGTTCCTCGGGGGCCTCTGGGGATTCCTCTCCCGTCGATGCCGGGGCCTAAGACCTTGTGTGGAGTCGGGGCCGGAACCTGAGGATTCCTCTTCAGTGCTGACATGGATCTTGGGGTACTTCTGGAGTCTCCCCAGGGGAGTCAGTCCTCGTCTCGAATGCGGGCATGCACTTGCGCTTTCCTCCAGAGCGGTAGCAGCAGTGTCACGCAGTCCGCCGCGTGGATCAAAGGATCTATGGTTTTCCCTCGAGTCTTTCCCACGAGGCTTTCCCACGAGGCTTTCCCACAGGGCTGTCCCACGTGCACACGTGGTGGGAGTGGATCCTCCGCTTGAACGTCAAGGCAGTGCAGGGAAAACAGGTTCCTCTGGAATGGACTGACACCTCTGGGGGACTCTTGGAATGGTGGCACGACCCTGGAGTTCCTCTCGCCTTTCCTGTGGAGAGCGCCTCCTCTTGAGATGCGACGGGAACGCCGGGAATTCTTTCCCTACGAAACAGGGAAAGGATCCCTCATCTCGAGCTAGGAGGCGGAAACGTGGCTCCCCTGGATGTGTGCGGGACCCCACGTGCTTCCTCTCGAGTGGAGACGGGTATGTCGGGGAACTTCTTGAGTTGCAGCAAGGGTGTGAAGGACCCTTTGGAAGTTCCAGTGGTTAGACGTGATTAGCCTCGAGAAGCCTCAGCGGAAATGGGCCTCATCTCGCCCGGAGGGCAAAACCTCCTGGATTTTCTCGAGTTGCGGCAGGTGCTCTCGACTTACGACGGGGACCTCAGGGACCCGCTCTGGTGGCCTCAGGAAAGGCCAGTCCCCATGCGAGTTCCTCGGGGGCCTCTCGGGATTCCTCTCCCGTCGATGCCGGGGCCTAAGACCTTGTGTGGAGTCGGGGCCGGAACCTGAGGATTCCTCTCCAGTGCTGACATGGATCTTGGGGTACTTCTGGAGTCTCCCCAGGGGAGTCAGTCCTCGTCTCAAATGCGGGCATGCACTTGCGCTTTCCTCCAGAGCGGTAGCAGCAGTGTCACGCAGTCCGCCCAATGGATCAAAGGATCTATGGTTTTCCCTCGAGTCTTTCCCACGAGGCTTTCCCACGAGGCTTTCCCACAGGGCTGTCCCACGTGCACACGTGGTGGGAGTCGATCCTCGGCTTGAACGTCAAGGCAGTGCAGGGAAAACAGGTTCCTCTGGAATGGACTGACACATCTGGGGGACTCTTGGAATGGTGGCACGACCCTGGAGTTCCTCTCGCCTTTCCTGTGGAGAGCGCCTCCTCTTGAGATGCGACGGGAACGCCGGGAATTCTTTCCCTACGAAACAGGGAAAGGATCCCTCATCTCGAGCTAGGAGGCGGAAACGGGGCTCCCCTGGATGTGTGCGGGACCCCACGTGCTTCCTCTCGAGTGGAGACGGGTATGTCGGGGAACTTCTTGAGTTGCAGCAAGGGTGTGAAGGACCCTTTGGAAGTTCCAGTGGTTAGACGTGATTAGCCTCGAGAAGCCTCAGCGGAAACGGGCCTCATCTCGCCTGGAGGGCAAAACCTCCTGGATTTTCTCGAGTTGCGGCAGGAGCTCTCGACTTACGACGGGGACCTCAGGTACCAGCTCTGGTGGCCTCAGGAAAGGCCAGTCCCCATGCGAGTTCCTCGGGGGCCTCTCGGCATTCCTCTCCCGTCGATGCCGGGGCCTAAGACCTTGTGTGGATTCGGGGCCGGAACCTGAGGATTCCTCTCCAGTGCTGACATGGATCTTGGGGTACTTCTGGAGTCTCCCCAGGGGAGTCAGTCCTCGTCTCGAATGCGGGCATGCACTTGCGCTTTCCTCCAGAGCGGTAGCAGCAGTGTCACGCAGTCCGCCGCGTGGATCAAAGGATCTATGGTTTTCTCTCGAGTCTTTCCCACGAGGCTTTCCCACGAGGCTTTCCCACAGGGCTGTCCCACGTGCACACGTGGTGGGAGTGGATCCTCGGCTTGAACGTCAAGGCAGTGCAGGGAAAACAGGTTCCTCTGGAATGGACTGACACATCTGGGGGACTCTTGGAATGGTGGCACGACCCTGGAGTTCCTCTCGCCTTTCCTGTGGAGAGCGCCTCCTCTTGAGATGCGACGGGAACGCCGGGAATTCTTTCCCTATGAAACAGGGAAAGGATCCCTCATCTCGAGATAGGAGGCGGAAACGGGGCTCCCCTGGATGTGTGCGGGACCCCACGTGCTTCCTCTCGAGTGGAGACGGGTATGTCGGGGAACTTCTTGAGTTGCAGCAAGGGTGTGAAGAACCCTTTGGAAGTTCCAGTGCTTAGACGTGATTAGCCTCGAGAAGCCTCAGCGGAAATGGGACTCATCTCGCCTGGAGAGCAAAACCTCCTGGATTTTCTCGAGTTGCGGCAGGTGCTCTCGACTTACGACGGGGACCTCAGGGACCCGCTCTGGTGGCCTCAGGAAAGGCCAGTCCCCATGGAGTTCCTCGGGGGCCTCTCGGGATTCCTCTCCCGTCGATGCCGGGGCCTAAGACCTTGTGTGGAGTCGGGGCCGGAACCTGAGGATTCCTCTCCAGTGCTGACATGGATCTTGGGGTACTTCTGGAGTCTCCCCAGGGGAGTCAGTCCTCGTGTCGAATGCGGGCATGCACTTGCGCTTTCCTCCAGAGCGGTAGCAGCAGTGTCACGCAGTCCGCCGCGTGGATCAAAGGATCTATGGTTTTCCCTCGAGTCTTTCCCACGAGGCTTTCCCACGAGGCTTTCCCACAGGGCTGTCCCACGTGCACACGTGGTGGGAGTCGATCCTTGGCTTGAACGTCAAGGCAGTGCAGGGAAAACAGGTTCCTCTGGAATGGACTGACACATCTGGGGGACTCTTGGAATGGTGGCACGACCCTGGAGTTCCTCTCAACTTTCCTGTGGAGAGCGCCTCCTCTTGAGTTGCGACGGGAACGCCGGGAATTCTTTCCCTACGAAACAGGGAAAGGATCCCTCATCTCGAGCTAGGAGGCGGAAACGGGGCTCCCCTGGATGTGTGCGGGGCCCCACGTGCTTCCTCTCGAGTGGAGACGGGTATGTCGGGGAACTTCTTGAGTTGCAGCAAGGGTGTGAAGGACCCGTTGGACGTTCCAGTATTTAGACGTGATTAGCCTCGAGAAGCCTCAGCGGAAATGGGCCTCATCTCGCCTGGAGGGCACAACCGCCTGGATTTTCTCGAGTTGCGGCAGGTGCTCTCGACTTACGACGAGGACCTCAGGGACCCGCTCTGGTGGCCTCAGGAAAGGCCAGTCCCCGTGCGAGTTCTTCGGGGGCCTCTTGGCATTCCTCTCCCGTGGATGCCGGGGCCTAAGACCTTGTGTGGAGTCGGGGCCGGAAACTGAGGATTCCTCTCCAGTGCTGACATGGATCTTGGGGTACTTCTGGAGTCTCCCCAGGGGAGTCAGTCCTCGTCTCGTATGCGGGCATGCACTTGCGCTTTCCTCCAGAGCGGTAGCAGCAGTGTCACGCAGTCCGCCGCGTGGATCAAAGGATCTATGGTTTTCCCTCGAGGCTTTCCCACGAGGCTTTCCCACGAGGCTTTCCCTCAGGGCTGTCCCACGTGCACACGTGGTGGGAGTCGATCCTCGGCTTGAACGTCAAGGCAGTGCAGGGAAAACAGGTTCCTCTGGAATGGACTGACACATCTGGGGGACTCTTGGATTGGTGGCACGACCCTGGAGTTCCTCTCGCCTTTCCTGTGGAGAGCGCCTCCTCTTGAGATGCGACGGGAACGCCGGGAATTCTTTCTCTACGAAACAGGGAAAGGATCCCTCATTTCGAGCTAGGAGGCGGAAACGGGCTCCCCTGGATGTGTGCGGGACCCCACGTGCTTCCTTTCGAGTGGAGACGGGTATGTCGGGGAACTTCTTGAGTTGCAGCAAGGGTGTGAAGGACCCTTTGGAAGTTCCAGTGTTTAGACGTGATTAGCCTCGAAAACCTCTGCGGAAATGAGCCTCATCTCGCCTGGAGGGCAAAACATCCTGGATTTTCTCGAGTTGCGGCAGGTGATCTCGACTTACGACGGGGACCTCAGGGACCCGCTCTGGTGGCCTCAGGAAAAGCCAGTCCCCATGCGAGTTCCTCGGGGGCCTCTCGGGATCCCTCTCCCGTCGATGCCGGGGCCTAAGTCCTTGTGTGGAGTCGGGGCCGGAACCTGAGGATTCCTCTCCAGTGCTGACATGGATCTTGGGGTACTTCTGGAGTCTCCCCAGGGGAGTCAGTCCTCGTCTCGAATGCGGGCATGCACTTGCGCTTTCCTCCAGAGCCGTAGCAGCAGTGTCACGGAGCCCGCCGCGTGGATCAAAGGATCTATGGTTTTCCCTCGAGTCTTTCCCACGAGGCTTTCCCACGAGGCTTTCCCAGAGGGCTGTCCCACGTGCACACGTGGTGGGAGTCGATCCTTGGCTTGAACGTCAAGGCAGTGCAGGGAAAACAGGTTCCTCTGGAATGGACTGACACATCTGGGGGTCTCTTGGAATGGTGGCACGACCCTGGAGTTCCTCTCCCCTTTCCTGTGGAGAGCGCCTCCTCTTGAGATGCGACGGGAACGCCGGGAATTCTTTCCCTACGAAACAGGGAAAGGATCCCTCATCTCGAGCTAGGAGGCGAAACGGGGCTCCCCTGGATGTGTGCGGGACACCAGGTGCTTCCTCTCGAGTGGAGACGGGTATGTCGGGGAACTTCTTGAGCTGCAGCAAGGGTGTGAAGGACCCTTTGGAAGTTCCAGTGGTTAGATGTGATTAGCCTCGAGAAGCCTCAGCGGAAATGGGCCTCATCTCGCCTGGAAGGCAAAACCTCCTGGATTTTCTCGAGTTGCGGCAGGTGCTCTCGACTTACGACGGGGAACTCAGGGACACGCTCTGGTGGCCTCAGGAAAGGCCAGTCCCCATGCGAGTTCCTCCGGGGCCTCTCGGGATTCCTCTCCCGTCGATGCCGGGGCCTAAGACCTTGTGTGGAGTCGGGGCCGGAACCTGAGGATTCCTCTCCAGTGCTGACATGGTTCTTGGGGTACTTCTGGAGTCTCCCCAGGGGAGTCAGTCCTCGTCTCGAATGCGGGCATGCACTTGCGCTTTCCTCCAGAGCGGTAGCAGCAGTGTCACGCAGTCCGCCGCGTGGATCAAAGGATCTATGGTTTTCCCTCGAGTCTTTCCCACGAGGCTTTCCCACGAGTCTTTCCCACAGGGCTGTCCCACGTGCACACGTGGTGGGAGTGGATCCTCGGCTTGAACGTCAAGGCAGTGCAGGGAAAACAGGTTCCTCTGGAATGGACTGACACATCTGGGGGACTCTTGGAATGGTGGCACGACCCTGGAGTTCCTCTCGCCTTTCCTGTGGAGAGCGCCTCCTCTTGAGATGCGACGGGAACGCCGGGAATTCTTTCCCTACGAAACAGGGAAAGGATCCCTCATCTCGAGCTAGGAGGCGGAAACGGGGCTCCCCTGGATGTGTGCGGGACCCCACGTGCTTCCTCTCGAGTGGAGACGGGTATGTCGGGGAACTTCTGGAGTTGCAGCAAGGGTGTGAAGGACCCTTTGGAAGTTCCAGTGGTTAGACATGATTCGCCTCGAGAAGCCTCAGCGGAAATGGGCCTCATCTCGCCTGGAGGGCAAAACCTCCTGGATTTTCTCGAATTACGGCAGGTGCTCTCGACTTACGACGGGGACCTCAGGGACCCGCTCTGGTGGCCTCAGGAAAGGCCAGTCCCCATGCGAATTCCTCGGGGGCCTCTCGGGATTACTCTCCCGTCGATGCCGGGGCCTAAGACCTTGTGTGGAGTCGGGGCCGGAACCTGAGGATTCCTCTCCAGTGCTGACATGGATCTTGGGGTACTTCTGGAGTCTCCCCAGGGGAGTCAGTCCTCGTCTCGAATGCGGGCATGCACTTGCGCTTTCCTCCAGAGCGGTAGCAGCAGTGTCACGCAGTCCGCCGCGTGGATCAAAGGATCTATGGTTTTCCCTCGAGTCTTTCCCACGAGGCTTTCCCACGAGGCTTTCCCACAGGGCTGTCCCACGTGCACACGTGGTGGGAGTGGATCCTCGGCTTGAACGTCAAGGCAGTGCAGGGAAAACAGGTTCCTCTGGAATGGACTGACACATCCGGGGGACACTTGGAATGGTGGCACGACCCAGGAGTTCCTCAAGCCTTTCCTGTGGAGAGCGCCTCCTCTTGAGATGCGACGGGAACGCCGGGAATTCTTTCCCTACGAAACAGGGAAAGGATCCCTCATCTCGAGCTAGGAGGCGGAAACGGGGCTCCCCTGGATGTGTGCGGGACCCCACGTGCTTCCTCTCGAGTGGAGACGGGTATGTCGGGGAACTTCTTGAGTTGCAGCAAGGGTGTGAAGCACCATTTGGAAGTTCCAGTGGTTAGACGTGATTAGCCTCGAGAAGCCTCAGCGGAAATGGGCCTCATCTCGCCTGGAGGGCAAAACCTCCTGGATTTTCCCGAGTTGCGGCAGGTGCTCTCGACTTACGACGGGGACCTCAGGGACCCACTCTGGTGGCCTCAGGAAAGGCCAGTCCCCATGCGAGTTCCTCGGGGGCCTCTTGGGATTCCTCTCCCGTCGATGCCGGGGCCTAAGACCTTGTGTGGAGTCGGGGCCGGAACCTGAGGATTCCTCTCCAGTGCTGACATGGATCTTGGGGTAATTCTGGAGTCTCCCCAGGGGAGTCAGTCCTCGTCTCGAATGCGGGCATGCACTTGCGCTTTCCTCCAGAACGGTAGCAGCAGTGTCACGCAGTCCGCCGCGTGGATCAAAGGATCTATCGTTTTCCCTCGAGTCTTTCCCACGAGGCTTTCCCACGAGACTTTCCCACAGGGCTGTCCCACTTGCACACGTGGTGGGAGTGGATCCTCGGCTTGAACGTCAAGGCAGTGCAGGGAAAACAGGTTCCTCTGGAATGGACTGACACATCTGGGGGACTCTTGGAATGGTGGCACGACCCTGGAGTTCCTCTCGCCTTTCCTGTGGAGAGCGCCTCCTCTTGAGATGCGACGGGAACGCCGGGAATTCTTTCCCTACGAAACAGGGAAAGGATCCCTCATCTCGAGCTAGGAGGCGGAAACGGGGCTCCCCTGGATGTGTGCGGGACCCCACGTGCTTCCTCTCGAGTGGAGACGGGTATGTCGGGGAACTTCTTGAGTTGCAGCAAGGGTGTGAAGGACCCTTTGGAAGTTCCAGTTGTTAGACGTGATTCGCCGCGAGAAGCCTCAGCGGAAATGGGCCTCATCTCGCCTGGAGGGCAAAACCTCCTGGATTTTCTCGAGTTACGGCAGGTGCTCTCGACTTACGACGGGGACCTCAGGGACCCGCTCTGGTGGCCTCAGGAAAGGCCAGTCCCCATGCGAATTCCTCGGGGGCCTCTCGGGATTACTCTCCCGTCGATGCCGGGGCCTAAGACCTTGTGTGGAGTCGGGGCCGGAAACTGAGGATTCCTCTCCAGTGCTGACATGGATCTTGGGGTACTTCTGGAGTCTCCCCAGGGGAGTCAGTCCTCGTCTCGAATGCGGGCATGCACTTGCGCTTTCCTCCAGAGCGGTAGCAGCAGTGTCACGCAGTCCGCCGCGTGGATCAAAGGATCTATGGTTTTCCCTCGAGTTTTCCCACGAGGCTTTCCCACGAGGCTTTCCCACAGGGCTGTCCCACGGGCACACGTGGTGGGAGTGGATCCTCGGCTTGAACGTCAAGGCAGTGCAGGGAAAACAGGTTCCTCTGGAATGGACTGACACATCTGGGGGACTCTTGGAATGGTGGCATGACCCTGGAGTTCCTCTCGGCTTTCCTGTGGAGAGCGCCTCCTCTTGAGATGCGACGGGAACGCCGGGAATTCTTTCCCTACGAAACAGGGAAAGGATCCCTCATCTCGAGCTAGGAGGCGGAAACGGGGCTCCCCTGGATGTGTGCGGGACCCCACGTGCTTCCTCTCGAGTGGAGACGGGTATGTCGGGGAACTTCTTGAGTTGCAGCAAGGGTGTGAAGGACCCTTTGGAAGTTCCAGTGGTTAGACGTGATTAGCCTCGAGAAGCCTCAGCGGAAATGGGCCTCATCTCGCCTGGAGGGCAAAACCTCCTGGATTTTCTCGAGTTGCGGCAGGTGCTCTCGACTTACGACGGGGACCTCAGGGACCCGCTCTGGTGGCCTCAGGAAAGGCCAGTCCCCATGCGAGTTCCTCGGGGGCCTCTCGGGATCCCTCTCCCGTCGATGCCGGGGCCTAAGACCTTGTGTGGATTCGGGGCCGGAACCTGAGGATTCCTCTCCAGTGCTGACATGGATCTTGGGGTACTTCTGGAGTCTCCCCAGGGGAGTCAGTCCTCGTCTCGAATGCGGGCATGCACTTGCGCTTTCCTCCAGAGCGGTAGCAGCAGTGTCACGCAGTCCGCCGCGTGGATCAAAGGATCTATGGTTTTCCCTCGAGTCTTTCCCACGAGGCTTTCCCACGAGGCTTTCCCACAGGGCTGTCCCACGTGCACACGTGGTGGGAGTGGATCCTCGGCTTGAACGTCAAGGCAGTGCAGGGAAAACAGGTTCCTCTGGAATGGACTGACACATCTGGGGGACTCTTGGAATGGTGGCACGACCCTGGAGTTCCTCTCGCCTTTCCTGTGGAGAGCGCCTCCTCTTGAGATGCGACGGGAACGCCGGGAATTCTTTCCCTACGAAACAGGGAAAGGATCCCTCATCTCGAGCTAGGAGGCGGAAACGGGGCTCCCCTGGATGTGTGCGGGACCCCACGTGCTTCCTCTCGAGTGGAGACGGGTATGTCGGGGAACTTCTTGAGTTGCAGCAAGGGTGTGAAGGACCCTTTGGAAGTTCCAGTGGTTAGACGTGATTCGCCGCGAGAAGCCTCAGCGGAAATGGGCCTCATCTCGCCTGGAGGGCAAAACCTCCTGGATTTTCTCGAGCTGCGGCAGGTGCTCTCGACTTACGACGGGGACCTCAGGGACCCGCTCTGGTGGCCTCAGGAAAGGCCAGTCCCCATGCGAGTTCCTCGGGGGCCTCTGGGGATTCCTCTCCCGTCAATGCCGGGGCCTAAGACCTTGTGTGGAGTCGGGGCCTGAACCTGAGGATTCCTCTCCAGTGCTGACATGGATCTTGGGGTACTTCTGGAGTCTCCCCAGGGGAGTCAGTCCTCGTCTCGAATGCGGGCATGCACTTGCGCTTTCCTCCAGAGCGGTAGCAGCAGTGTCACGCAGTCCGCCGCGTGGATCAAAGGATCTATGGTTTTCCCTCGAGTCTTTCCCACGAGGCTTTCCCACGAGGCTTTCCCACAGGGCTGTCCCACGTGCACACGTGGTGGGAGTGGATCCTCGGCTTGAACGTCAAGGCAGTGCAGGGAAAACAGGTTCCTCTGGAATGGACTGACACATCTGTGGGACTCTTGGAATGGTGGCACGACCCTGGAGTTCCTCTCGCCTTTCCTGTGGAGAGCGCCTCCTCTTGAGATGCGACGGGAACGCCGGGAATTCTTTCCCTACGAAACAGGGAAAGGATCCCTCATCTCGAGCTAGGAGGCGGAAACGGGGCTCCCCTGGATGTGTGCGGGACCCCACGTGCTTCCTCTCGAGTGGAGACGGGTATGTCGGGGAACTTCTTCAGTTGCAGCAAGGGTGTGAAGGACCCTTTGGAAGTTCCAGTGGTTAGACATGATTCGCCTCGAGAAGCCTCAGCGGAAATGGGCCTCATCTCGCCTGGAGGGCAAAACCTCCTGGATTTTCTCGAGTTGCGGCAGGTGCTCTCGACTTACGACGGGGACCTCAGGGACCCGCTCTGGTGGCCTCAGGAAAGGCCAGTCCCCATGCGAGTTCCTCGGGGGCCTCTCGGCATTCCTCTCCCGTCGATGCCGGGGCCTAAGACCTTGTGTGGAGTCGGGGCCGGAACCTGAGGATTCCTCTCCAGTGCTGACATGGATCTTGGGGTACTTCTGGAGTCTCCCCAGGGGAGTCAGTCCTCGTCTCGAATGCGGGCATGCACTTGCGCTTTCCTCCAGAGCGGTAGCAGCAGTGTCTCGCAGTCCGCCGCGTGGATCAAAGGATCTATGGTTTTCCCTCGAGTCTTTCCCACGAGGCTTTCCCACGAGGCTTTCCCACAGGGCTGTCCCACGTGCACACGTGGTGGGAGTGGATCCTCGGCTTGAACGTCAAGGCAGTGCAGGGAAAACAGGTTCCTCTGGAATGGACTGACACATCTGGGGGACTCTTGGAATGGTGGCACGACCCTGGAGTTCCTCTCGCCTTTCCTGTGGAGAGCGCCTCCTCTTGAGATGCGACGGGAACGCCGGGAATTCTTTCCCTACGAAACAGGGAAAGGATCCCTCATCTCGAGCTAGGAGACGGAAACGGGGCTCCCCTGGATGTGTGCGGGACCCCACGTGCTTCCTCTCGAGTGGAGACGGGTATGTCGGGGAACTTCTTGAGTTGCAGCAAGGGTGTGAAGGACCCTTTGGAAGTTCCAGTGGTTAGACGTGATTAGCCTCGAGAAGCCTCAGCGGAAATGGGCCTCATCTCGCCTGGAGGGCAAAACCTCCTGGATTTTCTCGAGTTGCGGCAGGTGCTCTCGACTTACGACGGGGACCTCAGGGACCCGCTCTGGTGGCCTCAGGAAAGGCCAGTCCCCATGCGAGTTCCTCGGGGGCCTCTCGGGATTCCTCTCCCGTCGATGCCGGGGCCTAAGACCTTGTGTGGAGTCGGGGCCGGAACCTGAGGATTCCTCTCCAGTGCTGACATGGATCTTGGGGTACTTCTGGAGTCTCCCCAGGGGAGTCAGTCCTCGTCTCGAATGCGGGCATGCACTTGCGCTTTCCTCCAGAGCGGTAGCAGCAGTGTCAGGCAGTCTGCCGCGTGGATCAAAGGATCTATGGTTTTCCCTCGAGTATTTCCCAAGAGGCTTTCCCACGAGGCTTTCCCACAGGGCTGTCCCACGTGCACACGTGGTGGGAGTGGATCCTCGGCTTGAAAGTCAAGGCAGTGCAGGGAAAACAGGTTCCTCTGGAATGGACTGACACATCTGGGGGACTCTTGGAATGGTGGCACGACCCTGGAGTTCCTCTCGCCTTTCCTGTGGAGAGCGCCTCCTCTTGAGATGCGACGGGAACGCCGGGAATTCTTTCCCTACGAAACAGGGAAAGGATCCCTCATCTCGAGCTAGGAGGCGGAAACGGGGCTCCCCTGGATGTGTGCGGGACCCCACGTGCTTCCTCTCGAGTGGAGACGGGTATGTCGGGGAACTTCTTCAGTTGCAGCAAGGGTGTGAAGGACCCTTTGGAAGTTCAAGTGGTTAGACATGATTCGCCTCGAGAAGCCTCAGCGGAAATGGGCCTCATCTCGCCTGGAGGGCAAAACCTCCTGGATTTTCTCGAGTTGCGGCAGGTGCCCTCGACTTACGACGGGGACCTCAGGGACCCGCTCTGGTGGCCTCAGGAAAGGCCAGTCCCCATTCGAGGTCCTCAGGGGCCTCTCGGCATTCCTCTCCCGTCGATGCCGGGGCCTAAGACCTTGTGTGGAGTCGGGGCCGGAACCTGAGGATTCCTCTCCAGTGCTGACATGGATCTTGGGGTACTTCTGGAGTCTCCCCAGGGGAGTCAGTCCTCGTCTCGAATGCGGGCATGCACTTGCGCTTTCCTCCAGAGCGGTAGCAGCAGTGTCTCGCAGTCCGCCGCGTGGATCAAAGGATCTATGGTTTTCCCTCGAGTCTTTCCCACGAGGCTTTCCCACAGGGCTGTCCCACGTGCACACGTGTTGGGAGTGGATCCTCGGCTTGAACGTCAAGGCAGTGCAGGGAAAACAGGTTCCTCTGGAATGGACTGACACATCTGGGGGACTCTTGGAATGGTGGCACGACCCTGGAGTTCCTCTCGCCTTTCCTGTGTAGAGCGCCTCCTCTTGAGATGCGACGGGAACGCCGGGAATTCTTTCCCTACGAAACAGGGAAAGGATCCCTCATCTCGAGCTAGGAGACGGAAACGGGGCTCCCCTGGATGTGTGCGGGACCCCACGTGCTTCCTCTCGAGTGGAGACGGGTATGTCGGGGAACTTCTTGAGTTGCAGCAAGGGTGTGAAGGACCCTTTGGAAGTTCCAGTGGTTAGACGTGATTAGCCTCGAGAAGCCTCAGCGGAAATGGGCCTCATCTCGCCTGGAGGGCAAAACCTCCTGGATTTTCTCGAGTTGCGGCAGGTGCTCTCGACTTACGACGGGGACCTCAGGGACCCGCTCTGGTGGCCTCAGGAAAGGCCAGTCCCCATGCGAGTTCCTCGGGGGCCTCTCGGGATTCCTCTCCCGTCGATGCCGGGGCCTAAGACCTTGTGTGGAGTCGGGGCCGGAACCTGAGGATTCCTCTCCAGTGCTGACATGGATCTTGGGGTACTTCTGGAGTCTCCCCAGGGGAGTCAGTCCTCGTCTCGAATGCGGGCATGCACTTGCGCTTTCCTCCAGAGCGGTAGCAGCAGTGTCAGGCAGTCTGCCGCGTGGATCAAAGGATCTATGGTTTTCCCTCGAGTATTTCCCAAGAGGCTTTCCCACGAGGCTTTCCCACAGGGCTGTCCCACGTGCACACGTGGTGGGAGTGGATCCTCGGCTTGAAAGTCAAGGCAGTGCAGGGAAAACAGGTTCCTCTGGAATGGACTGACACATCTGGGTGACTCTTGGAATGGTGGCACGACCCTGGAGTTCCTCTCGCCTTTCCTGTGGAGAGCGCCTCCTCTTGAGATGCGACGGGAACACCGGGAATTCTTTCCCTACGAAACAGGGAAAGGATCCCTCATCTCGAGCTAGGAGGCGGAAACGGGGCTCCCCTGGATGTGTGCGGGACCCCACGTGCTTCCTCTCGAGTGGAGACGGGTATGTCGGGGAACTTCTTCAGTTGCAGCAAGGGTGTGAAGGACCCTTTGGAAGTTCCAGTGGTTAGACGTGATTAGCCTCGAGAAGCCTCAGCGGAAATGGGCCTCATCTCGCCTGGAGGGCAAAACCTCCTGGATTTTCTCGAGTTGCGGCAGGTGCTCTCGACTTACGACGGGGACCTCAGGGACCCGCTCTGGTGGCCTCAGGAAAGGCCAGTCCCCATGCGAGTTCCTCGGGGGCCTCTGGGGATTCCTCTCCCGTCGATGCCAGGGCCTAAGACCTTGTGTGGAGTCGGGGCCGGAACCTGAGGATTCCTCTCCAGTGCTGACATGGATCTTGGGGTACTTCTGGAGTCTCCCCAGGGGAGTCAGTCCTCGTCTCGAATGCGGGCATGCACTTGCGCTTTCCTCCAGAGCGGTAGCAGCAGTGTCACGCAGTCCGCCGCGTGGATCAAAGGATCTATGGTTTTCCCTCGAGTCTTTCCCACGAGGCTTTCCCACGAGGCTTTCCCACAGGGCTGTCTCACGTGCACACGTGGTGGGAGTGGATCCTCGGCTTGAACGTCAAGGCAGTGCAGGGAAAACAGGTTCCTCTGGAATGGACTGACACATCTGGGGGACTCTTGGAATGGTGGCACGACCCTGGAGTTCCTCTCGCCTTTCCTGTGGAGAGCGCCTCCTCTTGAGATGCGACGGGAACGCCGGGAATTCTTTCCCTACGAAACAGGGAAAGGATCCCTCATCTCGAGCTAGGAGGCGGAAACGGGGCTCCCCTTGATGTGTGCGGGACCCCACGTGCTTCCTCTCGAGTGGAGACGGGTATGTCGGGGAACTTCTTGAGTTGCAGCAAGGGTGTGAAGGACCCTTTGGAAGTTCCAGTGGTTAGACGTGATTAGCCTCGAGAAGCCTCAGCGGAAATGGGCCTCATCTCGCCTGGAGGGCAAAACCTCCTGGATTTTCTCGAGTTGCGGCAGGTGCTCTCGACTTACGACGGGGACCTCAGGGACCCGCTCTGGTGGCCTCAGGAAAGGCCAGTCCCCATGCGAGTTCCTCGGGGGCCTCTGGGGATTCCTCTCCCGTCGATGCCGGGGCCTAAGACCTTGTGTGTAGTCGGGGCCGGAACCTGAGGATTCCTCTCCAGTGCTGACATGGATCTTGGGGTACTTCTGGAGTCTCCCCAAGGGAGTCAGTCCTCGTCTCGAATGCGGGCATGCACTTGCGCTTTCCTCCAGAGCGGTAGCAGCAGTGTCACGCAGTCCGCCGCGTGGATCAAAGGATCTATGGTTTTCCCTCGAGTCTTTCCCACGAGGCTTTCCCACGAGGCTTTCCCACAGGGCTGTCCCACGTGCACACGTGGTGGGAGTGGATCCTCGGCTTGAACGTCAAGGCAGTGCAGGGAAAACAGGTTCCTCTGGAATGGACTGACACATCTGGGGGACTCTTGGAATGGTGGCACGACCCTGGAGTTCCTCTCGCCTTTCCTGTGGAGAGCGCCTCCTCTTGAGATGCGACGGGAATGCCGGGAATTCTTTCCCTACGAAACAGGGAAAGGATCCCTCATCTCGAGCTAGGAGGCGGAAACGGGGCTCCCCTGGATGTGTGCGGGACCCCACGTGCTTCTGCTCGAGTGGAGACGGGTATGTCGGGGAACTTCTTGAGTTGCAGCAAGGGTGTGAAGGACCCTTTGGAAGTTCCAGCGGTTAGATGTGATTAGCCTCGAGAAGCCTCAGCGGAAATGGGCCTCATCTCGCCTGGAGGGCAAAACCTCCTGGATTTTCTCGAGTTGCGGCAGGTGCTCTCGACTTACGATGGGGACCTCAGGGACCCGCTCTGGTGGCCTCAGGAAAGGCCAGTCCCCATGCGAGTTCCTCGGGGGCGTCTCGGGATTCCTCTCCCGTCGATGCCGGGGCCTAAGACCTTGTGTGGAGTCGGGGCCGGAACCTGAGGATTCCTCTCCAGTGCTGACATGGATCTTGGGGTACTTCTGGAGTCTCCCCAGGGGAGTCAGTCCTCGTCTCGAATGCGGGCATGCACTTGCGCTTTCCTCCAGAGCGGTAGCAGCAGTGTCACGCAGTCCGCCGCGTGGATCAAAGGATCTATGGTTTTCCCTCGAGTCTTTCCCACGAGGCTTTCCCACGAGGCTTTCCCACAGGGCTGTCCCACGTGCACACGTGGTGGGAGTGGATGCTCGGCTTGAACGCCAAGGCAGTGCAGGGAAAACAGGTTCCTCTGGAATGGACTGACACATCTGGGGGACTCTTGGAATGGTGGCACGACCCTGGAGTTCCTCTCGCCTTTCCTGTGGAGAGCGCCTCCTCTTGAGATGTGACGGGAACGCCGGGAATTCTTTCCCTACGAAAGAGGGAAAGGATCCCTCATCTCGAGCTAGGAGGCGGAAACGGGGCTCCCCTTGATGTGTGCGGGACCCCACGTGCTTCCTCTCGAGTGGAGACGGGTATGTCGGGGAACTTCTTGAGTTGCAGCAAGGGTGTGAAGGACCCTTTGGAAGTTCCAGTGGTTAGACGTGATTAGCCTCGAGAAGCCTCAGCGGAAATGGGCCTCATCTCGCCTGGAGGGCAAAACCTCCTGGATTTTCTCGAGTTGCGGCAGGTGCTCTCGACTTACGACGGGGACCTCAGGGACCCGCTCTGGTGGCCTCAGGAAAGGCCAGTCCCCATGCGAGTTCCTCGGGGGCCTCTGGGGATTCCTCTCCCGTCGATGCCGGGGCCTAAGACCTTGTGTGGAGTCGGGGCCGGAACCTGAGGATTCCTCTCCAGTGCTGACATGGATCTTGGGGTACTTCTGGAGCCTCCCCAGGGGAGTCAGTCCTCGTCTCGAATGCGGGCATGCACTTGCGCTTTCCTCCAGAGCGGTAGCAGCAGTGTCACGCAGTCCGCCGCGTGGATCAAAGGATCTATGGTTTTCCCTCGAGTCTTTCCCACGAGGCTTTCCCACGAGGCTTTCCCACAGGGCTGTCCCACGTGCACACGTGGTGGGAGTGGATGCTCGGCTTGAACGTCAAGGCAGTGCAGGGAAAACAGGTTCCTCTGGAATGGACTGACACATCTGGGGGACTCTTGGAATGGTGGCACGACCCTGGAGTTCCTCTCGCCTTTCCTGTGGAGAGCGCCTCCTCTTGAGATGTGACGGGAACGCCGGGAATTCTTTCCCTACGAAACAGTGAAAGGATCCCTCATCTCGAGCTAGGAGGCGGAAACGGGGCTCCCCTGGATGTGTGTGGGACCCCACGTGCTTCCTCTCGAGTGGAGACGGGTATGTCGGGGAACTTCTTGAGTTGCAGCAAGGGTGTGAAGGACCCTTTGGAAGTTCCAGCGGTTAGACGTGATTAGCCTCGAGAAGCCTCATCGGAAATGGGCCTCATCTCGCCTGGAGGGCAAAACCTCCTGGATTTTCTCGAGTTGCGGCAGGTGCTCTCGACTTACGACGGGGACCTCAGGGACCCGCTCTGGTGGCCTCAGGAAAGGCCAGTCCCCATGCGAGTTCCTCGGGGGCCTCTGGGGATTCCTCTCCCGTCGATGCCGGGGCCTAAGACCTTGTGTGGAGTCGGGGCCGGAACCTGAGGATTCCTCTCCAGTGCTGACATGGATCTTGGGGTACTTCTGGAGTCTCCCCAGGGGAGTCAGTCCTCGTCTCGAATGCGGGCATGCACTTGCGCTTTCCTCCAGAGCGGTAGCAGCAGTGTCACGCAGTCCGCCGCGTGGATCAAAGGATCTATGGTTTTCCCTCGAGTCTTTCCCACGAGGCTTTCCCACGAGGCTTTCCCACAGGGCTGTCCCACGTGCACACGTGGTGGGAGTGGATGCTCGGCTTGAACGTCAAGGCAGTGCAGGGAAAACAGGTTCCTCTGGAATGGACTGACACATCTGGGGGACTCTTGGAATGGTGGCACGACCCTGGAGTTCCTCTCGCCTTTCCTGTGGAGAGCGCCTCCTCTTGAGATGTGACGGGAACGCCGGGAATTCTTTCCCTACGAAACAGGGAAAGGATCCCTCATCTCGAGCTAGGAGGCGGAAACGGGGCTCCCCTGGATGTGTGTGGGACCCCACGTGCTTCCTCTCGAGTGGAGACGGGTATATCGGGGAACTTCTTGAGTTGCAGCAAGGGTGTGAAGGACCCTTTGGAAGTTCCAGCGGTTAGATGTGATTAGCCTCGAGAAGCCTCAGCGGAAATGGGCCTCATCTCGCCTGGAGGGCAAAACCTCCTGGATTTTCTCGAGTTGCGGCAGGTGCTCTCGACTTACGATGGGGACCTCAGGGACCCGCTCTGGTGGACTCAGGAAAGGCCAGTCCCCATGCGAGTTCCTCGGGGGCGTCTCGGGATTCCTCTCCCGTCGATGCCGGGGCCTAAGACCTTGTGTGGAGTCGGGGCCGGAACCTGAGGATTCCTCTCCAGTGCTGACATGGATCTTGGGGTACTTCTGGAGTCTCCCCAGGGGAGTCAGTCCTCGTCTCGAATGCGGGCATGCACTTGCACTTTCCTCCAGAGCGGTAGCAGCAGTGTCACGCAGTCCGCCGCGTGGATCAAAGGATCTATGTTTTTCCCTCGAGTCTTTCCCACGAGGCTTTCCCACGAGGCTTTCCCACAGGGCTGTCCCACGTGCACACGTGGTGGGAGTGGATCCTCGGCTTGAACGTCAAGGCAGTGCAGGGAAAACAGGTTCCTCTGGAATGGACTGACACATCTGGGGGACTCTTGGAATGGTGGCACGACCCTGGAGTTCCTCTCGCCTTTCCTGTGGAGAGCGCCTCCTCTTGAGATGCGACGGGAATGCCGGGAATTCTTTCCCTACGAAACAGGGAAAGGATCCCTCATCTCGAGCTAGGAGGCGGAAACGGGGCTCCCCTGGATGTGTGCGGGACCCCACGTGCTTTCGCTCGAGTGGAGACGGGTATGTCGGGGAACTTCTTGAGTTGCAGCAAGGGTGTGAAGGACCCTTTGGAAGTTCCAGCGGTTAGATGTGATTAGCCTCGAGAAGCCTCAGCGGAAATGGGCCTCATCTCGCCTGGAGGGCAAAACCTCCTGGATTTTCTCGAGTTGCGGCAGGTGCTCTCGACTTACGATGGGGACCTCAGGGACCCGCTCTAGTGGCCTCAGGAAAGGCCAGTCCCCATGCGAGTTCCTCGGGGGCGTCTCGGGATTCCTCTCCCGTCGATGCCGGGGCCTAAGACCTTGTGTGGAGTCGGGGCCGGAACCTGAGGATTCCTCTCCAGTGCTGACATGGATCTTGGGGTACTTCTGGAGTCTCCCCAGGGGAGTCAGTCCTCGTCTCGAATGCGGGCATGCACTTGCGCTTTCCTCCAGAGCGGTAGCAGCAGTGTCACGCAGTCCGCCGCGTGGATCAAAGGATCTATGGTTTTCCCTCGAGTCTTTCCCACGAGGCTTTCCCACGAGGCTTTCCCACAGGGCTGTCCCACGTGCACACGTGGTGGGAGTGGATGCTCGGCTTGAACGCCAAGGCAGTGCAGGGAAAACAGGTTCCTCTGGAATGGACTGACACATCTGGGGGACTCTTGGAATGGTGGCACGACCCTGGAGTTCCTCTCGCCTTTCCTGTGGAGAGCGCCTCCTCTTGAGATGCGACGGGAACGCCGGGAATTCTTTCCCTACGAAACAGGGAAAGGATCCCTCATCTCGAGCTAGGAGGCGGAAACGGGGCTCCCCTGGATGTGTGTGGGACCCCACGTGCTTCCTCTCGAGTGGAGACGGGTATGTCGGGGAACTTCTTGAGTTGCAGCAAGGGTGTGAAGGACCCTTTGGAAGTTCCAGCGGTTAGACGTGATTAGCCTCGAGAAGCCTCCGCGGAAATGGGCCTCATCTCGCCTGGAGGGCAAAACCTCCTGGATTTTCTCGAGTTGCGGCAGGTGCTCTCGACTTACGAAGGGGACCTCAGGGACCCGCTCTGGTGGCCTCAGGAAAGGCCAGTCCCCATGCGAGTTCCTCGGGGGCCTCTGGGGATTCCTCTCCCGTCGATGCCGGGGCCTAAGACCTTGTGTGGAGTCGGGGCCGGAACCTGAGGATTCCTCTCCAGTGCTGACATGGATCTTGGGGTACTTCTGAAGTCTCCCCAGGGGAGTCAGTCCTCGTCTCGAATGTGGGCATGCACTTGCGCTTTCCTCCAGAGCGGTAGCAGCAGTGTCACGCAGTCCGCCGCGTGGATCAAAGGATCTATGGTTTTCCCTCGAGTCTTTCCCACGAGGCTTTCCCACGAGGCTTTCCCACAGGGCTGTCCCACGTGCACACGTGGTGGGAGTGGATGCTCGGCTTGAACGTCAAGGCAGTGCAGGGAAAACAGGTTCCTCTGGAATGGACTGACACATCTGGGGGACTCTTGGAATGGTGGCACGACCCTGGAGTTCCTCTCGCCTTTCCTGTGGAGAGCGCCTCCTCTTGAGATGTGACGGGAACGCCGGGAATTCTTTCTCTACGAAACAGGGAAAGGATCCCTCATCTCGAGCTAGGAGGCGGAAACGGGACTCCCCTGGATGTGTGTGGGACCCCACGTGCTTCCTCTCGAGTGGAGACGGGTATGTCGGGGAACTTCTTGAGTTGCAGCAAGGGTGTGAAGGACCCTTTGGAAGTTCCAGCGGTTAGATGTGATTAGCCTCGAGAAGCCTCAGCGGAAATGGGCCTCATCTCGCCTGGAGGGCAAAACCTCCTGGATTTTCTCGAGTTGCGGCAGGTGCTCTCGACTTACGATGGGGACCTCAGGGACCCGCTCTGGTGGCCTCAGGAAAGGCCAGTCCCCATGCGAGTTCCTCGGGGGCGTCTCGGGATTCCTCTCCCGTCGATGCCGGGGCCTAAGACCTTGTGTGGAGTCGGGGCCGGAACCTGAGGATTCCTCTCCAGTGCTGACATGGATCTTGGGGTACTTCTGGAGTCTCCCCAGGGGAGTCAGTCCTCGTCTCGAATGCGGGCATGCACTTGCGCTTTTCTCCAGAGCGGTAGCAGCAGTGTCACGCAGTCCGCCGCGTGGATCAAAGGATCTATGGTTTTCCCTCGAGTCTTTCCCACGAGGCTTTCCCACGAGGCTTTCCCACAGGGCTGTCCCACGTGCACACGTGGTGGGAGTGGATCCTCGGCTTGAACGTCAAGGCAGTGCAGGGAAAACATGTTCCTCTGGAATGGACTGACACATCTGGGGGACTCTTGGAATGGTGGCACGACCCTGGAGTTCCTCTCGCCTTTCCTGTGGAGAGCGCCTCCTCTTGAGATGCGACGGGAACGCCGGGAATTCTTTCCCTACGAAACAGGGAAAGGATCCCTCATCTCGATCTAGGAGGCGGAAACGGGGCTCCCCTGGATGTGTGCGGGACCCCACGTGCTTCCTCTCGAGTGGAGACGGGTATGTCGGGGAACTTCTTGAGTTGCAGCAAGGGTGTGAAGGTCCCTTTGGAAGTTCCAGTGGTTAGACGTGATTAGCCTCGAGAAGCCTCAGCGGAAATGGGCCTCATCTCGCCTGGAGGGCAAAACCTCCTGGATTTTCTCGAGTTGCGGCAGGTGCTCTCGACTTACGACGGGGACCTCAGGGACCCGCTCTGGTGGCCTCAGGAAAGGCCAGTCCCCATGCGAGTTCCTCGGGGGCCTCTGGGGATTCCTCTCCCGTCGATGCCGGGGCCTAAGACCTTGTGTGGAGTCGGGGCCGGAACCTGAGGATTCCTCTCCAGTGCTGACATGGATCTTGGGGTACTTCTGGAGTCTCCCTAGGGGAGTCAGTCCTCGTCTCGAATGCGGGCATGCACTTGCGCTTTCCTCCAGAGCGGTAGCAGCAGTGTCACGCAGTCCGCCGCGTGGATCAAAGGATCTATGGTTTTCCCTCGAGTCTTTCCCACGAGGCTTTCCCACGAGGCTTTCCCACAGGGCTGTCCCACGTGCACACGTGATGGGAGTGGATGCTCGGCTTGAACGTCAAGGCAGTGCAGGGAAAACAGGTTCCTCTGGAATGGACTGACACATCTGGGGGACTCTTGGAATGGTGGCACGACCCTGGAGTTCCTCTCGGCTTTCCTGTGGAGAGCGCCTCCTCTTGAGATGCGACGGGAATGCCGGGAATTCTTTCCCTACGAAACAGGGAAAGGATCCCTCATCTCGAGCTAGGAGGCGGAAACGGGGCTCCCCTGGATGTGTGCGGGACCCCACGTGCTTCCGCTCGAGTGGAGACGGGTATGTCGGGGAACTTCTTGAGTTGCAGCAAGGGTGTGAAGGACCCTTTGGAAGTTCCAGCGGTTAGATGTGATTAGCCTCGAGAAGCCTCAGCGGAAATGGGCCTCATCTCGCCTGGAGGGCAAAACCTCCTGGATTTTCTCGAGTTGCGGCAGGTGCTCTCGACTTACGATGGGGACCTCAGGGACCCGCTCTAGTGGCCTCAGGAAAGGCCAGTCCCCATGCGAGTTCCTCGGGGGCGTCTCGGGATTCCTCTCCCGTCGATGCCGGGGCCTAAGACATTGTGTGGAGTCGGGGCCGGAACCTGAGGATTCCTCTCCAGTGCTGACATGGATCTTGGGGTACTTCTGGAGTCTCCCCAGGGGAGTCAGTCCTCGTCTCGAATGCGGGCATGCACTTGCGCTTTCCTCCAGAGCGGTAGCAGCAGTGTCACGCAGTCCGCCGCGTGGATCAAAGGATCTATGGTTTTCCCTCGAGTCTTTCCCACGAGGCTTTCCCACGAGGCTTTCCCACAGGGCTGTCCCACGTGCACACGTGGTGGGAGTGGATGCTCGGCTTGAACGCCAAGGCAGTGCAGGGAAAACAGGTTCCTCTGGAATGGACTGACACATCTGGGGGACTCTTGGAATGGTGGCACGACCCTGGAGTTCCTCTCGCCTTTCCTGTGGAGAGCGCCTCCTCTTGAGATGCGACGGGAACGCCGGGAATTCTTTCCCTACGAAACAGGGAAAGGATCCCTCATCTCGAGCTAGGAGGCGGAAACGGGGCTCCCCTTGATGTGTGCGGGACCCCACGTGCTTCCTCTCGAGTGGAGACGGGTATGTCGGGGAACTTCTTGAGTTGCAGCAAGGGTGTGAAGGACCCTTTGGAAGTTCCAGTGGTTAGACGTGATTAGCCTCGAGAAGCCTCAGCGGAAATGGGCCTCATCTCGCCTGGAGGGCAAAACCTCCTGGATTTTCTCGAGTTGCGGCAGGTGCTCTCGACTTACGACGGGGACCTCAGGGACCCGCTCTGGTGGCCTCAGGAAAGGCCAGTCCCCATGCGAGTTCCTCGGGGGCCTCTGGGGATTCCTCTCCCGTCGATGCCGGGGCCTAAGACCTTGTGTGGAGTCGGGGCCGGAACCTGAGGATTCCTCTCCAGTGCTGACATGGATCTTGGGGTACTTCTGGAGTCTCCCCAGGGGAGTCAGTCCTCGTCTCGAATGCGGGCATGCACTTGCGCTTTCCTCCAGAGCGGTAGCAGCAGTGTCACGCAGTCCGCCGCGTGGATCAAAGGATCTATGGTTTTCCCTCGAGTCTTTCCCACGAGGCTTTCCCACGAGGCTTTCCCACAGGGCTGTCCCACGTGCACACGTGGTGGGAGTGGATGCTCGGCTTGAACGTCAAGGCAGTGCAGGGAAAACAGGTTCCTCTGGAATGGACTGACACATCTGGGGGACTCTTGGAATGGTGGCACGACCCTGGAGTTCCTCTCGCCTTTCCTGTGGAGAGCGCCTCCTCTTGAGATGTGACGGGAACGCCGGGAATTCTTTCCCTACGAAACAGGGAAAGGATCCCTCATCTCGATCTAGGAGGCGGAAACGGGGCTCCCCTGGATGTGTGTGGGACCCCACGTGCTTCCTCTCGAGTGGAGACGGGTATGTCGGGGAACTTCTTGAGTTGCAGCAAGGGTGTGAAGGACCCTTTGGAAGTTCCAGCGGTTAGATGTGATTAGCCTCGAGAAGCCTCAGCGGAAATGGGCCTCATCTCGCCTGGAGGGCAAAACCTCCTGGATTTTCTCGAGTTGCGGCAGGTGCTCTCGACTTACGATGGGGACCTCAGGGACCCGCTCTGGTGGCCTCAGGAAAGGCCAGTCCCCATGCGAGTTCCTCGGGGGCGTCTCGGGATTCCTCTCCCGTCGATGCCGGGGCCTAAGACCTTGTGTGGAGTCGGGGCCGGAACCTGAGGATTCCTCTCCAGTGCTGACATGGATCTTGGGGTACTTCTGGAGTCTCCCCAGGGGAGTCAGTCCTCGTCTCGAATGCGGGCATGCACTTGCGCTTTTCTCCAGAGCGGTAGCAGCAGTGTCACGCAGTCCGCCGCGTGGATCAAAGGATCTATGGTTTTCCCTCGAGTCTTTCCCACGAGGCTTTCCCACGAGGCTTTCCCACAGGGCTGTCCCACGTGCACACGTGGTGGGAGTGGATCCTCGGCTTGAACGTCAAGGCAGTGCAGGGAAAACATGTTCCTCTGGAATGGACTGACACATCTGGGGGACTCTTGGAATGGTGGCACTACCCTGGAGTTCCTCTCGCCTTTCCTGTGGAGAGCGCCTCCTCTTGAGATGCGACGGGAACGCCGGGAATTCTTTCCCTACGAAACAGGGAAAGGATCCCTCATCTCGAGCTAGGAGGCGGAAACGGGGCTCCCCTGGATGTGTGCGGGACCCCACGTGCTTCGTCTCGAGTGGAGACGGGTATGTCGGGGAACTTCTTGAGTTGCAGCAAGGGTGTGAAGGACCCTTTGGAAGTTCCAGTGGTTAGACGTGATTAGCCTCGAGAAGACTCAGCGGAAATGGGCCTCATCTCGCCTGGAGGGCAAAACCTCCTGGATTTTCTCGAGTTGCGGCAGGTGCTCTCGACTTACGACGGGGACCTCAGGGAACCGCTCTGGTGGCCTCAGGAAAGGCCAGTCCCCATGCGAGTTCCTCGGGGGCCTCTGGGGATTCCTCTCCCGTCGATGCCGGGGCCTAAGACCTTGTGTGGAGTCGGGGCCGGAACCTGAGGATTCCTCTCCAGTGCTGACATGGATCTTGGGGTACTTCTGGAGTCTCCCCAGGGGAGTCAGTCCTCGTCTCGAATGCGGGCATGCACTTGCGCTTTCCTCCAGAGCGGTAGCAGCAGTGTCAGGCAGTCCGCCGCGTGGATCAAAGGATCTATGGTTTTCCCTCGAGTCTTTCCCACGAGGCTTTCCCACGAGGCTTTCCCACAGGGCTGTCCCACGTGCACACGTGGTGGGAGTGGATCCTCGGCTTGAAAGTCAAGGCAGTGCAGGGAAAACAGGTTCCTCTGGAATGGACTGACACATCTGGGGGACTCTTGGAATGGTGGCACGACCCTGGAGTTCCTCTCGCCTTTCCTGTGGAGAGCGCCTCCTCTTGAGATGCGACGGGAACGCCGGGAATTCTTTCCCTACGAAACAGGGAAAGGATCCCTCATCTCGAGCTAGGAGGCGGAAACGGGGCTCCCCTGGATGTGTGCGGGACCCCCCGTGCTTCCTCTCGAGTGGAGACGGGTATGTCGGGGAACTTCTTGAGTTGCAGCAAGGGTGTGAAGGACCCTTTGGAAGTTCCAGTGGTTAGACGTGATTAGCCTCGAGAAGCCTCAGCGGAAATGGGCCTCATCTCGCCTGGAGGGCAAAACCTCCTGGATTTTCTCGAGTTGCGGCAGGTGCTCTCGACTTACGACGGGGACCTCAGGGACCCGCTCTGGTGGCCTCAGGAAAGGCCAGTCCCCATGCGAGTTCCTCGGGGGCCTCTGGGGATTCCTCTCCCGTCGATGCCGGGGCCTAAGACCTTGTGTGGAGTCGGGGCCGGAACCTGAGGATTCCTCTCCAGTGCTGACATGGATCTTGGGGTACTTCTGGAGTCTCCCCAGGGGAGTCAGTCCTCGTCTCGAATGCGGGCATGCACTTGCGCTTTCCTCCAGAGCGGTAGCAGCAGTGTCACGCAGTCCGCCGCGTGGATCAAAGGATCTATGGTTTTCCCTCGAGTCTTTCCCACGAGGCTTTCCCACGAGGCTTTCCCACAGGGCTGTCCCACGTGCACACGTGGTGGGAGTGGATCCTCGGCTTGAACGTCAAGGCAGTGCAGGGAAAACAGGTTCCTCTGGAATGGACTGACACATCTGGGGGACTCTTGGAATGGTGGCACGACCCTGGAGTTCCTCTCGCCTTTCCTGTGGAGAGCGCCTCATCTTGAGATGCGACGGGAACGCCGGGAATTCTTTCCCTACGAAACAGGGAAAGGATCCCTCATCTCGAGCTAGGAGGCGGAAACGGGGCTCCCCTGGATGTGTGCGGGACCCCACGTGCTTCCTCTCGAGTGGAGACGGGTATGTCGGGGAACTTCTTGAGTTGCAGCAAGGGTGTGAAGGACCCTTTGGAAGTTCCAGTGGTTAGACGTGATTAGCCTCGAGAAGCCTCAGCGGAAATGGGCCTCATCTCGCCTGGAGGGCAAAACCTCCTGGATTTTCTCGAGTTGCGGCAAGTGCTCTCGACTTACGACGGGGACCTCAGGGACCCGCTCTGGTGGCCTCAGGAAAGGCCAGTCCCCATGCGAGTTCCTCGGGGGCGTCTCGGGATTCCTCTCCCGTCGATGCCGGGGCCTAAGACCTTGTGTGGAGTCGGGGCCGGAACCTGAGGATTCCTCTCCAGTGCTGACATGGATCTTGGGGTACTTCTGGAGTCTCCCCAGGGGAGTCAGTCCTCGTCTCGAATGCGGGCATGCACTTGCGCTTTCCTCCAGAGCGGTAGCAGCAGTGTCACGCAGTCCGCCGCGTGGATCAAAGGATCTATGTTTTTCCCTCGAGTCTTTCCCACGAGGCTTTCCCACGAGGCTTTCCCACAGGGCTGTCCCACGTGCACACGTGGTGGGAGTGGATCCTCGGCTTGAACGTCAAGGCAGTGCAGGGAAAACAGGTTCCTCTGGAATGGACTGACACATCTGGGGGACTCTTGGAATGGTGGCACGACCCTGGAGTTCCTCTCGCCTTTCCTGTGGAGAGCGCCTCCTCTTGAGATGCGACGGGAACGCCGGGAATTCTTTCCCTACGAAACAGGGAAAGGATCCCTCATCTCGAGCTAGGAGGCGGAAACGGGGCTCCCCTGGATGTGTGTAGGACCCCACGTGCTTCCTCTCGAGTGGAGACGGGTATGTCAGGGAACTTCTTGAGTTGCAGCAAGGGTGTGAAGGACCCTTTGGAAGTTCCAGCGGTTAGACGTGATTAGCGTCGAGAAGCCTCAGCGGAAATGGGCCTCATCTCGCCTGGAGGGCAAAACCTCCTGGATTTTCTCGAGTTGCGGCAGGTGCTCTCGACTTACGATGGGGACCTCAGGGACCCGCTCTGGTGGCCTCAGGAAAGGCCAGTCCCCATGCGAGTTCCTCGGGGGCGTCTCGGGATTCCTCTCCCGTCGATGCCGGGGCCTAAGACCTTGTGTGGAGTCGGGGCCGGAACCTGAGGATTCCTCTCCAGTGCTGACATGGATCTTGGGGTACTTCTGGAGTCTCCCCAGGGGAGTCAGTCCTCGTCTCGAATGCGGGCATGCACTTGCGCTTTCCTCCAGAGCGGTAGCAGCAGTGTCACGCAGTCGGCCGCGTGGATCAAAGGATCTATGGTTTTCCCTCGAGTCTTTCCCACGAGGCTTTCCCACGAGGCTTTCCCACAGGGCTGTCCCACGTGCACACGTGGTGGGAGTGGATCCTCGGCTTGAACGTCAAGGCAGTGCAGGGAAAACATGTTCCTCTGGAATGGACTGACACATCTGGGGGACTCTTGGAATGGTGGCACGACCCTGGAGTTCCTCTTGCCTTTCCTGTGGAGAGCGCCTCCTCTTGAGATGCGACGGGAACGCCGGGAATTCTTTCCCTAAGAAACAGGGAAAGGATCCCTCATCTCGAGCTAGGAGGCGGAAACGGGGCACCCCTGGATTTGTGCGGGACCCCACGTGCTTCCTCTCGAGTGGAGACGGGTATGTCGGGGAACTTCTTGAGTTGCAGCAAGGGTGTGAAGGACCCTTTGGAAGTTCCAGTGGTTAGACGTGATTAGCCTCGAGAAGCCTCAGCGGAAATGGGCCTCATCTCGCCTGGAGGGCAAAACCTCCTGGATTTTCTCGAGTTGCGGCAGGTGCTCTCGACTTACGACGGGGACCTCAGGGACCCGCTCTGGTGGCCTCAGGAAAGGCCAGTCCCCATGCGAGTTCCTCGGGGGCCTCTGGGGATTCCTCTCCCGTCGATGCCGGGGCCTAAGACCTTGTGTGGAGTCGGGGCCGATACCTGAGGATTCCTCTCCAGTGCTGACATGGATCTTGGGGTACTTCTGGAGTCTCCCTAGGGGAGTCAGTCCTCGTCTCGAATGCGGGCATGCACTTGCGCTTTTCTCCAGAGCGGTAGCAGCAGTGTCACGCAGTCCGCCGCGTGGATCAAAGGATCTATGCTTTTCCCTCGAGTCTTTCCCACGAGGCTTTCCCACGAGGCTTTCCCACAGGGCTGTCCCACGTGCACACGTGATGGGAGTGGATGCTCGGCTTGAACGTCAAGGCAGTGCAGGGAAAACAGGTTACTCTGGAATGGACTGACACATCTGGGGGACTCTTGGAATGGTGGCACGACCCTGGAGTTCCTCTCGCCTTTCCTGTGGAGAGCGCCTCCTCTTGAGATGCGACGGGAACGCCGGGAATTCTTTCCCTACGAAACAGGGAAAGGATCCCTCATCTCGAGCTAGGAGGCGGAAACGGGGCTCCCCTGGATGTGTGTGGGACCCCACGTGCTTCCTGTCGAGTGGAGACGGGTATGTCGGGGAACTTCTTGAGTTGCAGCAAGGGTGTGAAGGACTCTTTGGAAGTTCCAGCGGTTAGATGTGATTAGCCTCGAGAAGCCTCAGCGGAAATGGGCCTCATCTCGCCTGGAGGGCAAAACCTCCTGGATTTTCTCGAGTTGCGGCAGGTGCTCTCGACTTACGATTGGGACCTCAGGGACCCGCTCTGGTGGCCTCAGGAAAGGCCAGTCCCCATGCGAGTTCCTCGGGGGCGTCTCGGGATTCCTCTCCCGTCGATGCCGGGGCCTAAGTCCTTGTGTGGAGTCGGGGCCGGAACCTGAGGATTCCTCTCCAGTGCTGACATGGATCTTGGGGTACTTCTGGAGTCTCCCCAGGGGAGTCAGTCCTCGTCTCGAATGCGGGCATGCACTTGCGCTTTCCTCCAGAGCGGTAGCAGCAGTGTCACGCAGTCGGCCGCGTGGATCAAAGGATCTATGGTTTTCCCTCGAGTCTTTCCCACGAGGCTTTCCCACGAGGCTTTCCCACAGGGCTGTCCCACGTGCACACGTGGTGGGAGTGGATCCTCGGCTTGAACGTCAAGGCAGTGCAGGGAAAACATGTTCCTCTGGAATGGACTGACACATCTGGGGGACTCTTGGAATGGTGGCACGACCCTGGAGTTCCTCTTGCCTTTCCTGTGGAGAGCGCCTCCTCTTGAGATGCGTCGGGAACGCCGGGAATTCTTTCCCTACGAAACAGGGAAAGGATCCCTCATCTCGAGCTAGGAGGCGGAAACGGGGCACCCCTGGATTTGTGCGGGACCCCACGTGCTTCCTCTCGAGTGGAGACGGGTATGTCGGGGAACTTCTTGAGTTGCAGCAAGGGTGTGAAGGACCCTTTGGAAGTTCCAGTGGTTAGACGTGATTAGCCTCGAGAAGCCTCAGCAAAATGGGCCTCATCTCGCCTGGAGGGCAAAACCTCCTGGATTTTCTCGAGTTGCGGCAGGTGCTCTCGACTTACGACGGGGACCTCAGGGACCCGCTCTGGTGGCCTCAGGAAAGGCCAGTCCCCATGCGAGTTCCTCGGGGGCCTCTGGGGATTCCTCTCCCGTCGATGCCGGGGCCTAAGACCTTGTGTGGAGTCGGGGCCGAAACCTGAGGATTCCTCTCCAGTGCTGACATGGATTTTGGGGTTCTTCTGGAGTCTCCCTAGGGGAGTCAGTCCTCGTCTCGAATGCGGGCATGCACTTGCGCTTTTCTCCAGAGCGGTAGCAGCAGTGTCACGCAGTCAGCCGCGTGGATTAAAGGATCTATGGTTTTCCCTCGAGTCTTTCCCACGAGGCTTTCCCACGAGGCTTTCCCACAGGGCTGTCCCACGTGCACACGTGATGGGAGTGGATGCTCGGCTTGAACGTCAAGGCAGTGCAGGGAAAACAGGTTCCTCTGGAATGGACTGACACATCTGGGGGACTCTTGGAATGGTGGCACGACCCTGGAGTTCCTCTCGCCTTTCCTGTGGAGAGCGCCTCCTCTTGAGATGCGACGGGAACGCCGGGAATTCTTTCCCTACGAAACAGGGAAAGGATCCCTCATCTCGAGCTAGGAGGCGGAAACGGGGCTCCCCTGGATGTGTGTGGGACCCCACGTGCTTCCTGTCGAGTGGAGACGGGTATGTCGGGGAACTTCTTGAGTTGCAGCAAGGGTGTGAAGGACTCTTTGGAAGTTCCAGCGGTTAGATGTGATTAGCCTCGAGAAGCCTCAGCGGAAATGGGCCTCATCTCGCCTGGAGGGCAAAACCTCCTGGATTTTCTCGAGTTGCGGCATGTGCTCTCGACTTACGATTGGGACCTCAGGGACCCGCTCTGGTGGCCTCAGGAAAGGCCAGTCCCCATGCGAGTTCCTCGGGGGCCTCTCAGCATTCCACTCCCGTCGATGCCGGGGCCTAAGACCTTGTGTGGAGTCGGGGCCGGAACCTGAGGATTCCTCTCCAGTGCTGACATGGATCTTGGGGTACTTCTGGAGTCTCCCCAGGGGAGTCAGTCCTCGTCTCGAATGCGGGCATGCACTTGCGCTTTCCTCCAGAGCGGTAGCAGCAGTGTCACGCAGTCCGCCGCGTGGATCAAAGGATCTATGTTTTTCCCTCGAGTCTTTCCCACGAGGCTTTCCCACGAGGCTTTCCCACAGGGCTGTCCCACGTGCACACGTGGTGGGAGTGGATGCTCGGCTTGAACGTCAAGGCAGTGCAGGGAAAACAGGTTCCTCTGGAATGGACTGACACATCTGGGGGACTCTTGGAATGGTGGCACGACCCTGGAGTTCCTCTCGCCTTTCCTGTGGAGAGCGCCTCCTCTTGAGATGCGACGGGAACGCCGGGAATTCTTTCCCTACGAAACAGGGAAAGGATCCCTCATCTCGAGCTAGGAGGCGGAAACGGGGCTTCCCTGGATGTGTGCGGGACTCCACGTGCTTCCTCTCGAGTGGAGACGGGTATGTCGGGGAACTTCTTGAGTTGCAGCAAGGGTGTGAAGGACCCTTTGGAAGTTCCAGTGGTTAGACGTGATTAGCCTCGAGAAGCCTCAGCGGAAATGGGCCTCATCTCGCCTGGAGGGCAAAACCTCCTGGATTTTCTCGAGTTGCGGCAGGTGCTCTCGACTTACGACGGGGACCTCAGGGACCCGCTCTGGTGGCCTCAAGAAAGGCCAGTCCACATGCGAGTTCCTCGGGGGCCTCTCGGGATTCCTCTCCCGTCGATGCCGGGGCCTAAGACCTTGTGTGGAGTCGGGGCCGGAACCTGAGGATTCCTCTCCAGTGCTGACATGGATCTTGGGGTACTTCTGGAGTCTCCCCAGGGGAGTCAGTCCTCGTCTCGAATGCGGGCATGCACTTGCGCTTTCCTCCAGAGCGGTAGCAGCAGTGTCAGGCAGTCCGCCGCGTGGATCAAAGGATCTATGGTTTTCCCTCGAGTCTTTCCCACGAGGCTTTCCCACGAGGCTTTCCCACAGGGCTGTCCCACGTGCACACGTGGTGGGAGTGGATCCTCGGCTTGAAAGTCAAGGCAGTACAGGGAAAACAGGTTCCTCTGGAATGGACTGACACATCTGGGGGACTCTTGGAATGGTGGCACGACCCTGGAGTTCCTCTCGCCTTTCCTGTGGAGAGCGCCTCCTCTTGAGATGCGACGGGAACGCCGGGAATTCTTTCCCTACGAAACAGGGAAAGGATCCCTCATCTCGAGCTAGGAGGCGGAAACGGGGCTCCCCTGGATGTGTGCGGGACCCCCCGTGCTTCCTCTCGAGTGGAGACGGGTATGTCGGGGAACTTCTTGAGTTGCAGCAAGGGTGTGAAGGACCCTTTGGAAGTTCCAGTGGTTAGACGTGATTAGCCTCGAGAAGCCTCAGCGGAAATGGGCCTCATCTCGCCTGGAGGGCAAAACCTCCTGGATTTTCTCGAGTTGCGGCAGGTGCTCTCGACTTACGACGGGGACCTCAGGGACCCGCTCTGGTGGCCTCAGGAAAGGCCAGTCCCCATGCGAGTTCCTCGGGGGCCTCTGGGGATTCCTCTCCCGTCGATGCCGGGGCCTAAGACCTTGTGTGGAGTCGGGGCCGGAACCTGAGGATTCCTCTCCAGTGCTCACATGGATCTTGGGGTACTTCTGGAGTCTCCCCAGGGGTGTCAGTCCTCGTCTCGAATGCGGGCATGCACTTGCGCTTTCCTCCAGAGCGGTAGCAGCAGTGTCACGCAGTCCGCCGCGTGGATCAAAGGATCTATGGTTTTCCCTCGAGTCTTTCCCACGAGGCTTTCCCACGAGGCTTTCCCACAGGGCTGTCCCACGTGCACACGTGGTGGGAGTGGATCCTCGGCTTGAACGTCAAGGCAGTGCAGGGAAAACAGGTTCCTCTGGAATGGACTGACACATCTGGGGGACTCTTGGAATGGTGGCACGACCCTGGAGTTCCTCTCGCCTTTCCTGTGGAGAGCGCCTCCTCTTGAGATGCGACGGGAACGCCGGGAATTCTTTCCCTACGAAACAGGGAAAGGATCCCTCATCTCGAGCTAGGAGGCGGAAACGGGGCTCCCCTGGATGTGTGCGGGACCCCACGTGCTTCCTCTCGAGTGGAGACGGGTATGTCGGGGAACTTCTTGAGTTGCAGCAAGGGTGTGAAGGACCCTTTGGAAGTTCCAGTGGTTAGACGTGATTAGCCTCGAGAAGCCTCAGCGGAAATGGGCCTCATCTCGCCTGGAGGGCAAAACCTCCTGGATTTTCTCGAGTTGCGGCAAGTGCTCTCGACTTACGACGGGGACCTCAGGGACCCGCTCTGGTGGCCTCAGGAAAGGCCAGTCCCCATGCGAGTTCCTCGGGGGCGTCTCGGGATTCCTCTCCCGTCGATGCCGGGGCCTAAGACCTTGTGTGGAGTCGGGGCCGGAACCTGAGGATTCCTCTCCAGTGCTGACATGGATCTTGGGGTACTTCTGGAGTCTCCCCAGGGGAGTCAGTCCTCGTCTCGAATGCGGGCATGCACTTGCGCTTTCCTCCAGAGCGGTAGCAGCAGTGTCACGCAGTCCGCCGCGTGGATCAAAGGATCTATGTTTTTCCCTCGAGGCTTTCCCACGAGGCTTTCCCACGAGGCTTTCCCACAGGGCTGTCCCACGTGCACACGTGGTGGGAGTGGATCCTCGGCTTGAACGTCAAGGCAGTGCAGGGAAAACAGGTTCCTCTGGAATGGACTGACACATCTGGGGGACTCTTGGAATGGTGGCACGACACTGGAGTTCCTCTCGCCTTTCCTGTGGAGAGCGCCTCCTCTTGAGATGCGACGGGAACGCCGGGAATTCTTTCCCTACGAAACAGGGAAAGGATCCCTCATCTCGAGCTAGGAGGCGGAAACGGGGCTCCCCTGGATGTGTGTAGGACTCCACGTGCTTCCTCTCGAGTGGAGACGGGTATGTCGGGGAACTTCTTGAGTTGCAGCAAGGGTGTGAAGGACCCTTTGGAAGTTCCAGCGGTTAGATGTGATTAGCCTCGAGAAGCCTCAGCGGAAATGGGCCTCATCTCGCCTGGAGGGCAAAACCTCCTGGATTTTCTCGAGTTGCGGCAGGTGCTCTCGACTTACGATGGGGACCTCAGGGACCCGCTCTGGTGGCCTCAGGAAAGGCCAGTCCCCATGCGAGTTCCTCGGGGGCGTCTCGGGATTCCTCTCCCGTCGATGCCGGGGCCTAAGACCTTGTGTGGAGTCGGGGCCGGAACCTGAGGATTCCTCTCCAGTGCTGACATGGATCTTGGGGTACTTCTGGAGTCTCCCCAGGGGAGTCAGTCCTCGTCTCGAATGCGGGCATGCACTTGCGCTTTCCTCCAGAGCGGTAGCAGCAGTGTCACGCAGTCCGCCGCGTGGATCAAAGGATCTATGGTTTTCCCTCGAGTCTTTCCCACGAGGCTTTCCCACGAGGCTTTCCCACAGGGCTGTCCCACGTGCACACGTGGTGGGAGTGGATGCTCGGCTTGAACGTCAAGGCAGTGCAGGGAAAACAGGTTCCTCTGGAATGGACTGACACATCTGGCTGACTCTTGGAATGGTGGCACTACCCTGGAGTTCCTCTCGCCTTTCCTGTGGAGAGCGCCTCCTCTTGAGATGCGACGGGAACGCCGGGAATTCTTTCCCTACGAAACAGGGAAAGGATCCCTCATCTCGAGCTAGGAGGCGGAAACGGGGCTCCCCTGGATGTGTGCGGGACCCCCCGTGCTTCCTCTCGAGTGGAGACGGGTATGTCGGGGAACTTCTTGAGTTGCAGCAAGGGTGTGAAGGACCCTTTGGAAGTTCCAGTGGTTAGACGTGATTAGCCTCGAGAAGCCTCAGCGGAAATGGGCCTCATCTCGCCTGGAGGGCAAAACCTCCTGGATTTTCTCGAGTTGCGGCAGGTGCTCTCGACTTACGACGGGGACCTCAGGGACCCGCTCTGGTGGCCTCAGGAAAGGCCAGTCCCCATGCGAGTTCCTCGGGGGCCTCTGGGGATTCCTCTCGCGTCGATGCCGGGGCCTAAGACCTTGTGTGGAGTCGGGGCCGGAACCTGAGGATTCCTCTCCAGTGCTGACATGGATCTTGGGGTACTTCTGGAGTCTCCCCAGGGGAGTCAGTCCTCGTCTCGAATGCGGGCATGCACTTGCGCTTTCCTCCAGAGCGGTAGCAGCAGTGTCACGCAGTCCGCCGCGTGGATCAAAGGATCTATGGTTTTCCCTCGAGTCTTTCCCACGAGGCTTTCCCACGAGGCTTTCCCACAGGGCTGTCCCACGTGCACACGTGGTGGGAGTGGATCCTCGGCTTGAACGTCAAGGCAGTGCAGGGAAAACAGGTTCCTCTGGAATGGACTGACACATCTGGGGGACTCTTGGAATGGTGGCACGACCCTGGAGTTCCTCTCGCCTTTCCTGTGGAGAGCGCCTCCTCTTGAGATGCGACGGGAACGCCGGGAATTCTTTCCCTACGAAACAGGGAAAGGATCCCTCATCTCGAGCTAGGAGGCGGAAACGGGGCTCCCCTGGATGTGTGCGGGACGCCCCGTGCTTCCTCTCGAGTGGAGACGGGTATGTCGGGGAACTTCTTGAGTTGCAGCAAGGGTGTGAAGGACCCTTTGGAAGTTCCAGTGGTTAGACGTGATTAGCCTCGAGAAGCCTCAGCGGAAATGGGCCCCATCTCGCCTGGAGGGCAAAACCTCCTGGATTTTCTCGAGTTGCGGCAGGTGCTCTCGACTTACGACGGGGACCTCAGGGACCCGCTCTGGTGGCCTCAGGAAAGGCCAGTCCCCATGCGAGTTCCTCGGGGGCCTCTGGGGATTCCTCTCCCGTCGATGCCGGGGCCTAAGACCTTGTGTGGAGTCGGGGCCGGAACCTGAGGATTCCTCTCCAGTGCTGACATGGATCTTGGGGTACTTCTGGAGTCTCCCCAGGGGAGTCAGCCCTCGTCTCGAATGCGGGCATGCACTTGCGCTTTCCTCCAGAGCGGTAGCAGCAGTGTCACGCAGTCAGCCGCGTGGATCAAAGGATCTATGGTTTTCCCTCGAGTCTTTCCCACGAGGCTTTCCCACGAGGCTTTCCCACAGGGCTGTCCCACGTGCACACGTGTTGGGAGTGGATCCTCGGCTTGAACGTCAAGGCAGTGCAGGGAAAACAGGTTCCTCTGGAATGGACTGACACATCTGGGGGACTCTTGGAATGGTGGCACGACCCTGGAGTTCCTCTCGCCTTTCCTGTGGAGAGCGCCTCCTCTTGAGATGCGAAGGGAACGCCGGGAATTCTTTCCCTACGAAACAGGGAAAGGATCCCTCATCTCGAGCTAGGAGGCGGAAACGGGGCTCCCCTGGATGTGTGCGGGACCCCACGTGCTTCCTCTCGAGTGGAGACGGGTATGTCGGGGAACTTCTTGAGTTGCAGCAAGGGTGTGAAGGACCCTTTGGAAGTTCCAGTGGTTAGACGTGATTAGCCTCGAGAAGCCTCAGCGGAAATGGGCCTCATCTCGCCTGGAGGGCAAAACCTCCTGGATTTTCTCGAGTTGCGGCAAGTGCTCTCGACTTACGACGGGGACCTCAGGGACCCGCTCTGGTGGCCTCAGGAAAGGCCAGTCCCCATGCGAGTTCCTCGGGGGCGTCTCGGGATTCCTCTCCCGTCGATGCCGGGGCCTAAGACCTTGTGTGGAGTCGGGGCCGGAACCTGAGGATTCCTCTCCAGTGCTGACATGGATCTTGGGGTACTTCTGGAGTCTCCCCAGGGGAGTCAGTCCTCGTCTCGAATGCGGGCATGCACTTGCGCTTTCCTCCAGAGCGGTAGCAGCAGTGTCACGCAGTCCGCCGCGTGGATCAAAGGATCTATGTTTTTCCCTCGAGTCTTTCCCACGAGGCTTTCCCACGAGGCTTTCCCACAGGGCTGTCCCACGTGCACACGTGGTGGGAGTGGATCCTCGGCTTGAACGTCAAGGCAGTGCAGGGAAAACAGGTTCCTCTGGAATGGACTGACACATCTGGGGGACTCTTGGAATGGTGGCACTACCCTGGAGTTCCTCTCGCCTTTCCTGTGGAGAGCGCCTCCTCTTGAGATGCGACGGGAACGCCGGGAATTCTTTCCCTACGAAACAGGGAAAGGATCCCTCATCTCGAGCTAGGAGGCGGAAACGGGGCTCCCCTGGATGTGTGTAGGACTCCACGTGCTTCCTCTCGAGTGGAGACGGGTATGTCGGAGAACTTCTTGAGTTGCAGCAAGGGTGTGAAGGACCCTTTGGAAGTTCCAGCGGTTAGATGTGATTAGCCTCGAGAAGCCTCAGCGGAAATGGGCCTCATCTCGCCTGGAGGGCAAAACCTCCTGGATTTTCTCGAGTTGCGGCAGGTGCTCTCGACTTACGATGGGGACCTCAGGGACCCGCTCTGGTGGCCTCAGGAAAGGCCAGTCCCCATGCGAGTTCCTCGGGGGCGTCTCGGGATTCCTCTCCCGTCGATGCCGGGGCCTAAGACCTTGTGTGGAGTCGGGGCCGGAACCTGAGGATTCCTCTCCAGTGCTGACATGGATCTTGGGGTACTTCTGGAGTCTCCCCAGGGGAGTCAGTCCTCGTCTCGAATGCGGGCATGCACTTGCGCTTTCCTCCAGAGCGGTAGCAGCAGTGTCACGCAGTCCGCCGCGTGGATCAAAGGATCTATGGTTTTCCCTCGAGTCTTTCCCACGAGGCTTTCCCACGAGGCTTTCCCACAGGGCTGTCCCACGTGCACACGTGGTGGGAGTGGATGCTCGGCTTGAACGTCAAGGCAGTGCAGGGAAAACAGGTTCCTCTGGAATGGACTGACACATCTGGCTGACTCTTGGAATGGTGGCACTACCCTGGAGTTCCTCTCGCCTATCCTGTGGAGAGCGCCTCCTCTTGAGATGCGACGGGAACGCCGGGAATTCTTTCCCTACGAAACAGGGAAAGGATCCCTCATCTCGAGCTAGGAGGCGGAAACGGGGCTCCCCTGGATGTGTGCGGGACCCCCCGTGCTTCCTCTCGAGTGGAGACGGGTATGTCGGGGAACTTCTTGAGTTGCAGCAAGGGTGTGAAGGACCCTTTGGAAGTTCCAGCGGTTAGACGTGATTAGCCTCGAGAAGCCTCAGCGGAAATGGGCCTCATCTCGCCTGGAGGGCAAAACCTCCTGGATTTTCTCGAGTTGCGGCAGGTGCTCTCGACTTACGACGGGGACCTCAGGGACCCGCTCTGGTGGCCTCAGGAAAGGCCAGTCCCCATGCGAGTTCCTCGGGGGCCTCTGGGGATTCCTCTCCCGTCGATGCCGGGGCCTAAGACCTTGTGTGGAGTCGGGGCCGGAACCTGAGGATTCCTCTCCAGTGCTGACATGGATCTTGGGGTACTTCTGGAGTCTCCCCAGGGGAGTCAGTCCTCGTCTCGAATGCGGGCATGCACTTGCGCTTTCCTCCAGAGCGGTAGCAGCAGTGTCACGCAGTCCGCCGCGTGGATCAAAGGATCTATGGTTTTCCCTCGAGTCTTTCCCACGAGGCTTTCCCACGAGGCTTTCCCACAGGGCTGTCCCACGTGCACACGTGGTGGGAGTGGATCCTCGGCTTGAACGTCAAGGCAGTGCAGGGAAAACAGGTTCCTCTGGAATGGACTGACACATCTGGGGGACTCTTGGAATGGTGGCACGACCCTGGAGTTCCTCTCGCCTTTCCTGTGGAGAGCGCCTCCTCTTGAGATGCGACGGGAACGCCGGGAATTCTTTCCCTACGAAACAGGGAAAGGATCCCTCATCTCGAGCTAGGAGGCGGAAACGGGGCTCCCCTGGATGTGTGCGGGACGCCCCGTGCTTCCTCTCGAGTGGAGACGGGTATGTCGGGGAACTTCTTGAGTTGCAGCAAGGGTGTGAAGGACCCTTTGGAAGTTCCAGTGGTTAGACGTGATTAGCCTCGAGAAGCCTCAGCGGAAATGGGCCCCATCTCGCCTGGAGGGCAAAACCTCCTGGATTTTCTCGAGTTGCGGCAGGTGCTCTCGACTTACGACGGGGACCTCAGGGACCCGCTCTGGTGGCCTCAGGAAAGGCCAGTCCCCATGCGAGTTCCTCGGGGGCCTCTGGGGATTCCTCTCCCGTCGATGCCGGGGCCTAAGACCTTGTGTGGAGTCGGGGCCGGAACCTGAGGATTCCTCTCCAGTGCTGACATGGATCTTGGGGTACTTCTGGAGTCTCCCCAGGGGAGTCAGCCCTCGTCTCGAATGCGGGCATGCACTTGCGCTTTCCTCCAGAGCGGTAGCAGCAGTGTCAGGCAGTCAGCCGCGTGGATCAAAGGATCTATGGTTTTCCCTCGAGTCTTTCCCACGAGGCTTTCCCACGAGGCTTTCCCACAGGGCTGTCCCACGTGCACACGTGTTGGGAGTGGATCCTCGGCTTGAACGTCAAGGCAGTGCAGGGAAAACAGGTTCCTCTGGAATGGACTGACACATCTGGGGGACTCTTGAAATGGTGGCACGACCCTGGAGTTCCTCTCGCCTTTCCTGTGGAGAGCGCCTCCTCTTGAGATGCGACGGGAACGCCGGGAATTCTTTCCCTACGAAACAGGGAAAGGATCCCTCATCTCGAGCTAGGAGGCGGAAACGGGGCTCCCCTGGATGTGTGCGGGACCCCACGTGCTTCCTCTCGAGTGGAGACGGGTATGTCGGGGAACTTCTTGAGTTGCAGCAAGGGTGTGAAGGACCCTTTGGAAGTTCCAGTGGTTAGACGTGATTAGCCTCGAGAAGCCTCAGCGGAAATGGGCCTCATCTCGCCTGGAGGGCAAAACCTCCTGGATTTTCTCGAGTTGCGGCAAGTGCTCTCGACTTACGACGGGGACCTCAGGGACCCGCTCTGGTGGCCTCAGGAAAGGCCAGTCCCCATGCGAGTTCCTCGGGGGCGTCTCAGGATTCCTCTCCCGTCGATGCCGGGGCCTAAGACCTTGTGTGGAGTCGGGGCCGGAACCTGAGGATTCCTCTCCAGTGCTGACATGGATCTTGGGGTACTTCTGGAGTCTCCCCAGGGGAGTCAGTCCTCGTCTCGAATGCGGGCATGCACTTGCGCTTTCCTCCAGAGCGGTAGCAGCAGTGTCACGCAGTCCGCCGCGTGGATCAAAGGATCTATGTTTTTCCCTCGAGTCTTTCCCACGAGGCTTTCCCACGAGGCTTTCCCACAGGGCTGTCCCACGTGCACACGTGGTGGGAGTGGATCCTCGGCTTGAACGTCAAGGCAGTGCAGGGAAAACAGGTTCCTCTGGAATGGACTGACACATCTGGGGGACTCTTGGAATGGTGGCACTACCCTGGAGTTCCTCTCGCCTTTCCTGTGGAGAGCGCCTCCTCTTGAGATGCGACGGGAACGCCGGGAATTCTTTCCCTACGAAACAGGGAAAGGATCCCTCATCTCGAGCTAGGAGGCGGAAACGGGGCTCCCCTGGATGTGTGTAGGACTCCACGTGCTTCCTCTCGAGTGGAGACGGGTATGTCGGGGAACTTCTTGAGTTGCAGCAAGGGTGTGAAGGACCCTTTGGAAGTTCCAGCGGTTAGATGTGATTAGCCTCGAGAAGCCTCAGCGGAAATGGGCCTCATCTCGCCTGGAGGGCAAAACCTCCTGGATTTTCTCGAGTTGCGGCAGGTGCTCTCGACTTACGATGGGGACCTCAGGGACCCGCTCTGGTGGCCTCAGGAAAGGCCAGTCCCCATGCGAGTTCCTCGGGGGCGTCTCGGGATTCCTCTCCCGTCGATGCCGGGGCCTAAGACCTTGTGTGGAGTCGGGGCCGGAACCTGAGGATTCCTCTGCAGTGCTGACATGGATCTTGGGGTACTTCTGGAGTCTCCCCAGGGGAGTCAGTCCTCGTCTCGAATGCGGGCATGCACTTGCGCTTTCCTCCAGAGCGGTAGCAGCAGTGTCACGCAGTCCGCCGCGTGGATCAAAGGATCTATGGTTTTCCCTCGAGTCTTTCCCACGAGGCTTTCCCACGAGGCTTTCCCACAGGGCTGTCCCACGTGCACACGTGGTGGGAGTGGATGCTCGGCTTGAACGTCAAGGCAGTGCAGGGAAAACAGGTTCCTCTGGAATGGACTGACACATCTGGCTGACTCTTGGAATGGTGGCACTACCCTGGAGTTCCTCTCGCCTTTCCTGTGGAGAGCGCCTCCTCTTGAGATGCGACGGGAACGCCGGGAATTCTTTCCCTACGAAACAGGGAAAGGATCCCTCATCTCGAGCTAGGAGGCGGAAACGGGGCTCCCCTGGATGTGTGCGGGACCCCCCGTGCTTCCTCTCGAGTGGAGACGGGTATGTCGGGGAACTTCTTGAGTTGCAGCAAGGGTGTGAAGGACCCTTTGGAAGTTCCAGTGGTTAGACGTGATTAGCCTCGAGAAGCCTCAGCGGAAATGGGCCTCATCTCGCCTGGAGGGCAAAACCTCCTGGATTTTCTCGAGTTGCGGCAGGTGCTCTCGACTTACGACGGGGACCTCAGGGACCCGCTCTGGTGGCCTCAGGAAAGGCCAGTCCCCATGCGAGTTCCTCGGGGGCCTCTGGGGATTCCTCTCCCGTCGATGCCGGGGCCTAAGACCTTGTGTGGAGTCGGGGCCGGAACCTGAGGATTCCTCTCCAGTGCTGACATGGATCTTGGGGTACTTCTGGAGTCTCCCCAGGGGAGTCAGTCCTCGTCTCGAATGCGGGCATGCACTTGCGCTTTCCTCCAGAGCGGTAGCAGCAGTGTCACGCAGTCCGCCGCGTGGATCAAAGGATCTATGGTTTTCCCTCGAGTCTTTCCCACGAGGCTTTCCCACGAGGCTTTCCCACAGGGCTGTCCCACGTGCACACGTGGTGGGAGTGGATCCTCGGCTTGAACGTCAAGGCAGTGCAGGGAAAACAGGTTCCTCTGGAATGGACTGACACATCTGGGGGACTCTTGGAATGGTGGCACGACCCTGGAGTTCCTCTCGCCTTTCCTGTGGAGAGCGCCTCCTCTTGAGATGCGACGGGAACGCCGGGAATTCTTTCCCTACGAAACAGGGAAAGGATCCCTCATCTCGAGCTAGGAGGCGGAAACGGGGCTCCCCTGGATGTGTGCGGGACGCCCCGTGCTTCCTCTCGAGTGGAGACGGGTATGTCGGGGAACTTCTTGAGTTGCAGCAAGGGTGTGAAGGACCCTTTGGAAGTTCCAGTGGTTAGACGTGATTAGCCTCGAGAAGCCTCAGCGGAAATGGGCCCCATCTCGCCTGGAGGGCAAAACCTCCTGGATTTTCTCGAGTTGCGGCAGGTGCTCTCGACTTACGACGGGGACCTCAGGGACCCGCTCTGGTGGCCTCAGGAAAGGCCAGTCCCCATGCGAGTTCCTCGGGGGCCTCTGGGGATTCCTCTCCCGTCGATGCCGGGGCCTAAGACCTTGTGTGGAGTCGGGGCCGGAACCTGAGGATTCCTCTCCAGTGCTGACATGGATCTTGGGGTACTTCTGGAGTCTCCCCAGGGGAGTCAGCCCTCGTCTCGAATGCGGGCATGCACTTGCGCTTTCCTCCAGAGCGGTAGCAGCAGTGTCACGCAGTCAGCCGCGTGGATCAAAGGATCTATGGTTTTCCCTCGAGTCTTTCCCACGAGGCTTTCCCACGAGGCTTTCCCACAGGGCTGTCCCACGTGCACACGTGTTGGGAGTGGATCCTCGGCTTGAACGTCAAGGCAGTGCAGGGAAAACAGGTTCCTCTGGAATGGACTGACACATCTGGGGGACTCTTGGAATGGTGGCACGACCCTGGAGTTCCTCTCGCCTTTCCTGTGGAGAGCGCCTCCTCTTGAGATGCGACGGGAACGCCGGGAATTCTTTCCCTACGAAACAGGGAAAGGATCCCTCATCTCGAGCTAGGAGGCGGAAACGGGGCTCCCCTGGATGTGTGCGGGACCCCACGTGCTTCCTCTCGAGTGGAGACGGGTATGTCGGGGAACTTCTTGAGTTGCAGCAAGGGTGTGAAGGACCCTTTGGAAGTTCCAGTGGTTAGACGTGATTAGCCTCGAGAAGCCTCAGCGGAAATGGGCCTCATCTCGCCTGGAGGGCAAAACCTCCTGGATTTTCTCGAGTTGCGGCAAGTGCTCTCGACTTACGACGGGGACCTCAGGGACCCGCTCTGGTGGCCTCAGGAAAGGCCAGTCCCCATGCGAGTTCCTCGGGGGCGTCTCGGGATTCCTCTCCCGTCGATGCCGGGGCCTAAGACCTTGTGTGGAGTCGGGGCCGGAACCTGAGGATTCCTCTCCAGTGCTGACATGGATCTTGGGGTACTTCTGGAGTCTCCCCAGGGGAGTCAGTCCTCGTCTCGAATGCGGGCATGCACTTGCGCTTTCCTCCAGAGCGGTAGCAGCAGTGTCACGCAGTCCGCCGCGTGGATCAAAGGATCTATGTTTTTCCCTCGAGTCTTTCCCACGAGGCTTTCCCACGAGGCTTTCCCACAGGGCTGTCCCACGTGCACACGTGGTGGGAGTGGATCCTCGGCTTGAACGTCAAGGCAGTGCAGGGAAAACAGGTTCCTCTGGAATGGACTGACACATCTGGGGGACTCTTGGAATGGTGGCACTACCCTGGAGTTCCTCTCGCCTTTCCTGTGGAGAGCGCCTCCTCTTGAGATGCGACGGGAACGCCGGGAATTCTTTCCCTACGAAACAGGGAAAGGATCCCTCATCTCGAGCTAGGAGGCGGAAACGGGGCTCCCCTGGATGTGTGTAGGACTCCACGTGCTTCCTCTCGAGTGGAGACGGGTATGTCGGGGAACTTCTTGAGTTGCAGCAAGGGTGTGAAGGACCCTTTGGAAGTTCCAGTGGTTAGATGTGATTGGCCTCGAGAAGCCTCAGCGGAAATGGGCCTCATCTCGCCTGGAGGGCAAAACCTCCTGGATTTTCTCGAGTTGCGGCAGGTGCTCTCGACTTACGACGGGGACCTCAGGGACCCGCTCTGGTGGCCTCAGGAAAGGCCAGTCCCCATGCGAGTTCCTCGGGGGCCTCTCGGGATTCCTCTCCCATCGATGCCGGGGCCTAAGACCTTGTGTGGAGTCGGGGCCGGAACCTGAGGATTCCTCTCCAGTGCTGACATGGATCTTGGGGTACTTCTGGAGTCTCCCCAGGGGAGTCAGTCCTTGTCTCGAATGCGGGCATGCACTTGTGCTTTCCTCCAGAGCGGTAGCAGCAGTGTCACGCAGTCCGCCGCGTGGATCAAAGGATCTATGGTTTTCCCTCGAGTCTTTCCCACGAGGCTTTCCCACGAGGCTTTCCCACAGGGCTGTCCCACGTGCACACGGGGTGGGAGTCGATCCTCGGCTTGAACGTCAAGGCAGTGCAGGGAAAACAGGTTCCTCTGGAATGGACTGACAAATCTGGGGGACTTTTGGAATGGTGTCACGACCCTGGAGTTCCTCTCCCTTTCCTGTGGAGAGCGCCTCCTCTTGAGATGCGACGGGAACGCCGGGAATTCTTTCCCTACGAAACAGGGAAAGGATCCCTCATCTCGAGCTAGGAGGCGGAAACGGGGCTCCCCTGGATGTGTGCGGGACACCACGTGCTTCCTCTCGAGTGCAGACGGGTATGTCGGGGAACTTCTTGAGTTGCAGCAAGGGTGTGAAGGACCCTTTGGAAGTTCCAGTGGTTAGATGTGATTGGCCTCGAGAAGCCTCAGCGGAAATGGGCCTCATCTCGCCTGGAGGGCAAAACCTCCTGAATTTTCTCGAGTTGCGGCAGCTGCTCTCAACTTACGACGGGGACCTCAGGGAACCGCTCTGTTGGCCTCAGGAAAAGCCAGTCCCCATGCGGGTTCCTCGGGGGCGTCTCGGGATTCCTCTCCCGTCGATGCCGGGGCCTAAGACCTTGTGTGGAGTCGGGGCCGGAACCTGAGGATTCCTCTCCAGTGCTGACATGGATCTTGGGGTACTTCTGGAGTCTCCCCAGGGGAGTCAGTTCTCGTCTCGAATGCGGGCATGCATTGCGCTTTCCTCCAGAGCGGTAGCAGCAGTGTCACGCAGTCCGCCGCGTGGATCAAAGGATCTATGGTTTTCCCTCGAGTCTTTCCCACGAGGCTTTCCCACAGGGCTGTCCCACGTGCACACGTGGTGGGAGTCGATCCTCGTCTTGAACGTCAAGGCAGTGCAGGGAAAACAGGTTCCTCTGGAATGGACTGACACATCTGGGGGACTCTTGGAATGGTGGCACGACCCTGGAGTTCCTCTCGCCTTTCCTGTGGAGAGCGCCTCCTCTTGAGATGCGACGGGAACGCCGGGAATTCTTTCCCTACGAAACAGGGAAAGGATCACTCATCTCGAGCTAGGAAGCGGAAACGGGGCTCCCCTGGATGTGTGCGGGACACCACGTGCTTCCTCTCGAGTGGAGACGGGTATGTCGGGGAACTTCTTGAATTGCAGCAAGGGTGTGAAGGACCCTTTGGAAGTTCCAGTGGTTAGATGTGATTAGCCTCGAGAAGCCTCAGCGGAAATGGGCCTCATCTCGCCTCGAGGGCAAAACCTCCTGGATTTTCTCGAGTTGCGGCAGGTGCTCTCGACTTATGACGGAGACCTCAGGGACCTGCTCTGGTGGCCTCAGGAAAGACCAGTCCCCATGCGAGTTCCTCGGGGGCCTCTCGGGATGCCTCTCCCGTCGATGCCGGGGCCTAAGACCTTGTGTGGATTCGGGGCCGGAACCTGAGGATTCCTCTCCAGTGCTGACATGGATCTTGGGGTACTTCTGGAGTCTCCCCAGGGGAGTCAGTCCTCGTCTCGAATGCGGGCATTCACTTGCGCTTTCCTCCAGAGCGGTAGCAGCAGTGTAACGCTTCTGCCGCGTGGATCAAAGGATCTATGGCTTTCCCTCGAGTCTTTCCCACGAGGCTTTCCCACGAGGCTTTCCCACAGGGCTGTCCCACGTGCACACGTGATGGGAGTCGATCCTCGGCTTGAACGTCAAGGCAGTGCAGGGAAAACAGGTTCCTCTGGAATGGACTGACACATCTGGGGGACTCTGGGAATGGTGGCATGACCCTGGAGTTCCTCTCGCCTTTCCTGTGGAGAGCGCCTCCTCTTGAGATGCGACGGGAACGCCGGGAATTCTTTCCCTACGAAACAGGGAAAGGATCCCTCATCTCGAGCTAGGAGGCGGAAACGGGGCTCCCCTGGATGTGTGCATGACACCACGTGCTTCCTCTCGAGTGCCGACGGGTATGTCGGGGAACTTCTTGAGTTGCAGCAAGGGTGTGAAGGACCCTTTGGAAGTTCCAGTCGTTAGATGTGATTGGCCTCGAGAAGCCTCAGCGGAAATGGGCCTCATCTCGCCTGGAGGGCAAAACCTCCTGGATTTTCTCAAGTTGCGGCAGGTGCTCTCGACTTACGACGGGGACCTCAGGGACCCACTCTGGTGGCCTCAGGAAAGGCCAGTCCCCATGCGAGTTCCTCGGGGGCCTCTCGGGATTCCTCTCCCGTCGATGCCGGGGCCTAAGACCTTGTGTGGAGTCGGGGCCGGAACCTGAGGATTCCTCTCCAGTGCTGACATGGATCTTGGGTTACTTCTGGAGTCCCCCAGGGGAGTCAGTCCTCGTCTCAAATGCGGGCATGCACTTGCGCTTTCCTCCAGAGCGGTAGCAGCAGTGTCACGCAGTCCGCCGCGTGGATCAAAGGATCTATGGTTTTCCCTCGAGTCTTTCCCACGAGGCTTTCCCACGAGGCTTTCCCACAGGGCTGTCCCACGTGCACACGTGGTGGGAGTGGATCCTCGGCTTGAACGTCAAGGCAGTGCAGGGAAAACAGGTTCCTCTGGAATGGACTGACACATCTGGGGGACTCTTGGAATGGTGGCACGACCCTGGAGTTCCTCTCGCCTTTCCTGTGGAGAGCGCCTCCTCTTGAGATGCGACGGGAACGCCGGGAATTCTTTCCCTACGAAACAGGGAAAGGATCCCTCATCTCGAGCTAGGAGGCGGAAACGGGGCTCCCCTGGATGTGTGCGGGACACCACGTGCTTCCTCTCGAGTGGAGACGGGTATGTCGGGGAACTTCTTGAGTTGCAGCAAGGGTGTGAAGGACCCTTTGGAAGTTCCAGTGGTTAGACGTGATTAGCCTCGAGAAGCCTCAGCGGAAATGGGCCTCATCTCGCCTGGAGGGCAAAACCTCCTGGATTTTCTCGAGTTGCGGCAGGTGCTCTCGACTTACGACGAGGACCTCAGGGACCCGCTCTGGTGGCCTCAGGAAAGGCCAGTCCCCATGCGAGTTCCTCGGGGGCCTCTGGGGATTCCTCTCCCGTCGATGCCGGGGCCTAAGACCTTGTGTGGAGTCGGGGCCGGAACCTGAGGATTCCTCTCCAGTGCTGACATGGATCTTGGGGTACTTCTGGAGTCTCCCCAGGGGAGTCAATCCTCGTCTCGAATGCGGGCATGCACTTGCGCTTTCCTTCAGAGCGGTAGCAGCAGTGTCACGCAGTCCGCCGCGTGGATAAAAGGATCTATGGTTTTCCCTCGAGTCTTTCCCACGAGGCTTTCCCACGAGGCTTTCCCACACGGCTGTCCCACGTGCACACGTGGTGGGAGTGGATCCTCGGCTTGAACGTCAAGGCAGTGCAGGGAAAACTGGTTCCTCTGGAATGGACTGACACATCTGGGGGACTCTTGGAATGGTGGCACGACCCTGGAGTTCCTCTCGCCTTTCCTGTGGAGAGCGCCTCCTCTTGAGATGCGACGGGAACGCCGGGAATTCTTTCCCTACGAAACAGGGAAAGGATCCCTCATCTCGAGCTAGGAGGCGGAAACGGGGCTCCCCTGGATGTGTGCGGGACCCACGTGCTTCCTCTCGAGTGGAGACGGGTATGTCGGGGAACTTCTTGAGTTGCAGCAAGGGTGTGAAGGACCCTTTGGAAGTTCCAGTGGTTAGACGTGATTAGCCTCGAGAAGCCTCAGCGGAAATGTTCCTCATCTCGCCTGGAGGGCAAAACCTCCTGGATTTTCTCGAGTTGCCGCAGGTGCTCTCTACTTACGACGGGGACCTCAGGGACCCGCTCTGGTGGCCTCAGGAAAGGCCAGTCCCCATGCGAGTTCCTCGGGGGTCTCTCGGGATTCCTCTCCCGTCGATGCCGGGGCCTAAGACCTTGTGTGGAGTCGGGGCCGGAACCTGAGGATTCCTCTCCAGTGCTGACATGGATCTTGGGGTACTTCTGGAGTCTCCCCAGGGGAGTCAGTCCTCGTCTCGAATGCGGGCATGCACTTGCGCTTTCCTCCAGAGCGGTAGCAGCAGTGTCACGCAGTCCGCCGCGTGGATCAAAGGATCTATGGTTTTCCCTCGAGTCTTTCCCACTAGGCTTTCCCACGAGGCTTTCCCACAGGGCTGTCCCACGTGCACACGTGGTGGGAGTCGATCCTCGGCTTGAACGTCAAGGCAGTGCAGGGAAAACCGGTTCCTCTGGAATGGACTGACACATCTGGGGGACTCTTGGAATGGTGGCATGACCCTGGAGTTCCTCTCGCCTTTCCTGTGGAGAGCGCCTCCTCTTGAGATGCGACGGGAACGCCGGGAATTCTTTCCCTACGAAACAGGGAAAGGATCCCTCATCTCGAGCTAGGAGGCGGAAACGGGGCTCCCCTGGATGTGTGCGGGACCCCACGTGCTTCCTCTCGAGTGGAGACGGGTATGTCGGGGAACTTCTTGAGTTGCAGCAAGGGTGTGAAGGACCCTTTGGAAGTTCCAGTGGTTAGACGTGATTGGCCTCGAGAAGCCTCAGCGGAAATGGGCCTCATCTCGCCTGGAGGGCAAAACCTTCTGGATTTTCTCGAGTTGCGGCAGGTGCTCTCGACTTACGACGGGGACCTCAGGGACCCGCTCTGGTGGCCTCAGGAAAGGCCAGTCCCCATGCGTGTTCCTCGAGGTCCTCTCGGGATTCCTCTCCCGTCGATGCCGGGGCCTAAGACCTTGTGTGGAGTCGGGGCCGGAACCTGAGGATTCCTCTCCAGTGCTGACATGGATCTTGGGGTACTTCTGGAGTCTCCCCAGGGGAGTCAGACCTCGTCTCGAATGCGGGCATGCACTTGCGCTTTCCTCCAGAGCGGTAGTAGCAGTGTCACGCATTCCGCCGCGTGGATCAAAGGATCTATGGTTTTCCCTCGAGTCTTTCCCACGAGGCTTTCCCACGAGGCTTTCCCACAGGGCTGTCCCACGTGCACACGTGGTGGGAGTCGATCCTCGGCTTGAACGTCAAGGCAGTGCAGGGAAAACAGGTTCCTCTGGAATGGACTGACACATCTGGGGGACTCTTGGAATGGTGGCACGACCCTGGAGTTCCTCTCGCCTTTCCTGTGGAGAGCGCCTCCTCTTGAGATGCGACGGGAACGCCGGGAATTCTTTCCCTACGAAACAGGGAAAGGATCCCTCATCTCGAGCTAGGAGGCGGAAAAGGGGCTCCCGTGGATGTGTGCCGGACACCACGTGCTTCCTCTCGAGTGGAGACGGGTGTGTCGTGGAACTTCTTGAGTTGCAGCAATGGTGTGAAAGACCCTTTGGAAGTTCCAGTGGTGAGATGTGATTGGCCTCGAGAAGCCTCAGCGGAAATGGGCCTCATCTCGCCTGGAGGGCAAAACCTCCTGGATTTTTTCGAGTTGCGGCAGGTGCTCTCGACTTACGACGGGGAACTCAGGGAACCGCTCTGGTGGCCTCAGGAAAGGCCAGTCCCCATGCGAGTTCCTCGGGGGCCTCTCGGGATTCCTCTCCCGTCGATGCCGGGGCCTAAGACCTTGTGTGGAGTCGGGGCCGGAACCTGAGGATTCCTCTCCAGTGCTGACATGGATCTTGGGGTACTTCTGGAGTCTCCCCAGGGGAGTCAGTCCTCGTCTCGAATGCGGGCATGCACTTGCGCTTTCCTCCAGAGCGGTAGCAGCAGTGTCACGCAGTCCGCCGCGTAGATAAAAGGATCTATGATTTTCCCTGGAGTCTTTCCCACGAGGCTTTCCCACAGGGCTGTCCCACGTGCACACGTGGTGGGAGTGGATCCTCGGCTTGAACGTCAAGGCAGTGCAGGGAAAACAGGTTCCTCTGGAATGGACTGACACATCTGGGGGACTCTGGGAATGGTGTCACGACCCTGGAGTTCCTCACGCCTTTCCTGTGGAGAGCGCCTCCTCTTGAGATGCGACGGGAACGCCGGGAATTCTTTCCCTACGAAACAGGGAAAGGATCCCTCATCTCGAGCTAGGAGGCGGAAACGGGGCTCCCCTGGATGTGTGCGGGACCCACGTGCTTCCTCTCGAGTGGAGACGTGTATGTCGGGGAACTTCTTGAGTTGCAGCAAGGGTGTGAAGGACCCTTTGGAAGTTCCAGTGGTTAGACGTGATTAGCCTCGAGAAGCCTCAGCCGAAATGGGCCTCATCTCGCCTCGAGGGCAAAACCTCCTGGATTTTCTCGAGTTGCGGCAGGTGCTCTCGATTTATGACGGAGACCTCAGGGACCTGCTCTGGTGGCCTCAGGAAAGGCCAGTCCCCATGCGAGTTCCTCGGGGGCCTCTCGGGATGCCTCTCCCGTCGATGCCGGGGCCTAAGACCTTGTGTGGAGTCGGGGCCGGAACCTGAGGATTCCTCTCCAGTGCTGACATGGATCTTGGGGTACTTCTGGAGTCTCCCCAGGGGAGTCAGTCCTCGTCTCGAATGCGGGCATGCACTTGCGCTTTCCTCCAGAGCGGTAGCAGCAGTGTAACGCTTCTGCCGCGTGGATCAAAGGATCTATGGCTTTCCCTCGAGTCTTTCCCACGAGGCTTTCCCACGAGGCTTTCCCACAGGGCTGTCCCACGTGCACACGTGGTGGGAGTCGATCCTCGGCTTGAACGTCAAGTCAGTGCAGGGAAAACAGGTTCCTCTGGAATGGACTGACACATCTGGGGGACTCTTGGAATGGTGGGATGACCCTGGAGTTCCTCTCGCCTTTCCTGTGGAGAGCGCCTCCTCTTGAGATGCGACGGGAACGCCGGGAATTCTTTCCCTACGAAACAGGGAAAGGATCCCTCATCTCGAGCTAGGAGGCGGAAACGGGGCTCCCCTGGATGTGTGCGGGACACCACGTGCTTCCTCTCGAGTGCCGACGGGTATGTCGGGGAACTTCTTGAGTTGCAGCAAGGGTGTGAAGGACCCTTTGGAAGTTCCAGTCGTTAGATGTGATTGGCCTCGAGAAGCCTCAGCGGAAATGGGCCTCATCTCGCCTGGAGGGCAAAACCTCCTGGATTTTCTCAAGTTGCGGCAGGTGCTCTCGACTTACGACGGGGACCTCAGGGACCCGCTCTGGTGGCCTCAGGAAAGGCCAGTCCCCATGCGAGTTCCTCGGGGGCCTCTCGGGATTCCTCTCCCGTCGATGCCTGGGCCTAAGACCTTGTGTGGAGTCGGGGCCGGAACCTGAGGATTCCTCTCCAGTGCTGACATGGATCTTGGGGTACTTCTGGAGTCTCCCCAGGGGAGTCAGTCCTCGTCTCGAATGCGGGCATGCACTTGCGCTTTCCTCCAGAGCGGTAGCAGCAGTGTCACGCAGTCCGCCGCGTGGATCAAAGGATCTATGGTTTTCCCTCGAGTCTTTCCCACGAGGCTTTCCCACGAGGCTTTCCCACAGGGCTGTCCCACGTGCACACGTGGTGGGAGTCGATCCTCGGCTTGAACGTCAAGGCAGTGAAGGGAAAACAGTTTCCTCTGGAATGGAATGACACATCTGGGGGACTCTTGGAATGGTGTCACGACCCTGGAGTTCCTCTCGCCTTTCCTGTGGAGAGCACCTCCTCTTGAGATGCGACGGGAACGCCGGGAATTCTTTCCCTACGAAACAGGGAAAGGATCCCTCATCTCGAGCTAGGAGGCGGAAACGGGGCTCCCCTGGATGTGTGCGGTACCCCACGTGCTTCCTCTCGAGTGGAGACGGGTATGTCGGGGACCTTCGTGAGTTGCAGCAAGGGTGTGAAGGACCCTTTGGAAGTTCCAGTGGTTAGATGTGATTGGCCTCGAGAAGTCTCAGCGGAAATGGGCCTCATCTCGCCTGGAGGGCAAAACCTTTTTTCTCTAGTTGCGGCATGTCTCTCGACTTACGACGAGGACCTCAGGGACCCGCTCTGGTGGCCTCAGGAAAGGCCAGTCCCCATGCGAGTTCCTCTGGGGATTCCTCTCCGGTCGATGCTGGGGCCTAAGACCTTGTGTGGAGTCGGGGCCGGAACCTGAGGATTCCTCTCCACTGCTGACATGGATCTTGGGGTACTTCTGGAGTCTCCCCAGGGGAGTCAGTCCTCGTCTCGAATGCGGGCATGCACTTGCGCTTTCCTCCAGAGCGGTAGCAGCAGTGTCACGCAGTCCGCCGCGTGGATCAAAGGATCTATGGTTTTCCCTCGAGTCTTTCCCACGAGGCTTTCCCACGAGGCTTTCCCACAGGGCTGTCCCACGTGCACACGTGGTGGGAGTCGATCCTCGGCTTGAACGTCAAGGCAGTGCAGGGAAAACAGGTTCCTCTGGAATGGACTGACAAATCTGGGGGACTCTTGGAATGGTGTCACGACCCTGGAGTTCCTCTCCCTTTCCTGTGGAGAGCGCCTCCTCTTGAGATGCGACGGGAACGCCGGGAATTCTTTCCCTACGAAACAGGGAAAGGATCCCTCATCTCGAGCTAGGAGCCGGAAACGGGGCTCCCCTGGATTTGTGCGGGACCCACATGCTTCCTCACGAGTGGAGACGGGTATGTCGGGGAAATTCTTGAGTTGCAGCAAGAGTGTCAAGGACCCTTTGGAAGTTCCAGTGGTTAGACGTGATTAGCCACGAGAAGCCTCAGCGGAAATGGGCCTCATCTCGCCTGGAGGGCAAAACCTCCTGGATTTTCTCGAGTTGCGGCAGGTGCTCTCGACTTACGACCGGGACCTCAGGGACCCGCTCTGGTGGCCTCAGGAAAGGCCAGTCCCCATGCGAGTTCCTCGGGGGCCTCTCAGGATTCCACTCCCGTCGATGCCGGGGCCTAAGACCTTGTGTGGAGTCGGGGCCGGAACCTGAGGATTCCTCTCCAGTGCTGACATGGAACTTGGGGTACTTCTGGAGTCTCCCCAGGGGAGTCAGTCCTCGTCTCGAATGCGGGCATGCACTTGCGCTTTCCTCCAGAGCGGTAGCAGCAGTGTCACGCAGTCCGCCGCGTGGATCAAAGGATCTATGGTTTTCCCTCGAGTCTTTCCCATGAGGCTTTCCCACGAGGCTTTCCCACAGGGCTGTCCCACGTGCACACGTGGTGGGAGTCGATCCTCGGCCTGAACGTCAAGGCAGTGCAGGGAAAACAGGTTCCTCTGGAATGAAATGACACATCTGGGGGACTCTTGGAATGGTGGCACGACCCTGGAGTTCCTCTCGCCTTTCCTGTGGAGAGCGCCTCCTCTTGAGATGCGACGGGAACGCCGGGAATTCTTTCCCTACGAAACAGGGAAAGGATCCCTCATCTCGAGCTAGGAGGCGGAAACGGGGCTCCCCTGGATGTGTGCGGGACACCACGTGCTTCCGCTCGAGTGGAGACGGGTATGTCGGGGAACTTCTTGAGTTGCAGCAAGGGTGTGAAGGACCCTTTGGAAGTTCCAGTGGTTAGATGTGATTGGCCTCGAGAAGCCTCAGCGGAAATGGGCCTCATCTCGCCTGGAGGGCAAAACCTCCTGGATTTTCTCGAGTTGCGGCAGGTGCTCTCGACTTACGACGGGGACCTCAGGGACCCGCTCTGGTGGCCTCAGGAAAGGCCAGTCCCCATGCGAGTTCCTCGGGGGCCTCTCGGGATTCCTCTCCCGTCGATGCCGGGGCCTAAGACCTTGTGTGGAGTCGGTGCCGGAACCTGAGGATTCCTCTCCAGTGCTGACATGGATCTTGGGGTACTTCTGGAGTCTCCCCAGGGGAGTCAGTCCTTGTCTCGAATGCGGGCATGCACTTGTGCTTTCCTCCAGAGCGGTAGCAGCAGTGTCACGCAGTCCGCCGCGTGGATCAAAGGATCTATGGTTTTCCCTCGAGTCTTTCCCACGAGGCTTTCCCACGAGGCTTTCACACAGGGCTGTCCCACGTGCACACGGGGTGGGAGTCGATCCTCGGCTTGAACGTCAAGGCAGTGCAGGGAAAACAGTTTCCTCTCGAATGGACTGACAAATCTGGGGGACTCTTGGAATGGTGTCACGACCCTGGAGTTCCTCTCCCTTTCCTGTGGAGAGCGCCTCCTCTTGAGATGCGACGGGAACGCCGGGAATTCTTTCCCTACGAAACAGGGAAAGGATCCCTCATCTCGAGCTAGGAGGCGGAAACGGGGCTCCCCTGGATTTGTGCGGGACCCACATGCTTCCTCACGAGTGGAGACGGGTATGTCGGGGAAATTCTTGAGTTGCAGCAAGAGTGTCAAGGACCCTTTGGAAGTTCCAGTGGTTAGACGTGATTAGCCACGAGAAGCCTCAGCGGAAATGGGCCTCATCTCGCCTGGAGGGCAAAACCTCCTGGATTTTCTCGAGTTGCGGCAGGTGCTCTCGACTTACGACCGGGACCTCAGGGACCCGCTCTGGTGGCCTCAGGAAAGGCCAGTCCCCATGCGAGTTCCTCGGGGGCCTCTCAGGATTCCAATCCCGTCGATGCCGGGGCCTAAGACCTTGTGTGGAGTCGGGGCCGGAACCTGAGGATTCCTCTCCAGTGCTGACATGGAACTTGGGGTACTTCTGGAGTCTCCCCAGGGGAGTCAGTCCTCGTCTCGAATGCGGGCATGCACTTGCGCTTTCCTCCAGAGCGGTAGCAGCAGTGTCACGCAGTCCGCCGCGTGGATCAAAGGATCTATGGTTTTCCCTCGAGTCTTTCCCACGAGGCTTTCCCACGAGGCTTTCCACAGGGCTGTCCCACGTGCACACGTGGTGGGAGTCGATCCTCGGCTTGAACGTCAAGGCAGTGCAGGGAAAACAGGTTCCTCTGGAATGGACTGACACATCTGGGGGACTCTTGGAATGGTGGCACGACCCTGGAGTTCCTCTCGCCTTTCCTGTGGAGAGCGCCTCCTCTTGAGATGCGACGGGAACGCCGGGAATTCTTTCCCTACGAAACAGGGAAAGGATCCCTCATCTCGAGCTAGGAGGCGGAAACGGGGCTCCCCTGGATGTGTGCGGGACCCACGTGCTTCCGCTCGAGTGGAGTCGTGTATGTCGGGGAACTTCTTGAGTTGCAGCAAGGGTGTGAAGAACCCTTTTGAAGTTCCAGTGGTTAGACGTGATTAGCCTCGAGAAGCCTCAGCCGAAATGGGCCTCATCTCGCCTCGAGGGCAAAACCTCCTGGATTTTCTCGAGTTGCGGCAGGTGCTCTCGACTTACGACGGAGACTTCAGGGACCTGCTCTGGTGGCCTCAGGAAACGCCAGTCCCCATGCGAGTTCCTCGGGGGCCTCTCGGGATTCCTCTCCCGTTGATGCCGGGGCCTAAGACCTTGTGTGGAGTCGGGGCCGGAACCTGAGGATTAATCTCCAGTGCTGACATGGATCTTGGGGTACTTCTGGAGTCTCCCCAGGGGAGTCAGTCCTCATCTCGAATGCGGGCATGCACTTGCGCTTTCCTCCAGAGCGGTAGCAGCAGTGTAACGCTTCTGCCGCGTGGATCAAAGGATCTATGGTTTTCCCTCGAGTCTTTCCCACGAGGCTTTCCCACGAGGCTTTCCCACAGGGCTGTCCCACGTGCACACGTGGTGGGAGTCGATCCTCGGCTTGAACGTCAAGGCAGTGCAGGGAAAACAGGTTCCTCTGGAATGGACTGACACATCTGGGGGACTCTTGGAATGGTGGCACGACCCTGGAGTTCCTCTCGCCTTTCCTGTGGAGAGCGCCTCCTCTTGAGATGCGACGGAAACGCCGGGAATTCTTTCCCTACGAAACAGGGAAAGGATCCCTCATCTCGAGCTAGGAGGCGGAAACGGGGCTCCCCTGGATGTGTGCGGGACCCACGTGCTTTCTCTCGAGTGGAGACGGGTATGTCGGGGAACTTCTTGAGTTTCAGCAAGGGTGTGAAGGACCCTTTGGAAGTTCCAGTGGTTAGATGTGATTGGCCTCGAGAAGCCTCAGCGGAAATGGGCCTCATCTCGCCTGGAGGGCAAAACCTCCTGGATTTTCTCAAGTTGCGGCAGGTGCTCTCGACTTACGACGGGGACCTCAGGGACCCGCTCTGGTGGCCTCAGGAAAGGCCAGTCCCCATGCGAGTTCCTCGGGGGCCTCTCGGGATTCCTCTCCCGTCGATGCCGGGGCCTAAGACCTTGTGTGGAGTCGGGGCCGGAACCTGAGGATTCCTCTCCAGTGCTGACATGGATCTTGGGGTACTTCTGGAGTCTCCCCAGGGGAGTCAGTCCTCGTCTCGAATGCGGGCATGCACTTGCGCTTTCCTCCAGAGCGGTAGCAGCAGTGTCACGCAGTCCGCCACGTGGATCAAAGGATCTATGATTTTCCCTCGAGTCTTTCCCACGAGGCTTTCCCACGAGGCTTTCCCACAGGACTGTCCCACGTGCACACGTGGTGGGAGTGGATCCTCGGCTTGAACGTCAAGGCAGTTCAGGGAAAACAGGTTCCTCTGGAATGGACTGACACATCTGGGGGACTCTTGGAATGGTGTCACGACCCTGGAGTTCCTCTCGCCTTTCCTGTGGAGAGCGCCTCCTCTTGAGATGCGACGGGAACGCCGGGAATTCTTTCCCTACGAAACAGGGAAAGGATCCCTCATCTCGAGCTAGGAGGCGGAAACGGGGCTCCACTGGATGTGTGCGGGACACACGTGCTTCGTCTCGAGTGGAGTCGTGTATGTCGGGGAACTTCTTGAGTTGCAGCAAGGGTGTGAAAGACCCTTTGGAAGTTCCAGTGGTTAGACGTGATTAGCCTCGAGAAGCCTCAGCCGAAATGGGCCTCATCTCGCCTCGAGGGCAAAATCTCCTGGATTTTCTCGAGTTGCGGCAGGTGCTCTCGACTTACGACGGAGACCTCAGGGACCTGCTCTGGTGGCCTCAGGAAAGGCCAGTCCCCATGCGAGTTCCTCGGGGGCCTCTCGGGATTCCTCTCCCGTCGATGCCGGGGCCTAAGACCTTGTGTGGAGTCGGGGCCGGAACCTGAGGATTCCTCTCCAGTGCTGACATGGATCTTGGGGTACTTCTGGAGTCTCCCCAGGGGAGTCAGTCCTCATCTCGAATGCGGGCATGCACTTGCGCTTTCCTCCAGAGCGGTAGCAGCAGTGTAACGCTTCGGCCGCGTGGATCAAAGGATCTATGGTTTTCCCTCGAGTCTTTCCCACGAGGCTTTCCCACGAGGCTTTCCCACAGGGCTGTCCCACGTGCACACGTGGTGGGAGTTGATCCTCGGCTTGAACGTCAAGGCAGTGCAGGGAAAACAGGTTCCTCTGGAATGGACTGACACATCTGGGGGACTCTTGGAATGGTGGCACGACCCTGGAGTTCCTCTCGCCTTTCCTGTGGAGAGCGCCTCCTCTTGAGATGCGACGGGAACGCCGGGAATTCTTTCCCTACGAAACAGGTAAAGGATCCCTCATCTCGAGCTAGGAGGCGGAAACGGGGCTCCCCTGGATGTGTGCGGGACCCCACGTGCTTCCTCTCGAGTGGAGACGGGTATGTCGGGGAACTTCTTGAGTTGCAGCAAGGGTGTGAAGGACCCTTTGGAAGTTCCAGTGGTTAGACGTGATTGGCCTCGAGAAGCCTCAGCGGAAATGGGCCTCATCTCGCCTGGAGGGCAAAACCTCCTGGATTTTCTCAAGTTGCGGCAGGTGCTCTCGACTTACGACGGGGACCTCAGGGAACCGCTCTGGTGGCCTCAGGAAAGGCCAGTCCCCATGCGAGTTCCTCGGGGGCCTCTCGGGATTCCTCTCCCGTCGATGCCGGGGCCTAAGACCTTGTGTGGAGTCGGGGCCGGAACCTGAGGATTCCTCTCCAGTGCTGACATGGATCTTGGGGTACTTCTGGAGTCTCCCCAGGGGAGTCAGTCCTCGTCTCGAATGCGGGCATGCACTTGCGCTTTCCTCCAGAGCGGTAGCAGCAGTGTCACGCAGTCCGCCGCGTGGATCAAAGGATCTATGGTTTTCCCTCGAGTCTTTCCCACGAGGCTTTCCCACGAGGCTTTCCCACAGGGCTGTCCCACGTGCACACGTGGTGGGAGTGGATCCTCGGCTTGAACGTCAAGGCAGTGCAGGGAAAACAGGTTCCTCTGGAATGGACTGACACATCTGGGGGACTCTTGGAATGGTGTCACGACCCTGGAGTTCCTCACGCCTTTCCTGTGGAGAGCGCCTCCTCTTGAGATGCGACGGGAACGCCGGGAATTCTTTCCCTACGAAACAGGGAAAGGATCCCTCATCTCGAGCTAGGAGGCGGAAACGGGTCACCCCTGGATGTGTGCGGGACCCACGTGCTTCCTCTCGAGTGGAGACGTGTATGTCGGGGAACTTCTTGAGTTGCAGCAAGGGTGTGAAGGACCCTTTGGAAGTTCCAGTGGTTAGACGTGATTAGCCTCGAGAAGCCTCAGCCGAAATGGGCCTCATCTCGCCTGGAGGGCAAAACCTCCTGGATTTTCTCGAGTTGCGGCAGGTGCTCTCGACTTATGACGGAGACCTCAGGGACCTGCTCTGGTGGCCTCAGGAAAGGCCAGTCCCCATGCGAGTTCCTCGGGGGCCTCTCGAGATGCCTCTCCCGTCGATGCCGGGGCCTAAGACCTTGTGTGGAGTCGGGGCCGGAACCTGAGGATTCCTCTCCAGTGCTGACATGGATCTTGGGGTACTTCTGGAGTCTCCCCAGGGGAGTCAGTCCTCGTCTCGAATGCGGGCATGCACTTGCGCTTTCCTCCAGAGCGGTAGCAGCAGTGTAACGCTTCTGCCGCGTGGATCAAAGGATCTATGGTTTTCCCTCGAGTCTTTCCCACGAGGCTTTCCCACGGGCTTTCCCACAGGGCTGTCCCACGTGCACACGTGGTGGGAGTCGATCCTCGGCTTGAACGTCAAGGCAGTGCAGGGAAAACAGGTTCCTCTGGAATGGACTGACACATCTGGGGGACTCTTGGAATGGTGGCATGACCCTGGAGTTCCTCTCGCCTTTCCTGTGGAGAGCGCCTCCTCTTGAGATGCGACGGGAACGCCGGGAATTCTTTCCCTACGAAACAGGGAAAGGATCCCTCATCTCGAGCTAGGAGGCGCAAACGGGGCTCCCCTGGATGTGTGCGGGACACCACGTGCTTCCTCTCGAGTGCCGACGGGTATGTCGGGGAACTTCTTGAGTTGCAGCAAGGGTGTGAAGGACCCTTTGGAAGTTCCAGTGGTTAGATGTGATTGGCCTCGAGAAGCCTCAGCGGAAATGGGCCTCATCTCGCCTGGAGGGCAAAACCTCCTGGATTTTCTCAAGTTGCGGCAGGTGCTCTCGACTTACGACGGGGACCTCAGGGACCCGCTCTGGTGGCCTCAGGAAAGGCCAGTCCCCATGCGAGTTCCTCGGGGGCCTCTCGGGATTCCTCTCCCGTCGATGCCTGGGCCTAAGACCTTGTGTGGAGTCGGGGCCGGAACCTGAGGATTCCTCTCCAGTGCTGACATGGATCTTGGGGTACTTCTGGAGACTCCCCAGGGGAGTCAGTCCTCGTCTCGAATGCGGGCATGCACTTGCGCTTTCCTCCAGAGCGGTAGCAGCAGTGTCACGCAGTCCGCCGCGTGGATCAAAGGATCTATGGTTTTCCCTCGAGTCTTTCCCACGAGGCTTTCCCACGAGGCTTTCCCACAGGGCTGTCCCACGTGCACACGTGGTGGGAGTGGATCCTCGGCTTGAACGTCAAGGCAGTGCAGGGAAAACAGGTTCCTCTGGAATGGACTGACACATCTGGGGGACTCTTGGAATGGTGGCACGACCCTGGAGTTCCTCTCGCCTTTCCTGTGGAGAGCGCCTCCTCTTGAGATGCGACGGGAACGCCGGGAATTCTTTCCCTACGAAACAGGGAAAGGATCCCTCATCTCTAGCTAGGGGGCGGAAACTGAGCTCCTCTGGATGTGTGCGGGACCCCACGTGCTTCCTCTCGAGTGGAGACGGGTATGTCGGGGAACTTCTTGAGTTGCAGCAATGGTGTGAAGGACCCTTTGGAAGTTCCAGTGGTTAGATGTGATTGGCCTCGAGAAGCCTCAGCGGAAATGGGCCTCATCTCGCCTGGAGGGCAAAACCTCCTGGATTTTCTCGAGTTGCGGCAGGTGCTCTCGACTTACGACGGGGACCTCAGGGAACCGCTCTGGTGGCCTCAGGAAATGCCAGTCCCCATGCGAGTTCCACGGGGGCCTCTCGGGATTCCTCTCCCGTCGATGCCGGGGCCTAAGACCTTGTGTGGAGTCGGGGCCGGAACCTGAGGATTCCTCTCCAGTGCTGACATGGATCTTGGGGTACTTCTGGAGTCTCCCCAGGGGAGTCAGTCCTCGTCTCGAATGCGGGCATGCACTTGCGCTTTCCTCCAGAGCGGTAGCAGCAGTGTCACGCAGTCCGCCGCGTGGATCAAAGGATCTATGGTTTTCCCTCGAGTCTTTCCCACGAGGCTTTCCCACGAGGCTTTCCCACAGGGTTGTCCCACGTGCACACGTGGTGGGAGTCGATCCCCGGCTTGAACGTCAAGGCAGTGCAGGGAAAACAGGTTCCTCTGGAATGGACTGACAAATCTGGGGGACTCTTGGAATGCTGTCACGACCCTGGAGTTCCTCTCGCCTTTCCTGTGGAGAGCGCCTCCTCTTGAGATGCGACGGGAACGCCGGGAATTCTTTCCCTACGAAACAGGGAAAGGATCCCTCAACTCGAGCTAGGAGGCGGAAACGGGGCTCCCCTGGATGTGTGCGGGACCCACGTGCTTCCTCTCGAGTGGAGACGGGTATGTCGGGGAACTTCTTGAGTTGCAGCAAGGGTGTGAAGGACCCTTTGGAAGTTCCAGTGGTTAGACGTGATTAGCCACGAGAAGCCTCAGCGGAAATGGGCCTCATCTCGCCTGGAGGGCAAAACCTCCTGGATTTTCTCGAGTGCGGCAGGTGCTCTCGACTTACGACGGGGACCTCAGGGACCCGCTCTGTTGGCCTCAGGAAAGGCCAGTCCCCATGCGAGTTCCTCGGGGGCCTGTCAGGATTCCACTCCCGTCCATGCCGGGGCCTAAGACCTTGTGTGGAGTCGGGGCCGGAACCTGAGGATTCCTCTCCAGTGCTGACATGGATCTTGGGGTACTTCTGGAGTCTCCCCTGGGGAGTCAGTCCTCGTCTCCAATGCGGGCATGCACTTTCGCTTTCCTCCAGAGCGGTAGCAGCCGTGTCACGCAGTCCGCCCCGTGGATCAAAGGATCTGTGGTTTTCCCTCGAGTCTTTCCCACGAGGCTTTCCCACGAGGCTTTCCCACAGGGCTGTCCCACGTGCACACGTGGTGGGAGTCGATCCTCGGCTTGAACGTCAAGGCAGTGAAGGGAAAACAGTTTCCTCTGGAATGGAATGACACATCTGGGGGACTCTTGGAATGGTGTCACGACCCTGGAGTTCCTCTCGCCTTTCCTGTGGAGAGCACCTCCTCTTGAGATGCGACGGGAACGCCGGGAATTCTTTCCCTACGAAACAGGGAAAGGATCCCTCATCTCGAGCTAGGAGGCGGAAACGGGGCTCCCCTGGATGTGTGCGGTACCCCACGTGCTTCCTCTCGAGTGGAGTCGGATATGTCGGGGACCTTCGTGAGTTGCAGCAAGGGTGTGAAGGACCCTTTGGAAGTTCCAGTGGTTAGATGTGATTGGCCTCGAGAAGCCTCAGCGGAAATGGGCCTCATCTCGCCTGGAGGGCAAAACCTTTTTTCTCTAGTTGCGGCATGTGCTCTCGACTTACGACGAGGACCTCAGGGACCCGCTCTGGTGGCCTCAGGAAAGGCCAGTCCCCATGCGAGTTCCTCTGGGGATTCCTCTCCGGTCGATGCCGGGGCCTAAGACCTTGTGTGGAGTCGGGGCCGGAACCTGAGGAGTCCTCTCCAGTGCTGACATGGATCTTGGGGTACTTCTGGAGTCTCCCCAGGGGAGTCAGTCCTCGTCTCGAATGCGGGCATGCACTTGCGCTTTCCTCCAGAGCGGTAGCAGCAGTGTCACGCAGTCCGCCGCGTAGATAAAAGGATCTATGGTTTTCCCTGGAGTCTTTCCCACGAGGCTTTCCCACAGGGCTGTCCCACGTGCACACGTGGTGGGAGTGGATCCTCGGCTTGAACGTCAAGGCAGTGCAGGGAAAACAGGTTCCTCTGGAATGGACTGACACATCTGGGGGACTCTGGGAATGGTGTCACGACCCTGGAGTTCCTCACGCCTTTCCTGTGGAGAGCGCCTCCTCTTGAGATGCGACGGGAACGCCGGGAATTCTTACCCTACGAAACAGGGAAAGGATCCCTCATCTCGAGCTAGGAGGCGGAAACGGGGCTCCCCTGGATTTGTGCGGGACCCACATGCTTCCTCACGAGTGGAGACGGGTATGTCGGGGAAATTCTTGAGTTGCAGCAAGAGTGTCAAGGACCCTTTGGAAGTTCCAGTGGTTAGACGTGATTAGCCACGAGAAGCGTCAGCGGAAATGGGCCTCATCTCGCCTGGAGGGCAAAACCTCCTGGATTTTCTCGAGTTGCGGCAGGTGCTCTCGACTTACGACCGGGACCTCAGGGACCCGCTCTGGTGGCCTCAGGAAAGGCCAGTCCCCATGCGAGTTCCTCGGGGGCCTCTCAGGATTCCACTCCCGTCGATGCCGGGGCCTAAGACCTTGTGTGGAGTCGGGGCCGGAACCTGAGGATTCCTCTCCAGTGCTGACATGGAACTTGTGGTACTTCTGGAGTCTCCCCAGGGGAGTCAGTCCTCGTCTCGAATGCGGGCATGCACTTGCGCTTTCCTCCAGAGCGGTAGCAGCAGTGTCACGCAGTCCGCCGCGTGGATAAAAGGATCTATGGTTTTCCCTCGAGTCTTTCCCATGAGGCTTTCCCACGAGGCTTTCCCACAGGGCTGTCCCTCGTGCACACGTGGTGGGAGTCGATCCTCGGCCTGAAAGTCAAGGCAGTGCAGGGAAAACAGGTTCCTCTGGAATGAAATGACACATCTGGGGGACTCTTGGAATGGTGGCACGACCCTGGAGTTCCTCTCGCCTTTCCTGTGGAGAGCGCCTCCTCTTGAGATGCGACGGGAACGCCGGGAATTCTTTCCCTACGAAACAGGGAAAGGATCCCTCATCTCGAGCTAGGAGGCGGAAACGGGGCTCCCCTGGATGTGTGCGGGACACCACGTGCTTCCTCTCGAGTGGAGACGGGTATGTCGGGGAACTTCTTGAGTTTCAGCAAGGGTGTGAAGGACCCTTTGGAAGTTCCAGTGGTTAGATGTGATTGGCCTCGAGAAGCCTCAGCGGAAATGGGCCTCATCTCGCCTGGAGGGCAAAACCTCCTGGATTTTCTCGAGTTGCGGCAGGTGCTCTCGACTTACGACGGGGACCTCAGGGACCCGCTCTGGTGGCCTCAGGAAAGGCCAGTCCCCATGCGAATTCCTCGGGGGCCTCTCGGGATTCCTCTCCCGTCGATGCCGGGGCCTAAGACCTTGTGTGGAGTCGGGGCCGGAACCTGAGGATTCCTCTCCAGTTCTGACATGGATCTTGGGGTACTTCTGGAGTCTCCCCAGGGGAGTCAGTCCTTGTCTCGAATGCGGGCATGCACTTGTGCTTTCCTCCAGAGCGGTAGCAGCAGTGTCACGCAGTCCGCCGCGTGGATCAAAGGATCTATGGTTTTCCCTCGAGTCTTTCCCACGAGGCTTTCCCACGAGGCTTTCCCACAGGGCTGTCATACGTGCACACGTGGTGGGAGTCGATCCTCGGCCTGAACGTCAAGGCAGTGCAGGGAAAACAGGTTCCTCTGGAATGGACTGACACATCTGGGGGACTCTTGGAATGGTGGCACGACCCTGGAGTTCCTCTCGCCTTTCCTGTGGAGAGCGCCTCCTCTTGAGATGCGACGGGAACGCCGGGAATTCTTTCCCTACGAAACAGGGAAAGGATCCCTCATCTCGAGCTAGGAGGCGGAAACGGGGCTCCCCTGGATGTGTGCGGGACCCACGTGCTTCGTCTCGAGTGGAGACGGTATGTCGGGGAACTTCTTGAGTTGCAGCAAGGGTGTGAATGACCCTTTGGAAGTTCAGTGGTTAGACGTGATTAGCCTCGAGAAGCCTCAGCGGAAATGGGCCTCATCTCACCTGGAGGGCAAAACCTCCTGGATTTTCTCGAGTTGCGGCAGGTGCTCTCGACTTACGACGGGGACCTCAGGGACCCGCTCTGGTGGCCTCAGGAAAGGCCAGTCCCCAAGCGAGTTCTTCGGGAGCCTCTCGGGATTCCTCTCCCGTCGATGCCGGGGCCTAAGACCTTGTGTGGAGTCGGGGCCGGAACCTGAGGATTCCTCTCCAGTGCTGACATGGATCTTGGGGTACTTCTGGAGTCTCCCCAGGGGAGTCAGTCCTCGTCTCGAATGCGGGCATGCACTTGCGCTTTCCTCCAGAGCGGTAGCAGCAGTGTCACGCAGTCCGCCGCGTGGATCAAAGGATCTATGGTTTTCCCTCGAGTCTTTCCCACGAGGCTTTCCCACGAGGCTTTCCCACAGGGCTGTCCCACGTGCACACGTGGTGGGAGTCGATCCTCGGCTTGAACGTCAAGGCAGTGCAGGGAAAACAGGTTCCTCTGGAATGGACTGACACATCTGGGGGACTCTTGGAATGGTGGCACGACCCTGGAGTTCCTCTCGCCTTTCCTGTGGAGAGCGCCTCCTCTTGAGATGCGACGGGAACGCCAGGAATTCTTTCCCTACGAAACAGGGAAAGGATCCCTCATCTCGAGCTAGGAGGCGGAAACGGGGCTCCCCTGGATGTGTGCGGGACCCACGTGCTTCCTCTCGAGTGGAGTCGTGTATGTCGGGGAACTTCTTGAGTTGCAGCAAGGGTGTGAAGAACCCTTTTGAAGTTCCAGTGGTTAGACGTGATTAGCCTCGAGAAGCCTCAGCCGAAATGGGCCTCATCTCGCCTCGAGGGCAAAACCTCCTGGATTTTCTCGAGTTGCGGCAGGTGCTCTCGACTTACGACGGAGACCTCAGGGACCTGCTCTGGTGGCCTCAGGAAAGGCCAGTCCCCATGCGAGTTCCTCGGGGGCCTCTCGGGATTCCTCTCCCGTTGATGCCGGGGCCTAAGACCTTCTGTGGAGTCGGGGCCGGAACCTGAGGATTCCTCTCCAGTGCTGACATGGATCTTGGGGTACTTCTGGAGTCTCCCCAGGGGAGTCAGTCCTCATCTCGAATGCGGGCATGCACTTGCGCTTTCCTCCAGAGCGGTAGCAGCAGTGTAACGCTTCTGCCGCGTGGATCAAAGGATCTATGGTTTTCCCTCGAGTCTTTCCCACGAGGCTTTCCCACGAGGCTTTCCCACAGGGCTGTCCCACGTGCACACGTGGTGGGAGTCGATCCTCGGCTTGAACGTCAAGGCAGTGCAGGGAAAACAGGTTCCTCTGGAATGGACTGACACATCTGGGGGACTCTTGGAATGGTGGCATGACCCTGGAGTTCCTCTCGCCTTTCCTGTGGAGAGCGCCTCCTCTTGAGATGCGACGGGAACGCCGGGAATTCTTTCCCTACGAAACAGGGAAAGGATCCCTCATCTCGAGCTAGGAGGCGGAAACGGGGCTCCCCTGGATGTGTGCGGGACACCACGTGCTTCCTCTCGAGTGGAGACGGGTATGTCGGGGAACTTCTTGAGTTGCAGCAAGGGTGTGAAGGACCCTTTGGAAGTTCCAGTGGTTAGATGTGATTGGCCTCGAGAAGCCTCAGCGGAAATGGGCCTCATCTCGCCTGGAGGGCAAAACCTCCTGGATTTTCTCAAGTTGCGGCAGGTGCTCTCGACTTACGACGGGGACCTCAGGGACCCGCTCTGGTGGCCTCAGGAAAGGCCAGTCCCCATGCGAGTTCCTCGGGGGCCTCTCGGGATTCCTCTCCCGTCGATGCCTGGGCCTAAGACCTTGTGTGGAGTCGGGGCCGGAACCTGAGGATTCCTCTCCAGTGCTGACATGGATCTTGGGGTACTTCTGGAGTCTCCCCAGGGGAGTCAGTCCTCGTCTCGAATGCGGGCATGCACTTGCGCTTTCCTCCAGAGCGGTAGCAGCAGTGTCACGCAGTCCGCCGCGTGGATCAAAGGATCTATGGTTTTCCCTCGAGTCTTTCCCACGAGGCTTTCCCACGAGGCTTTCCCACAGGGCTGTCCCACGTGCACACGTGGTGGGAGTGGATCCTCGGCTTGAACGTCAAGGCAGTGCAGGGAAAACAGGTTCCTCTGGAATGGACTGACACATCTGGGGGACTCTTGGAATGGTGGCACGACCCTGGAGTTCCTCTCGCCTTTCCTGTGGAGAGCGCCTCCTCTTGAGATGCGACGGGAACGCCGGGAATTCTTTCCCTACGAAACAGGGAAAGGATCCCTCATCTCTAGCTAGGGGGCGGAAACTGAGCTCCTCTGGATGTGTGCGGGACCCCACGTGCTTCCTCTCGAGTGGAGACGGGTATGCCGGGGAACTTCTTGAGTTGCAGCAATGGTGTGAAGGACCCTTTGGAAGTTCCAGTGGTTAGATGTGATTGGCCTCGAGAAGCCTCAGCGGAAATGGGCCTCATCTCGCCTGGAGGGCAAAACCTCCTGGATTTTCTCGAGTGCGGCAGGTGCTCTCGACTTACGACGGGGACCTCAGGGACCCGCTCTGTTGGCCTCAGGAAAGGCCAGTCCCCATGCGAGTTCCTCGGGGGCCTCTCAGGATTCCACTCCCGTCCATGCCGGGGCCTAAGACCTTGTGTGGAGTCGGGGCCGGAACCTGAGGATTCCTCTCCAGTGCTGACATGGATCTTGGGGTACTTCTGGAGTCTCCCCTGGGGAGTCAGTCCTCGTCTCCAATGCGGGCATGCACTTTCGCTTTCCTCCAGAGCGGTAGCAGCAGTGTCACGCAGTCCGCCGCGTGGATCAAAGGATCTGTGGTTTTCCCTCGAGTCTTTCCCACGAGGCTTTCCCACGAGGCTTTCCCACAGGGCTGTCCCACGTGCACACGTGGTGGGAGTCGATCCTCGGCTTGAACGTCAAGGCAGTGAAGGGAAAACAGTTTCCTCTGGAATGGAATGACACATCTGGGGGACTCTTGGAATGGTGTCACGACCCTGGAGTTCCTCTCGCCTTTCCTGTGGAGAGCACCTCCTCTTGAGATGCGACGGGAACGCCGGGAATTCTTTCCCTACGAAACAGGGAAAGGATCCCTCATCTCGAGCTAGGAGGCGGAAACGGGGCTCCCCTGGATGTGTGCGGTACCCCACGTGCTTCATCTCGAGTGGAGACGGGTATGTCGGGGACCTTCGTGAGTTGCAGCAAGGGTGTGAAGGACCCTTTGGAAGTTCCAGTGGTTAGAGGTGATTGGCCTCGAGAAGCCTCAGCGGAAATGGGCCTCATCTCGCCTGGAGGGCAAAACCTTTTTTCTCTAGTTGCGGCATGTGCTCTCGACTTACGACGAGCACCTCAGGGACCCGCTCTGGTGGCCTCAGGAAAGGCCAGTCCCCATGCGAGTTCCTCTGGGGATTCCTCTCCGGTCGATGCCGGGGCCTAAGACCTTGTGTGGAGTCGGGGCCGGAACCTGAGGATTCCTCTCCAGTGCTGACATGGATCTTGGGGTACTTCTGGAGTCTCCCCAGGGGAGTCAGTCCTCGTCTCGAATGCGGGCATGCACTTGCGCTTTCCTCCAGAGCGGTAGCAGCAGTGTCACGCAGTCCGCCGCATGGATCAAAGGATCTATGGTTTTCCCTCGAGTCTTTCCCACGAGGCTTTCCCACGAGGCTTTCCCACAGGGCTGTCCCACGTGCACACGTGGTGGGAGTCGATCCTCGGCTTGAACGTCAAGGCAGTGCAGGGAAAACAGGTTCCTCTGGAATGGACTGACAAATCTGGGGGACTCTTGGAATGGTGTCACGACCCTGGAGTTCCTCTCCCTTTCCTGTGGAGAGCGCCTCCTCTTGAGATGCGACGGGAACGCCGGGAATTCTTTCCCTACGAAACAGGGAAAGGATCCCTCATCTCGAGCTAGGAGGCGGAAACGGGGCTCCCCTGGATTTGTGCGGGACCCACATGCTTCCTCACCAGTGGAGACGGGTATGTCGGGGAAATTCTTGAGTTGCAGCAAGAGTGTCAAGGACCCTTTGGAAGTTCCAGTGGTTAGACGTGATTAGCCACGAGAAGCGTCAGCGGAAATGGGCCTCATCTCGCCTGGAGGGCAAAACCTCCTGGATTTTCTCGAGTTGCGGCAGGTGCTCTCGACTTACGACCGGGACCTCAGGGACCCGCTCTGGTGGCCTCAGGAAAGGCCAGTCCCCATGCGAGTTCCTCGGGGGCCTCTCAGGATTCCACTCTCGTCGATGCCGGGGCCTAAGACCTTGTGTGGAGTCGGGGCCGGAACCTGAGGATTCCTCTCCAGTGGTGACATGGAACTTGGGGTACTTCTGGAGTCTCCCCAGGGGAGTCAGTCCTCGTCTCGAATGCGGGCATGCACTTGCACTTTCCTCCAGAGCGGTAGCAGCAGTGTCACGCAGTCCGCCGCGTGGATAAAAGGATCTATGGTTTTCCCTCGAGTCTTTCCCAGGAGGCTTTCCCACGAGGCTTTCCCACAGGGCTGTCCCACGTGCACACGTGGTGGGAGTCGATCCTCGGCCTGAACGTCAAGGCAGTGCAGGGAAAACAGGTTCCTCTGGAATGAAATGACACATCTGGGGGACTCTTGGAATGGTGGCACGACCCTGGAGTTCCTCTCGCCTTTCCTGTGGAGAGCGCCTCCTCTTGAGATGCGACGGGAACGCCGGGAATTCTTTCCCTACGAAACAGGGAAAGGATCCCTCATCTCGAGCTAGGAGGCGGAAACGGGGCTCCCCTGGATGTGTGCGGGACCCACGTGCTTCGTCTCGAGTGGAGACGGTATGTCGGGGAACTTCTTGAGTTGCAGCAAGGGTGTGAATGACCCTTTGGAAGTTCAGTGGTTAGACGTGATTAGCCTCGAGAAGCCTCAGCGGAAATGGGCCTCATCTCACCTGGAGGGCAAAACCTCCTGGATTTTCTCGAGTTGCGGCAGGTGCTCTCGACTTACGACGGGGACCTCAGGGACCCGCTCTGGTGGCCTCAGGAAAGGCCAGTCCCCAAGCGAGTTCTTCGGGAGCCTCTCCGGATTCCTTTCCCGTCGATGCCGGGGCCTAAGACCTTGTGTGGAGTCGGGGCCGGAACCTGAGGATTCCTCTCCAGTGCTGACATGGATCTTGGGGTACTTCTGGAGTCTCCCCAGGGGAGTCAGTCCTCGTCTCGAATGCGGGCATGCACTTGCGCTTTCCTCCAGAGCGGTAGCAGCAGTGTCACGCAGTCCGCCGCGTGGATCAAAGGATCTATGGTTTTCCCTCGAGTCTTTCCCACGAGGCTTTCCCACGAGGCTTTCCCACAGGGCTGTCCCACGTGCACACGTGGTGGGAGTCGATACTCGGCTTGAACGTCAAGGCAGTGCAGGGAAAACAGGTTCCTCTGGAATGGACTGACACATCTGGGGGACTCTTGGAATGGTGGCACGACCCTGGAGTTCCTCTCGCCTTTCCTGTGGAGAGCGCCTCCTCTTGAGATGCGACGGGAACGCCAGGAATTCTTTCCCTACGAAACAGGGAAAGGATCCCTCATCTCGAGCTAGGAGGCGGAAACGGGGCTCCACTGGATGTGTGCGGGACCCCACGTGCTTCCTCACGAGTGGAGACGGGTATGTCGGGGAAATTCTTGAGTTGCAGCAAGAGTGTCAAGGACCCTTTGGAAGTTCCAGTGGTTAGACGTGATTAGCCACGAGAAGCCTCAGCGGAAATGGGCCTCATCTCGCCTGGAGGGCAAAACCTCCTGGATTTTCTCGAGTTGCGGCAGGTGCTCTCGACTTACGACCGGGACCTCAGGGACCCGCTCTGGTGGCCTCAGGAAAGGCCAGTCCCCATGCGAGTTCCTCGGGGGCCTCTCAGGATTCCACTCCCGTCGATGCCGGGGCCTAAGACCTTGTGTGGAGTCGGGGCCGGAACCTGAGGATTCCTCTCCAGTGCTGACATGGAACTTGGGGTACTTCTGGAGTCTCCCCAGGGGAGTCAGTCCTCGTCTCGAATGCGGGCATGCACTTGCGCTTTCCTCCAGAGCGGTAGCAGCAGTGTCACGCAGTCCGCCGCGTGGATCAAAGGATCTATGGTTTTCCCTCGAGTCTTTCCCATGAGGCTTTCCCACGAGGCTTTCCCACAGGGCTGTCCCACGTGCACACGTGGTGGGAGTCGATCCTCGGCCTGAACGTCAAGGCAGTGCAGGGAAAATAGGTTCCTCTGGAATGAAATGACACATCTGGGGGACTCTTGGAATGGTGGCACGACCCTGGAGTTCCTCTCGCCTTTCCTGTGGAGAGCGCCTCCTCTTGAGATGCGACGGGAACGCCGGGAATTCTTTCCCTACGAAACAGGGAAAGGATCCCTCATCTCGAGCTAGGAGGCGGAAACGGGGCTCCCCTGGATGTGTGCGGGACACCACGTGCTTCCTCTCGAGTGGAGACGGGTATGTCGGGGAACTTCTTGAGTTGCAGCAAGGGTGTGAAGGACCCTTTGGAAGTTCCAGTGGTTAGATGTGATTGGCCTCGAGAAGCCTCAGCGGAAATGGGCCTCATCTCGCCTGGAGGGCAAAACCTCCTGGATTTTCTCGAGTTGCGGCAGGTGCTCTCGACTTACGACGGGGACCTCAGGGACCCGCTCTGGTGGCCTCAGGAAAGGCCAGTCCCCATGCGAGTTCCTCGGGGGCCTCTCGGGATTCCTCTCCCGTCGATGCCGGGGCCTAAGACCTTGTGTGGAGTCGGGGCCGGAACCTGAGGATTCCTCTCCAGTGCTGACATGGATCTTGGGGTACTTCTGGAGTCTCCCCAGGGGAGTCAGTCCTTGTCTCGAATGCGGGCATGCACTTGTGCTTTCCTCCAGAGCGGTAGCAGCAGTGTCACGCAGTCCGCCGCGTGGATCAAAGGATCTATGGTTTTCCCTCGAGTCTTTCCCACGAGGCTTTCCCACGAGGCTTTCCCACAGGGCTGTCCCACGTGCACACGGGGTGGGAGTCGATCCTCGGCTTGAACGTCAAGGCAGTGCAGGGAAAACAGGTTCCTCTGGAATGGACTGACACATCTGGGGGACTCTTGGAATGGTGTCACGACCCTGGAGTTCCTCTCCCTTTCCTGTGGAGAGCGCCTCCTCTTGAGATGCGACGGGAACGCCGGGAATTCTTTCCCTACGAAACAGGGAAAGGATCCCTCATCTCGAGCTAGGAGGCGGAAACGGGGCTCACCTGGATGTGTGCGAGACCCACGTGCTTCCTCACGAGTGGAGACGGGTATGTCGGGGAACTTCTTGAGTTGCAGCAAGGGTGTCAAGGACCCTTTGGAAGTTCCAGTGGTTAGACATGATTAGCGACGAGAAGCCTCAGCGGAAATGGGCCTCATCTCGCCTGGAGGGCAAAACCTCCTGGATTTTCTCGAGTTGCGGCAGGTGCTCTCGACTTACGACGGGGACCTCAGGGACCCGCTCTGGTGGCCTCAGGAAAGGCCAGTCCCGATGCGAGTTCCTCGGGGGCCTCTCAGGATTCCACTCCCGTCGATGCCGGGGCCTAAGACCTTGTGTGGAGTCGGGGCCGGAACCTGAGGATTCCTCTCCAGTGCTGACATGGATCTTGGGGTACTTCTGGAGTCTCCCCAGGGGAGTCAGTCCTCGTCTCGAATGCGGGCATGCACTTGTGCTTTCCTCCAGAGCGGTAGCAGCAGTGTCACGCAGTCCGCCGCGTGGATCAAAGGATCTATGGTTTTCCCTCGAGTCTTTCCCACGAGGCTTTCCCACGATTCTTTCCCACAGGGCTGTCCCACGTGCACACGTGGTAGGAGTCAATCCTCGGCCTGAACGTCAAGGCAGTGCAGGGAAAAAAGGTTCCTCTGGAATGGACTGACACATCTGGGGGACTCTTGGAATGGTGGCACGACTCTGGAGTTCCTCTCGCCTTTCCTGTGGAGAGCGCCTCCTCTTGAGATGCGACGGAAACGCCGGGAATTCTTTCCCTACGAAACAGGGAAAGGATCCCTCATCTCGAGCTAGGAGGCGGAAACGGGGCTCCCCTGGATGTGTGCGGGACCCCACGTGCTTCCTCTTGAGTGGAGACGGGTATGTCGGGGAACTTCTTGAGTTGCAGCAAGGGTGTGAATGACCCTTTGGAAGTTCCAGTGGTTAGATGTGATTGGCCTGGAGAAGCCTCAGCGGAAATGGGCCTCATCTCGCCTGGAGGGCAAAACCTCCTGAATTTTCTCGAGTTGCGGCAGCTGCTCTCGACTTACGACGGGGACTTCAGGGAACCGCTCTGTTGGCCTCAGGAAAAGCCAGTCCCCATGCGGGTTACTCGGGGGCGTCTCGGGATTCCTCTCCCGTCGATGCCGGGGCCTAAGACCTTGTGTGGAGTCGGGGCCGGAACCTGAGGATTCCTCTCCAGTGCTGACATGGATCTTGGGGTACTTCTGGAGTCTCCCCAGGGGAGTCAGTTCTCGTCTCGAATGCGGGCATGCATTGCGCTTTCCTCCAGAGCGGTAGCAGCAGTGTCACGCAGTCCGCCGCGTGGATCAAAGGATCTATGGTTTTCCCTCGAGTCTTTCCCACGAGGCTTTCCCACAGGGCTGTCCCACGTGCACACGTGGTGGGAGTCGATCCTCGGCTTGAACGTCAAGGCAGTGCAGGGAAAACAGGTTCCTCTGGAATGGACTGACAAATCTGGGGGACTCTTGGAATGGTGTCACGACCATGGAGTTCCTCTCGCCTTTCCTGTGGAGAGCGCCTCCTCTTGAGATGCGACGGGAACGCCGGGAATTCTTTCCCTAAGAAACAGGGAAAGGATCCCTCATCTCGAGCTAGGAGGCGGAAACGGGGCTCCCCTGGATGTGGGCGGGACCCACGTGCTTCCTCTCGAGTGGAGACGGGTATGTCGGGGAACTTCTTGAGTTGCAGCAAGGGTGTGAAGGACCCTTTGGAAGTTCCAGTGGTTAGATGTGATTGGCCTCGAGAAGCCTCAGCGGAAATGGGCCTCATCTCGCCTGGAGGGCAAAACCTCCTGGATTTTCTCGAGTTGCGGCAGGTGCTCTCGACTTACGACGGGGACCTCAGGGACCCGCTCTGGTGGCCTCAGGAAAGGCCAGTCCCCATGCGAGTTCCTCGGGGGCCTCTCGGGATTCCTCTCCCGTCGATGCCGGGACCTAAGACCTTGTGTGGAGTCGGGGCCGGAACCTGAGGATTCCTCTCCAGTGCTGACATGGATCTTGGGGTACTTCTGGAGTCTCCCCAGGGGAGTCAGTCCTCGTCTCGAATGCGGGCATGCACTTGCGCTTTCCTCCAGAGCGGTAGCAGCAGTGTCACGCAGTCCGCCGCGTGGATCAAAGGATCTATGGTTTTCCCTCGAGTCTTTCCCACGAGGCTTTCCCACGAGGCTTTCCCACAGGGCTGTCCCACGTGCACACGTGGTGGGAGTCGATCCTCGGCTTGAACGTCAAGGCAGTGCAGGGAAAACAGGTTCCTCTGGAATGGACTGACACATCTGGGGGACTCTTGGAATGGTGGCACGACCCTGGAGTTCCTCTCGCCTTTCCTGTGGAGAGCGTCTCCTCTTGAGATGCGACGGGAACGCCGGGAATTCTTTCCCTACGAAACAGGGAAAGGATCCCTGATCTCGAGCTAGGGGGCGGAAACGGAGCTCCCCTGGATGTGTGCGGGACCCCACGTGCTTCCTCTCGAGTGGAGACGGGTATGTCGGGGAACTTCTTGAGTTGCAGCAAGCGTGTGAAGGACCCTTTGGAAGTTCCAGTGGTTAGATGTGATTGGCCTCGAGAAGCCTCAGCGGAAATGGGCCTCATCTCGCCTGGAGGGCAAAACCTCCTGGATTTTCTCGAGTTGCGGCAGGTGCTCTCGACTTACGACGGGGACCTCAGGGACCCGCTCTGGTGGCCTCAGGAAAGGCCAGTCCCCATGCGAGTTCCTCGGGGGCCTCTCGGGATTCCTCTCCCGTCGATGCCGGGACCTAAGACCTTGTGTGGAGTCGGGGCCGGAACCTGAGGATTCCTCTCCAGTGCTGACATGGATCTTGGGGTACTTCTGGAGTCTCCCCTGGGGAGTCAGTCCTCGTCTCCAATGCGGGCATGCACTTTCGCTTTCCTCCAGAGCGGTAGCAGCAGTGTCACGCAGTCCGCCGCGTGGATCAAAGGATCTGTGGTTTTCCCTCGAGTCTTTCCCACGAGGCTTTCCCACGAGGCTTTCCCACAGGGCTGTCCCACGTGCACACGTGGTGGGAGTCGATCCTCGGCTTGAACGTCAAGGCAGTGAAGGGAAAACAGTTTCCTCTGGAATGGAATGACACATCTGGGGGACTCTTGGAATGGTGTCACGACCCTGGAGTTCCTCTCGCCTTTCCTGTGGAGAGCACCTCCTCTTGAGATGCGACGGGAACGCCGGGAATTCTTTCCCTACGAAACAGGGAAAGGATCCCTCATCTCGAGCTAGGAGGCGGAAACGGGGCTCCCCTGGATGTGTGCGGTACCCCACGTGCTTCATCTCGAGTGGAGACGGGTATGTCGGGGACCTTCGTGAGTTGCAGCAAGGGTGTGAAGGACCCTTTGGAAGTTCCAGTGGTTAGATGTGATTGGCCTCGAGAAGCCTCAGCGGAAATGGGCCTCATCTCGCCTGGAGGGCAAAACCTTTTTTCTCTAGTTGCGGCATGTGCTCTCGACTTACGACGAGGACCTCAGGGACCCGCTCTGGTGGCCTCAGGAAAGGCCAGTCCCCATGCGAGTTCCTCTGGGGATTCCTCTCCGGTCGATGCCGGGGCCTAAGACCTTGTGTGGAGTCGGGGCCGGAACCTGAGGATTCCTCTCCAGTGCTGACATGGATCTTGGGGTACTTCTGGAGTCTCCCCAGGGGAGTCAGTCCTCGTCTCGAATGCGGGCATGCACTTGCGCTTTCCTCCAGAGCGGTAGCAGCAGTGTCACGCAGTCCGCCGCATGGATCAAAGGATCTATGGTTTTCCCTCGAGTCTTTCCCACGAGGCTTTCCCACGAGGCTTTCCCACAGGGCTGTCCCACGTGCACACGTGGTGGGAGTCGATCCTCGGCTTGAACGTCAAGGCAGTGCAGGGAAAACAGGTTCCTCTGGAATGGACTGACAAATCTGGGGGACTCTTGGAATGGTGTCACGACCCTGGAGTTCCTCTCCCTTTCCTGTGGAGAGCGCCTCCTCTTGAGATGCGACGGGAACGCCGGGAATTCTTTCCCTACGAAACAGGGAAAGGATCCCTCATCTCGAGCTAGGAGGCGGAAACGGGGCTCCCCTGGATTTGTGCGGGACCCACATGCTTCCTCACGAGTGGAGACGGGTATGTCGGGGAAATTCTTGAGTTGCAGCAAGAGTGTCAAGGACCCTTTGGAAGTTCCAGTGGTTAGACGTGATTAGCCACGAGAAGCGTCAGCGGAAATGGGCCTCATCTCGCCTGGAGGGCAAAACCTCCTGGATTTTCTCGAGTTGCGGCAGGTGCTCTCGACTTACGACCGGGACCTCAGGGACCCGCTCTGGTGGCCTCAGGAAAGGCCAGTCCCCATGCGAGTTCCTCGGGGGCCTCTCAGGATTCCACTCCCGTCGATGCCGGGGCCTAAGACCTTGTGTGGAGTCGGGGCCGGAACCTGAGGATTCCTCTCCAGTGCTGACATGGAACTTGGGGTACTTCTGGAGTCTCCCCAGGGGAGTCAGTCCTCGTCTCGAATGCGGGCATGCACTTGCGCTTTCCTCCAGAGCGGTAGCAGCAGTGTCACGCAGTCCGCCGCGTGGATCAAAGGATCTATGGTTTTCCCTCGAGTCTTTCCCATGAGGCTTTCCCACGAGGCTTTCCCACAGGGCTGTCCCACGTGCACACGTGGTGGGAGTCGATCCTCGGCCTGAACGTCAAGGCAGTGCAGGGAAAATAGGTTCCTCTGGAATGAAATGACACATCTGGGGGACTCTTGGAATGGTGGCACGACCCTGGAGTTCCTCTCGCCTTTCCTGTGGAGAGCGCCTCCTCTTGAGATGCGACGGGAACGCCGGGAATTCTTTCCCTACGAAACAGGGAAAGGATCCCTCATCTCGAGCTAGGAGGCGGAAACGGGGCTCCCCTGGATGTGTGCGGGACACCACGTGCTTCCTCTCGAGTGGAGACGGGTATGTCGGGGAACTTCTTGAGTTGCAGCAAGGGTGTGAAGGACCCTTTGGAAGTTCCAGTGGTTAGATGTGATTGGCCTCGAGAAGCCTCAGCGGAAATGGGCCTCATCTCGCCTGGAGGGCAAAACCTCCTGGATTTTCTCGAGTTGCGGCAGGTGCTCTCGACTTACGACGGGGACCTCAGGGACCCGCTCTGGTGGCCTCAGGAAAGGCCAGTCCCCATGCGAGTTCCTCGGGGGCCTCTCGGGATTCCTCTCCCGTCGATGCCGGGGCCTAAGACCTTGTGTGGAGTCGGGGCCGGAACCTGAGGATTCCTCTCCAGTGCTGACATGGATCTTGGGGTACTTCTGGAGTCTCCCCAGGGGAGTCAGTCCTTGTCTCGAATGCGGGCATGCACTTGTGCTTTCCTCCAGAGCGGTAGCAGCAGTGTCACGCAGTCCGCCGCGTGGATCAAAGGATCTATGGTTTTCCCTCGAGTCTTTCCCACGAGGCTTTCCCACGAGGCTTTCCCACAGGGCTGTCCCACGTGCACACGGGGTGGGAGTCGATCCTCGGCTTGAACGTCAAGGCAGTGCAGGGAAAACAGGTTCCTCTGGAATGGACTGACACATCTGGGGGACTCTTGGAATGGTGTCACGACCCTGGAGTTCCTCTCCCTTTCCTGTGGAGAGCGCCTCCTCTTGAGATGCGACGGGAACGCCGGGAATTCTTTCCCTACGAAACAGGGAAAGGATCCCTCATCTCGAGCTAGGAGGCGGAAACGGGGCTCACCTGGATGTGTGCGAGACCCACGTGCTTCCTCACGAGTGGAGACGGGTATGTCGGGGAACTTCTTGAGTTGCAGCAAGGGTGTCAAGGACCCTTTGGAAGTTCCAGTGGTTAGACATGATTAGCGACGAGAAGCCTCAGCGGAAATGGGCCTCATCTCGCCTGGAGGGCAAAACCTCCTGGATTTTCTCGAGTTGCGGCAGGTGCTCTCGACTTACGACGGGGACCTCAGGGACCCGCTCTGGTGGCCTCAGGAAAGGCCAGTCCCGATGCGAGTTCCTCGGGGGCCTCTCAGGATTCCACTCCCGTCGATGCCGGGGCCTAAGACCTTGTGTGGAGTCGGGGCCGGAACCTGAGGATTCCTCTCCAGTGCTGACATGGATCTTGGGGTACTTCTGGAGTCTCCCCAGGGGAGTCAGTCCTCGTCTCGAATGCGGGCATGCACTTGTGCTTTCCTCCAGAGCGGTAGCAGCAGTGTCACGCAGTCCGCCGCGTGGATCAAAGGATCTATGGTTTTCCCTCGAGTCTTTCCCACGAGGCTTTCCCACGAGGCTTTCCCACAGGGCTGTCCCACGTGCACACGTGGTAGGAGTCAATCCTCGGCCTGAACGTCAAGGCAGTGCAGGGAAAAAAGGTTCCTCTGGAATGGACTGACACATCTGGGGGACTCTTGGAATGGTGGCACGACTCTGGAGTTCCTCTCGCCTTTCCTGTGGAGAGCGCCTCCTCTTGAGATGCGACGGAAACGCCGGGAATTCTTTCCCTACGAAACAGGGAAAGGATCCCTCATCTCGAGCTAGGAGGCGGAAACGGGGCTCCCCTGTATGTGTGCGGGACCCCACGTGCTTCCTCTTGAGTGGAGACGGGTATGTCGGGGAACTTCTTGAGTTGCAGCAATGGTGTGAATGACCCTTTGGAAGTTCCAGTGGTTAGATGTGATTGGCCTGGAGAAGCCTCAGCGGAAATGGGCCTCATCTCGCCTGGAGGGCAAAACCTCCTGAATTTTCTCGAGTTGCGGCAGCTGCTCTCGACTTACGACGGGGACCTCAGGGAACCGCTCTGTTGGCCTCAGGAAAAGCCAGTCCCCATGCGGGTTCCTCGGGGGCGTCTCGGGATTCCTCTCCCGTCGATGCCGGGGCCTAAGACCTTGTGTGGAGTCGGGGCCGGAACCTGAGGATTCCTCTCCAGTGCTGACATGGATCTTGGGGTACTTCTGGAGTCTCCCCAGGGGAGTCAGTTCTCGTCTCGAATGCGGGCATGCATTGCGCTTTCCTCCAGAGCGGTAGCAGCAGTGTCACGCAGTCCGCCGCGTGGATCAAAGGATCTATGGTTTTCCCTCGAGTCTTTCCCACGAGGCTTTCCCACAGGGCTGTCCCACGTGCACACGTGGTGGGAGTCGATCCTCGGCTTGAACGTCAAGGCAGTGCAGGGAAAACAGGTTCCTCTGGAATGGACTGACAAATCTGGGGGACTCTTGGAATGGTGTCACGACCATGGAGTTCCTCTCGCCTTTCCTGTGGAGAGCGCCTCCTCTTGAGATGCGACGGGAACGCCGGGAATTCTTTCCCTAAGAAACAGGGAAAGGATCCCTCATCTCGAGCTAGGAGGCGGAAACGGGGCTCCCCTGGATGTGGGCGGGACCCACGTGCTTCCTCTCGAGTGGAGACGGGTATGTCGGGGAACTTCTTGAGTTGCAGCAAGGGTGTGAAGGACCCTTTGGAAGTTCCAGTGGTTAGATGTGATTGGCCTCGAGAAGCCTCAGCGGAAATGGGCCTCATCTCGCCTGGAGGGCAAAACCTCCTGGATTTTCTCGAGTTGCGGCAGGTGCTCTCGACTTACGACGGGGACCTCAGGGACCCGCTCTGGTGGCCTCAGGAAAGGCCAGTCCCCATGCGAGTTCCTCGGGGGCCTCTCGGGATTCCTCTCCCGTCGATGCCGGGACCTAAGACCTTGTGTGGAGTCGGGGCCGGAACCTGAGGATTCCTCTCCAGTGCTGACATGGATCTTGGGGTACTTCTGGAGTCTCCCCAGGGGAGTCAGTCCTCGTCTCGAATGCGGGCATGCACTTGCGCTTTCCTCCAGAGCGGTAGCAGCAGTGTCACGCAGTCCGCCGCGTGGATCAAAGGATCTATGGTTTTCCCTCGAGTCTTTCCCACGAGGCTTTCCCACGAGGCTTTCCCACAGGGCTGTCCCACGTGCACACGTGGTGGGAGTCGATCCTCGGCTTGAACGTCAAGGCAGTGCAGGGAAAACAGGTTCCTCTGGAATGGACTGACACATCTGGGGGACTCTTGGAATGGTGGCACGACCCTGGAGTTCCTCTCGCCTTTCCTGTGGAGAGCGTCTCCTCTTGAGATGCGACGGGAACGCCGGGAATTCTTTCCCTACGAAACAGGGAAAGGATCCCTGATCTCGAGCTAGGGGGCGGAAACGGAGCTCCCCTGGATGTGTGCGGGACCCCACGTGCTTCCTCTCGAGTGGAGACGGGTATGTCGGGGAACTTCTTGAGTTGCAGCAAGCGTGTGAAGGACCCTTTGGAAGTTCCAGTGGTTAGATGTGATTGGCCTCGAGAAGCCTCAGCGGAAATGGGCCTCATCTCGCCTGGAGGGCAAAACCTCCTGGATTTTCTCGAGTTGCGGCAGGTGCTCTCGACTTACGACGGGGACCTCAGGGACCCGCTCTGGTGGCCTCAGGAAAGGCCAGTCCCCATGCGAGTTCCTCGGGGGCCTCTCGGGATTCCTCTCCCGTCGATGCCGGGACCTAAGACCTTGTGTGGAGTCGGGGCCGGAACCTGAGGATTCCTCTCCAGTGCTGACATGGATCTTGGGGTACTTCTGGAGTCTCCCCAGGGGAGTCAGTCCTCGTCTCGAATGCGGGCATGCACTTGCGCTTTCCTCCAGAGCGGTAGCAGCAGTGTCACGCAGTCCGCCGCGTGGATCATAGGATCTATGGTTTTCCCTCGAGTCTTTCCCACGAGGCTTTCCCACGATTCTTTCCCACAGGGCTGTCCCACGTGCACACGTGGTGGGAGTCGATCCTCGGCTTGAACATCAAGGCAGTGCAGGGAAAACAGGTTCCTCTGGAATGGACTGACACATCTGGGGGACTCTTGGAATGGTGGCACGACCCTGGAGTTCCTCTCGCCTTTCCTGTGGAGAGCGTCTCCTCTTGAGATGCGACGGGAACGCCGGGAATTCTTTCCCTACGAAACAGGGAAAGGATCCCTCATCTCGAGCTAGGGGGCGGAAACGGAGCTCCCCTGGATGTGTGCGGGACCCCACGTGCTTCCTCTCGAGTGGAGACGGTATGTCGGGGAACTTCTTGAGTTGCAGCAATGGTGTGAAGGACCCTTTGGAAGTTCCAGTGGTTAGATGTGATTGGCCTCGAGAAGCCTCAGCGGAAATGGGCCTCATCTCGCGTGGAGGGCAAAACCTCCTGGATTTTCTCGAGTTGCGGCAGGTGCTCTCGACTTACGACGGGGACCTCAGGGAACCGCTCTGGTGGCCTCAGGAAAGGCCAGTCCCCATGCGAGTTCCACGGGGGCCTCTCGGGATTCCTCTCCCGTCGTTGCCGGGGCCTAAGACCTTGTGTGGAGTCGGGGCCGGAACCTGAGGATTCCTCTCCAGTGCTGACATGGATCTTGGGGTACTTCTGGAGTCTCCCCAGGGGAGTCAGTCCTTGTCTCGAATGCGGGCATGCACTTGTGCTTTCCTCCAGAGCGGTAGCAGCAGTGTCACGCAGTCCGCCGCGTGGATCAAAGGATCTATGGTTTTCCCTCGAGTCTTTCCCACGAGGCTTTCCCACGAGGCTTTCCCACAGGGCTGTCCCACGTGCACACGTGGTGGGAGTCGATCCTCGGCTTGAACGTCAAGGCAGTGCAGGGAAAACAGGTTCCTCTGGAATGGACTGACACATCTGGGGGACTCTTGGAATGGTGGCACGACCCTGGAGTTCCTCTCGCCTTTCCTGTGGAGAGCGTCTCCTCTTGAGATGCGACGGGAACGCCGGGAATTCTTTCCCTACGAAACAGGGAAAGGATCCCTGATCTCGAGCTAGGGGGCGGAAACGGAGCTCCCCTGGATGTGTGCGGGACCCCACGTGCTTCCTCTCGAGTGGAGACGGTATGTCGGGGAACTTCTTGAGTTGCAGCAATGGTGTGAAGGACCCTTTGGAAGTTCCAGTGGTTAGATGTGATTGGCCTCGAGAAGCCTCAGCGGAAATGGGCCTCATCTCGCCTGGAGGGCAAAACCTCCTGGATTTTCTCGAGTTGCGGCAGGTGCTCTCGACTTACGATGGGGACCTCAGGGAACCGCTCTGGTGGCCTCAGGAAAGGCCAGTCCCCATGCGAGTTCCACGGGGGCCTCTCAGGATTCCTCTCCCGTCGATGCCGGGGCCTAAGACCTTGTGTGGAGTCGGGGCCGGAACCTGAGGATTCCTCTCCAGTGCTGACATGGATCTTGGGGTACTTCTGGAGTCTCCCCAGGGGAGTCAGTCCTCGTCTCGAATGCGGGCATGCACTTGCGCTTTCCTCCAGAGCGGTAGCAGCAGTGTCACGCAGTCCGCCGCGTGGATCAAAGGATCTATGGTTTTCCCTCAAGTCTTTCCCACGAGGCTTTCCCACGAGGCTTTCCCACAGAGCTGTCCCACGTGCACACGTGGTGGGAGTCGATCCTCGGCTTGAACGTCAAGGCAGTGCAGGGAAAACAGCTTCCTCTGGAATGGACTGACATATCTGGGGGACTCTTGGAATGGTGTCACGACCCTGGAGTTCCTCTCCCTTTCCTGTGGAGAGCGCCTCCTCTTGAGATGCGACGGGAACGCCGGGAATTCTTTCCCTACGAAACAGGGAAAGGATCCCTCATCTCGAGCTAGGAGGCGGAAACGGGGCTCCCCTGGATGTGTGCGGGACCCACGTGCTTCCTCACGAGTGGAGACGGGTATGTCGGGGAACTTCTTCAGTTGCAGCAAGGGTGTCAAGGACCCTTTGGAAGTTCCAGTGGTTAGACATGATTAGCCACGAGAAGCCTCAGCGGAAATGGGCCTCATCTCGCCTGGAGGGCAAACCTCCTGGATTTTCTCGAGTTGCGGCAGGTGCTCTCGACTTACGACGGGGACCTCAGGGACCCGCTCTGGTGGCCTCAGGAAAGGCCAGCCCCATGCGAGTTCCTCGGGGGCCTCTCAGGATTCCACTCCCGACGATGCCGGGGCCTAAGACCTTGTGTGGAGTCGGGGCCGGAACCTGAGGTTTCCTCTCCAGGGCTGACATGGATCTTGGGGTACTTCTGGAGTCTCCCCAGGGGAGTCAGTCCTCGTCTCGAATGCGGGCATGCACTTGCGCTTTCCTCCAGAGCGGTAGCAGCAGTGTCACGCAGTCCGCCGCGTGGATCAAAGGATCTATGGTTTTCCCTCGAGTCTTTCCCACGAGGCTTTCCCACGAGGCTTTCCCACAGGGCTGTCCCACGTGCACACGTGGTGGGAGTCGATCCTCGGCTTGAACGTCAAGGCAGTGCAGGGAAAACAGGTTCCTCTGGAATGGACTGACACATCTGGGGGACTCTTGGAATGGTGTCACGACCCTGGAGTTCCTCTCGCCTTTCCTGTGGAGAGCGCCTCCTCTTGAGATGCGACGGGAACGCCGGGAATTCTTTCCGTTCGAAACAGAGAAAGGATCCCTCATCTCGAGCTAGGAGGCGGAAACGGGGCTCCCCTGGATGTGTGTGGGACACCACGTGCTTCCTCTCGAGTGGAGACGGGTATGTCGGGGAACTTCTTGAGTTGCAGCAAGCGTGTGAAGGACCCTTTGGAAGTTCCAGTGGTTAGATGTGATTGGCCTCGAGAAGCCTCAGCGGAAATGGGCCTCATCTCGCGTGGAGGGCAAAACCTCCTGGATTTTCTCGAGTTGCGGCAGGTGCTCTCGACTTACGACGGGGACCTCAGGGAACCGCTCTGGTGGCCTCAGGAAAGGCCAGTCCCCATGCGAGTTCCACGGGGGCCTCTCGGGATTCCTCTCCCGTCGTTGCCGGGGCCTAAGACCTTGTGTGGAGTCGGGGCCGGAACCTGAGGATTCCTCTCCAGTGCTGACATGGATCTTGGGGTACTTCTGGAGTCTCCCCAGGGGAGTCAGTCCTTGTCTCGAATGCGGGCATGCACTTGTGCTTTCCTCCAGAGCGGTAGCAGCAGTGTCACGCAGTCCGCCGCGTGGATCAAAGGATCTATGGTTTTCCCTCGAGTCTTTCCCACGAGGCTTTCCCACGAGGCTTTCCCACAGGGCTGTCCCACGTGCACACGGGGTGGGAGTCGATCCTCGGCTTGAACGTCAAGGCAGTGCAGGGAAAACAGGTTCCTCTGGAATGGACTGACAAATCTGGGGGATTCTTGGAATGGTGTCACGACCCTGGAGTTCCTCTCCCTTTCCTGTGGAGAGCGCCTCCTCTTGAGATGCGACGGGAACGCCGGGAATTCTTTCCCTACGAAACAGGGAAAGGATCCCTCATCTCGAGCTAGGAGGCGGAAACGGGGCTCCCCTGGATGTGTGCGGGACCCCACGTGCTTCCTCTCGAGTGGAGACGGGTATGTCGGGGAACTTCTTGAGTTGCACCAATGGTGGGAAGGACCCTTTGGAAGTTCCAGTGGTTAGACGTGATTAGCCTCGAGAAGCCTCAGCGGAAATGGGCCTCATCTCGCCTGGAGGGCAAAACCTCGTGGATTTTCTCGAGTTGCGGTAGGTGCTCTCGACTTATGACGGGGACCTCAGGGACCCGCTCTGGTGGCCTCAGGAAAGGCCAGTCCCCATGCGAGTTCCTCGGGGGCCTCTCGGGATTCCTCTCCCGTCGATGCCGGGGCCTAAGACCTTGTGTGGAATCGGGGCCGGAACCTGAGGATTCCTCTCCAGTGCTGACATGGATCTTGGGGTACTTCTGGAGTCTCCCCAGGGGAGTCAGTCCTCGTCTCGAATGCGGGCATGCACTTGCGCTTTCCTCCAGAGCGGTAGCAGCAGTGTCACGCAGTCCGCCGCGTGGATCAAAGGATCTATGGTTTTCCCTCGAGGCTTTCCCACGAGGCTTTCACACAGGGCTGTCCCACGTGAACACGTGGTGGGAGTCGATCCTCGGCTTGAACGTCAAGGCAGTGCAGGGAAAACAGGTTCCTCTGGAATGGACTGACACATCTGGGGGACTCTTGGAATGGTGTCACGACCCTGGAGTTCCTCTCGCCTTTCCTGTGGAGAGCGCCTCCTCTTGAGATGCGACGGGAACGCCGGGAATTCTTTCCCTACGAAACAGGGAAAGGATCCCTCATCTCGAGCTAGGAGGCGGAAACGGGGCTCCCCTGGATGTGTGCGGGACCACACGTGCTTCCTCTTGAGTGGAGACGGGTATGTCGGGGAACTTCTTGAGTTGCAGCAATGATGTGAAGGACCCTTTGGAAGTTCCAGTGGTTAGATGTGATTGGCCTTGAGAAGCCTCAGCGGAAATGGGCCTCATCTCGCCTGGAGGGCAAAACCTCCTGGATTTTCATGAGTTGCGGCAGGTGCTCTCGACTTACGACGGGGACCTCAGGGACCCGCTCTGGTGGCCTCAGGAAAGGCCAGTCCCCATGCGAGTTCCTCGGGGGCCTCTCGGGATTCCTCTCCCGTCGATGCCGGGGCCTAAGACCTTGTGTGGAGTCGGGGCCGGAACCTGAGGATTCCTCTCCAGTGCTGACATGGATCTTGGGGTACGTCTGGAGTCTCCCCAGGGGAGTCAGTCCTCGTCTCGAATACGGGCATGCATTGCGCTTTCCTCCAGAGCGGTAGCAGCAGTGTCACTCAGTCCGCCGCGTGGATCAAAGGATCTATCGTTTTCCCTCGAGTCTTTCCCACGAGGCTTTCCCACGAGGCTTTCCCACAGGGCTTTCCCACGTGCACACGTGGTAGGAGTCGATCCTCGGCTTGAACGTCAAGGCAGTGAAGGGAAAACAGGTTCCTCTGGAATGGACTGACACATCTGGGGGACTCTTGGAATGGTGGCACGACCCTGGAGTTCCTCTCGCCTTTCCTGTGGAGAGCGCCTCCTCTTGAGATGCGACGGGAACGCCGGGAATTCTTTCCCTACGAAACAGGGAAAGGATCCCTCATCTCGACTAGGAGGCGGAAACGGGGCTCCCCTGGATGTGTGCGGGACACCACGTGCTTCCTCTCGAGTGGAGACGGGTATGTCGGGGAACTTCTTGAGTTGCAGCAATGGTGTGAAGCACCCTTTGGAAGTTCCAGTGGTTAGATGTGATTGGCCTCGAGAAGCCTCAGCGGAAATGGGCCTCATCTCGCCTGGAGGGCAAAACCTCCTGGATTTTCTCGAGTTGCGGCAGGTGCTCTCGACTTACGACGGGGACCTCAGGGAACCGCTCTGGTGGCCTCAGGAAAGGCCAGTCCCCATGCGAGTTCTTCGGGGGCCTCTCGGGATTCCTCTCCCGTCGATGCCGGGGCCTAAGACCTTGTGTGGAGTCGGGGCCGGAACCTGAGGATTCCTCTCCAGTGCTGACATGGATCTTGGGGTACTTCTGGAGTCTCCCCAGGGGAGTCAGTCCTCGTCTCGAATGCGGGCATGCACTTGCGCTTTCCTCCAGAGCGGTAGCAGCAGCGTCACGCAGTCCGCCGCGTGGATCAAAGGATCTATGGTTTTCCCTCGAGTCTTTCCCACGAGGCTTTCCCACGAGGCTTTCCCACAGGGCTGTCCCACGTGCACACATGGTGGGAGTCGATCCTCGGCTTGAACGTCAAGGCAGTGCAGGGAAAACAGGTTCCTCTGGAATGGACTGACTCATCTGGGGGACTCTTGGAATGGTGGCACGACCCTGGAGTTCCTCTCGCCTTTCCTGTGGAGAGCGCCTCCTCTTGAGATGCGACGGGAACGCCGGGAATTCTTTCCCTATGAAACAGGGAAAGGATCCCTCATCTCGAGCTAGAAGGCGGAAACGGGGCTCCCCTGGATGTGTGCGGGACCCACGTGCTTCCTCTCGAGTGGAGACGGGTATGTCGGGGAACTTCTTGAGTTGCAGCAAGGGTGTGAAGGAACCTTTGGAAGTTCCAGTGGTTAGACGTGATTAGCCTCCAGAAGCCTCAGCGGAAATGGGCCTCATCTCGCCTGGAGGGCAAAACCTCCTGGATTTTCTCGAGTTGCGGCAGGTGCTCTCGACTTACGACGGGGACCTCAGGGACCCGCTCTGGTGGCCTCAGGAAAGGCCAGTCCCCATGCAAGTTCCTCGGGGGCCTCTCGGGATTCCTCTCCCGTCGATGCCGGGGCCTAAGACCTTGTGTGGAGTCGGGGCCGGAACCTGAGGATTGCTCTCCAGTGCTGACATGGATCTTGGGGTACTTCTGGAGTCTCCCCAGGGGAGTCAGTCCTCGTCTCGAATGCGGGCATGCACTTGCGCTTTCCTCCACAGCGGTAGCAGCAGTGTCACGCAGTCCGCCGCGTGGATCAAAGGATCTATGGTTTTCCCTCGAGTCTTTCCCACGAGGCTTTCCCACAGGGCTGTCCCACGTGCACACGTGGTGGGAGTCGATCCTCGGCTTTAACGTCAAGGCAGTGCAGGGAAAATAGGTTCCTCTGGAATGGACTGACACATCTGGGGGACTCTTGGAATGGTGTCACGACCCTGGAGTTCCTCTCGCCTTTCCTGTGGAGAGCGCCTCCTCTTGAGATGCGACGGGAACGCCGGGAATTCTTTCCCTACGAAACAGGGAAAGGATCCCTCATCTCGAGCTAGGAGGCGGAAACGGGGCTCCCCTGGATGTGTGCGGGACCCCACGTGCTTCCTCTCGAGTGGAGACGGGTATGTCGGGGAACTTCTTGAGTTGCAGCAATGGTGTGAAGGACCCTTTGGAAGTTCTAGTGGTTAGATGTGATTGGCCTCGAGAAGCCTCAGCGGAAATGGGCCTCATCTCACCTGGAGGGCAAAACCTCCTGGATTTTCTAGAGTTGCGGCAGGTGCTCTCGACTTACGACGGGGACCTCAGGGACCCGCTCTGGTGGCCTCAGGAAAGGCCAGTCCACATGCGAGTTCCTCAGGGGCGTCTCGGGATTCATCTCCCGTCGATGCCGGGGCCTAAGACCTTGTGTGGAGTCGGGGCCGGAACCTGAGGATTCCTCTCCAGTGCTGACATGGATCTTGGGGTACTTCTGGAGTCTCCCCAGGGGAGTCAGTCGTCGTCTCGAATGCGGGCATGCATTGCGCTTTCCTCCAGAGAGGAAGCAGCAGAGTCACGCAGTCCGCCGCGTGGATCAAAGGATCTATGGTTTTCCCTCGAGTCTTTCCCACGAGGCTTTCCCACGAGGCTTTCCCACAGGGCTGTCCCAAGTGCACACGTGGTGGGAGTCGATCCTCGGCTTGAACGTCAAGGCAGTGCAGGGAAAACAGGTTCCTCTGGAATGGACTGATACATCCGGGGGACTCTTGGAATGGTGGCACGACCCTGGAGTTCCTCTCGCCTTTCCTGTGGAGAGCTCCTCCTCTTGAGATGCGACGGGAACGCCGGGAATTCTTTCCCTACGAAACAGGGAAAGGATCCCTCATCTCGAGCTAGGAGGCGGAAACGGGGCTCCCCTGGATGTGTGCGGGACCCCACGTGCTTCCTCTCGAGTGGAGACGGGTATGTCGGGGAACTTCTTGAGTTGCAGCAATGGTGTGAAGGACCCTTTGGAAGTTCCAGTGGTTAGATGTGATTGGCCTCGAGAAGCCTCAGCGGAAATGGGCCTCATCTGGCCTGGAGGGCCAAACCTCCTGGATTTTCTCGAGTTGCGGCAGGTGCTCTCGACTTACGACGGGGACCTCAGGGACCCGCTCTGGTGGCCTCAGGAAAGGCCAGTCCCCATGCGAGTTCCTCGGGGGCCTCACGGGATTCCTCTCCCGTCGATGCCGGGGCCTAAGACCTTGTGTGGAGTCGGGGCCGGAACCTGAGGATTCCTCTCCAGTGCTGACATGGATCTTGGGGTACTTCTGGAGTCTCCCCAGGGGAGTCAGTCCTCGTCTCGAATGCGGGCATGCACTTGCGCTTTCCTCCAGAGCGGTAGCAGCAGGGTCACGCAGTCCGCCGCGTGGATCAAAGGATCTATGGTTTTCCCTCGAGTCTTTCCCACGAGGCTTTCCCACGAGGCTTTCCCACAGGGCTGTCCCACGTGCACACGTGGTGGGTTTCGATCCTCGGCTTGAACGTCAAGGCAGTGCAGGGAAAACAGGTTCCTCTGGAATGGACTGACACATCTGGGGGACTCTTGGAATGGTGTCACGAACCTGGAGTTCCTCTCGCCTTTCCTGTGGAGAGCGCCTCCTCTTGAGATGCGACGGGAACGCCGGGAATTCTTTCCCTACGAAACGGGGAAAGGATCCCTCATCTCGAGCTAGGAGGCGGAAACGGGGCTCCCCTGGATGTGTGCGGGACCCCATGTGCTTCCTCTCGAGTGGAGACGGGTATGTCGGGGAACTTCTTGAGTTGCAGCAATGGTGTGAAGGACCCTTTGGAAGTTCCAGTGGTTAGATGTGATTGGCCTCGAGAAGCCTCAGCGGAAATGGGCCTCATCTCGCCTGGAGGGCAAAACCTCCTGGATTTTCTCGAGTTGCGGCACGTGCTCTCGACTTACGACGGGGACCTCAGGGACCCGCTCTGGTGGCCTCAGGAAAGGCCAGTCCCCATGCGAGTTCCTCGGGGGCCTCTCGGGATTCCTCTCCCGTCGATGCCGGGGCCTAAGACCTTGTGTGGAGTCGGGGCCGGAACCTGAGGCTTCCTCTCCAGTGCTGACATGGATCTTGGGGTACTTCTGGAGTCTCCCCAGGGGAGTCAGTCCTCGTCTCGAATGCGGGCATGCACTTGCGCTTTCCTCCAGAACGGTAGCAGCAGTGTCACGCAGTCCGCCCAATGGATCAACGGATCTATGGTTTTCCCTCGAGTCTTTTCCACGAGGCTTTCCCACGAGGCTTTCCCACAGGGCTGTCCCACGTGCACACGTGGTGGGAGTCGATCCTCGGCTTGAACGTCAAGGCAGTGCAGGGAAAACAGGTTCCTCTGGAATGGACTGACACATCTGGGTGACTCTTGGAATGGTGGCACGACCCTGGAGTTCCTCTCGCCTTTCCTGTGGAGAGCGCCTCCTCTTGAGATGCGACGGGAACGCCGGGAATTCTTTCCCTACGAAACAGGGAAAGGATCCCTCATCTCGAGCTAGGAGGCGGAAACGGGGCTCCCCTGGAGGTGTGCGGGACCCACGTGCTTCCTCTCGAGTGGAGACGGGTATGTCGGGGATCTTCTTGAGTTGCAGCAAGGGTGTGAAGGACCCTTTGGAAGTTCCAGTGGTTAGACGTGATTAGCCTCGAGAAGCCTCAGCGGAAATGGGCCTCATCGCGCCTGGAGGGCAAAACCTCCTGGATTTTCTCGAGTTGCGGCAGGTGCTCTCGACTTACGACGGGGACCTCAGGGACCCGCTCTGGTGGCCTCAGGAAAGGCCAGTCCCCATGCGAGTTCCTCGGGGGCGTCTCGAGATTCCTCTCCCGTCGATGCCGGGGCCTAAGACCTTGTGTGGAGTCGGGGCCGGAACCTGAGGATTCCTCTCCAGTGCTGACATGGATCTTGGGGTACTTCTGGAGTCTCCCCAGGGGAGTCAGTCCTCGTCTCGAATGCGGGCATGCACTTGCGCTTTCCTCCAGAGCGGTAGCAGCAGTGTTACGCAGTCCGCCGCGTGGATCAAAGGATCTATGGTTTTCCCTCGAGTCTTTCCCACGAGGCTTTCCCACAGGGCTGTCCCACGTGCACACGTGGTGGGAGTCGATCCTCGGCTTGAACGTCAAGGCAGTGCAGGGAAAACAGGTTCCTCTGGAATGGACTGACACATCTGGGGGACTCTTGGAATGGTGGCACGACCCTGGAGTTCCTCTCGCCTTTCCTGTGGAGAGCGCCTCCTCTTGAGATGCGACGGGAACGCCGGGAATTCTTTCCCTACCAAACAGGGAAAGGATCCCTCATCTCGAGCTAGGAGGCGGAAACGGGGCTCCCCTGGATGTGTGCGGGACCCACGTGCTTCCTCTCGAGTGGAGACGGGTATGTCGGGGAACTTCTTGAGTTGCAGCAAGGGTGTGAAGGAACCTTTGGAAGTTCCAGTGGTTAGACGTGATTTGCCTCGAGAAGCCTCAGCGGAAATGGGCCTCATCGCGCCTGGAGGGCAAAACCTCCTGGATTTTCTCGAGTTGCGGCAGGTGCTCTCGACTTACGACGGGGACCTCAGGGACCCGCTCTGGTGGCCTCAGGAAAGGCCAGTCCCCATGCGAGTTCCTCGGGGGCCTCTCGGGATTCCTCTCCCGTCGATGCCGGGGCCTAAGACCTTGTGTGGAGTCGGGGCCGGAACCTGAGGATTCCTCTCCAGTGCTGACATGGATCTTGGGGTACTTCTGGAGTCTCCCCAGGGGAGTCAGTCCTCGTCTCGAATGCGGGCATGCATTGCGCTTTCCTCCAGAGCGGAAGCAACAGTGTCACGCAGTCCGCCGCGTGGATCAAAGGATCTATGGTTTTCCCTCGAGTCTTTCCCACGAGGCTTTCCCACGAGGCTTTCCCACAGGGCTGTCCCACGTGCACACGTGGTGGGAGTCGATCCTCGGCTTGAACGTCAAGGCAGTGCAGGGAAAACAGGTTCCTCTGGAATGGACTGACTCATCTGGGGGACTCTTGGAATGGTGGCACGACCCTGGAGTTCCTCTCGCCTTTCCTGTGGAGAGCGCCTCCTCTTGAGATGCGACGGGAACGCCGGGAATTCTTTCCATACGAAACAGGGAAAGGATCCCTCATCTCGAGCTAGGAGGCGGAAACGGGGCTCCCCTGGATGTGTGCGGGACCCACGTGCTTCCTCTCGAGTGGAGACGGGTATGTCGGGGAACTTCTTGATTTGCAGCAAGGGTGTGAAGGAACCTTTGGAAGTTCCAGTGGTTAGACGTGATTAGCCTCGAGAAGCCTCAGCGGAAATGGGCCTCATCTCGCCTGGAGGGCCAAACCTCGTGGATTTTCTCGAGTTGCGGCAGGTGCTCTCGACTTACGACGGGGACCTCAGGGACCCGCTCTGGTGGCCTCAGGAAAGGCCAGTCCCCATGCAAGTTCCTCGGGGGCCTCTCGGGATTCCTCTCCCGTCGATGACGGGGCCTAAGACCTTGTGTGGAGTCGGGGCCGGAACCTGAGGATTGCTCTCCAGTGCTGACATGGATCTTGGGGTACTTCTGGAGTCTCCCCAGGGGAGTCAGTCCTCGTCTCGAATGCGGGCATGCACTTGCGCTTTCCTCCAGAGCGGTAGCAGCAGTGTCACGCAGTCCGCCGCGTGGATCAAAGGATCTATGGTTTTCCCTCGAGTCTTTCCCACGAGGCTTTCCCACAGGGCTGTCCCACGTGCACACGTGGTGGGAGTCGATCCTCGGCTTTAACGTCAAGGCAGTGCAGGGAAAATAGGTTCCTCTGGAATGGACTGACACATCTGGGGGACTCTTGGAATGGTGTCACGACCCTGGAGTTCCTCTCGCCTTTCCTGTGGAGAGCGCCTCCTCTTGAGATGCGACGGGAACGCCGGGAATTCTTTCCCTACGAAACAGGGAAAGGATCCCTCATCTCGATCTAGGAGGCGGAAACGGGGCTCCCATGGATGTGTGCGGGACCCCACGTCCTTCCTCTCGAGTGGAGACGGGTATGTCGGGGAACTTCTTGAGTTGCAGCAATGGTGTGAAGGACCCTTTGGAAGTTCTAGTGGTTAGATGTGATTGGCCTCGAGAAGCCTCAGCGGAAATGGGCCTCATCTCACCTGGAGGGCAAAACCTCCTGGATTTTCTAGAGTTGCGGCAGGTGCTCTCGACTTACGACGGGGACCTCAGGGACCCGCTCTGGTGGCCTCAGGAAAGGCCAGTCCCCATGCGAGTTCCTCACGGGCGTCTCGGGATTCCTCTCCCGTCGATGCCGGGGCCTAAGACCTTGTGTGGAGTCGGGGCCGGAACCTGAGGATTCCTCTCCAGTGCTGACATGGATCTTGGGGTACTTCTGGAGTCTCCCCAGGGAGTCAGTCGTCGTCTCGAATGCGGGCATGCATTGCGCTTTCCTCCAGAGCGGTAGCAGGAGAGTCACGCAGTCCGCCACGTGGATCAAAGGATCTATGGTTTTCCCTCGAGTCTTTCCCACGAGGCTTTCCCACGAGGCTTTCCCACAGGGCTGTCCCAAGTGCACACGTGGTGGGAGTCGATCCTCGGCTTGAACGTGAAGGCAGTGCAGGGAAACCAGGTTCCTCTGGAATGGACTGACACATCCGGGGGACTCTTGGAATGGTGGCACGACCCTGGAGTTCCTCTCGCCTTTCCTGTGGAGAGCGCCTCCTCTTGAGATGCGACGGGAACGCCGGGAATTCTTTCCCTACGAAACAGGGAAAGGATCCCTCATCTCGAGCTAGGAGGCGGAAACGGGGCTCCCCTGGATGTGTGCGGGACACCACGTGCTTCCTCTCGAGTGGAGACGGGTATGTCGGGGAACTTCTTGAGTTGCAGCAATGGTGTGAAGGACCCTTTGGAAGTTCCAGTGGTTAGATGTGATTGGCCTCGAGAAGCCTCAGCGGAAAAGGGCCTCATCTCGCCTGGAGGGCAAAACCTCCTGGATTTTCTCGAGTTGTGGCAGGTGCTCTCGACTTACGACGGGGACCTCAGGGAACCGCTCTGGTGGCCTCAGGAAAGGCCAGTCCCCATGCGAGTTCTTCGGGGGCCTCTCGGGATTCCTCTCCCGTTGATGCCGGGGCCTAAGACCTTGTGTGGAGTCGGGGCCGGAACCTGAGGATTCCTCTCCAGTGCTGACATGGATCTTGGGGTACTTCTGGAGTCTCCCCAGGGGAGTCAGTCCTCGTCTCGAATGCGGGCATGCATTGCGCTTTCCTCCAGAGCGGTAGCAACAGTGTCACGCAGTCCGCCGCGTGGATCAAAGGATCTATGGTTTTCCCTCGAGTCTTTCCCACGAGGCTTTCCCACGAGGCTTTCCCACAGGGCTGTCCCACGTGCACACGTGGTGGGAGTCGATCCTCGGCTTGAACGTCAAGGCAGTGCAGGGAAAACAGGTTCCTCTGGAATGGACTGACTCATCTGGGGGACTCTTGGAATGGTGGCACGACCCTGGAGTTCCTCTCGCCTTTCCTGTGGAGAGCGCCTCCTCTTGAGATGCGACGGGAACGCCGGGAATTCTTTCCCTACGAAACAGGGAAAGGATCCCTCATCTCGAGCTAGGAGGCGGAAACGGGGCTCCCCTGGATGTGTGCGGGACCCACGTGCTTCCTCTCGAGTGGAGACGGGTATGTCGGGGAACTTCTTGAGTTGCAGCAAGGGTGTGAAGGAACCTTTGGAAGTTCCAGTGGTTAGACGTGATTAGCCTCGAGAAGCCTCAGCGGAAATGGGCCTCATCTCGCCTGGAGGGCCAAACCTCGTGGATTTTCTCGAGTTGCGGCAGGTGCCCTCGACTTACGACGGGGACCTCAGGGACCCGCTCTGGTGGCCTCAGGAAAGGCCAGTCCCCATGCAAGTTCCTCGGGGGCCTCTCGGGATTCCTCTCCCGTCGATCCCGGGGCCTAAGACCTTGTGTGGAGTCGGGCCGGAACCTGAGGATTCCTCTCCAGTGCTGACATGGATCTTGGGGTACTTCTGGAGTCTCCCCAGGGGAGTCAGTCCTCGTCTCGAATGCGGGCATGCACTTGCGCTTTCCTCCAGAGCGGTAGCAGCAGTGTCACGCAGTCCGCCGCGTGGATCAAAGGATCTATGGTTTTCCCTCGAGTCTTTCCCACGAGGTTTTCCCACAGGGCTGTCCCACGTGCACACGTGGTGGGAGTCGATCCTCGGCTTTAACGTCAAGGCAGTGCAGGGAAAATAGTTTCCTCTGGAATGGACTGACACATCTGGGGGACTCTTGGAATGGTGTCACGACCCTGGAGTTCCTCTCGCCTTTCCTGTGGAGAGCGCCTCCACTTGAGATGCGACGGGAACGCCGGGAATTCTTTCCCTACGAAACAGGGAAAGGATCCCTCATCTCGAGCTAGGAGGCGGAAACGGGGCTCCCCTGGATGTGTGCGGGACCCCACGTGCTTCCTCTCGAGTGGAGACGGGTATGTCGGGGAACTTCTTGAGTTGCAGCAATGGTGTGAAGGACCCTTTGGAAGTTCTAGTGGTTAGATGTGATTGGCCTCGAGAAGCCTCAGCGGAAATGGGCCTCATCTCACCTGGAGGGCAAAACCTCCTGGATTTTCTAGAGTTGCGGCAGGTGCTCTCGACTTACGACGGGGACCTCAGGGACCCGCTCTGGTGGCCTCAGGAAAGGCCAGTCCCCATGCGAGTTCCTCAGGGGCGTCTCGGGATTCCTCTCCCGTCGATGCCGGGGCCTAAGACCTTGTGTGGAGTCGGGGCCGGAACCTGAGGATTCCTCTCCAGTGCTGACATGGATCTTGGGGTACTTCTGGAGTCTCCCCAGGGGAGTCAGTCGTCGTCTCGAATGCGGGCATGCATTGCGCTTTCCTCCAGAGCGGTAGCAGCAGAGTCACGCAGTCCGCCGCGTGGATCAAAGGATCTATGGTTTTCCCTCGAGTCTTTCCCACGAGGCTTTCCCACGAGGATTTCCCACAGGGCTGTCCCAAGTGCACACGTGGTGGGAGTCGATACTCGGCTTGAACGTCAAGGCAGTGCAGGGAAAACAGGTTCCTCTGGAATGGACTGACACATCTGGGGGACTCTTGGAATGGTGGCACGACCCTGGAGTTCCTCTCGCCTTTCCTGTGGAGAGCGCCTCCTCTTGAGATGCGACGGGAACGCCGGGAATTCTTTCCCTACGAAACAGGGAAAGGATCCCTCATCTCGAGCTAGGAGGTGGAAACGGGGCTCCCCTGGATGTGTGCCGGACCCACGTGCGTCCTCTCGAGTGGAGACGGGTATGTCGGGGAACTTCTTGAGTTGCAGCAAGGGTGTGAAGGAACCTTTGGAAGTTCCAGTGGTTAGACGTGATTAGCCTCGAGAAGCCTCAGCGGAAATGGGCCTCATCTCGCCTGGAGGGCCAAACCTCGTGGATTTTCTCGAGTTGCGGCAGGTGCTCTCGACTTACGACGGGGACCTCAGGGACCCGCTCTGGTGGCCTCAGGAAAGGCCAGTCCCCATGCAAGTTCTTCGGGGGCCTCTCGGGATTCCTCTCCCGTCGATGCCGGGGCCTAAGACCTTGTGTGGAGTCGGGGCCGGAACCTGAGGATTCCTCTCCAGTGCTGACATGGATCTTGGGGTACTTCTGGAGTCTCCCCAGGGGAGTCAGTCCTCGTCTCGAATGCGGGCATGCACTTGCGCTTTCCTCCAGAGCGGTAGCAGCAGTGTCACGCAGTCCGCCGCGTGGATCAAAGGATCTATGGTTTTCCCTCGAGTCTTTCCCACGAGGTTTTCCCACAGGGCTGTCCCACGTGCACACGTGGTGGGAGTCGATCCTCGGCTTTAACGTCAAGGCAGTGCAGGGAAAATAGGTTCCTCTGGAATGGACTGACACATCTGGGGGACTCTTGGAATGGTGTCACGACCCTGGAGTTCCTCTCGCCTTTCCTGTGGAGAGCGCCTCCACTTGAGATGCGACGGGAACGCCGGGAATTCTTTCCCTACGAAACAGGGAAAGGATCCCTCATCTCGAGCTAGGAGGCGGAAACGGGGCTCCCCTGGATGTGTGCGGGACCCCACGTGCTTCCTCTCGAGTGGAGACGGGTATGTCGGGGAACTTCTTGAGTTGCAGCAATGGTGTGAAGGACCCTTTGGAAGTTCTAGTGGTTAGATGTGATTGGCCTCGAGAAGCCTCAGCGGAAATGGGCCTCATCTCACCTGGAGGGCAAAACCTCCTGGATTTTCTAGAGTTGCGGCAGGTGCTCTCGACTTACGACGGGGACCTCAGGGACCCGCTCTGGTGGCCTCAGGAAAGGCCAGTCCCCATGCGAGTTCCTCAGGGGCGTCTCCGGATTCCTCTCCCGTCGATGCCGGGGCCTAAGACCTTGTGTGGAGTCGGGGCCGGAACCTGAGGATTCCTCTCCAGTGCTGACATGGATCTTGGGGTACTTCTGGAGTCTCCCCAGGTGAGTCAGTCTTCGTCTCGAATGCGGGCATGCATTGCGCTTTCCTCCAGAGCGGTAGCAGCAGAGTCTCGCAGTCCGCCGCGTGGATCAAAGGATCTATGGTTTTCCCTCGAGTCTTTCCCACGAGGCTTTCCCACGAGGCTTTCCCACAGGGCTGTCCCAAGTGCACACGTGGTGGGAGTCGATCCTCGGCTTGAACGTCAAGGCAGTGCAGGGAAAACAGGTTCCTCTGGAATGGACTGACACATCCGGGGGACTCTTGGAATGGTGGCACGACCCTGGAGTTCCTCTCGCCTTTCCTGTGGAGAGCGCCTCCTCTTGAGATGCGACGGGAACGCCGGGAATTCTTTCCCTACGAAACAGGGAAAGGATCCCTCATCTCGAGCTAGGAGGCGGAAACGTGGCTCCCCTGGATGTGTGCGGGACCCCACGTGCTTCCTCTCGAGTGGAGACGGGTATGTCGGGGAACTTCTTGAGTTGCAGCAAGGGTGTGAAGGAACCTTTTGGAAGTTCCAGTGGTTAGATGTGATTGGCCTCGAGAAGCCTCAGCGGAAATGGGCCTCATCTCGCCTGGAGGGCAAAACATCCTGGATTTTCTCGAGTTGTGGCAGGTGTTCTCGTCTTACGACGGGGACCTCAGGGACCCGCTCTGGTGGTCTCAGGAAAGGCCAGTCCCGATGCGAGTTCCTCGGGAGCCTCTCGGGATTCCTCTCCTGTAGATGCCGGGGCCTAATACCTTGTGTGGAGTCGGGGCCGGAACCTGAGGATTCCTCTCCAGTGCTGACATGGATCTTGGGGTACTTCTGGAGTGTCCCCAAGGGCGTCAGTCCTCGTCTCGAATGCGGGCATGCACTTGCGCTTTCCTCCAGATCGGTAGCAGCAGTGTCACGCAGTCCGCCGCGTGGATCAAAGGATCTATGTTTTTCCCTCGAGGCTTTCCCACGAGGCTTTCCCTCGAGGCTTTCCCACAGGGCTGTCCCACGTGCACACGTGGTGGGAGTCGATCCTCTGCTTGAACGTCAAGGCAGTGCAGGGAAAAAAGTTTCCTCTGGAATGGACTGACACATCTGGGGGACTCTTGGAATGGTGTCACGACCCTGGAGTTCCTCTCGCCTTTCCTGTGGAGAGCGCCTCCTCTTGAGATGCGACGGGAACGCCGGGAATTCTTTCCCTACGAAACAGGGAAAGGATCCCTCATCTCGAGCTAGGAGGCGGAAACGGGGCTCCCCTGGATGTGTGCGGGACCCCACGTGCTTCCTCTCGAGTGGAGACGGGTATGTCGGGGAACTTCTTGAGTTGCAGCAATGGTGTGAAGGACCCTTTGGAAGATCCAGTGGTTAGATGTGATTGGCCTCGAGAAGCCTCAGCGGAAATGGGCCTCATCTGGCCTGGAGGGCAAAACCTCCTGGATTTTCTCGAGTTGCGGCAGGTGCTCTCGACTTACGACGGGGACCTCAGGGACCCGCTCTGGTGGCCTCAGGAAAGGCCAGTCCCCATGCGAGTTCCTCGGGGGCCTCTCGGGATTCCTCTCCCGTCGATGCCGGGGCCTAAGACCTTGTGTGGAGTCGGGGCCGGAACCTGAGGATTCCTCTCCAGTGCTGACATGGATCTTGGGGTACTTCTGGAGTCTCCCCAGGGGAGTCAGTCCTCGTCTCGAATGCGGGCATGCACTTGCGCTTTCCTCCAGAGCGGTAGCAGCAGTGTCACGCAGTCCGCCGCGTGGATCAAAGGATCTATGGTTTTCCCTCGAGTCTTTCCCACGAGGCTTTCCCACGAGGCTTTCCCACAGGGCTGTCCCACGTGCACACGTGGTGGGAGTCGATCCTCGGCTTGAACGTCATGGCAGTGCAGGGAAAACAGGTTCCTCTGGAATGGACTGACACATCTGGGGGACTCTTGGAATGGTGTCACGAACCTGGAGTTCCTCTCGCCTTTCCTGTGGAGAGCGCCTCCTCTTGAGATGCGACGGGAACGCCGGGAATTCTTTCCCTACGAAACGGGGAAAGGATCCCTCATCTCGAGCTAGGAGGCGGAAACGGGGCTCCCCTGGATGTGTGCGGGACCCCACGTGCTTCCTCTCGAGTGGAGACGGGTATGTCGGGGAACTTCTTGAGTTGCAGCAATGGTGTGAAGGACCCTTTGGAAGTTCCAGTGGTTAGATGTGATTGGCCTCGAGAAGCCTCAGCGGAAAAGGGCCTCATCTCGCCTGGAGGGCAAAACCTCCTGAATTTTCTCGAGTTGCGGCACGAGCTCTCGACTTACGACGGGGACCTCAGGGACCCGCTCTGGTGGCCTCAGGAAAGGCCAGTCCCCATGCGAGTTCCTCGGGGGCCTCTCGGGATTCCTCTCCCGTCGATGCCGGGGCCTAAGACCTTGTGTGGAGTCGGGGCCGGAACCTGAGGCTTCCTCTCCAGTGCTGACATGGATCTTGGGGTACTTCTGGAGTCTCCCCAGGGGAGTCAGTCCTCGTCTCGAATGCGGGCATGCACTTGCGCTTTCCTCCAGAACGGTAGCAGCAGTGTCACGCAGTTCGCCCAATGGATCAAAGGATCTATGGTTTTCCCTCGAGTCTTTCCCACGAGGCTTACCCACGACGCTTTCCCATAGGGCTGTCCCACGTGCACACGTGGTGGGAGTCGATCCTCGGCTTGAACGTCAAGGCAGTGCAGGTAAAACAGGTTCCTCTGGAATGGACTGACACATCTGGGGGACTCTTGGAATGGTGGCGCGACCCTTCAGTTCCTCTCGCCTTTCCTGTGGAGAGCGCCTCCTCTTGAGATGCGCCGGGAATGCCGGGAATTCTTTTCCTACGAAACAGGGAAAGGATCCCGCATCTCGAGCTAGGAGGCAGAAACGGGGCTCCCCTGGATGTGTGCGGGATCCACGTGCTTCCTCTCGAGTGGAGACGGGCATGTCGGGGATCTTCTTGAGTTGCAGCAAGGGTGTGAAGGACCCTTTGGAAGTTCCAGTGGTTAGACGTGATTAGCCTCGAGAAGCCTCAGCGGAAATGGGCCTCATCTCGCCTGGAGGGCAAAACCTCCTGGATTTTCTCGAGTTGCGGCAGGTGCTCTCGACCTACGACGGGGACCTCAGGGACCCGCTCTGGTGGCCTCAGGAAAGGCCAGTCCCCATGCGAGTTCCTCGGGGGCCTCTGGGGATTCATCTCCCGTCGATGCCGGGGCCTAAGTCCTTGTGTGGAGTCGGGGTCGGAACCTGAGGATTCCTCTCCAGTGCTGACATGGATCTTGGGGTACTTCTGGAGTCTCCCCAGGGGAGTCAGTCCTCGTCTCGAATGCGGGCATGCACTTGCGCTTTCCTCCAGAGCGGTAGCAGCAGTGTCACGCAGTCCGCCGCGTGGATCAAAGGATCTATGGTTTTCCCTCGAGTCTTTTCCACGAGGCTTTCCCACGAGGCTTTCCCACAGGGCTGTCCCACGTGCACACGTGGTGGGAGTCGATCCTTGGCTTGAACGTCAAGGCAGTGCAGGGAAAACAGGTTCCTCTGGAATGGACTGACACATCTGGGGGACTCTTGGAATGGTGGCACGACCCTGGAGTTCCTCTCGCCTTTCCTGTGGAGAGCGCCTCCTCTTGAGATGCGACGGGAATGCCGGGAATTCATTCCCTATGAAACAGGGAAAGGATCCCTCATCTCGATCTAGGAGGCGGAAACGGAGCTCCCCTGGATGTGGGCGGGACACCACGTGCTTCCTCTCGAGTGGAGACGGGTATGTCGGGGAACTTCTTGAGTTGCAGCAATGGTGTGAAGGACCCTTTGGAAGTTCCAGTGGTTAGATGTGATTGGCCTCAAGAAGCCTCAGCGGAAATGGGCCTCATCTCGCCTGGAGGGCAAAACCTCCTGGATTTTCTCGAGTTGCGGCAGGTGCTCTCGACTTACGACGGGGACCTCAGGGACCCGCTCTGGTGGCCTCAGGAAAGGCCAGTCCCCATGCGAGTTCCTCGGGGGCCTCTCGGGATTCCTCTCCCGTCGATGCCGGGGCCTAAGACCTTGTGTGGAGTCGGGGCCGGAACCTGAGGATTCCTCTCCAGTGCTGACATGGATCTTGGGGTACTTCTGGAGTCTCCCCAGGGGAGTCAGTCCTCGTCTCGAATGCGGGCATGCACTTGCGCTTTCCTCCAGAGCGGTAGCAGCAGTGTCACGCAGTCCGCCGCGTGGATCAAAGGATCTATGGTTTTCCCTCGAGTCTTTCCCACGAGGCTTTCCCACGAGGCTTTCCCACAGGGCTGTCCCACGTGCACACGTGGTGGGAGTCGATCCTCGGCTTGAACGTCAAGGCAGTGCAGGGAAAACAGGTTCCTCTGGAATGGACTGACACATCTGGGGGACTCTTGGAATGGTGGCGCGACCCTTCAGTTCCTCTCGCCTTTCCTGTGGAGAGCGCCTCCTCTTGAGATGCGCCGGGAATGCCGGGAATTCTTTTCCTACGAAACAGGGAAAGGATCCCGCATCTCGAGCTAGGAGGCAGAAACGGGGCTCCCCTGGATGTGTGCGGGACCCACGTGCTTCCTCTCGAGTGGAGAATGGTATGTCGGGGAACTTCTTGAGTTGCAGCAAGGGTGTGAAGGACCCTTTGGAAGTTCCAGTGGTTAGACGTGATTAGCCTCGAGAAGCCTCAGCGGAAATGGGCCTCATCTCGCCTGGAGGGCAAAACCTCCTGGATTTTCTCGAGTTGCGGCAGGTGCTCTCGACCTACGACGGGGACCTCAGGGACCCGCTCTGGTGGCCTCAGGAAAGGCCAGTCCCCATGCGAGTTCCTCGGGGGCATCTGGGGATTCATCTCCCGTCGATGCCGGGGCCTAAGTCCTTGTGTGGAGTCTGGGTCGGAACCTGAGGATTCCTCTCCAGTGCTGACATGGATCTTGGGGTACTTCTGGAGTCTCCCCAGGGGAGTCAGTCTTCGTCTCGAATGCGGGCATGCACTTGGGCTTTCCTCCAGAGCGGTAGCAGCAGTGTCACGCAGTCCGCCGCGTGGATCAAAGGATCTATGGTTTTCCCTCGAGTCTTTTCCACGAGGCTTTCCCACGAGGCTTTCCCACAGGGCTGTCCCACGTGCACACGTGGTGGGAGTCGATCCTTGGCTTGAACGTCAAGGCAGTGCAGGGAAAACAGGTTCCTCTGGAATGGACTGACACATCTGGGGGACTCTTAGAATGGTGGCACGACCCTGGAGTTCCTCTCGCCTTTCCTTTGGAGAGCGCCTCCTCTTGAGATGCGACGGGAACGCCGGGAATTCTTTCCCTACCAAACAGGGAAAGGATCCCTCATCTCGAGCTAGGAGGCGGAAACGGGGCTCCCCTGGATGTGTCCGGGACCCACGTGCTTCCTCTCGAGTGGAGACGGGTATGTCGGGGAACTTCTTGAGTTGCAGCAAGGGTGTGAAGTACCCTTTGGAAGTTCCAGTGGTTAGACGTGATTAGCCTTGAGAAGCCTCAGCGGAAATGGGCCTCTCGCGCCTGGAGGGCAAAACCTCCTGGATTTTCTCGAGTTGGGGCAGGTGCTCTCGACTTACGACGGGGACCTCAGGGACCCGCTCTGGTGGCCTCAGGAAAGGACAGTCCCCATGCGAGTTCCTCGGGGGCCTCTCGGGATTCCTCTCCCGTCGATGCCGGGGCCTAAGACCTTGTGTGGAGTCGGGGCCGGAACCTGAGGATTCCTCTCCAGTGCTGACATGGATCTTGGGGTACTTCTGGAGTCTCCCCAGGGGAGTCAGTCCTCGTCTCGAATGCGGGCATGCACTTGCGCATTCCTCCAGAGCGGTAGCAGCAGTGTCACGCAGTCCGCCGCCTGGATCAAAGGATCTATGGTTTTCCCTCGAGTCTTTCCCACGAGGCTTACACACGACGCTTTCCCATAGGGCTGTCCCACGTGCACACGTGGTGGGAGTCGATCCTCGGCTTGAACGTCAAGGCAGTGCAGAGAAAACAGGTTCCTCTGGAATGGACTGACACAACTGGGGGACTCGTGGAATGGTGGCACGACCCTTCAGTTCCTCTCGCCTTTCCTGTGGAGAGCGCCTCCTCTTGAGATGCGCCGGGAACGCCGGGAATTCTTTTCCTACAAAACAGGGAAAGGATCCCGCATCTCGAGCTAGGAGGCAGAAACGGGGCTCCCCTGGATGTGTGCGGGACCCCACGTGCTTCCTCTCGAGTGGAGACGGGTATGTCGGGGAACTTCTTGAGTTGCAGCAATGGTGTGAAGGACCCTTTGGAAGTTCCAGTGGTTAGATGTGATTGGCCTCGAGAAGCCTCAGCGGAAATGGGCCTCATCTCGCCTGGAGGGCAAAACCTCCTGGATTTTCTCGAGTTGCGGCACGTGCTCTCGACTTACGACGGGGACCTCAGGGACCCGCTCTGGTGGCCTCAGGAAAGGCCAGTCCCCATGCGAGTTCCTCGGGGGCCTCTCGGGATTCCTCTCCCGTCGATGCCGGGGCCTAAGACCTTGTGTGGAGTCGGGGCCGGAACCTGAGGATTCCTCTCCAGTGCTGACATGGATCTTGGGGTACTTCTGGAGTCTCCCCAGGGGAGTCAGTCCTCGTCTCGAATGCGGGCATGCACTTGCGCTTTCCTCCAGAGCGGTACCAGCAGTGTCACGCAGTCCGCCGCGTGGATCAAAGGATCTATGGTTTTCCCTCGAGTCTTTCCCACGAGGCTTACCCACGAGGCTTTCCCACAGGGCTGTCCCACGTGCACACGTGGTGGGAGTCGATCCTCGGCTTGAACGTCAAGGCAGTGCAGGGAAAACAGGTTCCTCTGGAATGGACTGACACATCTGGGGGACTCTTGGAATGGTGGCACGACCCTTCAGTTCCTCTCGCCTTTCCTGTGGAGAGCGCCTCCTCTTGAGATGCGCCGGGAACGCCGGGAATTCTTTTCCTACGAAACAGGGAAAGGATCCCTCATCTCGAGCTAGGAGGTGGAAACGGGTCTCCCCTGGATGTGTGCGGGACCCCACGTGCTTCCTCTCGAGTGGAGACGGGTATGTTGGGGAAGTTCTTGAGTTGCAGCAAGGGTGTGAATGACCCTTTGGAAGTTCCAGTGGTTAGACGTGATTAGCCTCGAGAAGCCTCAGCGGAAATGGGCCTCATCTCGCCTGGAGGGCAAAACCTCCTGGATTTTCTCGAGTTGCGGCAAGTGCTCTCGACTTACGACGGGGACCTCAGGGACCCGCTCTGGTGGCCTCAGGAAAGGCCAGTCCCCATGCGAGTTCCTCGGGGACCTCTGGGGATTCCTCTCCCGTCGATTCCAGGGCCTAAGTCCTTGTGTGGAGTCGGGGCCGTTACCTGAGGATTCCTCTCCAGTGCTGACATGGATCTTGGGGTACTTCTGGAGTCTCCCCAGGGGAGTCAGTCCTCGACTCGAATGCGGGCATGCACTTGCGCTTTCCTCCAGAGCGGTAGCAGCAGTGTCACGCAGTCCGCAGCGTGGATCAAAGGATCTATGGTTTTCCCTCGAGTCTTTCCCACGAGGCTTTCCCACGAGGCTTTCCCACAGGGCTGTCCCACGTGCACACGTGGTGGGAGTCGATCCTCGGCTTGAACGTCAAGGCAGTGCAGGGAAAACAGGTTCCTCTGGAATGGACTGACACATCTGGGGGTCTCTTGGAATGGTGGCACGACCCTGGAGTTCCTCTCCCCTTTCCTGTGGAGAGCGCCTCCTCTTGAGATGCGACGGGAACGCCGGGAATTCTTTCCCTACGAAACAGGGAAAGGATCCCTCATCTCGAGCTAGGAGGCGCAAACGGGGCTCCCCTGGATGTGTGCGGGACCCCACGTGCTTCCTCTTGAGTGGAGACGGGTATGTTGGGGAAGTTCTTGAGTTGCAGCAAGGGTGTGAAAGACCCTTTGGAAGTTCCAGTGGTTAGACGTGATTAGCCTCGAGAAGCCTCAGCAGAAATGGGCCTCATCTCGCCTGGAGGGCAAAACCTCCTGGATTTTCTCGAGTTGCGGCAAGTGCTCTCGACTTACGACGGGGACCTCAGGGACCCGCTCTGGTGGCCTCAGGAAAGGCCAGTCCCCATGCGAGTTCCTCGGGGGCCTCTCGGGATTCCTCTCCCGTCGATGCCAGGGCCTAAGTCCTTGTGTGGAGTCGGGGCCGTTACCTGAGGATTCCTCTCCAGTGCTGACATGGATCTTGGGGTACTTCTGGAGTCTCCCCAGGGGAGTCAGTCCTCGACTCGAATGCGGGCAAGCACTTGCGCTTTCCTCCAGAGCGGTAGTAGCAGTGTCACCCAGTCCGCCTCGTGGATCAAAGGATCTATGGTTTTCCCTCGAGTCTTTACCACGAGGCTTTCCCACAGGGATGTCCCACGTGCACAAGTGGTGGGAGTCGATCCTTGGCTTGAACGTCAAGGCAGTGCAGGGAAAACAGGTTCCTCTGGAATGGACTGACACATCTGGGGGACTCTTGGAATGGTGTCACGACCCTGGAGTTCCTCTCGCCTTTCCTGTGGAGAGCGCCTCCTCTTGAGATGCGACGGGAACGCCGGGAATTCTTTCCCTACGAAACAGGGAAAGGATCCCTCATCTCGAGCTAGGAGGCGGAAACGGGGCTCCCCTGGATGTGTGCGGGACCCCACGTGCTTCCATTCGAGTGGAGACGGGTATGTCGGGGAACTTCTTGAGTTGCAGCAAGGGTGTGAAGGACCCTTTGGAAGTTCCAGTGTTTAGACGTGATTAGCCTCGAGAAGCCTCAGCGGAAATGGGCCTCATCTCGCCTGGAGGGCAAAACCTCCTGGATTGTCTCGAGTTACGGCAGGTGATCTCGACTTACGACGGGGACCTCAGGGACCCGCTCTGGTGGCCTCAGGAAAAGCCAGTCCCCATGCGAGTTCCTCGGGGGCCTCTCGGGATCCCTCTCCCGTCGATGCCAGGGCCTAAGTCCTTCTGTGGAGTCGGGGCCGGAACCTGAGGATTCCTCTCCAGTGCTGACATGGATCTTGGGGTACTTCTGGAGTCTCCCCAGGGGAGTCAGTCCTCGTCTCGAATGCGGGCATGCACTTGCGCTTTCCTCCAGAGCGGTAGCAGCAGTGTCACGCAGTCCGCCGCGTGGATCAAAGGATCTATGGTTTTCCCTCGAGTCTTTCCCACGAGGCTTTCCCACGAGGCTTTCCCACAGGGCTGTCCCACGTGCACACGTGGTGGGAGTCGATCCTCGGCTTGAACATCAAGGCAGTGCAGGGAAAACAGGTTCCTCTGTAATGGAATGACACATCTGGGGGTCTCTTGGAATGGTGGCACGACCCTGGAGTTCCTCTCGCCTTTCCTGTGGAGAGCGCCTCCTCTTGAGATGCGACGGGAACGCCGGGAATTCTTTCCTTACGAAACAGGGAAAGGATCCCTCATCTCGAGCTAGGAGGCGGAAACGGGGCTCCCCTGGATGTGTGCGGGACCCCACGTGCTTCCTCTCGAGTGCAGACGGGTATGTCGGGGAACTTCTTGAGTTGCAGCAATGGTGTGAAGGACCCTTTGGAAGTTCCAGTGGTTAGATGTGATTGGCCTCGAGAAGCCTCAGCGGAAATGGGCCTCATCTCGCCTGGAGGGCAAAACCTCCTGGATTTTCTCGAGTTGCGGCAGGTGCTCTCGACTTACGACGGGGACCTCAGGGACCCGCTCTGGTGGCCTCAGGAAAGGCCAGTCCCCATGCGAGTTCCTCGGGGGCGTCTCGGGATTCCTCTCCCTTCGATGCCGGGGCCTAAGACCTTGTGTGGAGTCGGGGCCGGAACCTGAGGATTCCTCTCCAGTGCTGACATGGATCTTGGGGTACTTCTGGAGTCTCCCCAGGGGAGTCAGTCCTCGTGTCGAATGCGGGCATGCACTTGCGCTTTCCTCCAGAGCGGTAGAAGCAGTGTCACGCAGTCCGCCGCGTGGATCAAAGGATCTATGGTTTTCCCTCGAGTCTTTCCCACGAGGCTTTCCCACGAGGCTTTCCCACAGGGCTGTCCCACGTGCACACGTGGTGGGAGTGGATCCTCGGCTTGAACGTCAAGGCAGTGCAGGGAAAACAGGTTCCTCTGGAATGGACTGACACATCTGGGGGACTCTTGGAATGGTGGCACGACCCTGGAGTTCCTCTCGCCTTTCCTGTGGAGAGCGCCTCCTCTTGAGATGCGACGGGAACGCCGGGAATTCTTCCCTACGAAACAGGGAAAGGATCCCTCATCTCGAGCTAGGAGGCGGAAACGGGGCTCCCCTGGATGTGTGCGGGACCCCACGTGCTTCCTCTCGTGTGGAGACGGGTATGTCGGGGATCTTCTTGAGTTGCAGCAAGGCTGTGAAGGACCCTTTGGAAGTTCCAGTGGTTAGATGTGATTGGCCTCGAGAAGCCTCAGCGGAAATGGGCCTCATCTCGCCTGGAGGGCAAAACCTCCTGGATTTTCTCGAGTTGCGGCAGGTGCTCTCGACTTACGACGGGGACCTCAGGGACCCGCTCTGGTGGCCTCAGGAAAGGCCAGTCCCCATGCGAGTTCCTCTGGGGATTCCTCTCCCGTCGATGCCGGGGCCTAAGACCTTGTGTGGAGTTGGGGCCGGAACCTGAGGATTCCTCTCCAGTGGGGACATGGATCTTGGGGTACTTCTGGAGTCTCCCCAGGGGAGTCAGTCCTCGTCTCGAATGCGGGCATGCACCTGCGCTTTCCTCCAGAGCTGTAGCAGCAGTATCACGCAGTCCTCCGCATGGATCAAAGGATCCATGGTTTTCCCTCGAGTCTTTCCCACGAGGCTTTCCCACGAGGCTTTCCCACAGGGCTGTCCCACGTGCACACGTGGTGGGAGTCGATCCTTGGCTTGAACGTCAAGGCAGTGCAGGGAAAACAGGTTCCTCTGGAATGGACTGACACATCTGGGGGACTCTTGGAATGGTGGCACGACCCTGGAGTTCCTCTCGCCTTTCCTGTGGAGAGCGCCTCCTCTTGAGATGCGACGGGAACGCCGGGAATTCTTTCCCTACGAAACAGGGAAAGGATCCCTCATCTCGAGCTAGGAGGCGGAAACGGGGTTCCCCTGGATGTGTGCGGGACCCCACGTGATTCCTCTCGAGTGCAGACGGGTATGTCGGGGAACTTCTTGAGTTGCAGCAAGGGTGTGAAGGACCCTTTGGAAGTTCCAGTGGTTAGACGTGATTAGCCTCGAGAAGCCTCAGCGGAAATGGGCCTCATCTCGCCTGGAGGGCAAAACCTCCTGGATTTTCTCGAGTTGCGGCAGGTGATCTCGACTGACGATGGGGACCTCAGGGAACCGCTCTGGTGGCCTCAGGAAAAGCCAGTCCCCATGCGAGTTCCTCGGGGGCCTCTCGGGATCCCTATCCCGTCGATGCCGGGGCCTAAGACCTTGTGTGGAGTCGGGGCCGGAACCTGAGGATTCCTCTCCAGTGCTGACATGGATCTTGGGGTACTTCTGGAGTCTCCCCAGGGGAGTCAGTCCTCGTCTCGAATGCGGGCATGCATTTGCGCTTTCCTCCAGAGCGGTAGCAGCAGTGTCACGCAGTCCGCCGCGTGGATCAAAGGATCTATGGTTTTCCCTCGAGTCTTTCCCACGAGGCTTTCCCACGAGTCTTTCCCACAGGGCTGTCCCACGTGCACACGTGGTGGGTGTCGATCGTCGGCTTGAACGTCAAGGCAGTGCAGGGAAAACAGGTTCCTCTGGAATGGACTGACACATCTGGGGGACTCTTGGAATGGTGGCATGACCCTGGAGTTCCTCTCGCCTTTCCTGTGGAGAGCGCCTCCTCTTTAGATGCGACGGGAACGCCGGGAATTCTTTCCCTACGAAAAAGGGAAAGGATCCCTCATCTCGAGCTAGGAGGCGGAAACGGGGCTCCCCTGGATGTGTGCGGGACCCACGTGCTTCCTCTCGAGTGGAGACGGGTATGTCGGGGAACTTCTTGAGTTGCAGCAAGGGTGTGAAGGACACTTTGGAAGTTCCAGTGGTTAGACGTGATTAGCCTCTAGAAGCCTCAGCGGAAATGGGCCTCATCTCGCCTGGAGGGCAAAACCTCCTGGATTTTCTCGAGTTGAGGCAGGTGCTCTCGACTTACGACGGGGACCTCAGGGACCCGCTCTGGTGGCCTCAGGAAAGGCCAGTCCCCATGCGAGTTCCTCGGGGGCATCTCGGGATTGCTCTCCCGTCGATGCCGGGGCCTAAGACCTTGTGTGGAGTCGGGGCCGGAACCTGAGGATTCCTCTCCAGTGCTGACATGGATCTTGGGGTACTTCTGGAGTCTCCCCAGGGGAGTCTGTCCTCTTCTCGAATGCGGGCATGCACTTGCGCTTTCCTCCAGAGCGGTAGCAGCAGTGTCACGCAGTCCGCCGCGTGGATCAAAGGATCTATGGTTTTCCCTCGAGTCTTTCCCACGAGGCTTTCCCACGAGGCTTTCCCACAGGGCTGTCCCACGTGCACACGTGGTGGGAGTCGATCCTCGGCTTGAACGTCAAGGCAGTGCAGGGAAAACAGGTTCCTCTGGAATGGACTGACACATCTGGGGGACTCTTGGAATGGTGTCACGACCCTGGAGTTCCTCTCGCATTTCCTGTGGAGAGCGCCTCCTCTTGAGATGCGACGGGAACGCCGGGAATTCTTTCCCTACGAAACAGGGAAAGGATCCCTCATCTCGAGCTAGGAGTCGGAAACGGAGCTCCCCTGGATGTGGGCGGGACACCACGTGCTTCCACTCGAGTGGAGACGGGTATGTCCGGGAACTTCTTGAGTTGCAGCAAGGGTGTGAAGGACCCTTTGGAAGTTCCAGTGGTTAGACGTGATTAGCCTCGAGAAGCCTCAGCGGAAATGGGCCTCATCTCGCCTGGAGGGCAAAACCTCCTGGATTTTCTCGAGTTGCGGCAGGTGCTCTCGACTTACGACGGGGACCTCAGGGACCCGCTCTGGTGGCCTCAGGAAAGGCCAGTCCCCATGCGAGTTCCTCGGGGGCCTCTGGGGATTCCTCTCCCGTCGATTCCGGGGCCTAAGACCTTGTGTGGAGTCGGGGCCGGAACCTGAGGATTCCTCTCCAGTGCTGACATGGATCTTGGGGTATTTCTGGAGTCTCCCCAGGGGAGTCAGTCCTCGTCTCGAATGCGGGCATGCACTTGCGCTTTCCTCCAGAGCGGTAGCAATAGTGTCACGCAGTCCGCCGCGTGGATCAAAGGATCTATGGTTTTCCCTCGAGTCTTTCCCACGAGGCTTTCCCACGAGGCTTTCCCACAGGGCTGTCCCACGTGCACACGTGGTGGGAGTCGATCCTCGGCTTAAACGTCAAGGCAGTGCAGGGAAAACAGGTTCCTCTGGAATGGACTGACACATCTGGGGTCTCTTGGAATGGTGGCACGACCCTGGAGTTCCTCTCGCCTTTCCTGTGGAGAGCGCCTCCTCTTGAGATGCGACGGGAACGCCGGGAATTCTTTCCCTACGAAACAGGGAAAGGATCCCTCATCTCGAGCTAGGAGGCGGAAACGGGGCTCCCCTGGATGTGTGCGGGACCCCAAGTGCTTCCTCTCGAGTGGAGACGGGTATGTCGGGGAACTTCTTGAGTTGCAGCAATGGTGTGAAGGACCCTTTGGAAGTTCCAGTGGTTAGATGTGATTGGCCTCGAGAAGCCTCAGCGGAAATGGGCCTCTTCTCGCCTGGAGGGCAAAACCTCCTGGATTTTCTCGAGTTGCGGCAGTTGCTCTCGACTTACGACGGGGACCTCAGGGACCCGCTCTGGTGGCCTCAGGAAAGGCCAGTCCCCATGCGAGTTCCTCGGGGGCGTTTCGGGATTTCTCTCCCGTTGATGCCGGGGCCTAAAACCTTGTGTGGAATCGGGGCCGGAACCTGAGGATTCCTCTCCAGTGCTGACATGGATCTTGGGGTACTTCTGGAGTCTCCCCAGGGGAGTCAGTCCTCGTCTCGAATGCGGGCATGCACTTGCGCTTTCCTCCAGAGCGGTAGCAGCAGTGTCACGCAGTCCGCCGCGTGGATCAAAGGATCTATGGTTTTCCCTCGAGTCTTTCCCACGAGGCTTTCCCACGAGGCTTTCCCACAGGGCTGTCCCACGTGCACACGTGGTGGGAGTCGATCCTCGGCTTGAACGTCAAGGCAGTGCAGGGAAAACAGGTTCCTCTGGAATGGACTGACACATCTGGGGGACTGTTGGAATGGTGGCACGACCCTTCAGTTCCTCTCGCCTTTCCTGTGGAGAGCGCCTCCTCTTGAGATGCGACGGGAACGCCGGGAATACTTTCCCTACGAAACAGGGAAAGTTTCCCTCATCTCGAGCTAGGAGGCGGAAACGGGGCTCCCCTGGATGTGTGCGGGACCCCACGTGCTTCCTCTCGAGTGCAGACGTGTATGTCGGGGAACTTCTTGAGTTGAAGCAAGGGTGTGAAGGACCCTTTGGAAGTTCCAGTGGTTAGACGTGATTAGCCTCGAGAAGCCTCAGCGGAAATGGGCCTCATCTCGCCTGGAGGGCAAAACCTCCTGGATTTTCTCGAGTTGCGGCAGGTGCTCTCGACTTACGACGGGGACCTCAGGGACCCGCTCTGGTGGCCTCAGGAAAGGCCAGTCCCCATGCGAGTTCCTCGGGGGCCTCTGGGGATTCCTCTCCCGTCGATGCCGAGGCCTAAGACCTTGTGTGGAGTCGGGGTCGGAACCTGAGGATTCCTCTCCAGTGCTGACATGGATCTTGGGGTACTTCTGGAGTCTCCCCAGGGGAGTCAGTCTTCGTCTCGAATGCGGGCATGCACTTGCCCGTTCCTCCAGAGCGGTAGCAGCAGTGTCACGCAGCCCGCCTCGTGGATCAAAGGATCTATGGTTTTCCCTCGAGTCTTTTCCACGAGGCTTTCCCACGAGGCTTTCCCACAGGGCTGTCCCACGTGCACACGTGGTGGGAGTCGATCCTTGGCTTGAACGTCAATGCAGTGCAGGGAAAACAGGTTCCTCTGGAATGGACTGACACATCTGGGGGACTCTTGGAATGGTGGCACGACCCTGGAGTTCCTCTCGCCTTTCCTGTGGAGAGCGCCTCCTCTTGAGATGCGACGGGAACGCCGGGAATTCTTTCCCTACGAAACAGGGAAAGGATCCCTCATCTCGAGCTAGGAGGCGGAAACGGGGCTCCCCTGGATGTGTGCGGGACACCACGTGCTTCCTCTCGAGTGGAGACGGGTATGTCGGGGAACTTCTTGAGTTGAAGCAAGGGTGTGAAGGACCCTTTGGAAGTTCCAGTGGTTACACGTGATTAGCCTCGAGAAGCCTCAGCGGAAATGGGCCTCATCTCGCCTGGAGGGCAAAACCTCCTGGATTTTCTCGAGTTGCGGCAGGTGCTCTCGACTTACGACGGGGACCTCAGGGACCCGCTCTGGTGGCCTCAGGAAAGGCCAGTCCCCATGCGAGTTCCTCGGGGGCCTCTCGGGATTCCTCTCCCGTCGATGCCGGGGCCTAAGACCTTGTGTGGAGTCGGGGCCGGAACCTGAGGATTCCTCTCCAGTGCTGACAAGGATCTTGGGGTACTTCTGAAGTCTCCCCAGGGGAGTCAGTCCTCATCTCGAATGCGGGCATGCACTTGCGCTTTCCTCCAGAGCAGTAGCAGCAGTGTCACGCAGTCCGCCGCGTGGATCAAAGGATCTATGGTTTTCCCTCGAGTCTTTCCCACGAGGCTTTCCCACGAGGCTTTTCCACAGGGCTGTCCCACGTGCACACGTGGTGGGAGTCGATCCTCGGCTTGAACGTCAAGGCAGTGCAGGGAAAACAGGTTCCTCTGGAATGGACTGACACATCTGGGGGACTCTTGGAATGGTGGCACGACCCTGGAGTTCCTCTCGCCTTTCCTGTGGAGAGTGCCTCCTCTTGAGATGCGACGGGAACGCCGGGAATTCTTTTCCTAAGAAACAGGGAAAGAATCCCTCATCTCGAGCTAGGAGGCGGAAACGGGGCTCCCCTGGATGTGTGCGGGACCCCACGTGCTTCCTCTCGAGTGGAGACGGGTATGTCGGGGAACTTCTTGAGTTGCAGCAAGGGTGTGAAGGACCCTTTGGAAGTTCCAGTGGTTAGATGTGATTGGCCTCGAGAAGCCTCAGCGGAAATGGGCCTCATCTCGCCTGGAGGGCAAAACCTCCTGGATTTTCTCGAGTTGCGGCAGGTGCTCTCGACTTACGACGGGGACCTCAGGGACCCGCTCTGGTGGCCTCAGGAAAGGCCAGTCCCCATGCGAGTTCCTCGGGGGCGTCTCGGGATTCCTCTCCCGTCGATGCCGGAGCCTAAGACCTTGTGTGGAATCGGGGCCGGAACCTGAGGATTCCTCTCCAGTGCTGACATGGATCTTGGGGTACTTCTGGAGTCTCCCCAGGGGAGTCAGTCCTCGTCTCGAATGCGGGCATGCACTTTCGCTTTCCTCCAGAGCGGTAGCAGCAGTGTCACGCAGTCCGCCCAATGGATCAAAGGATCTATGGTTTTCCCTCGAGTCTTTCCCACGAGGCTTTCCCACGAGGCTTTCCCACAGGGCTGTCCCACGTGCACACGTGGTGGGAGTCGATCCTCGGCTTGAACGTCAAGGCAGTGCAGGGAAAACAGGTTCCTCTGGAATGGACTGACACATCTGGGGGACTCTTGGAATGGTGGCACGACCCTGGAGTTCCTCTCGCCTTTCCTGTGGAGAGCGCCTCCTCTTGAGATGCGACGGGAACGCCGGGAATTCTTTCCCTACGAAACAGGGAAAGGATCCCTCATCTCGAGCTAGGAGGAGGAAACGGGGCTCCCCTGGATGTGTGCGGGACCCCACGTGCTTCCTCTCGAGTGGAGACGGGTATGTCGGGGAACTTCTTGAGTTGCAGCAAGGGTGTGAAGGACCCTTTGGAAGTTCCAGTGGTCGGATGTGATTGGCCTCGAGAAGCCTCAGCGGAAATGGGCCTCATCTCGCCTGGAGGGCAAAACCTCCTGGATTTTCTCGAGTTGCGGCAGGTGCTCTCGACTTACGACGGGGACCTCAGGGACCCGCTCTGGTGGCCTCAGGAAAGGCCAGTCCCCATGCGAGTTCCTCGGGGGCCTCTGGGGATTCCTCTCCCGTCGATGCCGGGGCCTAAGTCCTTGTGTGGAGTCGGGGTCGGAACCTGAGGATTCCTCTCCAGTGCTGACATGGATCTTGGGGTACTTCTGGAGTCTCCCGAGGGGAGTCAGACTTCGTCTCGAATGCGGGCATGCACTTGCGCTTTCCTCCAGAGCGGTAGCAGCAGTGTCACGCAGTCCGCCGCGTGGATCAAAGGATCTATGGTTTTCCCTCGAGTCTTTTCCACGAGGCTTTCCCACGAGGCTTTCCCACAGGGCTGTCCCACGTGCACACGTGGTGGGAGTCGATCCTTGGCTTGAACGTCAAGGCAGTGCAGGGAAAACAGGTTCCTCTAGAATGGACTGACACATCTGGGGGACTCTTGGAATGGTGGCACGACCCTGGAGTTCCTCTCGCCTTTCCTGTGGAGAGCGCCTCCTCTTGAGATGCGACGGGAACGCCGGGAATTCTTTCCCTACGAAACAGGGAAAGGATCCCTCATCTCGAGCTAGGAGTCGGAAACGGAGCTCGCCTGGATGTGTGCGGGACCCCACGTGCTTCCTCTCGAGTGGAGACGGGTATGTCGGGGAACTTCTTGAGTGGCAGCAAGGGTGTGAAGGACCCTTTGGAAGTTCCAGTGGTTAGACGTGATTAGCCTCGAGAAGCCTCAGCGGAAATGGGCCTCATCTCGCCTGGAGGGCAAAACCTCCTGGATTTTCTCGAGTTGCCTCAGGTGCTCTCTACTTACGACGGGGAACTCAGGGACCCGCTCTGGTGGCCTCAGGAAAGGCCAGTCCCCATGCGAGTTCCTCGGGGGCGTCTCGGGATTCCTCTCCCGTCGATGCCGGGGCCTAAGACCTTGTGTGGAGTCGGGGTCGGAACCTGAGGATTCCTCTCCAGTGCTGACATGGATCTTGGGGTACGTCTGGAGTCTCCCCAGGGGAGTCAGTCCTCGTCTCGAATGCGGGCATGCACTTGCGCTTTCCTCCAGAGCGGTAGCAGCAGTGTCACGCAGTCCGCCGCGTGGATCAAAGGATCTATGGTTTTCCCTCGAGTCTTTCCCACGAGGCTTTCCCACGAGGCTTTCCCACAGGGCTGTCCCACGTGCACACGTGGTGGGAGTCGATCCTCGGCTTGCACGTCAAGGCAGTGCAGGGAAAACAGGTTCCTCTGGAATGGACTGACACATCTGGGGGACTCTTGGAATGGTGTCACGACCCTGGAGTTCCTCTCGCCTTTCCTGTGGAGAGCGCCACCTCTTGAGATGGGACTGGAACGCCGGGAATTCTTTCCCTACGAAAAAGGGAAGGATCCCTCATCTCGAGCTAGGAGGCGGAAACGGGGCTCCCCTGGATGTGTGAGGGACCCCACGTGCTTCCTCTTGAGTGGAGAAGGGTATGTCGGGGAACTTCTTGAGTTGCAGCAATGGTGTGAAGGACCCTTTGGAAGTTCCAGTGGTTAAATGTGATTGGCCTCGAGAAGCCTCAGCAGAAATGGGCCTCATCTCGCCTGGAGGGCAAAACCTCCTGGATTTTCTCGAGTTGCGGCAGGTGCTCTCGACTTACGACGGGGACCTCAGGGACCCGCTCTGGTGGCCTCAGGAAAGGCCAGTCCCCATGCGAGTTCCTCAGGGGCCTCTCGGGATTCCTCTCCCGTCGATGCCGGGGCCTAAGACCTTGTGTGGAGTCGGGGCCGGAACCTGAGGATTCCTCTCCAGTGCTGACATGGATCTTGGGGTACTTCTGGAGTCTCCCCAGGGGAGTCAGTCCTCGTCTCGAATGCGGGCATGCACTTGCGCTTTCCTCCAGAGCGGTAGCAGCAGTGTCACGCAGTCCGCCGCGTGGATCAAAGGATCTATGGTTTTCCCTCGAGTCTTTCCCACGAGGCTTTCCCACGAGGCTTTCCCACAGGGCTGTCCCACGTGCACACGTGGTGGGAGTCGATCCTCGGCTTGAACGTCAAGGCAGTGCAGGGAAAACAGGTTCACCTGGAATGGACTGACACATCTGGGGGACTCTTGGAATGGTGGCACGACCCTGGAGTTCCTCTCGCCTTTCCTGTGGAGAGCGCCTCCTCTTGAGATGCGACGGGAACGCCGGGAATTCTTTCCCTACGAAACAGGGAAAGGATCCCTCATCTCGAGCTAGGAGGCGGAAACGGGGCTCCCCTGGATGTGTGCGGGACCCACGTTCTTCCTCTCGAGTGGAGACGGGTATGTCGGGGAACTTCTTGAGTTGCAGCAAGGGTGTGAAGGACCCTTTGGAAGTTCCAGTGGTTAGACGTGATTAGCCTCGAGAAGCCTCAGCGGAAATGGGCCTCATCTCGCCTGGAGGGCAAAACCTCCTGGATTTTCTCGAGTTGCGGCAGGTGCTCTCGACTTACGACGGGGACCTCAGGGACCCGCTCTGGTGGCCTCAGGAAAGGCCAGTCCCCATGCGAGTTCCTCAGGGGCCTCTGGGGATTCCTCTCCCGTCGATCCCGGGCCTAAGTCCTTGTGTGGAGTCGGGGTCGGAACCTGAGGATTCCTCTCCAGTGCTGACATGGATCTTGGGGTACTTCTGGAGTCTCCCCAGGGGAGTGAGTCTTCGTCTCGAATGCGGGCATGCACTTGCGCTTTCCTCCAGAGCGGTAGCAGCAGTGTCACGCAGTCCGCCGCGTGGATCAAAGGATCTATGGTTTTCCCTCGAGTCTTTTCACGAGGCTTTCCCACAAGGCTTTCCCACAGGGCTGTCCCACGTGCACACGTGGTGGGAGTCGATCCTTGTCTTGAACGTCAAGGCAGTGCAGGGAAAACAGGTTCCTCTGGAATGGACTGACACATCTGGGGGACTCTTGGAATGGTGGCACGACCCTGGAGTTCCTCTCGCCTTTCCTGTGGAGAGTGCCTCCTCTTGAGATGCGACGGGAACGCCGGGAATTCTTTCCCTACGAAACAGGTAAAGGATCCCTCATCTCGAGCTAGGAGGCGGAAACGGGGCTCCCCTGGATGTGTGCGGGACCCACGTTCTTCCTCTCGAGTGGAGACGGGTATGTCGGGGAACTTCTTGAGTTGCAGCAAGGGTGTGAAGGACCCTTTGGAAGTTCCAGTGGTTAGACGTGATTAGCCTCGAGAAGCCTCAGCGGAAATGGGCCTCATCTCGCCTGGAGGGCAAAACCTCGTGGATTTTCTCGAGTTGCGGCAGGTGCTCTCGACTTACGACGGGGACCTCAGGGAACCGCTCTGGTGGCCTCAGTAAAGGCCAGTCCCCATGCGAGTTCCTCGGGGGCGTCTCGGGATTTCTCTCCCGTTGATGCCGGGGCCTAAGACCTTGTGTGGAATCGGGGCCGGAACCTGAGGATTCCTCTCCAGTGCTGACATGGATCTTGGGGTACTTCTGGAGTCTCCCCAGGGGAGTCAGTCCTCGTCTCGAATGCGGGCATGCACTTGCGCTTTCCTCCAGAGCGGTAGCAGCAGTGTCACGCAGTCCGCCACGTGGATCAAAGGATCTATGGTTTTCCCTCGAGTCTTTCCCACGAGGCTTTCCCACGAGGCTTTCCCACAGGGCTGTCCCACGTGCACACGTGGTGGGAGTCGATCCTCGGTTTGAACGTCAAGTGCAGGGAAAACACGTTCCTCTGGAATGGACTGACACATCTGGGGGACTCTTGGAATGGTGGCACGACCCTGAAGTTCCTCTCGCATTTCCTGTGGAGAGCGCCTCCTCTTGAGATGCGACGGGAACGCCGGGAATTCTTTCCCTACGAAACAGGGAAAGGATCCCTCATCTCGAGCTAGGAGGCGGAAACGGGTCTCCCCTGGATGTGTGCGGGACCCCACGTGCTTCCTCTCGAGTGGAGACGGGTATGTCGGGGAACTTCTTGAGTTGCAGCAATGGTGTGAAGGACCCTTTGGAAGTTCCAGTGGTTAGATGTGATTGGCCTCGAGAAGCAACAGCGGAAATGGGCCTCATCTCGCCTGGAGGGCAAAACCTCCTGGATTTTCTCGAGTTGCGGCAGGTGCTCTCGAATTACGACGGGGACCTCAGGGAACCGCTCTGGTGGCCTCAGGAAAGGCCAGTCCCCATGCGAGTTCCTCGGGGGCCTCTCGGGATTCCTCTTCCGTCGATGCCGGGGCCTAAGACCTTGTGTGGAGTCGGGGCCGGAACTTGAGGATTCCTCTCCAGTGCTGACATGGATCTTGGGGTACGTCTGAGTCTCCCCAAGGGCGTCAGTCCTCGTCTCGAATGCGGGCATGCATTGCCCTTTCCTCCAGAGCGTAGCAGCAGTGTCACGCAGTCCGCAGCATGGATCAAAGGATCTATGGTTTTCCCTCGAGTCTTTCCCACGAGGCTTTCCCACGAGGCTTTCCCACAGGGCTTTCCCACGTGCACACGTGGTGGGAGTCGATCCTCGGCTTGAACGTCAAGGCAGTGCAGGGAAAACAGGTTCCTCTGGAATGGACTGACACATCTGGGGGACTCTTGGAATGGTGGCACGACCCTGGAGTTCCTCTCGCCTTTCCTGTGGAGAGTGCCTCCTCTTGAGATGCGACGGGAACGCCGGGAATTCTTTCCCTACGAAACAGGGAAAGGATCCCTCATCTCGAGCTAGGAGGCGGAAACGGGGCTCCCCTGGATGTGTGCGGGACACCACGAGCTTCCTCTCGAGTGCAGACGGGTAAGTCGGGGAACTTCTTGAGTTGCAGCAATGGTGTGAAGGACCCTTTGGAAGTTCCTGTGGTTAGATGTGATTGGCCTCGAGAAGCCTCAGCGGGAATGGGCCTCATCTTGCCTGGAGGGCAAAACCTCCTGGATTTTCTCGAGTTGCGGCAGGTGCTCTCGACTTACGACGGGGACCTCAGGGACCCGCTCTGGTGGCCTCAGGAAAGGCCAGTCCCCATGCGAGTTCCTCGGGGGCCTCTCGGGATTCCTCTCCCCTCGATGCCGGGGCCTAAGACCTTGTGTGGAGTCGGGGCCGGAACCTGAGGATTCCTCTCCAGTGCTGACATGGATCTTGGGGTACTTCTGGAGTCTCCCCAGGGGAGTCAGTCCTCGTCTCGAATGCGGGCATGCACTTGCGCTTTCCTCCAGAGCGGTAACAGCAGTGTCACGCAGTCCGCCGCGTGGATCAAAGGATCTATGGTTTTCCCTCGAGTCTTTCCCACGAGACTTTCCCACGAGGCTTTCCCACAGGGCTGTCCCACGTGCACACGTGGTGGGAGTCGATCCTCGGCTTGAACGTCAAGGCAGTGCAGGGAAAACAGGTTCCTCTGGAATGGACTGACACATCTGGGGGACTCTTGGAATGGTGTCACGACCCTGGAGTTCCTCTCGCCTTTCCTGTGGAGAGCACCTCCTCTTGAGATGCGACAGGAACGCCGGGAATTCTTTCCCTACGAAACAGGGAAAGGATCCATCATCTCGAGCTAGGAGGCGGAAACGGGGCTCCTTTGGATGTGTGCGGGACCCCACGGGCTTCCTCTCGAGTGGAGACGGGTATGTCGGGGAACTTCTTGAGTTGCAGCAAGGGTGTGAAGGACCCTTTGGAAGTTCCAGTGGTTAGATGTGATTGGCCTCGAGAAGCCTCAGCGGAAATAGGCCTCATCTCCCCTGGAGGGCAAAACCTCATGGATTTTCTCGAGTTGCGGCAGGTGCTATCGACTTACGACGGGGACCTCAGGGACCCGCTCTGGTGGCCTCAGGAAAGGCCAGTCCCCATGCGAGTTCCTCAGGGGCCTCTCGGGATTCCTCTCCCATCGATGCCGGGGCCTAAGACCTTGTGTGGAGTCGGGGCCGGAACCTGAGGATTCCTCTCCAGTGCTGACATGGATCTTGGGGTACGTCTGTAGTCTCCCCAGGGGAGTCAGTCCTCGTCTCGAATGCGGGCATGCATTGCGCTTTCCTCCAGAGCGGTAGCAGCAGTGTCACGCAGTCCGCCGCGTGGATCAAAGGATCTATGGTTTTCCCTCGAGTCTTTCCCACGAGGCTTTCCCACGAGGCTTTCCCACAGGGCTGTCCCACGTGCACACGTGGTGGGAGTCGATCCTCGGCTTGAACGTCAAGGCAGTGCAGGGAAAACAGGTTCCTCTGGAATGGACTGACACATCTGGGGGACTCTTGGAATGGTGGCACGGCCCTGGAGTTCCTCTCGCCTTTCCTGTGGAGAGCGCCTCCTCTTGAGATGCGACGGGAACGCCGGGAATTCTTTCCCTACGAAACAGGGAAAGGATCCCTCATCTCGAGCTAGGAGGCGGAAACGGGGCTCCCCTGGATGTGTGCGGGACCCCACGGGCGTCCTCTCGAGTGGAGACGGGTATGTCGGGGAACTTCTTGAGTTGCAGCAAGGGTGTGAAGGACTCTTTGGAAGTTCCAGTGGTTAGATGTGATTGGCCTCGAGAAGCCTCAGCAGAAATGGGCCTAATCTCGCCTGGAGGGCAAAACCTCCTGGATTTTCTCGAGTTGCGGCAGGTGCTCTCGACTTACGACGGGGACCTCAGGGACCCGCTCTGGTGGCCTCAGGAAAGGCCAGTCCCCATGCGAGTTCCTCGGGGGCCTCTCGGGATTCCTCTCCCGTCGATGCCGGGGCCTAAGACCTTGTGTGGAGTCGGGGCCGGAACCTGAGGATTCCTCTCCAGTGCTGACATGGATCTTGGGGTACTTCTGGAGTCTCCCCAGGGGAGTCAGTCCTCGTCTCGAATGCGGGCATGCACTTGCGCTTTCCTCCAGAGCGGTAGCAGCAGTGTCACGCAGTCCGCCGCGTGGATCAAAGGATCTATGGTTTTCCCTCGAGTCTTTCCCACGAGGCTTTCCCACGAGGCTTTCCCACAGGGCTGTCCCACGTGCACACGTGGTGGGAGTCGATCCTCGGCTTGAACGTCAAGGCAGTGCAGGGAAAACAGGTTCACCTGGAATGGACTGACACATCTGGGGGACTCTTGGAATGGTGGCACGACCCTGGAGTTCCTCTCGCCTTTCCTGTGGAGAGCGCCTCCTCTTGAGATGCGACGGGAACGCCGGGAATTCTTTCCCTACGAAACAGGGAAAGGATCCCTCATCTCGAGCTAGGAGGCGGAAACGGGGCTCCCCTGGATGTGTGCGGGACCCACGTTCTTCCTCTCGAGTGGAGACGGGTATGTCGGGGAACTTCTTGAGTTGCAGCAAGGGTGTGAAGGACCCTTTGGAAGTTCCAGTGGTTAGACGTGATTAGCCTCGAGAAGCCTCAGCGGAAATGGGCCTCATCTCGCCTGGAGGGCAAAACCTCCTGGATTTTCTCGAGTTGCGGCAGGTGCTCTCGACTTACGACGGGGACCTCAGGGACCCGCTCTGGTGGCCTCAGGAAAGGCCAGTCCCCATGCGAGTTCCTCAGGGGCCTCTGGGGATTCCTCTCCCGTCGATCCCGGGCCTAAGTCCTTGTGTGGAGTCGGGGTCGGAACCTGAGGATTCCTCTCCAGTGCTGACATGGATCTTGGGGTACTTCTGGAGTCTCCCCAGGGGAGTGAGTCTTCGTCTCGAATGCGGGCATGCACTTGCGCTTTCCTCCAGAGCGGTAGCAGCAGTGTCACGCAGTCCGCCGCGTGGATCAAAGGATCTATGGTTTTCCCTCGAGTCTTTTCACGAGGCTTTCCCACAAGGCTTTCCCACAGGGCTGTCCCACGTGCACACGTGGTGGGAGTCGATCCTTGTCTTGAACGTCAAGGCAGTGCAGGGAAAACAGGTTCCTCTGGAATGGACTGACACATCTGGGGGACTCTTGGAATGGTGGCACGACCCTGGAGTTCCTCTCGCCTTTCCTGTGGAGAGTGCCTCCTCTTGAGATGCGACGGGAACGCCGGGAATTCTTTCCCTACGAAACAGGTAAAGGATCCCTCATCTCGAGCTAGGAGGCGGAAACGGGGCTCCCCTGGATGTGTGCGGGACCCACGTTCTTCCTCTCGAGTGGAGACGGGTATGTCGGGGAACTTCTTGAGTTGCAGCAAGGGTGTGAAGGACCCTTTGGAAGTTCCAGTGGTTAGACGTGATTAGCCTCGAGAAGCCTCAGCGGAAATGGGCCTCATCTCGCCTGGAGGGCAAAACCTCGTGGATTTTCTCGAGTTGCGGCAGGTGCTCTCGACTTACGACGGGGACCTCAGGGAACCGCTCTGGTGGCCTCAGTAAAGGCCAGTCCCCATGCGAGTTCCTCGGGGGCGTCTCGGGATTTCTCTCCCGTTGATGCCGGGGCCTAAGACCTTGTGTGGAATCGGGGCCGGAACCTGAGGATTCCTCTCCAGTGCTGACATGGATCTTGGGGTACTTCTGGAGTCTCCCCAGGGGAGTCAGTCCTCGTCTCGAATGCGGGCATGCACTTGCGCTTTCCTCCAGAGCGGTAGCAGCAGTGTCACGCAGTCCGCCACGTGGATCAAAGGATCTATGGTTTTCCCTCGAGTCTTTCCCACGAGGCTTTCCCACGAGGCTTTCCCACAGGGCTGTCCCACGTGCACACGTGGTGGGAGTCGATCCTCGGTTTGAACGTCAAGTGCAGGGAAAACACGTTCCTCTGGAATGGACTGACACATCTGGGGGACTCTTGGAATGGTGGCACGACCCTGAAGTTCCTCTCGCATTTCCTGTGGAGAGCGCCTCCTCTTGAGATGCGACGGGAACGCCGGGAATTCTTTCCCTACGAAACAGGGAAAGGATCCCTCATCTCGAGCTAGGAGGCGGAAACGGGTCTCCCCTGGATGTGTGCGGGACCCCACGTGCTTCCTCTCGAGTGGAGACGGGTATGTCGGGGAACTTCTTGAGTTGCAGCAATGGTGTGAAGGACCCTTTGGAAGTTCCAGTGGTTAGATGTGATTGGCCTCGAGAAGCAACAGCGGAAATGGGCCTCATCTCGCCTGGAGGGCAAAACCTCCTGGATTTTCTCGAGTTGCGGCAGGTGCTCTCGAATTACGACGGGGACCTCAGGGAACCGCTCTGGTGGCCTCAGGAAAGGCCAGTCCCCATGCGAGTTCCTCGGGGGCCTCTCGGGATTCCTCTTCCGTCGATGCCGGGGCCTAAGACCTTGTGTGGAGTCGGGGCCGGAACTTGAGGATTCCTCTCCAGTGCTGACATGGATCTTGGGGTACGTCTGAGTCTCCCCAAGGGCGTCAGTCCTCGTCTCGAATGCGGGCATGCATTGCCCTTTCCTCCAGAGCGTAGCAGCAGTGTCACGCAGTCCGCAGCATGGATCAAAGGATCTATGGTTTTCCCTCGAGTCTTTCCCACGAGGCTTTCCCACGAGGCTTTCCCACAGGGCTTTCCCACGTGCACACGTGGTGGGAGTCGATCCTCGGCTTGAACGTCAAGGCAGTGCAGGGAAAACAGGTTCCTCTGGAATGGACTGACACATCTGGGGGACTCTTGGAATGGTGGCACGACCCTGGAGTTCCTCTCGCCTTTCCTGTGGAGAGTGCCTCCTCTTGAGATGCGACGGGAACGCCGGGAATTCTTTCCCTACGAAACAGGGAAAGGATCCCTCATCTCGAGCTAGGAGGCGGAAACGGGGCTCCCCTGGATGTGTGCGGGACACCACGAGCTTCCTCTCGAGTGCAGACGGGTAAGTCGGGGAACTTCTTGAGTTGCAGCAATGGTGTGAAGGACCCTTTGGAAGTTCCTGTGGTTAGATGTGATTGGCCTCGAGAAGCCTCAGCGGGAATGGGCCTCATCTTGCCTGGAGGGCAAAACCTCCTGGATTTTCTCGAGTTGCGGCAGGTGCTCTCGACTTACGACGGGGACCTCAGGGACCCGCTCTGGTGGCCTCAGGAAAGGCCAGTCCCCATGCGAGTTCCTCGGGGGCCTCTCGGGATTCCTCTCCCCTCGATGCCGGGGCCTAAGACCTTGTGTGGAGTCGGGGCCGGAACCTGAGGATTCCTCTCCAGTGCTGACATGGATCTTGGGGTACTTCTGGAGTCTCCCCAGGGGAGTCAGTCCTCGTCTCGAATGCGGGCATGCACTTGCGCTTTCCTCCAGAGCGGTAACAGCAGTGTCACGCAGTCCGCCGCGTGGATCAAAGGATCTATGGTTTTCCCTCGAGTCTTTCCCACGAGACTTTCCCACGAGGCTTTCCCACAGGGCTGTCCCACGTGCACACGTGGTGGGAGTCGATCCTCGGCTTGAACGTCAAGGCAGTGCAGGGAAAACAGGTTCCTCTGGAATGGACTGACACATCTGGGGGACTCTTGGAATGGTGTCACGACCCTGGAGTTCCTCTCGCCTTTCCTGTGGAGAGCACCTCCTCTTGAGATGCGACAGGAACGCCGGGAATTCTTTCCCTACGAAACAGGGAAAGGATCCATCATCTCGAGCTAGGAGGCGGAAACGGGGCTCCTTTGGATGTGTGCGGGACCCCACGGGCTTCCTCTCGAGTGGAGACGGGTATGTCGGGGAACTTCTTGAGTTGCAGCAAGGGTGTGAAGGACCCTTTGGAAGTTCCAGTGGTTAGATGTGATTGGCCTCGAGAAGCCTCAGCGGAAATAGGCCTCATCTCCCCTGGAGGGCAAAACCTCATGGATTTTCTCGAGTTGCGGCAGGTGCTATCGACTTACGACGGGGACCTCAGGGACCCGCTCTGGTGGCCTCAGGAAAGGCCAGTCCCCATGCGAGTTCCTCAGGGGCCTCTCGGGATTCCTCTCCCATCGATGCCGGGGCCTAAGACCTTGTGTGGAGTCGGGGCCGGAACCTGAGGATTCCTCTCCAGTGCTGACATGGATCTTGGGGTACGTCTGTAGTCTCCCCAGGGGAGTCAGTCCTCGTCTCGAATGCGGGCATGCATTGCGCTTTCCTCCAGAGCGGTAGCAGCAGTGTCACGCAGTCCGCCGCGTGGATCAAAGGATCTATGGTTTTCCCTCGAGTCTTTCCCACGAGGCTTTCCCACGAGGCTTTCCCACAGGGCTGTCCCACGTGCACACGTGGTGGGAGTCGATCCTCGGCTTGAACGTCAAGGCAGTGCAGGGAAAACAGGTTCCTCTGGAATGGACTGACACATCTGGGGGACTCTTGGAATGGTGGCACGGCCCTGGAGTTCCTCTCGCCTTTCCTGTGGAGAGCGCCTCCTCTTGAGATGCGACGGGAACGCCGGGAATTCTTTCCCTACGAAACAGGGAAAGGATCCCTCATCTCGAGCTAGGAGGCGGAAACGGGGCTCCCCTGGATGTGTGCGGGACCCCACGTGCTTCCTCTCGAGTGGAGACGGGTATGTCGGGGAACTTCTTGAGTTGCAGCAAGGGTGTGAAGGACTCTTTGGAAGTTCCAGTGGTTAGATGTGATTGGCCTCGAGAAGCCTCAGCAGAAATGGGCCTAATCTCGCCTGGAGGGCAAAACCTCCTGGATTTTCTCGAGTTGCGGCAGGTGCTCTCGACTTACGACGGGGACCTCAGGGACCCGCTCTGGTGGCCTCAGGAAAGGCCAGTCCCCATGCGAGTTCCTCGGGGGCCTCTCGGGATTCCTCTCCCGTCGATGCCGGGGCCTAAGACCTTGTGTGGAGTCGGGGCCGGAACCTGAGGATTCCTCTCCAGTGCTGACATGGATCTTGGGGTACTTCTGGAGTCTCCCCAGGGGAGTCAGTCCTCGTCTCGAATGCGGGCATGCACTTGCGCTTTCCTCCAAAGCGGTAGCAGCAGTGTCAAGCAGTCCGCCGCGTGGATCAAAGGATCTATGGTTTTCCCTCGAGTCTTTCCCACGAGGCTTTCCCACGAGGCTTTCCCACAGCGCTGTCCCACGTGCACACGTGGTGGGAGTCGATCCTCGGCTTGAACGTCAAGGCAGTGCAGGGAAAACAGGTTCCTCTGGAATGGACTGACACATCTGGGTGACTCTTGGAATGGTGGCACGACCCTGGAGTTCCTCTCGCCTTTCCTGTGGAGAGCGCCTCCTCTTGAGATGCGACGGGAACGCCGGGAATTCTTTCCCTACGAAACAGGGAAAGGATCCCTCATCTCGAGCTAGGAGGCGGAAACGGGACTCCCCTGGAGGTGTGCGGGACCCACGTGCTTCCTCTCGAGTGCAGACGGGTATGTCGGGGAACTTCTTGAGTTGCAGGAAGGGTGTGAAGGACCCTTTGGAAGGTCCAGTGGTTAGATGTGATTGGCCTCGAGAAGCCTCAGCGGAAATGGGCCTCATCTCGCCTGGAGGGCAAAACCTCCTGGATTTTCTCGAGTTGCGGCAGGTGCTCTCGACTTACGACGGGGACCTCAGGGAACCGCTCTGGTGGCCTCAGGAAAGGCCAGTCCCCATGCGAGTTCCTCGGGGGCCTCTCGGGATTCCTCTCCCGTCGATGCCGGGGCCTAAGACCTTGTGTGGAGTCGGGGCCGGAACCTGAGGATTCCTCTCCAGTGCTGACATGGATCTTGGGGTACTTCTGGAGTCTCCCCAGGGGAGTCAGTCTTCGTCTCGAATGCGGGCATGCACTTGTGCTTTCCTCCAGAGCGGTAGCAGCAGTGTCACGCAGTCCGCCGCGTGGATCAAAGGATCTATGGTTTTCCCTCGAGTCTTTTCCACGAGGCTTTCCCACGAGGCTTTCCCACGAGGCTTTCCCACAGGGCTGTCCCACGTGCACACGTGGTGGGTGTCGATCCTCGGCTTGAACGTCAAGGCAGTGCAGGGAAAACAGGTTCCTCTGGAACGGACTGACACATCTGGGTGACTCTTGGAATGGTGGCACGACCCTGGAGTTCCTCTCGCCTTTCCAGTGGAGAGCGCCTCCTCTTGAGATGCGACGGGAACGCCGGGAATTCTTTCCCTACGAAACAGGGAAAGGATCCCTCATCTCGAGCTAGGAGGCGGAAACGGGACTCCCCTGGAGGTGTGCGGGACCCACGTGCTTCCTCTCGAGTGGAGACGGGTATGTCGGGGAACTTCTTGAGTTGCAGCAAGGGTGTGAAGGACCCTTTGGAAGGTCCAGTGGTTAGATGTGATTGGCCTCGAGAAGCCTCAGCGGAAATGGGCCTCATCTCGCCTGGAGGGCAAAACCTCCTGGATTTTCTCGAGTTGCGGCAGGTGCTCTCGACTTACGACGGGGACCTCAGGGACCCGCTCTGGTGGCCTCAGGAAAGGCCAGTCCCCATGCGAGTTCCTCGGGGGCCTCTCGGGATTCCTCTCCCGTCGATGCCGGGGCCTAAGACCTTGTGTGGAGTCGGTGCCGGAACCTGAGGATTCCTCTCCAGTGCTGACATGGATCTTGGGGTACTTCTGGAGTCTCCCCAGGGGAGTCAGTCCTCGTCTCGAATGCGGGCATGCACTTGCGCTTTCCTCCAGAGCGGTAGAAATAGTGTCACGCAGTCCGCCGCGTGGATCAAAGATCTATGGTTTTCCCTCGAGTCTTTTCCACGAGGCTTTCCCACGAGGCTTTCCCACAGGGCTGTCCCACGTGCACACGTGGTGGGAGTCGATCCTCGGCTTGAACGTCAAGGCAGTGCAGGGAAAACAGGTTCCTCTGGAATGGACTGACACATCTGGGGGACTCTTGGAATGGTGGCACGACCCTGGAGTTCCTCTCGCCTTTCCTGTGGAGAGCGCCTCCTCTTGAGATGCGACGGGAACGCCGGGAATTCTTTCCCTACGAAACAGGGAAAGGATCCCTCATCTCGAGCTAGGAGGCGGAAACGGGGCTCCCCTGGATGTGTGCGGGACCCCACGTGCTTCCTCTCGAGTGGAGACGGGTATGTCGGGGAACTTCTTGAGTTGCAGCAATGGTGTGAAGGACCCTTTGGAAGTTCCAGTGGTTAGATGTGATTGGCCTCGAGAAGCCTCAGCGGAAATGGGCCTCATCTCGCCTGGAGGGCAAAACCTCCTGGATTTTCTCGAGTTGCGGCAGGTGCTCTCGACTTACGACGGGGACATCAGGGACCCGCTCTGGTGGCCTCAGGAAAGGCCAGTCCCCATGCGAGTTCCTCGGGGGCGTCTGGGGATTCCTCTCCCGTCGATGCCGGGGCCTAAGACCTTGTGTGGAGTCGGGGCCGGAACCTGAGGATTCCTCTCCAGTGCTGACATGGATCTTGGGGTACTTCTGGAGTCTCCCCAGGGGAGTCAGTCCTCGTCTCGAATGCGGGCATGCACTTGCGCTTTCCTCCAGAGCGGTAGCAGCAGTGTCACGCAGTCCGCCGCGTGGATCAAAGGATCTATGGTTTTCCCTCGAGTCTTTCCCACGAGGCTTTCCCACGAGGCTTTCCCACAGGGCTGTCCCACGTGCACACGTGGTGGGAGTCGATCCTCGGCTTGAACGTCAAGGCAGTGCAGGGAAAACAGGTTCCTCTGGAATGGACTGACACATCTGGGGGACTGTTGGAATGGTGGCACGACCCTTCAGTTCCTCTCGCCTTTCCTGTGGAGAGCGCCTCCTCTTGAGATGCGACGGGAACGCCAGGAATACTTTCCCTACGAAACAGGGAAAGTTTCCCTCATCTCGAGCTAGGAGGCGGAAACGGGGCTCCCCTGGATGTGTGCGGGACCCCACGTGCTTCCTCTCGAGTGCAGACGTGTATGTCGGGGAACTTCTTGAGTTGAAGCAAGGGTGTGAAGGACCCTTTGGAAGTTCCAGTGGTTAGACGTGATTAGCCTCGAGAAGCCTCAGTGGAAATGGGCCTCATCTCGCCTGGAGGGCAAAACCTCCTGGATTTTCTCGAGTTGCGGCAGTTGCTCTCGACTTACGACGGGGACCTCAGGGACCCGCTCTGGTGGCCTCAGGAAAGGCCAGTCCCCATGCGAGTTCCTCGGGGGCCTCTGGGGATTCCTCTCCCGTCGATGCCGAGGCCTAAGACCTTGTGTGGAGTCGGGGTCGGAACCTGAGGATTCCTCTCCAGTGCTGACATGGATCTTGGGGTACTTCTGGAGTCTCCCCAGGGGAGTCAGTCTTTGTCTCGAATGCGGGCATGCACTTGCGCGTTCCTCCAGAGCGGTAGCAGCAGTGTCACGCAGTCCGCCTCGTGGATCAAAGGATCTATGGTTTTCCCTCGAGTCTTTTCCACGAGGCTTTCCCACGAGGCTTTCCCACAGGGCTGTCCCACGTGCACACGTGGTGGGAGTCGATCCTTGGCTTGAACGTCAATGCAGTGCAGGGAAAACAGGTTCCTCTGGAATGGACTGACACATCTGGGGGACTCTTGGAATGGTGGCACGACCCTGGAGTTCCTCTCGCCTTTCCTGTGGAGAGCGCCTCCTCTTGAGATGCGACGGGAACGCCGGGAATTCTTTCCCTACGAAACAGGGAAAGGATCCCTCATCTCGAGCTAGGAGGCGGAAACGGGGCTCCCCTGGATGTGTGCGGGACACCACGTGCTTCCTCTCGAGTGGAGACGGGTATGTCGGGGAACTTCTTGAGTTGAAGCAAGGGTGTGAAGGACCCTTTGGAAGTTCCAGTGGTTACACGTGATTAGCCTCGAGAAGCCTCAGCGGAAATGGGCCTCATCTCGCCTGGAGGGCAAAACCTCCTGGATTTTCTCGAGTTGCGGCAGGTGCTCTCGACTTACGACGGGGACCTCAGGGACCCGCTCTGGTGGCCTCAGGAAAGGCCAGTCCCCATGCGAGTTCCTCGGGGGCCTCTCGGGATTCCTCTCCCGTCGATGCCGGGGCCTAAGACCTTGTGTGGAGTCGGGGCCGGAACCTGAGGATTCCTCTCCAGTGCTGACAAGGATCTTGGGGTACTTCTGAAGTCTCCCCAGGGGAGTCAGTCCTCATCTCGAATGCGGGCATGCACTTGCGCTTTCCTCCAGAGCAGTAGCAGCAGTGTCACGCAGTCCGCCGCGTGGATCAAAGGATCTATGGTTTTCCCTCGAGTCTTTCCCCCGAGGCTTTCCCACGAGGCTTTCCCACAGGGCTGTCCCACGTGCACACGTGGTGGGAGTCGATCCTCGGCTTGAACGTCAAGGCAGTGCAGGGAAAACAGGTTCCTCTGGAATGGACTGACACATCTGGGGGACTCTTGGAATGGTGGCACGACCCTGGAGTTCCTCTCGCCTTTCCTGTGGAGAGTGCCTCCTCTTGAGATGCGACGGGAACGCCGGGAATTCTTTTCCTAAGAAACAGGGAAAGGATCCCTCATCTCGAGCTAGGAGGCGGAAACGGGGCTCCCCTGGATGTGTGCGGGACCCCACGTGCTTCCTCTCGAGTGGAGACGGGTATGTCGGGGAACTTCTTGAGTTGCAGCAATGGTGTGAAGGACCCTTTGGAAGTTCCAGTGGTTAGATGTGATTGGCCTCGAGAAGCCTCAGCGGAAATGGGCCTCATCTCGCCTGGAGGGCAAAACCTCCTGGATTTTCTCGAGTTGCGGCAGGTGCTCTCGACTTACGACGGGGACCTCAGGGACCCGCTCTGGTGGCCTCAGGAAAGGCCAGTCCCCATGCGAGTTCCTCGGGGGCGTCTCGGGATTCCTCTCCCGTCGATGCCGGGGCCTAAGACCTTGTGTGGAGTCGGGGCCGGAACCTGAGGATTCCTCTCCAGTGCTGACATGGATCTTGGGGTACTTCTGGAGTCTCCCCAGGGGAGTCAGTCCTCGTCTCGAATGCGGGCATGCACTTTCGCTTTCCTCCAGAGCGGTAGCAGCAGTGTCACGCAGTCCGCCCAATGGATCAAAGGATCTATGGTTTTCCCTCGAGTCTTTCCCACGAGGCTTTCCCACGAGGCTTTCCCACAGGGCTGTCCCACGTGCACACGTGGTGGGAGTCGATCCTCGGCTTGAACGTCAAGGCAGTGCAGGGAAAACAGGTTCCTCTGGAATGGACTGACACATCTGGGGGACTCTTGGAATGGTGGCACGACCCTGGAGTTCCTCTCGCCTTTCCTGTGGAGAGCGCCTCCTCTTGAGATGCGACGGGAACGCCGGGAATTCTTTCCCTACGAAACAGGGAAAGGATCCCTCATCTCGAGCTAGGAGGCGGAAACGGGGCTCCCCTGGATGTGTGCGGGACCCCACGTGCTTCCTCTCGAGTGGAGACGGGTATGTCGGGGAACTTCTTGAGTTGCAGCAATGGTGTGAAGGACCCTTTGGAAGTTCCAGTGGTCGGATGTGATTGGCCTCGAGAAGCCTCAGCGGAAATGGGCCTCATCTCGCCTGGAGGGCAAAACCTCCTGGATTTTCTCGAGTTGCGGCAGGTGCTCTCGACTTACGACGGGGACCTCAGGGACCCGCTCTGGTGGCCTCAGGAAAGGCCAGTCCCCATGCGAGTTCCTCGGGGGCCTCTGGGGATTCCTCTCCCGTCGATGCCGGGGCCTAAGTCCTTGTGTGGAGTCGGGGTCGGAACCTGAGGATTCCTCTCCAGTGCTGACATGGATCTTGGGGTACTTCTGGAGTCTCCCCAGGGGAGTCAGACTTCGTCTCGAATGCGGGCATGCACTTGCGCTTTCCTCCAGAGCGGTAGCAGCAGTGTCACGCAGTCCGCCGCGTGGATCAAAGGATCTATGGTTTTCCCTCGAGTCTTTTCCACGAGGCTTTCCCACGAGGCTTTCCCACAGGGCTGTCCCACGTGCACACGTGGTGGGAGTCGATCCTTGGCTTGAACGTCAAGGCAGTGCAGGGAAAACAGGTTCCTCTAGAATGGACTGACACATCTGGGGGACTCTTGGAATGGTGGCACGACCCTGGAGTTCCTCTCGCCTTTCCTGTGGAGAGCGCCTCCTCTTGAGATGCGACGGGAACGCCGGGAATTCTTTCCCTACGAAACAGGGAAAGGATCCCTCATCTCGAGCTAGGAGTCGGAAACGGAGCTCGCCTGGATGTGTGCGGGACCCCACGTGCTTCCTCTCGAGTGGAGACGGGTATGTCGGGGAACTTCTTGAGTTGCAGCAAGGGTGTGAAGGACCCTTTGGAAGTTCCAGTGGTTAGACGTGATTAGCCTCGAGAAGCCTCAGCGGAAATGGGCCTCATCTCGCCTGGAGGGCAAAACCTCCTGGATTTTCTCGAGTTGCGGCAGGTGCTCTCTACTTACGACGGGGAACTCAGGGACCCGCTCTGGTGGCCTCAGGAAAGGCCAGTCCCCATGCAAGTTCCTCGGGGGCGTCTCGGGATTCCTCTCCCGTCGATGCCGGGGCCTAAGACCTTGTGTGGAGTCGGGGTCGGAACCTGAGGATTCCTCTCCAGTGCTGACATGGATCTTGGGGTACGTCTGGAGTCTCCCCAGGGGAGTCAGTCCTCGTCTCGAATGCGGGCATGCACTTGCGCTTTCCTCCAGAGCGGTAGCAGCAGTGTCACGCAGTCCGCCGCGTGGATCAAAGGATCTATGGTTTTCCCTCGAGTCTTTCCCACGAGGCTTTCCCACGAGGCTTTCCCACAGGGCTGTCCCACGTGCACACGTGGTGGGAGTCGATCCTCGGCTTGAACGTCAAGGCAGTGCAGGGAAAACAGGTTCCTCTGGAATGGACTGACACATCTGGGGGACTCTTGGAATGGTGGCACGACCCTGGAGTTCCTCTCGCCTTTCCTGTGGAGAGCGCCTCCTCTTGAGATGCGACGGGAACGCCGGGAATTCTTTCCCTACGAAACAGGGAAAGGATCCCTCATCTCGAGCTAGGAGGCGGAAACGGGGCTCCCCTGGATGTGTGCGGGACCCCACGTGCTTCCTCTCGAGTGGAGACGGGTATGTCGGGGAACTTCTTGAGTTGCAGCAATGGTGTGAAGGACCCTTTGGAAGTTCCAGTGGTCGGATGTGATTGGCCTCGAGAAGCCTCAGCGGAAATGGGCCTCATCTCGCCTGGAGGGCAAAACCTCCTGGATTTTCTCGAGTTGCGGCAGGTGCTCTCGACTTACGACGGGGACCTCAGGGACCCGCTCTGGTGGCCTCAGGAAAGGCCAGTCCCCATGCGAGTTCCTCGGGGGCCTCTGGGGATTCCTCTCCCGTCGATGCCGGGGCCTAAGTCCTTGTGTGGAGTCGGGGTCGGAACCTGAGGATTCCTCTCCAGTGCTGACATGGATCTTGGGGTACTTCTGGAGTCTCCCCAGGGGAGTCAGACTTCGTCTCGAATGCGGGCATGCACTTGCGCTTTCCTCCAGAGCGGTAGCAGCAGTGTCACGCAGTCCGCCGCGTGGATCAAAGGATCTATGGTTTTCCCTCGAGTCTTTTCCACGAGGCTTTCCCACGAGGCTTTCCCACAGGGCTGTCCCACGTGCACACGTGGTGGGAGTCGATCCTTGGCTTGAACGTCAAGGCAGTGCAGGGAAAACAGGTTCCTCTAGAATGGACTGACACATCTGGGGGACTCTTGGAATGGTGGCACGACCCTGGAGTTCCTCTCGCCTTTCCTGTGGAGAGCGCCTCCTCTTGAGATGCGACGGGAACGCCGGGAATTCTTTCCCTACGAAACAGGGAAAGGATCCCTCATCTCGAGCTAGGAGTCGGAAACGGAGCTCGCCTGGATGTGTGCGGGACCCCACGTGCTTCCTCTCGAGTGGAGACGGGTATGTCGGGGAACTTCTTGAGTTGCAGCAAGGGTGTGAAGGACCCTTTGGAAGTTCCAGTGGTTAGACGTGATTAGCCTCGAGAAGCCTCAGCGGAAATGGGCCTCATCTCGCCTGGAGGGCAAAACCTCCTGGATTTTCTCGAGTTGCGGCAGGTGCTCTCTACTTACGACGGGGAACTCAGGGACCCGCTCTGGTGGCCTCAGGAAAGGCCAGTCCCCATGCAAGTTCCTCGGGGGCGTCTCGGGATTCCTCTCCCGTCGATGCCGGGGCCTAAGACCTTGTGTGGAGTCGGGGTCGGAACCTGAGGATTCCTCTCCAGTGCTGACATGGATCTTGGGGTACGTCTGGAGTCTCCCCAGGGGAGTCAGTCCTCGTCTCGAATGCGGGCATGCACTTGCGCTTTCCTCCAGAGCGGTAGCAGCAGTGTCACGCAGTCCGCCGCGTGGATCAAAGGATCTATGGTTTTCCCTCGAGTCTTTCCCACGAGGCTTTCCCACGAGGCTTTCCCACAGGGCTGTCCCACGTGCACACGTGGTGGGAGTCGATCCTCGGCTTGCACGTCAAGGCAGTGCAGGGAAAACAGGTTCCTCTGGAATGGACTGACACATCTGGGGGACTCTTGGAATGGTGTCACGACCCTGGAGTTCCTCTCGCCTTTCCTGTGGAGAGCGCCACCTCTTGAAATGGGACTGGAACGCCGGGAATTCTTTCCCTACGAAAAAGGGAAGGATCCCTCATCTCGAGCTAGGAGGCGGAAACGGGGCTCCCCTGGATGTGTGAGGGACCCCACGTGCTTCCTCTCGAGTGGAGACGGGTATGTCGGGGAACTTCTTGAGTTGCAGCAATGGTGTGAAGGACCCTTTGGAAGTTCCAGTGGTTAGATGTGATTGGCCTCGAGAAGCCTCAGCAGAAATGGGCCTCATCTCGCCTGGAGGGCAAAACCTCCTGGATTTTCTCGAGTTGCGGCAGGTGCTCTCGACTTACGACGGGGACCTCAGGGACCCGCTCTGGTGGCCTCAGGAAAGGCCAGTCCCCATGCGAGTTCCTCGGGGGCCTCTGGGGATTCCTCTCCCGTCGATGCCAGGGCCTAAGTCCTTGTGTGGAGTCGGTGTCGGAACCTGAGGATTCCTCTCCAGTGCTGACATGGATCTTGGGGTACTTCTGGAGTCTCCCCATGGGAGTCAGTCTTCGTCTCGAATGCGGGCATGCACTTGCGCTTTCCTCCAGAGCGGTAGCAGCAGTGTCACGCAGTCCGCCGCGTGGATCGAAGGATCTATGGTTTTCCCTCGAGTCTTTTCCACGAGGCTTTCCCACGAGGCTTTCCCACAGGGCTGTTCCACGTGCACACGTGGTGGGAGTCGATCCTTGGCTTGAACGTCAAGGCAGTGCAGGGAAAACAGGTTCCTCTGGAATGGACTGACACATCTGTGGGACTCTTGGAATGGTGGCACGACTCTGGAGTTCCTCTCGCCTTTCCTGTGGAGAGCGTCTCCTCTTGAGATGCGACGGGAACGCCGGGAATTCTTTCCCTACGAAACAGGGAAAGGATCCCTCATCTCGAGCTAGGAGTCGGAAACGGAGCTCCCCTGTATGTGGGCGGGACACCACGTGCTTCCTCTCGAGTGGAGACGGGTATGTCGGGGAACTTCTTGAGTTGCAGCAAGGGTGTGAAGGACCCTTTGGAAGTTCCAGTGGTTAGACGTGATTAGCCTCGAGAAGCCTCAGCGGAAATGGGCCTCATCTCGCCTGGAGGGCAAAACCTCCTGGATTTTCTCGAGTTGCGGCAGGTGCTCTCGACTTACGACGGGGACCTCAGGGACCCGCTCTGGTGGCCTCAGGAAAGGCCAGTCCCCATGCGAGTTCCTCGGGGACGTCTCGGGATTCCTCTCCCGTCGATGCCGGGGCCTAAGACCTTGTGTGGAGTCGGGGTCGGAACCTGAGGATTCCTCTCCAGTGCTGACATGGATCTTGGGGTACGTCTGGAGTCTCCCCAGGGGAGTCAGTCCTCGTCTCGAATGCGGGCATGCACTTGCGCTTTCCTCCAGAGCGGTAGCAGCAGTGTCACGCAGTCCGCCGCGTGGATCAAAGGATCTATGGTTTTCCCTCGAGTCTTTCCCACGAGGCTTTCCCAAGAGGCTTTCTCACAGGGCTGTCCCACGTGCACACGTGGTGGGAGTCGATCCTCGGCTTGAACGTCAAGGCAGTGCAGGAAAAACAGGTTCCTCTGGAATGGACTGACACATCTGGGGGACTCTTGGAATGGTGGCACGACCCTGGAGTTCCTCTCGCCTTTCCTGTGGAGAGCGCCTCCTCTTGAGATGCGACGGGAATGCCGGGAATTCTTTCCCTACGAAACAGGGAAAGGATCCCTCATCTCGAGCTAGGAGGCGGAAACGGGGCTCCTCTGGATGTGTGCGGGACACCACGTGCTTCCTCTCGAGTGGAGACGGGTATGTCGGGGAACTTCTTGAGTTGCAGCAAGGGTGTGAAGGACCCTTTGGAAGTTCCAGTGGTTAGACGTGATTAGCCTCGAGAAGCCTCAGCGGAAATGGGCCTCATCTCGCCTGGAGGGCAAAACCGCCTGGATTTTCTCGAGTTGCGGCAGGTGCTCTCGACTTACGACGGGGACCTCAGGGACCCGCTCTGGTGGCCTCAGGAAAGGCCAGTCCCCATGCGAGTTCCTCGGGGGCCTCTCGGGATTCCTCTCCCGTCGATGCCGGGGCCTAAGACCTTGTGTGGAGTCGGGGCCGGAACCTGAGGATTCCTCTCCAGTGCTGACATGGATCTTGGGGTACTTCTGAAGTCTCCCCAGGGGAGTCAGTCCTCGTCTCGAATGCGGGCATGCACTTGCGCTTTCCTCCAAAGCGGTAGCAACAGTGTCACGCAGTCCGCCGCGTGGATCAAAGGATCTATGGTTTTCCCTCGAGTCTTTCCCACGAGGCTTTCCCACGAGGCTTTCCCACAGGGCTGTCCCACGTGCACACGTGGTGGGAGTGGATCCTCGGCTTGAACGTCAAGGCAGTGCAGGGAAAACAGGTTCCTCTGGAATGGACTGACACATCTGGGGGACTCTTGGAATGGTGGCACGACCCTGGAGTTCCTCTCGCCTTTCCTGTGGAGAGCGCCTCCTCTTGAGATGCTACGGGAACGCCGGGAATTCTTTCCCTACGAAACAGGGAAAGGATCCCTCATCTCGAGCTAGGAGGCGGAAACGGGGCTCCCCTGGATGTGTGCGGGACACCACGTGCTTCCTCTCGAGTGGAGACGGGTATGTCGGGGAACTTCTTGAGTTGCAGCAAGGGTGTGAAGGACCCTTTGGAAGTTCCAGTGGTTAGATGTGATTGGCCTCGAGAAGCCTCAGCGGAAATGGGCCTCATCTCGCCTGGAGGGCAAAACCTCCTGGATTTTCTCGAGTTGCGGCAGGTGCTCTCGACTTACGACGGGGACCTCAGGGACCCGCTCTGGTGGCCTCAGGAAAGGCCAGTCCCCATGCGAGTTCCTCGGGGGCCTCTCGGGATTCCTCTCCCGTCGATGCCGGGGCCTAAGACCTTGTGTGGAGTCGGGGCCGGAACCTGAGGATTCCTCTCCAGTGCTGACATGAATCTTGGGGTACTTCTGGAGTCTCCCCAGGGGAATCAGTCCTCGTCTCGAATGCGGGCATGCACTTGCGCTTTCCACCAGAGCGGTAGCAGCAGTGTCACGCAGTCCGCCCAATGGATCAAAGGATCTATGGTTTTCCCTCGAGTCTTTTCCACGAGGCTTTCCCACGAGGCTTTCCCACAGGGCTGTCCCACGTGCACACGTGGTGGGAGTCGATCCTCGGCTTGAACGTCAAGGCAGTGCAGGGAAAACAGGTTCCTCAGGAATGGACTGACACATCTGGGGGACTCTTGGAATGGTGGCACGACCCTGGAGTTCCTCTCGCCTTTCCTGTGGAGAGCGCCTCCTCTTGAGATGCGACGGGAACGCCGGGAATTCTTTCCCTACGAAACAGGGAAAGGATCCCTCATCTCGAGCTAGGAGGCGGAAACGGGGCTCCCCTGGATGTGTGCGGGACACCACGTGCTTCCTCTCGAGTGGAGACGGGTATGTCGGGGAACTTCTCGAGTTGCAGCAAGGGTGTGAAGGACCCTTTGGAAGTTCCAGTGGTTAGACGTGATTAGCCTCGAGAAGCCTCAGCGGAAATGGGCCTCATCTCGCCTGGAGGGCAAAACCTCCTGGATTTTCTGGAGTTGCGGCAGGTGCTCTCGACTTACGACGGGGACCTCAGGGACCCGCTCTGGTGGCCTCAGGAAAGGCCAGTCCCCATGCGAGTTCCTCGGGGGCGTCTCGGGATTCCTCTCCCGTCGATGCCGGGGCCTAAGACCTTGTGTGGAGTCGGGGCCGGAACCTGAGGATTCCTCTCCAGTGCTGACATGGATCTTGGGGTACGTCTGGAGTCTCCCCAGGGGAGTCAGTCCTCGTCTCGAATGCGGGCATGCACTTGCGCTTTCCTCCAGAGCGGTGGCAGCAGTGTCACGCAGTCCGCCGCGTGGATCAAAGGATCTATGGTTTTCCCTCGAGTCTTTCCCACGAAGCTTTCCCACGAGGCTTTCCCACAGGGCTGTCCCACGTGCACACGTGGTGGGAGTCGATCCTCGGCTTGCACGTCAAGGCAGTGCAGGGAAAACAGGTTCCTCTGGAATGGACTGACACATCTGGGGGACTCTTGGAATGGTGTCACGACCCTGGAGTTCCTCTCGCCTTTCCTGTGGAGAGCGCCTCCTCTTGAGATGCGACTGGAACGCCGGGAATTCTTTCCCTACGAAAAAGGGAAGGATCCCTCATCTCGAGCTAGGAGGCGGAAACGGGGCTCCCCTGGATGTGTGAGGGACCCCACGTGCTTCCTCTCGAGTGGAGACGGGTATGTCGGGGAACTTCTTGAGTTGCAGCAATGGTGTGAAGGACCCTTTGAAAGTTCCAGTGGTTAGATGTGATTGGCCTCGAGAAGCCTCAGCAGAAATGGGCCTCATCTCGCCTGGAGGGCAAAACCTCCTGGATTTTCTCGAGTTGCGGCAGGTGCTCTCGACTTACGACGGGGACCTCAGGGACCCGCTCTGGTGGCCTCAGGAAAGGCCAGTCCCCATGCGAGTTCCTCGGGGGCCTCTGGGGATTCCTCTCCCGTCGATGCCAGGGCCTAAGTCCTTGTGTGGAGTCGGTGTCGGAACCTGAGGATTCCTCTCCAGTGCTGACATGGATCTTGGGGTACTTCTGCAGTCTCCCCATGGGAGTCAGTCTTCGTCTCGAATGCGGGCATGCACTTGCGCTTTCCTCCAGAGCGGTAGCAGCAGTGTCACGCAGTCCGCCGCGTGGATCGAAGGATCTATGGTTTTCCCTCGAGTCTTTTCCACGAGGCTTTCCCACGAGGCTTTCCCACAGGGCTGTCCCACGTGCACACGTGGTGGGAGTCGATCCTTGGCTTGAACGTCAAGGCAGTGCAGGGAAAACAGGTTCCTCTGGAATGGACTGACACATCTGGGGGACTCTTGGAATGGTGGCACGACTCTGGAGTTCCTCTCGCCTTTCCTGTTGAGAGCGTCTCCTCTTGAGATGCGACGGGAACGCCGGGAATTCTTTCCCTACGAAACAGGGAAAGGATCCCTCATCTCGAGCTAGGAGTCGGAAACGGAGCTCCCCTGTATGTGGGCGGGACACCACGTGCTTCCTCTCGAGTGGAGACGGGTATGTCGGGGAACTTCTTGAGTTGCAGCAAGGGTGTGAAGGACCCTTTGGAAGTTCCAGTGGTTAGACGTGATTAGCCTCGAGAAGCCTCAGCGGAAATGGGCCTCATATCGCCTGGAGGGCAAAACCTCCTGGATTTTCTCGAGTTGCGGCAGGTGCTCTCGACTTACGACGGGGACCTCAGGGACCCGCTCTGGTGGCCTCAGGAAAGGCCAGTCCCCATGCGAGTTCCTCGGGGGCGTCTCGGGATTCCTCTCCCGTCGATGCCGGGGCCTAAGACCTTGTGTGGAGTCGGGGTCGGAACCTGAGGATTCCTCTCCAGTGCTGACATGAATCTTGGGGTACGTCTGGAGTCTCCCCAGGGGAGTCAGTCCTCGTTTCGAATGCGGGTATGCACTTGCGCTTTCCTCCAGAGCGGTAGCAGCAGTGTCACGCAGTCCGCCGCGTGGATCAAAGGATCTATGGTTTTCCCTCGAGTCTTTCCCACGAGGCTTTCCCACGAGGCTTTCCCACAGGGCTGTCCCACGTGCACACGTGGTGGGAGTCGATCCTCGGCTTGAACGTCAAGGCAGTGCAGGGAAAACAGGTTCCTCTGGAATGGACTGACACATCTGGGGGACTCTTGGAATGGTGGCACGACCCTGGAGTTCCTCTCGCCTTTCCTGTGGAGAGCGCCTCCTCTTGAGATGCGACGGGAACGCCGGGAAATCTTTCCCTACGAAAAAGGGAAAGGTTCCCTCATCTCGAGCTAGGAGGCGGAAACGGGGCTCCCCTGGATGTGTGCGGGACCCACGTGCTTCCTCTCGAGTGGAGACGGGTATGTCGGGGAACTTCTTGAGTTGCAGCAAGGGTGTGAAGGACCCTTTGGAAGTTCCAGTGGTTAGACGTGATTAGCCTCGAGAAGCCTCAGCGGAAATGGGCCTCATCTCACCTGGAGGGCAAAACCGCCTGGCTTTTCTCGAGTTGCGGCAGGTGCTCTCGACTTACGACGGGGACCTCAGGGACCCGCTCTGGTGGCCTCAGGAAAGGCCAGTCCTCATGGGAGTTCCTCGGGGGCCTCTCGGGATTCCTCTCCCGTCGATGCCGGGGCCTAAGACCTTGTGTGGAGTCGGGGCCGGAACCTGAGGATTCCTCTCCAGTGCTGACATGGATCTTGGGGTACTTCTGGAGTCTCCCCAGGGGAGTCAGTCCTCGTCTCGAATGCGGGCATGCACTTGCGCTTTCCTCCAGAGCGGTAGCAGCAGTGTCACGCAGTCCGCCGCGTGGATCAAAGGATCTATGGTTTTCCCTCGAGTCTTTCCCACGAGGCTTTCCCACGAGGCTTTCCCACAGGGCTGTCCCACGTGCACACGTGGTGGGAGTCGATCCTCGGCTTGAACGTCAAGGCAGTGCAGGGAAAACAGGTTCCTCTGGAATAGACTGACACATCTGGGGAACTCTTGGTATGGTGGCATGACCCTGGAGTTCCTCTCGCCTTTCCTGTGGAGAGCGCCTCCTCTTGAGATGCGACGGGAACGCCGGGAATTCTTTCCCTACGAAACAGGGAAAGGATCCCTCATCTCGAGCTAGGAGGCGGAAACGGGGCTCCCCTGGATGTGTGCGGGACACCACGTGCTTCCTCTCGAGTGCAGACGGGTATGTCGGGGAAGTTCTTGAGTTGCAGCAAGGGTGTGAAGGACCCTTTGGAAGTTCCAGTGGTTAGATGTGATTGGCCTCGAGAAGCCTCAGCGGAAATGGGCCTCATCTCGCCTGGAGGGCAAAACCTCCTGGATTTTCTCGAGTTGCGGCAGGTGCTCTCGACTTACGACGGGGACCTCAGGGACCCGCTCTGGTGGCCTCAGGAAAGGCCAGTCCCCATGCGAGTTCCTCGGGGGCCTCTCGGGATTCCTCTCCCGTCGATGCCGGGGCCTAAGACCTTGTGTGGAGTCGGGGCCGGAACCTGAGGATTCCTCTCCAGTGCTGACATGGACCTTGGGGTACTTCTGGAGTCTCCCCAGGGGAGTCAGTCCTCGTCTTGAATGCGGGCATGCACTTGCGCTTTCCTCCAGAGCGGTAGCAGCAGTGTCACGCAGTCCGCCGCGTGGATCAAAGGATCTATGGTTTTCCCTCGAGTCTTTCCCACGAGGCTTTCCCACGAGGCTTTCCCACAGGGCTGTCCCACGTGCACACGTGGTGGTAGTCGATCCTCGGCTTGAACGTCAAGGCAGTGCAGGGAAAACAGGTTCCTCTTGAATGGACTGACACATCTGGGGGACTCTTGGAATGGTGTCTCGACCCTGGAGTTCCTCTCGCCTTTCCTGTGGAGAACGCCTCCTCTTGAGATGCGACTGGAACGCCGGGAATTCTTTCCCTACGAAAAAGGGAAGGATCCCTCATCTCGAGCTAGGAGGCGGAAACGGGGCTCCCCTGGATGTGTGCGGGACCCACGTTCTTCCTCTCGAGTGGAGACGGGTATGTCGGGGACCTTCTTGAGTTGCAGCAAGGGTGTGAAGGACCCTTTGGAAGTTCCAGTGGTTAGATGTGATTAGACTCGAGAAGCCTCAGCGGAAATGGGCCTCATCTCGCCTGGAGGGCAAAACCTCCTGGATTTTCTCGAGTTGCGGCAGGTGCTCTCGACTTACGACGGGGACCTCAGGGACCCGCTCTGGTGGCCTCAGGAAAGGCCAGTCCCCATGCGAGTTCCTCTGGGGATTCCTCTCCCGTCGATGCCGGGGCCTAAGACCTTGTGTGAAGTCGGGGCCGGAACCTGAGGATTCCTCTCCAGTGCTGACATGGATCTTGGGGTACTTCTGGAGTCTCCCCAGGGGAGTCAGTCCTCGTCTCGAATGCGGGCATGCACTTGCGCTTTCCTCCAGAGCGGTAGCAGCAGTGTCACGCAGTCCGCCGCGTGGATCAAAGGATCTATGGTTTTCCCTCGAGTCTTTCCCACGAGGCTTTCCCACGAGGCTTTCCCTCAGGGCTGTCCCACGTGCACACGTGGTGGGAGTCGATCCTCGGCTTGAACGTCAAGGCAGTGCAGGGAAAACAGGTTCCTCTGGAATGGACTGACACATCTGGGGGTCTCTTGGAATGGTGGCACGACCCTGGAGTTCCTCTCGCCTTTCCTGTGGAGAGCGCCTCCTCTTGAGATGCGACGGGAACGCCGGGAATTCTTTCCCTACGAAACAGGGAAAGGATCCCTCATCTCGAGCTAGGAGGCGGAAACGGGGCTCCCCTGGATGTGTGCGGGACACCACGTGCTTCCTCTCTAGTGGAGACGGGTATGTCGGGGAACTTCTTGAGTTGCAGCAAGGGTGTGAAGGACCCTTTGGAAGTTCCAGTGGTTAGATGTGATTGGCCTCGAGAAGCCTCAGCGGAAATGGGCCTCATCTCGCCTGGAGGGCAAAACCTCCTGGATTTTCTCGAGTTGCGGCAGGTGCTCTCGACTTACGACGGGGACCTCAGGGACCCGCTCTGGTGGCCTCAGGAAAGGCCAGTCCCCATGCGAGTTCCTCGGGGGCGTCTCGGGATTCCTCTCCCGTCGATGCCGGGGCCTAAGACCTTGTGTGGAGTCGGGGTCGGAACCTGAGGATTCCTCTCCAGTGCTGACATGGATCTTGGGGTACGTCTGGAGTCTCCCCAGGGGAGTCAGTCCTCGTTTCGAATGCGGGTATGCACTTGCGCTTTCCTCCAGAGCGGTAGCAGCAGTGTCACGCAGTCCGCCGCGTGGATCAAAGGATCTATGGTTTTCCCTCGAGTCTTTCCCACGAGGCTTTCCCACGAGGCTTTCCCACAGGGCTGTCCCACGTGCACACGTGGTGGGAGTCGATCCTCGGCTTGAACGTCAAGGCAGTGCAGGGAAAACAGGTTCCTCTGGAATGGACTGACACATCTGGGGGACTCTTGGAATGGTGGCACGACCCTGGAGTTCCTCTCGCCTTTCCTGTGGAGAGCGCCTCCTCTTGAGATGCGACGGGAACGCCGGGAAATCTTTCCCTACGAAAAAGGGAAAGGTTCCCTCATCTCGAGCTAGGAGGCGGAAACGGGGCTCCCCTGGATGTGTGCGGGACCCACGTGCTTCCTCTCGAGTGGAGACGGGTATGTCGGGGAACTTCTTGAGTTGCAGCAAGGGTGTGAAGGACCCTTTGGAAGTTCCAGTGGTTAGACGTGATTAGCCTCGAGAAGCCTCAGCGGAAATGGGCCTCATCTCACCTGGAGGGCAAAACCGCCTGGCTTTTCTCGAGTTGCGGCAGGTGCTCTCGACTTACGACGGGGACCTCAGGGACCCGCTCTGGTGGCCTCAGTAAAGGCCAGTCCTCATGCGAGTTCCTCGGGGGCCTCTCGGGATTCCTCTCCCGTCGATGCCGGGGCCTAAGACCTTGTGTGGAGTCGGGGCCGGAACCTGAGGATTCCTCTCCAGTGCTGACATGGATCTTGGGGTACTTCTGGAGTCTCCCCAGGGGAGTCAGTCCTCGTCTCGAATGCGGGCATGCACTTGCGCTTTCCTCCAGAGCGGTAGCAGCAGTGTCACGCAGTCCGCCGCGTGGATCAAAGGATCTATGGTTTTCCCTCGAGTCTTTCCCACGAGGCTTTCCCACGAGGCTTTCCCACAGGGCTGTCCCACGTGCACACGTGGTGGGAGTCGATCCTCGGCTTGAACGTCAAGGCAGTGCAGGGAAAACAGGTTCCTCTGGAATAGACTGACACATCTGGGGAACTCTTGGTATGGTGGCATGACCCTGGAGTTCCTCTCGCCTTTCCTGTGGAGAGCGCCTCCTCTTGAGATGCGACGGGAACGCCGGGAATTCTTTCCCTACGAAACAGGGAAAGGATCCCTCATCTCGAGCTAGGAGGCGGAAACGGGGCTCCCCTGGATGTGTGCGGGACACCACGTGCTTCCTCTCGAGTGCAGACGGGTATGTCGGGGAAGTTCTTGAGTTGCAGCAAGGGTGTGAAGGACCCTTTGGAAGTTCCAGTGGTTAGATGTGATTGGCCTCGAGAAGCCTCAGCGGAAATGGGCCTCATCTCGCCTGGAGGGCAAAACCTCCTGGATTTTCTCGAGTTGCGGCAGGTGCTCTCGACTTACGACGGGGACCTCAGGGACCCGCTCTGGTGGCCTCAGGAAAGGCCAGTCCCCATGCGAGTTCCTCGGGGGCCTCTCGGGATTCCTCTCCCGTCGATGCCTGGGCCTAAGACCTTGTGTGGAGTCGGGGCCGGAACCTGAGGATTCCTCTCCAGTGCTGACATGGACCTTGGGGTACTTCTGGAGTCTCCCCAGGGGAGTCAGTCCTCGTCTTGAATGCGGGCATGCACTTGCGCTTTCCTCCAGAGCGGTAGCAGCAGTGTAACGCAGTCCGCCGCGTGGATCAAAGGATCTATGGTTTTCCCTCGAGTCTTTCCCACGAGGCTTTCCCACGAGGCTTTCCCACAGGGCTGTCCCACGTGCACACGTGGTGGGAGTCGATCCTTGGCTTGAACGTCAAGGCAGTGCAGGGAAAACAGGTTCCTCTTGAATGGACTGACACATCTGGGGGACTCTTGGAATGGTGTCTCGACCCTTGAGTTCCTCTCGCCTTTCCTGTGGAGAACGCCTCCTCTTGAGATGCGACTGGAACGCCGGGAATTCTTTCCCTATGAAAAAGGGAAGGATCCCTCATCTCGAGCTAGGAGGCGGAAACGGGGCTCCCCTGGATGTGTACGGGACCCACGTTCTTCCTCTCGAGTGGAGACGGGTATGTCGGGGACCTTCTTGAGTTGCAGCAAGGGTGTGAAGGACCCTTTGGAAGTTCCAGTGGTTAGATGTGATTAGACTCGAGAAACCTCAGCGGAAATGGGCCTCATCTCGCCTGGAGGGCAAAACCTCCTGGATTTTCTCGAGTTGCGGCAGGTGCTCTCGACTTACGACGGGGACCTCAGGGACCCGCTCTGGTGGCCTCAGGAAAGGCCAGTCCCCATGCGAGTTCCTCTGGGGATTCCTCTCCCGTCGATGCCGGGGCTTAACACCTTGTGTGAAGTCGGGGCCGGAACCTGAGGATTCCTCTCCAGTGCTGACATGGATCTTGGGGTACTTCTGGAGTCTCCCCAGGGGAGTCAGTCCTCCTCTCGAATGCGGGCATGCACTTGCGCTTTCCTCCAGAGCGGTAGCAGCAGTGTCACGCAGTCCGCCGCGTGGATCAAAGGATCTATGGTTTTCCCTCGAGTCTTTCCCACGAGGCTTTCCCACGAGGCTTTCCCTCAGGGCTGTCCCACGTGCACACGTGGTGGGAGTCGATCCTCGGCTTGAACGTCAAGGCAGTGCAGGGAAAACAGGTTCCTCTGGAATGGACTGACACATCTGGGGGTCTCTTGGAATGGTGGCACGACCCTGGAGTTCCTCTCCCCTTTCCTGTGGAGAGCGCCTCCTCTTGAGATGCGACGGGAACGCCGGGAATTCTTTCCCTACGAAACAGGGAAAGGATCCCTCATCTCGAGCTAGGAGGCGGAAACGGGTCTCCCCTGGATGTGTGAGGGACCCCACGTGCTTCCTCTCGAGTGGAGACGGGTATGTCGGGGAAGTTCTTGAGTTGCAGCAAGGGTGTGAAGGACCCTTTGGAAGTTCCAGTGGTTAGACGTGATTAGCCTTGAGAAGCCTCAGCTGAAATGGGCCTCATCTCGCCTGGAGGGCAAAACCTCCTGGATTTTCTCGAGTTGCGGCAGGTGCTCTCGACTTACGACGGGGACCTCAGGGACCCGCTCTGGTGGCCTCAGGAAAGGCCAGTCCCCATGCGAGTTCCTCGGGGGCCTCTCGGGATTCCTCTCCCGTCGATGCCGGGGCCTAAGACCTTGTGTGGAGTCGGGGCCGGAACCTGAGGATTCCTCTCCAGTGCTGACATGGATCTTGGGGTACTTCTGGAGTCTCCCCAGGGGAGTCAGTCTTCGTCTCTAATGCGGGCATGCACTTGCGCTTTCCTCCAGAGCGGTAGCAGCAGTGTCACGCAGTCCGCCTCGTGGATCAAGGTATCTATGGTTTTCCCTCGAGTCTTTCCCACGAGGCTTTCCCACGAGGCTTTCCCACAGGGCTGTCCCACGTGCACACGTGGTGGGAGTCGATCCTCGGCTTGAACGTCAAGGCAGTGCAGGGAAAACAGGTTCCTCTGGAATGGACTGACACATCTGGGGGACTCTTGGAATGGTGGCACGACCCTGGAGTTCCTCTCGCCTTTCCTGTGGAGAGCGCCTCCTCTTGAGATGCGACGGGAACGCCGGGAATTCTTTCCCTACGAAACAGGGAAAGGATCCCTCATCTCGAGCTAGGAGGCGGAAACGGGGCTCCCCTGGATGTGTGCGGGACACCACGTGCTTCCTCTCTAGTGGAGACGGGTATGTCGGGGAACTTCTTGAGTTGCAGCAAGGGTGTGAAGGACCCTTTGGAAGTTCCAGTGGTTAGATGTGATTGGCCTCGAGAAGCCTCAGCGGAAATGGGCCTCATCTCGCCTGGAGGGCAAAACCTCCTGGATTTTCTCGAGTTGCGGCAGGTGCTCTCGACTTACGACGGGGACCTCAGGGACCCGCTCTGGTGGCCTCAGGAAAGGCCAGTCCCCATGCGAGTTCCTCGGGGGCCTCTGGGGATTCCTCTCCCGTCGATGCCGGGGCCTAAGACCTTGTGTGGAGTCGGGGCCGGAACCTGAGGATTCCTCTCCAGTGCTGACATGGACCTTGGGGTACTTCTGGAGTCTCCCCAGGGGAGTCAGTCCTCGTCTTGAATGCGGGCATGCACTTGCGCTTTCCTCCAGAGCGGTAGCAGCAGTGTCACGCAGTCCGCCGCGTGGATCAAAGGATCTATGGTTTTCCCTCGAGTCTTTCCCACGAGGCTTTCCCACGAGGCTTTCCCACAGGGCTGTCCCACGTGCACACGTGTTGGGAGTCGATCCTCGGCTTGAACGTCAAGGCAGTGCAGGGAAAACAGGTTCCTCTTGAATGGACTGACACATCTGGGGGACTCTTGGAATGGTGTCTCGACCCTGGAGTTCCTCTCGCCTTTCCTGTGGAGAACGCCTCCTCTTGAGATGCGACTGGAACGCCGGGAATTCTTTCCCTACGAAAAAGGGAAGGATCCCTCATCTCGAGCTAGGAGGCGGAAACGGGGCTCCCCTGGATGTGTGCGGGACCCACGTTCTTCCTCTCAAGTGGAGACGGGTATGTCGGGGACCTTCTTGAGTTGCAGCAAGGGTGTGAAGTACCCTTTGGAAGTTCCAGTGGTTAGATGTGATTAGACTCGAGAAGCCTCAGCGGAAATGGGCCTCATCTCGCCTGGAGGGCAAAACCTCCTGGATTTTCTCGAGTTGCGGCAGGTGCTCTCGACTTACGACGGGGACCTCAGGGACCCGCTCTGGTGGCCTCAGGAAAGGCCAGTCCCCATGCGAGTTCCTCTGGGGATTCCTCTCCCGTCGATGCCGGGGCCTAAGACCTTGTGTGAAGTCGGGGCCGGAACCTGAGGATTCCTCTCCAGTGCTGACATGGATCTTGGGGTACTTCTGGAGTCTCCCCAGGGGAGTCAGTCCTCGTCTCGAATGCCGGCATGCACTTGCGCTTTCCTCCAGAGCGGTAGCAGCAGTGTCACGCAGTCCGCCGCGTGGATCAAAGGATCTATGGTTTTCCCTCGAGTCTTTCCCACGAGGCTTTCCCACGAGGCTTTCCCTCAGGGCTGTCCCACGTGCACACGTGGTGGGAGTCGATCCTCGGCTTGAACGTCAAGGCAGTGCAGGGAAAACAGGTTCCTCTGGAATGGACTGACACATCTGGGGGTCTCTTGGAATGGTGGCACGACCCTGGAGTTCCTCTCGCCTTTCCTGTGGAGAGCGCCTCCTCTTGAGATGCGACGGGAACGCCGGGAATTCTTTCCCTACGAAACAGGGAAAGGATCCCTCATCTCGAGCTAGGAGGCGGAAACGGGGCTCCCCTGGATGTGTGCGGGACACCACGTGCTTCCTCTCTAGTGGAGACGGGTATGTCGGGGAACTTCTTGAGTTGCAGCAAGGGTGTGAAGGACCCTTTGGAAGTTCCAGTGGTTAGATGTGATTGGCCTCGAGAAGCCTCAGCGGAAATGGGCCTCATCTCGCCTGGAGGGCAAAACCTCCTGGATTTTCTCGAGTTGCGGCAGGTGCTCTCGACTTACGACGGGGACCTCAGGGACCCGCTCTGGTGGCCTCAGGAAAGGCCAGTCCCCATGCGAGTTCCTCGGGGGCGTCTCGGGATTCCTCTCCCGTCGATGCCGGGGCCTAAGACCTTGTGTGGAGTCGGGGTCGGAACCTGAGGATTCCTCTCCAGTGCTGACATGGATCTTGGGGTACGTCTGGAGTCTCCCCAGGGGAGTCAGTCCTCGTTTCGAATGCGGGTATGCACTTGCGCTTTCCTCCAGAGCGGTAGCAGCAGTGTCACGCAGTCCGCCGCGTGGATCAAAGGATCTATGGTTTTCCCTCGAGTCTTTCCCACGAGGCTTTCCCACGAGGCTTTCCCACAGGGCTGTCCCACGTGCACACGTGGTGGGAGTCGATCCTCGGCTTGAACGTCAAGGCAGTGCAGGGAAAACAGGTTCCTCTGGAATGGACTGACACATCTGGGGGACTCTTGGAATGGTGGCACGACCCTGGAGTTCCTCTCGCCTTTCCTGTGGAGAGCGCCTCCTCTTGAGATGCGACGGGAACGCCGGGAAATCTTTCCCTACGAAAAAGGGAAAGGTTCCCTCATCTCGAGCTAGGAGGCGGAAACGGGGCTCCCCTGGATGTGTGCGGGACCCACGTGCTTCCTCTCGAGTGGAGACGGGTATGTCGGGGAACTTCTTGAGTTGCAGCAAGGGTGTGAAGGACCCTTTGGAAGTTCCAGTGGTTAGACGTGATTAGCCTCGAGAAGCCTCAGCGGAAATGGGCCTCATCTCACCTGGAGGGCAAAACCGCCTGGCTTTTCTCGAGTTGCGGCAGGTGCTCTCGACTTACGACGGGGACCTCAGGGACCCGCTCTGGTGGCCTCAGTAAAGGCCAGTCCTCATGCGAGTTCCTCGGGGGCCTCTCGGGATTCCTCTCCCGTCGATGCCGGGGCCTAAGACCTTGTGTGGAGTCGGGGCCGGAACCTGAGGATTCCTCTCCAGTGCTGACATGGACCTTGGGGTACTTCTGGAGTCTCCCCAGGGGAGTCAGTCCTCGTCTTGAATGCGGGCATGCACTTGCGCTTTCCTCCAGAGCGGTAGCAGCAGTGTCACGCAGTCCGCCGCGTGGATCAAAGGATCTATGGTTTTCCCTCGAGTCTTTCCCACGAGGCTTTCCCACGAGGCTTTCCCACAGGGATGTCCCACGTGCACACGTGGTGGGAGTCGATCCTCGGCTTGAACGTCAAGGCAGTGCAGTGAAAACAGGTTCCTCTTGAATGGACTGACACATCTGGGGGACTCTTGGAATGGTGTCTCGACCCTGGAGTTCCTCTCGCCTTTCCTGTGGAGAACGCCTCCTCTTGAGATGCGACTGGAACGCCGGGAATTCTTTCCCTACGAAAAAGGGAAGGATCCCTCATCTCGAGCTAGGAGGCGGAAACGGGGCTCCCCTGGATGTGTGCGGGACCCACGTTCTTCCTCTCGAGTGGAAACGGGTATGTCGGGGACCTTCTTGAGTTGCAGCAAGGGTGTGAAGGACCCTTTGGAAGTTCCAGTGGTTAGATGTGATTAGACTCGAGAAGCCTCAGCGGAAATGGGCCTCATCTCGCCTGGAGGGCAAAACCTCCTGGATTTTCTCGAGTTGCGGCAGGTGCTCTCGACTTACGACGGGGACCTCAGGGACCCGCTCTGGTGGCCTCAGGAAAGGCCAGTCCCCATGCGAGTTCCTCTGGGGATTCCTCTCCCGTCGATGCCGGGGCCTAAGACCTTGTGTGAAGTCGGGGCCGGAACCTGAGGATTCCTCTCCAGTGCTGACATGGATCTTGGGGTACTTCTGGAGTCTCCCCAGGGGAGTCAGTCCTCCTCTCGAATGCGGGCATGCACTTGCGCTTTCCTCCAGAGCGGTAGCAGCAGTGTCACGCAGTCCGCCGCGTGGATCAAAGGATCTATGGTTTTCCCTCGAGTCTTTCCCACGAGGCTTTCACACGAGGCTTTCCCTCAGGGCTGTCCCAGGTGCACACGTGGTGGGAGTCGATCCTCGGCTTGAACGTCAAGGCAGTGCAGGGAAAACAGGTTCCTCTGGAATGGACTGACACATCTGGGGGTCTCTTGGAATGGTGGCACGACCCTGGAGTTCCTCTCCCCTTTCCTGTGGAGAGCGCCTCCTCTTGAGATGCGACGGGAACGCCGGGAATTCTTTCCCTACGAAACAGGGAAAGGATCCCTCATCTCGAGCTAGGAGGAGGAAACGGGGCTCCCCTGGATGTGTGAGGGACCCCACGTGCTTCCTCTCGAGTGGAGACGGGTATGTCGGGGAAGTTCTTGAGTTGCAGCAAGGGTGTGAAGGACCCTTTGGAAGTTCCAGTGGTTAGACTTGATTAGCCTTGAGAAGCCTCAGCGGAAATGGGCCTCATCTCGCCTGGAGGGCAAAACCTCCTGGATTTTCTCGAGTTGCGGCAGGTGCTCTCGACTTACGACGGGGACCTCAGGGACCCGCTCTGGTGGCCTCAGGAAAGGCCAGTCCCCATGCGAGTTCCTCGGGGGCCTCTCGGGATTCCTCTCCCGTCGATGCCGGGGCCTAAGTCCTTGTGTGGAGTCGGGGCCGGAACCTGAGGATTCCTCTCCAGTGCTGACATGGATCTTGGGGTACTTCTGGAGTCTCCCCAGGGGAGTCAGTCTTCGTCTCAAATGCGGGCATGCACTTGCGCTTTCCTCCAGAGCGGTAGCAGCAGTGTCACGCAGTCCGCCTCGTGGATCAAAGGATCTATGGTTTTCCCTCGAGTCTTTCCCACGAGGCTTTCCCACGAGGCTTTTCCACAGGGCTGTCCCACGTGCACACGTGGTGGGAGTCGATCCTCGGCTTGAACGTCAAGGCAGTGCAGGGAAAACAGGTTCCTCTGGAATGGACTGACACATCTGGGGGACTCTTGGAATGGTGGCACGACCCTGGAGTTCCTCTCGCCTTTCCTGTGGAGAGCGCCTCCTCTTGAGATGCGACGGGAACGCCGGGAATTCTTTCCCTACGAAACAGGAAAAGGATCACTCATCTCGAGCTAGGAGGCGGAAACGGGGCTCCCCTGGATGTGTGCGGGACACCACGTGCTTCCTCTCTAGTGGAGACGGGTATGTCGGGGAACTTCTTGAGTTGCAGCAATGGTGTGAAGGACCCTTTGGAAGTTCCAGTGGTTAGATGTGATTGGCCTCGAGAAGCCTCAGCGGAAATGGGCCTCATCTCGCCTGGAGGGCAAAACCTCCTGGATTTATTCGAGTTGCGGCAGGTGCTCTCGACTTACGACGGGGACCTCAGGGACCCGCTCTGGTGGCCTCAGGAAAGGCCAGTCCAAATGCGAGTTCCTCGGGGGCCTCTCGGGATTCCTCTCCCGTCGATGCCGGGGCCTAAGACCTTGTGTGGAGTCGGGGCCGGAACCTGAGGATTCCTCTCCAGTGCTGACATGGATCTTGGGGTATTTCTGGAGTCTCCCCAAGGGAGTCAGTCCTCGTCTCGAATGCGGGCATGCACTTGCGCTTTCCTCCAGAGCGGTTGCAGCAGTGTCACGCAGTCCGCCGCGTGGATCAAAGGATCTATGGTTTTCCCTCGAGTCTTTCCCACGAGGCTTTCCCACGAGGCTTTCCCACAGGGCTGTCCCACGTGCACACGTGGTGGGAGTCGATCCTCGGCTTGAACGTCAAGGCAGTGCAGGGAAAACAGGTTCCTCTGGAATGGACTGACACATCTGGGGAACTCTTGGTATGGTGGCATGACCCTGGAGTTCCTCTCGCCTTTCCTGTGGAGAGCGCCTCCTCTTGAGATGCGACGGGAACGCCGGGAATTCTTTCCCTACGAAACAGGGAAAGGATCCCTCATCTCGAGCTAGGAGGCGGAAACGGGGCTCCCCTGGATGTGTGCGGGACACCACGTGCTTCCTCTCGAGTGCAGACGGGTATGTCGTGGAAGTTCTTGAGTTGCAGCAAGGGTGTGAAGGACCCTTTGGAAGTTCCAGTGGTTAGATGTGATTGGCCTCGAGAAGCCTCAGCGGAAATGGGCCTCATCTCGCCTGGAGGGCAAAACCTCCTGGATTTTCTCGAGTTGCGGCAGGTGCTCTCGACTTACGACGGGGACCTCAGGGACTCGCTCTGGTGGCCTCAGGAAAGGCCAGTCCCCATGCGAGTTCCTCGGGGGCCTCTCGGGATTCCTCTCCCGTCGATGCCGGGGCCTAAGACCTTGTTGGAGTCGGGGCCGGAACCTGAGGATTCCTCTCCAGTGCTGACATGGATCTTGGGGTACTTCTGGAGTCTCCCCAGGGGAGTCAGTCCTCGTCTCGAATGCGGGCATGCACTTGCGCTTTCCTCCAGAGCGGTAGCAGCAGTGTCACGCAGTCCGCCGCGTGGATCAAAGGATCTATGGTTTTCCCTCGAGTCTTTTCCACGAGGCTTTCCCACGAGGCTTTCCCACAGGGCTGTCCCACGTGCACACGTGGTGGGAGTCGATCCTTGGCTTGAACGTCAAGGCAGTTCAGGGAAAACAGGTTCCTCTGGAATGGACTGACACATCTGGGGGTCTCTTGGAATGGTGGCACGACCCTGGAGTTCCTCTCGCCTTTCCTGTGGAGAGCGCCTCCTCTTGAGATGCGACGGGAACGCCGGGAATTCTTTCCCTACGAAACAGGGAAAGGATCCCTCATCTCGAGCTAGTAGGCGGAAACGGGGCTCCCCTGGATGTGTGCGGGACCCACGTTCTTCCTCTCGAGTGGAGACGGGTATGTCGGGGAACTTCTTGAGTTGCAGCATGGGTGTGAAGGACCCTTTGGAAGTTCCAGTGGTTAGACGTGATTAGCCTCGAGAAGCCTCAGCAGAAATGGGCCTCATCTCGCCTGGAGGGCAAAACCTCCTGGATTTTCTCGAGTTGCGGCAGGTGCTCTCGACTTACGACGGGGACCTCAGGGACCCGCTCTGGTGGCCTCAGGAAAGGCCAGTCCCCATGCGAGTTCCTCGGGGGTCTCTGGGGTTTCCTCTCCCGTCGATGCCGGGGCCTAAGTCCTTGTGTGGAGTCGGGGTCGGAACGTGAGGATTCCTCTCCAGTGCTGACATGGATCTTGGGGTACTTCTGGAGTCTCCCCAGGGGAGTCAGTCTTCGTCTCGAATGAGGGCATGCACTTGCGCTTTCCTCCAGAGCGGTAGCAGCAGTGTCACGCAGTCCGCCGCGTGGATCAAAGGATCTATGGTTTTCCCTCGAGTCTTTTCCACGAGGCTTTCCCACGAGGCTTTCCCACAGGGCTGTCCCACGTGCACACGTGGTGGGAGTCGATCCTTGGATTGAACGTCAAGGCAGTGCAGGGAAAACAGGTTCCTCTGGAATGGACTGACACATCTGGGGGACTCTTGGAATGGTGGCACGACCCTGGAGTTCCTCTCGCCTTTCCTGTGGAGAGCGCCTCCTCTTGAGATGCGACGGGAACGCCGGGAATTCTTTCCCTACGAAACAGGGAAAGGATCCCTCATCTCGAGCTAGTAGGCGGAAACGGGGCTCCCCTGGATGTGTGCGGGACCCACGTTCTTCCTCTCGAATGGAGACGGGTATGTCGGGGAACTTCTTGAGTTGCAGCATGGGTGTGAAGGACCCTTTGGAAGTTCCAGTGGTTAGACGTGATTAGCCTCGAGAAGCCTCAGCAGAAATGGGCCTCATCTCGCCTGGAGGGCAAAACCTCCTGGATTTTCTCGAGTTGCGGCAGGTGCTCTCGACTTACGACGGGGACCTCAGGGACCCGCTCTGGTGGCCTCAGGAAAGGCCAGTCCCCATGCGAGTTCCTCGGGGGTCTCTGGGGTTTCCTCTCCCGTCGATGCCGGGGCCTAAGACCTTGTGTGGAGTCGGGGCCGGAACCTGAGGATTCCTCTCCAGTGCTGACATGGATCTTGGGGTATTTCTGGAGTCTCCCCAAGGGAGTCAGTCCTCGTCTCGAATGCGGGCATGCACTTGCGCTTTCCTCCAGAGCGGTTGGAGCAGTGTCACCCAGTCCGCCGCGTGGATCAAAGGATCTATGGTTTTCCCTCGAGTCTTTCCCACGAGGCTTTCCCACGAGGCTTTCCCACAGGGCTGTCCCACGTGCACACGTGGTGGGAGTCGATCCTCGGCTTGAATGTCAAGGCAGTGCAGGGAAAACAGGTTCCTCTGGAATGGACTGACACATCTGGGGGACTCTTGGAATGGTGGCACGACCCTTCAGTTCCTCTCGCCTTTCCTATGGAGAGCGCCTCCTCTTGAGATGCGACAGGAACGCCGGGAATTCTTTCCCTACGAAACAGGGAAAGGATCCCTCATCTCGAGCTAGGAGGCGGAAACGGGGCTCCCCTGGATGTGTGCGGGACCCACGTGCATCCTCTCGAGTGGAGACGGGTAGGTCGGGGAACTTCTTGAGTTGCAGCAAGGGTGTGAAGGACCCTTTGGAAGTTCCAGTGGTTAGACGTGATTAGCCTCGAGAAGCCTCAGCGGAAATGGGCCTCATCTCGCCTGGAGGGCAAAACCTCCTGGATTTTCTCGAGTTGCGGCAGGTGCTCTCGACTTACGACGGGGACCTCAGGGACCCGCTCTGGTGGCCTCAGGAAAGGCCAGTCCCCATGCGAGTTCCTCGGGGGCCTCTGGGGATTCCTCTCCCGTCGATGCCGGGGCCTAAGTCCTTGTGTGGAGTCGGGGCCGGAACCTGAGGATTCCTCTCCAGTGCTGACATGGATCTTGGGGTACTTCTGGAGTCTCCCCAGGGGAGTCAGTCTTCGTCTCGAATGCGGGCATGCACTTGCGCTTTCCTCCAGAGCGGTAGCAGCAGTGTCACGCAGTCCGCCTCGTGGATCAAAGGATCTATGGTTTTCCCTCGAGTCTTTCACACGAGGCTTTCCCACGAGGCTTTCCCACAGGGCTGTCCCACGTGCACACGTGGTGGGAGTCGATCCTCGGCTTGAACGTCAAGGCAGTGCAGGGAAAACAGGTTCCTCTGGAATGGACTGACACATCTGGGGGACTCTTGGAATGGTGGCACGACCCTGGAGTTCCTCTCGCCTTTCCTGTGGAGAGCGCCTCCTCTTGAGATGCGACGGGAACGCCGGGAATTCTTTCCCTACGAAACAGGGAAAGGATCCCTCATCTCGAGCTAGGAGGCGGAAACGGGGCTCCCCTGGATGTGTGCGGGACCCACGTGCTTCCTCTCGAGTGGAGACGGGTAGGTCGGGGAACTTCTTGAGTTGCAGCAAGGGTGTGAAGGACCCTTTGGAAGTTCCAGTGGTTAGACGTGATTAGCCTCGAGAAGCCTCAGCGGAAATGGGCCTCATCTCGCCTGGAGGGCAAAACCTCCTGGATTTTCTCGAGTTGCGGCAGGTGCTCTCGACTTACGACGGGGACCTCAGGGACCCGCTCTGGTGGCCTCAGGAAAGGCCAGTCCCCATGCGAGTTCCTCGGGGGCCTCTGGGGATTCCTCTCCTGTCGAAGCCGGGGCCTAAGTCCTTGTGTGGAGTCGGGGCCGGAACCTGAGGATTCCTCTCCAGTGCTGACATGGATCTTGGGGTACTTCTGGAGTCTCCCCAGGGGAGTCAGTCTTCGTCTCGAATGCGGGCATGCACTTGCGTTTTCCTCCAGAGCGGTAGCAGCAGTGTCACGCAGTCCGCCGCGTGGATCAAAGGATCTATGGTTTTCCCTCGAGTCTTTCCCACGAGGCTTTCCCACGAGGCTTTCCCACAGGGCTGTCCCACGTGCACACGTGGTGGGAGTCGATCCTCGGCTTGAACGTCAAGGCAGTGCAGGGAAAACAGGTTCCTCTGGAATGGACTGACACATCTGGGGGACTCTTGGAATGGTGTCACGACCCTGTAGTTCCTCTCGCCTTTCCTGTGGAGAGCGCCTCCTCTTGAGATGCGACGGGAACGCCGGGAATTCTTTCCCTACGAAACAGGGAAAGGATCCCTCATCTCAAGCTAGGAGGCGGAAACGGGGCTCCCCTGGATGTGTGCGGGACCCCACGTGCTTCCTCTCGAGTGGAGACGGTTATGTCGGGAAACTTCTTGAGTTGCAGCAAGGGTGTGAAGGACCCGTTGGAAGTTCCAGTGGTTAGATGTGATTAGCCTCGAGAAGCCTCAGCGGAAATGGGCCTCATCTCGCCTGGAGGGCAAAACCTCCTGGATTTTCTCGAGTTGCGGCAGGTGCTCTCGACTTACGACGGGGACCTCAGGGACCCGCTCTGGAGGCCTCAGGAAAGGCCATTCCCCATGCGAGTTCCTCGGGGGCCTCTGGGGATTCCTCTCCCATCGATGCCGGGGCCTAAGACCTTGTGTGGAGTCGGGGCCGGAACCTGAGGATTCCTCTCCAGTGCTGACATGGATCTTGGGGTACTTCTGGAGTCTCCCCAGGGGAGTCAGTCCTCGTCTCGAATGCGGGCATGCACTTGCGCTTTCCTCCAGAGCGGTAGCAGCAGTGTCACCCAGTCCGCCGCGTGGATCAAAGGATCTATGGTTTTCCCTCGAGTCTTTCCCACGAGGCTTTCCCACGAGGCTTTCCCACAGGGCTGTCCCACGTGCACACGTGGTGGGAGTCGATCCTCGGCTTGAACGTCAAGGCAGTGCAGGGAAAACAGGTTCCTCTGGAATGGACTGACACATCTGGGGGACTCTTGGAATGGTGGCACGACCCTTCAGTTCCTCTCGCCTTTCCTGTGGAGAGCGCCTCCTCTTGAGATGCGACGGGAACGCCGGGAATTCTTTCCCTACGAAACAGGGAAAGGATCCCTCATCTCGAGCTAGGAGGCGGAAACGGGGCTCCCCTGGATGTGTGCGGGACCCACGTTCTTCCTCTCGAGTGGAGACGGGTATGTCGGGGAACTTCTTGAGTTGCAGCAATGGTGTGAAGGACCCTTTGGAAGTTCCAGTGGTTAGACGTGATTAGCCTCGAGAAGCCTCAGCAGAAATGAGCCTCATCTCGCCTGGAGGGCAAAACCTCCTGGATTTTCTCGAGTTGCGGCAGGTGCTCTCGACTTACGACGGGGACCTCAGGGACCCGCTCTGGTGGCCTCAGGAAAGGCCAGTCCCCATGCGAGTTCCTCGGGGGCCTCTGGGGTTTCCTCTCCCGTCGATGCCGGGGCCTAAGTCCTTGTGTGGAGTCGGGGTCGGAACGTGAGGATTCCTCTCCAGTGCTGACATGGATCTTGGGGTATTTCTGGAGTCTCCCCAAGGGAGTCAGTCCTCGTCTCGAATGCGGGCATGCACTTGCGCTTTCCTCCAAAGCGGTTGCAGCAGAGGTACGCATTCCGCCGCGTGGATCAAAGGATCTATGGTTTTCCCTCGAGTCTTTCCCACGAGGCTTTCCCACGAGGCTTTCCCACAGGGCTGTCCCACGTGCACACGTGGTGGGAGTCGATCCTCGGCTTGAATGTCAAGGCAGTGCAGGGAAAACAGGTTCCTCTGGAATGGACTGACACATCTGGGGGACTCTTGGAATGGTGTCAAGACCCTGGAGTTCCTCTCGCCTTTCCTATGGAGAGCGCCTCCTCTTGAGATGCGACAGGAACGCCGGGAATTCTTTCCCTACGAAACAGGGAAAGGATCCCTCATCTCGAGCTAGGAGGCGGAAACGGGGCTCCCCTGGATGTGTGCGGGACCCACGTGCATCCTCTCGAGTGGAGACGGGTAGGTCGGGGAACTTCTTGAGTTGCAGCAAGGGTGTGAAGGACCCTTTGGAAGTTCCAGTGGTTAGATGTGATTGGCCTCGAGAAGCCTCAGCGGAAATGGGCCTCATCTCGCCTGGAGGGCAAAACCTCCTGGATTTTCTCGAGTTACGGCAGGTGCTCTCGACTTACGACGGGGACCTCAGGGACCCGCTCTGGTGGCCTCAGGAAAGGCCAGTCCCCATGCGAGTTCCTCGGGGGCCTCTCGGGATTCCTCTCCCGTCGATGCCGGGGCCTAAGACCTTGTGTGGAGTCGGGGCCGGAACCTGAACTTTCCTCTCCAGTGCTGACATGGATCTTGGGGTACTTCTGGAGTCTCCTCAGGGGAGTCAGTCCTCGTCTCGAATGCGGGCATGCACTTGCGCTTTCCTCCAGAGCGGTAGCAGCAGTGTCACGCAGTCTGCCAAATGGGTCAAAGGATCTATGGTTTTCCCTCGAGTCTTTCCCACGAGGCTTTCCCACGAGGCTTTCCCACAGGGCTGTCCCACGTGCACACGTGGTGGGAGTCGATCCTCGGCTTGAACGTCAAGGCAGTGCAGGGAAAACAGGTTCCTCTGGAATGCACTGACACATCTGGGGGACTCTTGGAATGGTGGCACGACCCTGGAGTTCCTCTCGCCTTTCCTGTGGAGAGCGCCTCCTCTTGAGATGCGACGGGAACGCCGGGAATTCTTTCCCTACCAAACAGGGAAAGGATCCCTCATCTCGAGCTAGGAGGCGGAAACGGGGCTCCCCTGGATGTGTGCGGGACCCCACGTGCTTCCTCTCGAGTGGAGACGGGTATGTCGGGGAACTTCTTGAGTTGCAGCAAGGGTGTGAAGGACCCTTTGGAAGTTCCAGTGGTTAGATGTGATTGGCCTCGAGAAGCCTCAGCGGAAATGGGCCTCATCTCGCCTGGAGGGCAAAACCTCCTGGATTTTCTCGAGTTGCGGCAGGTGCTCTCGACTTACGACGGGGACCTCAGGGACCCGCTCTGGTGGCCTCAGGAAAGGCCAGTCCCCATGCGAGTTCCTCGTGGGCGTCTCGGGATTCCTCTCCCGTCGATGCCGGGGCCTAAGACCTTGTGTGGAGTCGGGGCCGGAACGTGAGGATTCCTCTCCAGTGCAGACATGGATCTTGGGGTACTTCTGGAGTCTCCCCAGGGGAGTCAGTCCTCGTCTCGAATGCGGGCATGCAGTTGCGCTTTCCTCCAGAGCGGTAGCAGCAGTGTCACGCAGTCCGCCGCGTGGATCAAAGGATCTATGGTTTTCCCTCGAGTCTTTCCCACGAGGCTTTCCCACGAGGCTTTCCCACAGGGCTGTCCCACGTGCACACGTGGTGGGAGTCGATCCTCGGCTTGAACGTCAAGGCAGTGCAGGGAAAACAGGCTCCTCTGGAATAGACTGACCCATCTGTGGGACTCTTGGAATGGTGGCACGACCCTGGAGTTCCTCTCGCCTTTCCTGTGGAGAGCGCCTCCTCTTGAGATGCGACGGGAACGCCGGGAATTCTTTCCCTACGAAACAGGGAAAGGATCCCTCATCTCGAGCTAGGAGGCGGAAATGGGGCTCCCCTGGATGTGTGCGGGACCCCACGTGCTTCCTCTCGAGTGGAGACGGGTATGTCGGGGAACTTCTTGAGTTGCAGCAAGGGTGTGAAGGATCCTTTGGAAGTTCCAGTGGTTAGATGTGATTGGCCTCGAGAAGCCTCAGCGGAAATGGGCCTCATCACGCCTGGAGGGCAAAACCTCCTGGATTTTCTCGAGTTGCGGCAGGTGCTCTCGACTTACGACGGGGACCTCAGGGACACGCTCTGATGGCCTCAGGAAAGGCCAGTCCCCATGCGAGTTCCTCGGGGGCCTCTCGGGATTCCTCTCCCGTCGATGCCGGGGCCTAAGACCTTGTGTGGAGTCGGGGCCGGAACCTGAGGATTCCTCTCCAGTGCTGACATGGATCTTGGGCTACTTCTGGAGTCTCCCCAGGGGAGTCAGTCCTCGTCTCGAATGCGGGCATGCACTTGCGCTTTCCTCCAGAGCGGTAGCAGCAGTGTCACGCAATCCGCCGCGTGGATCAAAGGATCTATGGTTTTCCCTCGAGTCTTTCCCACGAGGCTTTCCCACGAGGCTTTCCCACAGGGCTGTCCCACGTGCACACGTGGTGGGAGTCGATCCTCGGCTTAAACGTCAAGGCAGTGCAGGGAAAACAGGTTCCTTTGGAATGGACTGACACATCTGGGGGACTCTGGGAATGGTGGCACGACCCTGGAGTTCCTCTCGACTTTCCTGTGGAGAGCGCCTCCTCTTGAGATGCGACGGGAACGCCGGGAATTCTTTCACTACGAAACAGGGAAAGGATCCCTCATCTCGAGCTAGGAGGCGGAAATGGGGCTCCCCTGGATTTGTGCGGGACCCCACGTGCTTCCTCTCGAGTGGAGACGGGTATGTCGGGGAACTTCTTGAGTTGCAGCAAGGGTGTGAAGGACCCTTTGGAAGTTCCAGTGGTTAGATGTGATTGGCCTCGAGAAGCCTCAGCGGAAATGGGCCTCATCTCGCCTGGAGGGCAAAACCTCCTGGATTTTCTCGAGTTGCGGCAGGTGCTCTCGACTTACGACGGGGACCTCAGGGACACGCTCTGATGGCCTCAGGAAAGGCCAGTCCCCATGCGAGTTCCTCGGGGGCCTCTCGGGATTCCTCTCCCGTCAATGCCGGGGCCTAAGACCTTGTGTGGAGTCGGGGCCGGAACCTGAGGATTCCTCTCCAGTGCTGACATGGATCTTGGGGTACTTCTGGAGACTCCCCAGGGGAGTCAGTCCTCGTCTCGAATGCGGGCATGCAGTTGCGCTTTCCTCCAGAGCGGTAGCAGCAGTGTCACGCAGTCCGCCGCGTGGATCAAAGGATCTATGGTTTTCCCTCGAGTCTTTCCCACGAGGCTTTCCCACGAGGCTTTCCCACAGGGCTGTCCCACGTGCACACGTGGTGGGAGTCGATCCTCGGCTTGAACGTCAAGGCAGTGCAGGGAAAACAGGTTCCTCTGGAATGGACTGACACATCTGGGGGACTCTTGGAATGGTGGCACGACCCTGGAGTTCCTCTCGCCTTTCCTGTGGAGAGCGCCTCCTCTTGAGATGCGACGGGAACGCCGGGAATTCTTTCCCTACGAAACAGGGAAAGGATCCCTCATCTCGAGCTAGGAGGCGGAAACGGGGCTCCCCTGGATGTGTGCGGGACCCACGTGCTTCCTCTCGAGTGGAGACGGGTATGTCGGGGAACTTCTTGAGTTGCAGGAAGGGTGTGAAGGACCCTTTGGAAGTTCCAGTGGTTAGATGTATTGGCCTCGAGAAGCCTCAGAGGAAATGGGCCTCATCTCGCCTGGAGGGCAAAACCTCCTGGATTTTCTCGAGTTGCGGCAGGTGCTCTCGACTTACGACGGGGACCTCAGGGACCCGCTCTGGTGGCCTCAGGAAAGGCCAGTCCCCATGCGAGTCTCTCGGGGGCCTCTCGGGATTCCTCTCCCGTCGATGCCGGGGCCTAAGACCTTGTGTGGAGTCGGGGCCGGAACCTGAGGATTCCTCTCCAGTGCTGACATGGATCTTGGGGTACTTCTGGAGTCTCCATAGGGGAGTCAGTCCTCGTCTCGAATGCGGGCATGCACTTGCGCTTTCCTCCAGAGCGGTAGCAGCAGTGTCACGCAGTCCGCCGCGTGGATCAAAGGATCTATGGTTTTCCCTCGAATCTTTCCCACGAGGCTTTCCCACGAGGCTTTCCCACAGGGCTGTCCCACGTGCACACGTGGTGGGAGTCGATCCTCGGCTTGAACGTCAAGGCAGTGCAGGGAAAACAGGTTCCTCTGGAATGGACTGACACATCTGGGGGACTCTGGGAATGGTGGCACGACCCTGGAGTTCCTCTCGCCTTTCCTTTGGAGAGCGCCTCCTCTTGAGATGCGACGGGAACGCCGGGAATTCTTTCCCTACGAAACAGGGAAAGGATCCCTCATCTCGAGCTAGGAGGCGGAAATGGGGCTCCCCTGGATGTGTGCGGGACCCCACGTGCTTCCTCTCGAGTGGAGACGGGTATGTCGGGGAACTTCTTGAGTTGCAGCAAGGGTGTGAAGGATCCTTTGGAAGTTCCAGTGGTTAGATGTGATTGGCCTCGAGAAGCCTCAGCGGAAATGGGCCTCATCTCGCCTGGAGGGCAAAACCTCCTGGATTTTCTCGAGTTGCGGCAGGTGCTCTCGACTTACGACGGGGACCTCAGGGACACGCACTGATGGCCTCAGGAAAGGCCAGTCCCCATGCGAGTTCCTCGGGGGCCTCTCGGGATTCCTCTCCCGTCGTTGCCGGGGCCTAAGACCTTGTGTGGAGTCGGGGCCGGAACCTGAGGATTCCTCTCCAGTGCTGACATGGATCTTGGGGTACTTCTGGAGTCTCCCCAGGGGAGTCAGTCCTCGTCTCGAATGCGGGCATGCACTTGCGCTTTCCTCCAGAGCGGTAGCAGCAGTGTCACGCAGTCCGCCGCGTGGATCAAAGGATCTATGGTTTTCCCTCGAGTCTTTCCCACGAGGCTTTCCCACGAGGCTTTCCCAAAGGGCTGTCCCACGTGCACACGTGGTGGGAGTCGATCCTCGGCTTGAACGTCAAGGCAGTGCAGGGAAAACAGGTTCCTTTGGAATGGACTGACACATCTGGGGGACTCTGGGAATGGTGGCACGACCCTGGAGTTCCTCTCGACTTTCCTGTGGAGAGCGCCTCCACTTGAGATGCGACGGGAACGCCGGGAATTCTTTCACTACGAAACAGGGAAAGGATCCCTCATCTCGAGCTAGGAGGCGGAAATGGGGCTCCCCTGGATTTGTGCGGGACCCCACGTGCTTCCTCTCAAGTGGAGACGGGTATGTCGGGGAACTTCTTGAGTTGCAGCAAGGGTGTGAAGGACCCTTTGGAAGTTCCAGTGGTTAGATGTGATTGGCCTCGAGAAGCCTCAGCGGAAATGGGCCTCATCTCGCCTGGAGGGCAAAACCTCCTGGATTTTCTCGAGTTGCGGCAGGTGCTCTCGACTTACGACGGGGACCTCAGGGACACGCTCTGATGGCCTCAGGAAAGGCCAGTCTCCATGCGAGTTCCTCGGGGGCCTCTCGGGATTCCTCTCCCGTCGATGCCGGGGCCTAAGACCTTGTGTGGAGTCGGGGCCGGAACCTGAGGATTCCTCTCCAGTGCTGACATGGATCTTGGGGTACTTCTGGAGACTCCCCAGGGGAGTCAGTCCTCGTCTCGAATGCGGGCATGTACTTGCGCTTTCCTCCAGAGCGGTAGCAGCAGTGTCACGCAGTCCGCCGCGTGGATCAAAGGATCTATGGTTTTCCCTCGAGTCTTTCCCACGAGGCTTTCCCACGAGGCTTTCCCACAGGGCTGTCCCACGTGCACACGTGGTGGGAGTCGATCCTCGGCTTGAACGTCAAGGCAGTGCAGGGAAAACAGGTTCCTCTGGAATGGACTGACACATCTGGGGGACTCTTGGAATGGTGGCACGACCCTGGAGTTCCTCTCGCCTTTCCTGTGGAGAGCGCCTCCTCTTGAGATGCGACGGGAACGCGGGAATTCTTTCCCTACGAAACAGGGAAAGGATCCCTCATCTCGAGCTAGGAGGCGGAAACGGGGCTCCCCTGGATGTGTGCGGGACCCACGTGCTTCCTCTCGAGTGGAGACGGGTATGTCGGGGAACTTCTTGAGTTGCAGCAAGGGTGTGAAGGACCCTTTGGAAGTTCCAGTGGTTAGACGTGATTAGCCTCGAGAAGCCTCAGCGGAAATGGGCCTCATCTCGCCTGGAGGGCAAAACCTCCTGGATTTTCTCGAGTTGCGGCAGGTGCTCTCGACTTACGACGGGGACCTCAGGGACCCGCTCTGGTGGCCTCAGGAAAGGCCAGTCCCCATGCGAGTTCCTCGGGGGCCTCTCGGGATTCGTCTCCCGTCGATGCCGGGGCCTAAGACCTTGTGTGGAGTCGGGGCCGGAACCTGAGGATTCCTCTCCAGTGCTGACATGGATCTTGGGGTACTTCTGGAGTTTCCCCAGGGGAGTCAGTCCTCGTCTCGAATGCGGGCATGCACTTGCGCTTTCCTCCAGAGCGGTAGCAGCAGTGTCACGCAGTCCGCCGCGTGGATCAAAGGATCTATGGTTTTCCCTCGAGTCTTTCCCACGAGGCTTTCCCACGAGGCTTTCCCACAGGGCTGTCCCACGTGCACACGTGGTGGGAGTCGATCCTCGGCTTGAACGTCAAGGCAGTGCAGGGAAAACAGGTTCCTCTGGAATGGACTGACACATCTGGGGGACTCTGGGAATGGTGGCACGACCCTGGAGTTCCTCTCGCCTTTCCTGTGGAGAGCGCCTCCTCTTGAGATGCGACGGGAACGCCGGGAATTCTTTCCTACGAAACAGGGAAAGGATCCCTCATCTCGAGCTAGGAGGCGGAAATGGGGCTCCCCTGGATTTGTGCGGGACCCCACGTGCTTCCTCTCGAGTGGAGACGGGTATGTCGGGGAACTTCTTGAGTTGCAGCAAGGGTGTGAAGGACCCTTTGGAAGTTCCAGTGGTTAGATGTGATTGGCCTCGAGAAGCCTCAGCGGAAATGGGCCTCATCTCGCCTGGAGGGCAAAACCTCCTGGATTTTCTCGAGTTGCGGCAGGTGCTCTCGACTTACGACGGGGACCTCAGGGACACGCTCTGATGGCCTCAGGAAAGGCCAGTCCCCATGCGAGTTCCTCGGGGGCCTCTCGGGATTCCTCTCCCGTCGATGCCGGGGCCTAAGACCTTGTGTGGAGTCGGGGCCGGAACCTGAGGATTCCTCTCCAGTGCTGACATGGATCTTTGGGTACTTCTGGAGACTCCCCAGGGGAGTCAGTCCTCGTCTCGAATGCGGGCATGCACTTGCGCTTTCCTCCAGAGCGGTAGCAGCAGTGTCACGCAGTCCGCCGCGTGGATCAAAGGATCTATGGTTTTCCCTCGAGTCTTTCCCACGAGGCTTTCCCACGAGGCTTTCCCACAGGGCTGTCCCACGTGCACACGTGGTGGGAGTCGATCCTCGGCTTGAACGTCAAGGCAGTGCAGGGAAAACAGGTTCCTCTGGAATGGACTGACACATCTGGGGGACTCTTGGAATGGTGGCACGACCCTGGAGTTCCTCTCGCCTTTCCTGTGGAGAGCGCCTCCTCTTGAGATGCGACGGGAACGCCGGGAATTCTTTCCCTACGAAACAGGGAAAGGATCCCTCATCTCGAGCTAGGAGGCGGAAACGGGGCTCCCCTGGATGTGTGCGGGACCCACGTGCTTCCTCTCGAGTGGAGACGGGTATGTCGGGGAACTTCTTGAGTTGCAGCAAGGGTGTGAAAGACCCTTTGGAAGTTCCAGTGGTTAGACGTGATTAGCCTCGAGAAGCCTCAGCGGAAATGGGCCTCATCTCGCCTGGAGGGCAAAACCTCCTGGATTTTCTCGAGTTGCGGCAGGTGCTCTCGACTTACGACGGGGACCTCAGGGACCCGCTCTGGTGGCCTCAGGAAAGGCCAGTCCCCATGCGAGTTCCTCGTGGGCGTCTCGGGATTCCTCTCCCGTCGATGCCGGGGCCTAAGACCTTGTGTGGAGTCGGGGCCGGAACCTGAGGATTCCTCTCCAGTGCTGACATGGATCTTGGGGTACTTCTGGAGTCTCCCCAGGGGAGTCAGTCCTCGTCTCGAATGCGGGCATGCACTTGCGCTTTCCTCCAGAGCGGTAGCAGCAGTGTCACGCAGTCCGCCGCGTGGATCAAAGGATCTATGGTTTTCCCTCGAGTCTTTCCCACGAGGCTTTCCCACGAGGCTTTCCCACAGGGCTGTCCCACGTGCACACGTGGTGGGAGTCGATCCTCGGCTTGAACGTCAAGGCAGTGCAGGGAAAACAGGCTCCTCTGGAATAGACTGACCCATCTGTGGGATTCTTGGAATGGTGGCACGACCCTGGAGTTCCTCTCGCCTTTCCTGTGGAGAGCGCCTCCTCTTGAGATGCGACGGGAACGCCGGGAATTCTTTCCCTACGAAACAGGGAAAGGATCCCTCATCTCGAGCTAGGAGGCGGAAATGGGGCTCCCCTGGATGTGTGCGGGACCCCACGTGCTTCCTCTCGAGTGGAGACGGGTATGTCTTGGAACTTCTTGAGTTGCAGCAAGGGTGTGAAGGATCCTTTGGAAGTTCCAGTGGTTAGATGTGATTGGCCTCGAGAAGCCTCAGCGGAAATGGGCCTCATCTCGCCTGGAGGGCAAAACCTCCTGGATTTTCTCGAGTTGCGGCAGGTGCTCTCGACTTACAACGGGGACCTCAGGGACACGCTCTGATGGCCTCAGGAAAGGCCAGTCCCCATGCGAGTTCCACGGGGGCCTCTCGGGATTCCTCTCCCGTCGATGCCGGGGCCTAAGACCTTGTGTGGAGTCGGGGCCGGAACCTGAGGATTCCTCTCCAGTGCTGACATGGATCTTGGGGTACTTCTGGAGTCTCCCCAGGGGAGTCAGTCCTCGTCTCGAATGCGGGCATGCACTTGCACTTTCCTCCAGAGCGGTAGCAGCAGTGTCACGCAGTCCGCCGCGTGGATCAAAGGATCTATGGTTTTCCCTCGAGTCTTTCCCACGAGGCTTTCCCACGAGGCTTTCCCACAGGGCTGTCCCACGTGCACACGTGGTGGGAGTCGATCCTCGGCTTGAACGTCAAGGCAGTGCAGGGAAAACAGGTTCCTTTGGAATGGACTGACACATCTGGGGGACTCTGGGAATGGTGGCACGACCCTGGAGTTCCTCTCGACTTTCCTGTGGAGAGCGCCTCCTCTTGAGATGCGACGGGAACGCCGGGAATTCTTTCCCTACGAAACAGGGAAAGGATCCCTCATCTCGAGCTAGGAGGCGGAAATGGGGCTCCCCTGGATTTGTGCGGGACGCCACGTGCTTCCTCTCGAGTGGAGACGGGTATGTCGGGGAACTTCTTGAGTTGCAGCAAGGGTGTGAAGGACCCTTTGGAAGTTCCAGTGGTTAGATGTGATTGGCCTCGAGAAGCCTCAGCGGAAATGGGCCTCATCTCGCCTGGAGGGCAAAACCTCCTGGATTTTCTCGAGTTGCGGCAGGTGCTCTCGACTTACGACGGGGACCTCAGGGACACGCTCTGATGGCCTCAGGAAAGGCCAGTCCCCATGCGAGTTCCTCGGGGGCCTCTCGGGATTCCTCTCCCGTCGATGCCGGGGCCTAAGACCTTGTGTGGAGTCGGGGCCGGAACCTGAGGATTCCTCTCCAGTGCTGACATGGATCTTGGGGTACTTCTGGAGACTCCCCAGGGGAGTCAGTCCTCGTCTCGAATGCGGGCATGCACTTGCGCTTTCCTCCAGAGCGGTAGCAGCAGTGTCACGCAGTCTGCCAAATGGGTCAAAGGATCTATGGTTTTCCCTCGAGTCTTTCCCACGAGGCTTTCCCACGAGGCTTTCCCACAGGGCTGTCCCACGTGCACACGTGGTGGGAGTCGATCCTCGGCTTGAACGTCAAGGCAGTGCAGGGAAAACAGGTTCCTCTGGAATGGACTGACACATCTGGGGGACTCTTGGAATGGTGGCACGACCCTGGAGTTCCTCTCGCCTTTCCTGTGGAGAGCGCCTCCTCTTGAGATGCGACGGGAACGCCGGGAATTCTTTCCCTACGAAACAGGGAAAGGATCCCTCATCTCGAGCTAGGAGGCGGAAACGGGGCTCCCCTGGATGTGTGCGGGACCCCACCTGCTTCCTCTCGAGTGGAGACGGGTATGTCGGGGAACTTCTTGAGTTGCAGCAATGGTGTGAAGGACCCTTTGGAACTTCCAGTGGTTAGATGTGATTAGCCTCGAGAAGCCTCAGCGGAAATGGGCCTCATCTCGCCTGGAGGGCAAAACCTCCTGGATTTTCTCGAGTTGCGGCAGGTGCTCTCGACTTACGACGGGGACCTCAGGGACCCGCTCTGGTGGCCTCAGGAAAGGCCAGTCCCCACGCGAGTTCCTCGGGGGCCTCTCGGGATTCCTCTCCCGTCGATGCCGGGGCCTAAGACCTTGTGTGGAGTCGGGGCCGGAACCTGAGGATTCCTCTCCAGTGCTGACATGGATCTTGGGGTACTTCTGGAGTTTCCCCAGGGGAGTCAGTCCTCGTCTCGAATGCGGGCATGCACTTGCGCTTTCCTCCAGAGCGGTAGCAGCAGTGTCACGCAGTCTGTCAAATGGGTCAAAGGATCTATGGTTTTCCCTCGAGTCTTTCCCACGAGGCTTTCCCACGAGGCTTTCCCACAGGGCTGTCCCACGTGCACACGTGGTGGGAGTCGATCCTCGGCTTGAACGTCAAGGCAGTGCAGGGAAAACAGGCTCCTCTGGAATAGACTGACACATCTGGGGGACTCTTGGAATGGTGGCACGACCCTGGAGTTCCTCTCGCCTTTCCTGTGGAGAGCGCCTCCTCTTGAGATGCGACGGGAACGCCGGGAATTCTTTCCTACGAAACAGGGAAAGGATCCCTCATCTCGAGCTAGGAGGCGGAAATGGGGCTCCCCTGGATTTGTGCGGGACCCCACGTGCTTCCTCTCGAGTGGAGACGGGTATGTCGGGGAACTTCTTGAGTTGCAGCAAGGGTGTGAAGGACCCTTTGGAAGTTCCAGTGGTTAGATGTGATTGGCCTCGAGAAGCCTCAGCGGAAATGGGCCTCATCTCGCCTGGAGGGCAAAACCTCCTGGATTTTCTCGAGTTGCGGCAGGTGCTCTCGACTTACGACTTTGACCTCAGGGACACGCTCTGATGGCCTCAGGAAAGGCCAGTACCCATGCGAGTTCCTCGGGGGCCTCTCGGGATTCCTCTCCCGTCGATGCCGGGGCCTAAGACCTTGTGTGGAGTCGGGGCCGGAACCTGAGGATTCCTCTCCAGTGCTGACATGGATCTTGGGGTACTTCTGGAGTCTCCCCAGGGGAGTCAGTCCTCGTCTCAAATGCGGGCATGCACTTGCGCTTTCCTCCAGAGCGGTAGCAGCAGTGTCACGCAGTCCACCGCGTGGATCAAAGGATCTATGGTTTTCCCTCGAGTCTTTCCCACGAGGCTTTCCCACGAGGCTTTCCCACAGGGCTGTTCCAAGTGCACGCGTGGTAGGATTAGATCCTCGGCTTGAACGTCAAGGCAGTGCAGGGAAAACAGTTTCCTCTGGAATGGACTGACACATCTGGGGGACTCTTGGAATGGTGTCACGACCCTGGAGTTCCTCTCGCCTTTCCTGTGGAGAGCGCCTCCTCTTGAGATGCGACGGGAACGCCGGGAATTCTTTCCCTACGAAACAGGGAAAGGATCCCTCATCTCGAGCTAGGAGGCGGAAACGGGGCTCCCCTGGATGTGTGCGGGACACCACGTTCTTCCTCTCGAGTGCAGACGGGTATGTCGGGGAACTTCTTGAGTTGCAGCAAGGGTGTGAAGGACCCTTTGGAAGTTCCAGTGGTTAGATGTGATTGCCCTCGAGAAGCCTCAGCGGAAATGGGCCTCATCTCGCCTGGAGGGCAAAACCTCCTGGATTTTCTCGAGTTGAGGCAGGTGCTCTCGACTTACGACGGGGACCTCAGGGACCCGCTCTGGTGGCCTCAGGAAAGGCCAGTCCCCATGCGAGTTCCTCGGGGGCCTCTCGGGATTCCTCTCCCGTCGATGCCGGGGCCTAAGACCTTGTGTGGAGTCGGGGCCGGAACCTGAGGATTCCTCTCCAGTGCTGACATGGATCTTGGGGTACTTCTGGAGTCTCCCCAGGGGAGTCAGTCCTCGTCTCGAATGCGGGCATGCACTTGCGCTTTCCTCCAGAGCGGTAGTAGCAGTGTCACGCAGTCCGCCGCGTGGATCAAAGGATCTATGTTTTTCCCTCGAGTCTTTCCCACGAGGCTTTCCCACGAGGCTTTCCCACAGGGCTGTCCCACGTGCACACGTGGTGGGAGTCGATCCTCGGCTTGAACGTCAAGGCAGTGCAGGGAAAACAGGTTCCTCTGGAATGGACTGACACATCTGGGGGACTCTTGGAATGGTGGCACGACCCTGGAGTTCCTCTCGCCTTTCCTGTGGAGAGCGCCTCCTCTTGAGATGCGACGGGAACGCCGGGAATTCTTTCCCTACGAAACAGGGAAAGGATCCCTCATCTCGAGCTAGGAGGCGGAAACGGGGCTCCCCTGGATGTGTGCGGGACCCACGTGCTTCCTCTCGAGTGGAGACGGGTATGTCGGGGAACTTCTTGAGTTGCAGCAAGGGTGTGAAGGACCCTTTGGAAGTTCCAGTGGTTAGATGTGATTGGCCTCGAGAAGCCTCAGCGGAAATGGGCCTCATCTCGCCTGGAGGGCAAAACCTCCTGGATTTTCTCGAGTTGCGGCAGGTGCTCTCGACTTACGACGGGGACCTCAGGGAACCGCTCTGGTGGCCTCAGGAAAGGCCAGTCCCTATGCGAGTTCCTCGGGGGCCTCTCGGTATTCCTCTCCCGTCGATGCCGGGGCCTAAGACCTTGTGTGGAGTGGGGGCCGGAACCTGAGGATTCCTCTCCAGTGCTGACATGGATCTTGGGATACTTCTGGAGTCTCCCCAGGGGAGTCAGTCCTCGTCTCGAATGCGGGCATGCACTTGCGCTTTCCTCCAGAGCGGTAGCAGCAGTGTCACGCAGTCCGCCGCGTGGATCAAAGGATCTATGGTTTTCCCTCGAGTCTTTCCCACGAGGCTTTCCCACGAGGCTTTCCCACAGGGCTGTCCCACGTGCACACGTGGTGGGAGTCGATCCTCGGCTTGAACGTTCAGGCAGTGCAGGGAAAACAGGTTCCTCTGGAATGGACTGACACATCTGGGGGACTCTTGGAATGGTGGTACGACCCTGGAGTTCCTCTCGCCTTTCCTGTGGAGAGCGCCTCCTCTTGAGATGCGACGGGAACGCCGGGAATTCTTTCCCTACGAAACAGGGAAAGGATCCCTCATCTCGAGCTAGGAGGTGGAAACGGGGCTCCCCTGGATGTGTGCGGGACCCAACGTGCTTCCTCTCGATTGGAGACGGGTATGTCGGGGAACTTCTTGAGTTGCAGCAAGGGTGTGAAGGACCCTTTGGAAGTTCCAGTGGTTAGATGTGATTGGCCTCGAGAAGCCTCAGCGGAAATGGGCCTCATCTCGCCTGGAGGGCAAAACCTCCTGGATTTTCTCGAGTTGAGGCAGGTGCTCTCGACTTACGACGGGGACCTCAGGGACCCGCTCTGGTGGCCTCAGGAAAGGCCAGTCCCCATGCGAGCTCCTCGGGGGCCTCTCGGGATTCCTCTCCCGTCGATGCCGGGGCCTAAGACCTTGTGTGGAGTCGGGGCCGGAACCTGAGGATTCCTCTCCAGTGCTGACATGGATCTTGGGGTACTTCTGGAGTCTCCCCAGGGGAGTCAGTCCTCGTCTCGAATGCGGGCATGCACTTGCGCTTTCCTCCAGAGCGGTAGCAGCAGTGTCACGCAGTCCGCCGCGTGGATCAAAGGATCTATGGTTTTCCCTCGAGTCTTTCCCACGAGGCTTTCCCACGAGGCTTTCCCACAGGGCTGTCCCACGTGCACACGTGGTGGGAGTCGATCCTCGGCTTGAACGTCAAGGCAGTGCAGGGAAAACAGGTTCCTCTGGAATGGACTGACACATCTGGGGGACTCTTGGAATGGTGGCACGACCCTGGAGTTCCTCTCGCCTTTCCTGTGGAGAGCCCCTCCTCTTGAGATGCGACGGGAACGCCGGGAATTCTTTCCCTACGAAACAGGGAAAGGATCCCTCATCTCGAGCTAGGAGGTGGAAACGGGGCTCCCCTGGATGTGTGCGGGACCCCACGTGCTTCCTCTCGATTGGAGACGGGTATGTCGGGGAACTTCTTGAGTTGCAGCAAGGGTGTGAAGGACCCTTTGGAAGTTCCAGTGGTTAGATGTGATTGGCCTCGAGAAGCCTCAGCGGAAATGGGCCTCATCTCGCCTGGAGGGCAAAACCTCCTGGATTTTCTCGAGTTGAGGCAGGTGCTCTCGACTTACGACGGGGACCTCAGGGACCCGCTCTGGTGGCCTCAGGAAAGGCCAGTCCCCATGCGAGTTCCTCGGGGGCCTCTCGGGATTCCTCTCCCGTCGATGCCGGGGCCTAAGACCTTGTGTGGAGTTGGGGCCGGAACCTGAGGATTCCTCTCCAGTGCTGACATGGATCTTGGGGTACTTCTGGAGTCTCCCCAGGGGAGTCAGTCCTCGTCTCGAATGCGGGCATGCACTTGCGCTTTCCTCCAGAGGGGTAGCAGCAGTGTCACGCAGTCCGCCGCGTGGATCAAAGGATCTATGGTTTTCCCTCGAGTCTTTCCCACGAGGCTTTCCCACGAGGCTTTCCCACAGGGCTGTCCCACGTGCACACGTGGTGGGAGTCGATCCACGGCTTGAACGTCAAGGCAGTGCAGGGAAAACAGGTTCCTCTGGAATGGACTGACACATCTGGGGGACTCTTGGAATGGTGGCACGACCCTGGAGTTCCTCTCGCCTTTCCTGTGGAGAGCGCCTCCTCTTGAGATGCGACGGGAACGCCGGGAATTCTTTCCCTACGAAACAGGGAAAGGATCCCTCATCTCGAGCTAGGAGGCGGAAACGGGGCTCCCCTGGATGTGTGCGGGACCCACGTGCTTCCTCTCGAGTGGAGACGGGTATGTCGGGGAACTTCTTGAGTTGCAGCAAGGGTGTGAAGGACCCTTTGGAAGTTCCAGTGGTTAGACGTGATTAGCCTCGAGAAGCCTCAGCGGAAATGGGCCTCATCTCGCCTGGAGGGCAAAACCTCCTGGATTTTCTCGAGTTGCGGCAGGTGCTCTCGACTTACGACGGGGACCTCAGGGACCCGCTCTGGTGGCCTCAGGAAAGGCCAGTCCCCATGCGAGTTCCTCGGGGGCCTCTCGGGATTCCTCTCCCGTCGATGCCGGGGCCTAAGACCTTGTGTGGAGTCGGGGCCGGAACCTGAGGATTCCTCTCCAGTACTGACATGGATCTTGGGGTACTTCTGGAGTCTCCCCAGGGGAGTCAGTCCTCGTCTCGAATGCGGGCATGCACTTGCGCTTTCCTCCAGAGCGGTAGCAGCAGTGTCACGCAGTTCGCCGCGTGGATCAAAGGATCTATGGTTTTCCCTCGAGTCTTTCCCACGAGGCTTTCCCACGAGGCTTTCCCACAGGGCTGTCCCACGTGCACACGTGGTGGGAGTCGATCCTCGGCTTGAACGTCAAGGCAGTGCAGGGAAAACAGGTTCCTCTGGAATGGACTGACACATCTGGGGGACTCTTGGAATGGTGTCACGACCCTGGAGTTCCTCTCGCCTTTCCCGTGGAGAGTGCCTCCTCTTGAGATGCGACGGGAACGCCAGGAATTCTTTCCCTACGAAACAGGGAAAGGATCCCTCATCTCGAGCTAGGAGGCGGAAACGGGGCTCCCCTGGATGTGTGCGGGACCCCACGTGCTTCCTCTCGAGTGGAGACGGGTATGTCGGGGAGCTTCTTGAGTTGCAACAAGGGTGTGAAGGACCCTTTGGAAGTTCCAGTGGTTAGATGTGATTGGCCTCGAGAAGCCTCAGCGGAAATGGGCCTCATCTCGCCTGGAGGGCAAAACCTCCTGGATTTTCTCGAGTTGAGGCAGGTGCTCTCGACTTAGGACGGGGACCTCAGGGACCCGCTCTGGTGGCCTCAGGAAAGGCCAGTCCCCATGCGAGTTCCTCGGGGGCCTCTCGGGATTCCTCTCCCGTCGATGCCGGGGCCTAAGACCTTGTGTGGAGTCGGGGCCGGAACCTGAGGATTCCTCTCCAGTGCTGACATGGATCTTGGGGTACTTCTGGAGTCTCCCCAGGGGAGTCAGTCCTCGTCTCGAATGCGGGCATGCACTTGCGCTTTCCTCCAGAGCGGTAGCATCAGTGTCATGCAGTCCGCCGCGTGGATCAAAGGATCTATGGTTTTCCCTCGAGTCTTTCCCACGAGGCTTTCCCACGAGGCTTTCCCACAGGGCTGTCCCACGTGCACACGTGGTGGGAGTCGATCCTCGGCTTGAACGTCAAGGCAGTGCAGGGAAAACAGGTTCCTCTGGAATGGACTGACACATCTGGGGGACTCTTGGAATGGTGTCACGACCCTGGAGTTCCTCTCGCCTTTCCCGTGGAGAGCGCCTCCTCTTGAGATGCGACGGGAACGCCAGGAATTCTTTCCCTACGAAACAGGGAAAGGATCCCTCATCTCGAGCTAGGAGGCGGAAACGGGGCTCCCCTGGATGTGTGCGGGACCCCACGTGCTTCCTCTCGAGTGCAGACGGGTATGTCGGGGAGCTTCTTGAGTTGCAACAAGGGTGTGAAGGACCCTTTGGAAGTTCCAGTGGTTAGATGTGATTGGCCTCGAGAAGCCTCAGCGGAAATGGGCCTCATCTCGCCTGGAGGGCAAAACCTCCTGGATTTTCTCGAGTTGAGGCAGGTGCTCTCGACTTAGGACGGGGACCTCAGGGACCCGCTCTGGTGGCCTCAGGAAAGGCCAGTCCCCATGCGAGTTCCTCGGGGGCCTCTCGGGATTCCTCTCCCGTCGATGCCGGGGCCTAAGACCTTGTGTGGAGTCGGGGCCGGAACCTGAGGATTCCTCTCCAGTGCTGACATGGATCTTGGGGTACTTCTGGAGTCTCCCCAGGGGAGTCAGTCCTCGTCTCGAATGCGGGCATGCACTTGCGCTTTCCTCCAGAGCGGTAGCATCAGTGTCACGCAGTCCGCCGCGTGGATCAAAGGATCTATGGTTTTCCCTCGAGTCTTTCCCACGAGGCTTTCCCACGAGGCTTTCCCACAGGGCTGTCCCACGTGCACACGTGGTGGGAGTCGATCCTCGGCTTGAACGTCAAGGCAGTGCAGGGAAAACAGGTTCCTCTGGAATGGACTGACACATCTGGGGGACTCTTGGAATGGTGGCACGACCCTGGAGTTCCTCTCGCCTTTCCTGTGGAGAGGGCCTCCTCTTGAGATGCGACGGGAACGCCGGGAATTCTTTCCCTACGGAACAGGGAAAGGATCCCTCATCTCGAGCTAGGAGGTGGAAACGGGGTTCCCCTGGATGTGTGCGGGACCCCACGTGCTTCCTCTCGATTGGAGACGGGTATGTCGGGGAACTTCTTGAGTTGCAGCAAGGGTGTGAAGGACCCTTTGGAAGTTCCAGTGGTTAGATGTGATTGGCCTCGAGAAGCCTCAGCGGAAATGGGCCTCATCTCGCCTGGAGGGCAAAACCTCCTGGATTTTCTCGAGTTGAGGCAGGTGCTCTCGACTTACGACGGGGACCTCAGGGACCCGCTCTGGTGGTCTCAGGAAAGGCCAGTCCCCATGCGAGTTCCTCGGGGGCCTCTCGGGATTCCTCTCCCGTCGATGCCGGGGCCTAAGACCTTGTGTGGAGTCGGGGCCGGAACCTGAGGATTCCTCTCCAGTGCTGACATGGATCTTGGGGTACTTCTGCAGTCTCCCCAGGGGAGTCAGTCCTCGTCTCGAATGCGGGCATGCACTTGCGCTTTCCTCCAGAGGGGTAGCAGCAGTGTCACGCATTCCGCCGCGTGGTTCAAAGGATCTATGGTTTTCCCTCGAGTCTTTCCCACGAGGCTTTCCCACGAGGCTTTCTCACAGGGCTGTCCCACGTGCACACGTGGTGGGAGTCGATCCTCGGCTTGAACGTCAAGGCAGTGCAGGGAAAACAGGTTCCTCTGGAATGGACTGACACATCTGGGGGACTCTTGGAATGGTGGCACGACCCTGGAGTTCCTCTCGCCTTTCCTGTGGAGAGCGCCTCCTCTTGAGATGCGACGGGAACGCCGGGAATTCTTTCCCTACGAAACAGAGAAAGGATCCCTCATCTCGAGCTAGGAGGCGGAAACGGGGCTCCCCTGGATGTGTGCGGGTCCCCACGTGCTTCCTCTCGAGTGGAGACGGGTATGTCGGGGAACTTCTTGAGTTGCAGCAAGGGTGTGAAGGACCCTTTGGAAGTTCCAGTGGTTAGATGTGATTGGCCTCGAGAAGCCTCAGCGGAAATGGGCCTCATCTCGCCTGGAGGGCAAAACCTCCTGGATTTTCTCGAGTTGCGGCAGGTGCTCTCGACTTACGACGGGGACCTCAGGGACCCGCTCTGGTGGCCTCAGGTAATGCCAGTCCCCATGCGAGTTCCTCGGGGGCCTCTCGGGATTCCTCTCCCGTCGATGCCGGGGCCTAAGACCTTGTGTGGAGTCGGGGCCGGAACCTGAGGATTCCTCTCCAGTGCTGACATGGATGTTGGGGTACTTCTGGAGTCTCCCCAGGGGAGTCAGTCCTCGTCTCGAATGCGGGCATGCACTTGCGCTTTCCTCCAGAGCGGTAGCAGCAGTGTCACGCAGTCCGCCGCGTGGATCAAAGGATCTATGGTTTTCCCTCGAGTCTTTCCCACGAGGCTTTCCCACGAGGCTTTCCCACAGGGCTGTCCCACGTGCACGCGTGGTAGGATTCGATCCTCGGCTTGAACGTCTAGGCAGTGCAGGGAAAACAGTTTCCTCTGGAATGGACTGACACATCTGGGGGACTCTTGGAATGGTGTCACGACCCTGGAGTTCCTCTCGCCTTTCCTGTGGAGAGCGCCTCCTCTTGAGATACGACGGGAACGCCGGGAATTCCTTCCCTACGAAACAGGGAAAGGATCCCTCATCTCGAGCTAGGAGGCGGAAACGGGGCTCCCCTGGATGTGTGCGGGACACCACGTGCTTCCTCTCAAGTGCAGACGGGTATGTCGGGGAACTTCTTGAGTTGCAGCAAGGGTGTGAAGGACCCTTTGGAAGTTCCAGTGGTTAGATGTGATTGGCCTCGAGAAGCCTCAGAGGAAATGGGCCTCATCTCGCCTGGAGGGCAAAACCTCCTGGATTTTCTCGAGTTGCGGCAGGTGCTCTCGACTTACGACGGGGACCTCAGGGAACCGCTCTGGTGGCCTCAGGAAAGGCCAGTCCCCATGCGAGTTCCTCGGGGGCCTCTCGGGATTCCTCTCCCGTCGATGCCGGGGCCTAAGACCTTGTGTGGAGTCGGGGCCGGAACCTGAGGATTCCTCTCCAGTGCTGACATGGATCTTGGGGTACTTCTGGAGTCTCCCCAGGGGAGTCAGTCCTCGTCTCGAATGCGGGCATGCACTTGCGCTTTCCTCCAGAGCGGTAGCAGCAGTGTCACGCAGTCCGCCCCGTGGATCAAAGGATCTATGGTTTTCCCTCGAGTCTTTCCCACGAGGCTTTCCCACGAGGCTTTCCCACAGGGCTGTCCCACGTGCACACGTGGTGGGAGTCGATCCTCGGCTTGAACGTCAATGCAGTGCAGGGAAAACAGGTTCCTCTGGAATGGACTGACACATCTGGGGGACTCTGGGAATGGTGGCACGACCCTGGAGTTCCTCTCGCCTTTCCTGTGGAGAGCGCCTCCTCTTGAGATGCGACGGGAACGCCGGGAATTCTTTCCCTATGAAACAGGGAAAGGATCCCTCATCTCGAGCTAGGAGGCGGAAACGGGGCTCCCCTGGATGTGTGCGGGACCCCACGTGCTTCCACTCGATTGGAGACGGGTATGTCGGGGAACTTCTTGAGTGCAGCAAGGGTGTGAAGGACCCTTTGGAAGTTCCAGTGGTTAGACGTGATTAGCCTCGAGAAGCCTCAGCGGAAATGGGCCTCATCTCGCCTGGAGGGCAAAACCTCCTGGATTTTCTCGAGTTGAGGCAGGTGCTCTCGACTTACGACGGGGACCTCAGGGACCCGCTCTGGTGGCCTCAGGAAAGGCCAGTCCCCATGCGAGTTCCTCGGGGGCGTCTCGGGATTCCTCTCCCGTCGATGCCGGGGCCTAAGACCTTGTGTGGAGTCGGGGCCGGAACCTGAGGATTCCTCTCCAGTGCTGACATGGATCTTGGGGTACTTCTGGAGTCTCCCCAGGGGAGTCAGTCCTCGTCTCGAATGCGGGCATGCACTTGCGCTTTCCTCCAGAGCGGTAGCAGCAGTGTCACGCAGTCCGCCGCGTGGATCAAAGGATCTATGGTTTTCCCTCGAGTCTTTCCCACGAGGCTTTCCCACGAGGCTTTCCCACAGGGCTGTCCCACGTGCACACGTGGTGGGAGTCGATCCTCGGCTTGAACGTCAAGGCAGTGCAGGGAAAACAGGTTCCTATGGAATGGACTGACACATCTGGGGGACTCTTGGAATGGTGTCACGACCCTGGAGTTCCTCTCGCCTTTCCTGTGGAGAGCGCCTCCTCTTGAGATGCGACGGGAACGCCAGGAATTCTTTCCCTACGAAACAGGGAAAGGATCCCTCATCTCGAGCTAGGAGGCGGAAACGGGACTCCCCTGGATGTGTGCGGGACCCCACGTGCTTCCTCTCGAGTGGAGACGGGTATGTCGGGGAACTTCTTGAGTTGCAGCAAGGGTGTGAAGGACCCTTTGGAAGTTCCAGTGGTTAGATGTGATTGGCCACGAGAAGCCTCAGCGGAAATGGGCCTCATCTCGCCTGGAGGGCAAAACCTCCTGGATTTTCTCGAGTTGCGGCAGGTGCTCTCGACTTACGACGGGGACCTCAGGGACCCGCTCTGGTGGCCTCAGGAAAGGCCAGTCCCCATGCGAGTTCCTCGGGGGCCTCTCGGGATTCCTCTCCCGTCGATGCCGGGGCCTAAGACCTTGTGTGGAGTCGGGGCCGGAACCTGAGGATTCCTCTCCAGTGCTGACATGGATCTTGGGGTACTTCTGGAGTCTCCCCAGGGGAGTCAGTCCTCGTCTCGAATGCGGGCATGCACTTGCGCTTTCCTCCAGAGCGGTAGCAGCAGTGTCACGCAGTTCGCCGCGTGGATCAAAGGATCTATGGTTTTCCCTCGAGTCTTTCCCACGAGGCTTTCCCACGAGGCTTTCCCACAGGGCTGTCCCACGTGCACACGTGGTGGGAGTCGATCCTCGGCTTGAACGTCAAGGCAGTGCAGGGAAAACAGGTTCCTCTGGAATGGACTGACACATCTGGGGGACTCTTGGAATGGTGTCACGACCCTGGAGTTCCTCTCGCCTTTCCTGTGGAGAGCGCCTCCTCTTGAGATGCGACGGGAACGCCAGGAATTCTTTCCCTACGAAACAGGGAAAGGATCCCTCATCTCGAGCTAGGAGGCGGAAACGGGGCTCCCCTGGATGTGTGCGGGACCCCACGTGCTTCCTCTCGAGTGGAGACGGGTATGTCGGGGAACTTCTTGAGTTGCAGCAATGGTGTGAAGGACCCTTTGGAAGTTCCAGTGGTTAGATGTGATTGGCCTCGAGAAGCCTCAGCGGAAATGGGCCTCATCTCGCCTGGAGGGCAAAACCTCCTGGATTTTCTCGAGTTGCGGCAGGTGCTCTCGACTTATTACGGGGACCTCAGGGACCCGCTCTGGTGGCCTCAGGAAAGGCCTGTCCCCATGGGAGTTCCTCGGGGGCCTCTCGGGATTCCTCTCCCGTCGATGCCGGGGCCTAAGACCTTGTGTGGAGTCGGGGCCGGAACCTGAAGATTCCTCTCCAGTGCTGACATGGATCTTGGGGTACTTCTGGAGTCTCCCCAGGGGAGTCAGTCCTCGTCTCGAATGCGGGCATGCACTTGCGCTTTCCTCCAGAGCGGTAGCAGCAGTGTCACGCAGTCCGCCGCGTGGATCAAAGGATCTATGGTTTTCCCTCAAGTCTTTCCCACGAGGCTTTCCCACGAGGCTTTCCCACAGGGCTGTCCCACGTGCACACGTGGTGGGAGTCGATCCTCGGCTTGAACGTCAAGGCAGTGCAGGGAAAACAGGTTCCTCTGGAATGGACTGACACATCTGGGGGACTCTTTGAATGGTGGCACGACCCTGGAGTTCCTCTCGCCTTTCCTGTGGAGAGCGCCTCCTCTTGAGATGCGACGGGAATGCCGGGAATTCTTTCCCTACGAAACAGGGAAAGGATCCCTCATCTCGAGCTAGGAGGCGGAAACGGGGCTCCCCTGGATGTGTGCGGGACCCCACGTGCTTCCTCTCGAGTGGAGACGGGTATGTCGGGGAACTTCTTGAGTTGCAGCAAGGGTGTGAAGGACCCTTTGGAAGTTCAAGTGGTTAGATATGATTGGCCTCGAGAAGCCTCAGCGGAAATGGGCCTCATCTCGTCTGGAGGGCAAAACCTCCTGGATTTTCTCGAGTTGCGGCAGGTGCTCTCGACTTACGACGGGGACCTCAGGGAACCGCTCTGGTGGCCTCAGGAAGGCCAGTCCCCATGCGAGTTCCTCGGGGGCCTCTCGGTATTCCTCTCCCGTCGATGCCGGGGCCTAAGACCTTGTGTGGAGTCGGGGCCGGAACCTGAGGATTCCTCTCCAGTGCTGACATGGATCTTGGGGTATTCTGGAGTCTCCCCAGGGGAGTCAGTCCTCGTCTCGAATGCGGGCATGCACTTGCGCTTTCCTCCAGAGCGGTAGCATCAGTGTCACGCAGTCCGCCGCGTGGATCAAAGGATCTATGGTTTTCCCTCGAGTCTTTCCCACGAGGCTTTCCCACGAGGCTTTCCCACAGGGCTGTCCCACGTGCACACGTGGTGGGAGTCGATCCTCGGCTTGAACGTCAAGGCAGTGCAGGGAAAACAGTTTCCTCTGGAATGGACTGACACATCTGGGGGACTCTTGGAATGGTGGCACGACCCTGGAGTTCCTCTCGCCTTTCCTGTGGAGAGCGCCTCCTCTTGAGATGCGACGGGAACGCCGGGAATTCTTTCCCTACGAAACAGGGAAAGGATCCCTCATCTCGAGCTAGGAGGCGTAAACGGGGCTCCCCTGGATGTGTGCGGTACCCCACGTGCTTCCTCTCGAGTGGAGACGGGTATGTCGGGGAACTTCTTGAGTTGCAGCAAGGGTGTGAAGGACCCTTTGGAAGTTCCAGTGGTTAGATGTGATTGGCCTCGAAAAGCCTCAGCGGAAATGGGCCTCATCTCGCCTGGAGGGCAAAACCTCCTGGATTTTCTCGAGTTGCGGCAGGTGCTCTCGACTTACGACGGGGACCTCAGGGACCCGCTCTGGTGGCCTCAGGAAAGGCCAGTCCCCATGCGAGTTCCTCGGGGGCCTCTGGGGATTCCTCTCCCGTCGATGCCGGGGCCTAAGACCTTGTGTGGAGTCGGGGCCGGAACCTGAGGATTCCTCTCCAGTGCTGACATGGATCTTGGGGTACTTCTGGAGTCTCCCCAGGGGAGTCAGTCCTCGTCTCGAATGCGGGCATGCACTTGCGCTTTCCTCCAGAGCGGTAGCAGCAGTGTCACGCAGTCCGCCGCGTGGATCAAAGGATCTATGGTTTTCCCTCGAGTCTTTCCCACGAGGCTTTCCCACGAGGCTTTCCCACAGGGCTGTCCCACGTGCACACGTGGTGGGAGTCGATCCTCGGCTTGAACGTCAAGGCAGTGCAGGGAAAACAGGTTCCTCTGGAATGGACTGACACATCTGGGGTACTCTTGGAATGGTGTCACGACCCTGGAGTTCCTCTCGCCTTTCCTGTGGAGAGCGCCTCCTCTTGAGATGCGACGGGAACGCCGGGAATTCTTTCCCTACGAAACAGGGAAAGGATCCCTCATCTCGAGCTAGGATGCGGAAACGGGGCTCCCCTGGATGTGTGCGGGACCCCACGTGCTTCCTCTCGAGTGGAGACGGGTATGTCCGGGAACTACTTGAGTTGCAGCAATGGTGTGAAGGACCCTTTCGAAGTTCCAGTGGTTAGATGTGATTGGCCTCGAGAAGCCTCAGCGGAAATGGGCCTCATCTCGCCTGGAGGGCAAAACCTCCTGGATTTTCTCGAGTTGCGGCAGGTGCTCTCGACTTAGGACGGAGACCTCAGGGACCCGCTCTGGTGGCCTCAGGAAAGGCCAGTCCCCATGCGAGTTCCTCGGGGGCCTCTCGGGATTCCTCTCCCGTCGATGCCGGGGCCTAAGACCTTGTGTGGAGTCGAGGCCGGAACCTGGGGATTTCTCTCCAGTGCTGACATGGATCTTGGGGTACTTCTGGAGTCTCCCCAGGGGAGTCAGTCCTCGTCTCGAATGCGGGCATGCACTTGCGCTTTCCTCCAGAGCGGTAGCAGCAGTGTCACGCAGTCCGCCGCGTGGATCAAAGGATCTATGGTTTTCCCTCGAGTCTTTCCCACGAGGCTTTCCCACGAGGCTTTCCCACAGGGCTGTCCCACGTGCACACGTGGTGGGAGTCGATCCTCGGCTTGAATGTCAAGGCAGTGCAGGGAAAACAGGTTCCTCTGGAATGGACTGACACATCTGGGGGACTCTTGGAATGGTGGCACGACCCTGGAGTTCCTCTCGCCTTTCCTGTGGAGAGCGCCTCCTCTTGAGATGCGACGGGAACGTCGGGAATTCTTTCCCTACGAAACAGGGAAAGGATCCCTCACCTCGAGCTAGGGGGCGGAAAGGGAGCTCCCCTGGATGTGTGCGGGACCCCACGTGCTTCCTCTCGAGTGGAGACGGGTATGTCGGGGAACTTCTTGAGTTGCAGCAATGGTGTGAAGGACCCTTTGGAAGTTCCAGTGGTTAGATGTGATTGGCCTCGAGAAGCCTCAGCGGAAATGGGCCTCATCTCGCCTGGAGGGCAAAACCTCCTGGATTTTCTCGAGTTGCGGCAGGTGCTCTCGACTTACGACGGGGACCTCAGGGACCCGCTCTGGTGGCCTCAGGAAAGGCCAGTCCCCATGCGAGTTCCTCGGGGGCCTCTGGGGATTCCTCTCCCGTCGATGCCGCGCCCTAAGACCTTGTGTGGAGTCGGGGCCGGAACCTGAGGATTCCTCTCCAGTGCTGACATGGATCTTGGGGTACTTCTGGAGTCTCCCCAGGGGAGTCAGTCCTCGTCTCGAATGCGGGCATGCACTTGCGCTTTCCTCCAGAGCGGTAGCAGCAGTGTCACGCAGTCCGCCGCGTGGATCAAAGGATCTATGGTTTTCCCTCGAGTCTTTCCCACGAGGCTTTCCCACGAGGCTTTCCCACAGGGCTGTCCCACGTGCACACGTGGTGGGAGTCGATCCTCGGCTTGAACGTCAAGGCAGTGCAGGGAAAACAGGTTCCTCTGGAATGGACTGACACATCTGGGGGACTCTTGGAATGGTGGCACGACCCTGGAGTTCCTCTCGCCTTTCCTGTGGAGAGCGCCTCCACTTGACATTCGACGGGAACGCCGGGAATTCTTTCCCTACGAAACAGGGAAAGGATCCCTCTCCTCGAGCTAGGGGGCGGAAACGGAGCTCCCCTGGATGTGTGCGGGACCCCACGTGCTTCCTCTCGAGTGGAGACGGTATGTCGGGGAAATTCTTGAGTTGCAGCAATGGTGTGAAGGACCCTTTCGAAGTTCCAGTGGTTAGATGTGATTGGCCTCGAGAAGCCTCAGCGGAGATGGGCCTCCTCTCGCCTGGAGGTCAAAACCTCCTGGATTCTCTCGAGTTGCGGCAGGTGCTGTCGACTTACGACGGGGACCTCAGGGAACCGCTCTGGTGGCCTCAGGAAAGGGCAGTCCCCATGCGAGTTCCACGGGGGCCTCTCGGGATTCCTCTCCCTTCGATGCCGGGGCCTAAGACCTTGTGTGGAGTCGGGGCCGGAACCTGAGGATTCCTCTCCAGTGCTGACATGGATCTTGGGGTACATCTGGAGTCTCCCCAGGGGAGTCAGTCCTCGTCTCGAATGCGGGCATGCACTTGCGCTTTCCTCCACAGCGGAAGCAGCAGTGTCACGCAGTCCGCCGCGTGGATCAAAGGATCTATGGTTTTCCCTCGAGTCTTTCCCACGAGGCTTTCCCACGAGGCTTTCCCACAGGGCTGTCCCACGTGCACACGTGGTGGGAGTCGATCCTCGGCTTGAACGTCAAGGCAGTGCAGGGAAAACAGGTTCCTCTGGAATGGACTGACACATCTGGGGGACTCTTGGAATGGTGGCACGACCCTGGAGTTCCTCTCGCCTTTCCTGTGGAGAGCGCCTCCTCTTGAGATGCGACGGGAACGCCGGGAATTCTTTCCCTACGAAACAGGGAAAGGATCCCTCATCTCGAGCTAGGAGGCGGAAACGGGGCTCCCCTGGATGTGTGCGGGACCCCACGTGCTTCCTCTCGAGTGGAGACGGTATGTCGGGGAAATTCTTGAGTTGCAGCAATGGTGTGAAGGACCCTTTCGAAGTTCCAGTGGTTAGATGTGATTGGCCTCGAGAAGCCTCAGCGGAGATGGGCCTCCTCTCGCCTGGAGGTCAAAACCTCCTGGATTCTCTCGAGTTGCGGCAGGTGCTCTCGACTTACGACGGGGACCTCAGGGAACCGCTCTGGTGGCCTCAGGAAAGGGCAGTCCCCATGCGAGTTCCACGGGGGCCTCTCGGGATTCCTCTCCCTTCGATGCCGGGGCCTAAGACCTTGTGTGGAGTCGGGGCCGGAACCTGAGGATTCCTCTCCAGTGCTGACATGGATCTTGGGGTACTTCTGGAGTCTCCCCAGGGGAGTCAGTCCTCGTCTCGAATGCGGGCATGCACTTGCGCTTTCCTCCACAGCGGAAGCAGCAGTGTCACGCAGTCCGCCGCGTGGATCAAAGGATCTATGGTTTTCCCTCGAGTCTTTCCCACGAGGCTTTCCCACGAGGCTTTCCCACAGGGCTGTCCCACGTGCACACGTGGTGGGAGTCGATCCTCGGCTTGAACGTCAAGGCAGTGCAGGGAAAACAAGTTCCTATGGAATGGACTGACACATCTGGGGGACTCTTGGAATGGTGGCACGACCCTGGAGTTCCTCTCGCCTTTCCTGTGGAGAGCGCCTCCTCTTGAGATGCGACGGGAACGCCGGGAATTCTTTCCCTACGAAACAGGGAAAGGATCCCTCATCTCGAGCTAGGAGGCGGAAACGGGGCTCCCCTGGATGTGTGCGGGACCCCACGTGCTTCCTCTCGAGTGGAGACGGGTATGTCGGGGAACTTCTTGAGTTGCAGCAATGGTGTGAAGGACCCTTTGGAAGTTCCAGTGGTTAGATGTGATTGGCCTCGAGAAGCCTCAGCGGAAAAGGGCCTCATCTCGCCTGGAGGGCAAAACCTCCTGGATTTTCTCGAGTTGCGTCAGGTGCTCTCGACTTACGACGGGGACCTCAGGGACCGGCTCTGGTGGCCTCAGGAAAGGCCAGTCCCCATGCGAGTTCCTCGGGGGCCTCTCGGGATTCCTCTCCCGTCGATGCCGGGCCCTAAGACCTTGTGTGGAGTCGGGGCCAGAACCTGAGGATTCCTCTCCAGTGCTGACATGGATCTTGGGGTACTTCTGGAGTCTCCCCAGGGGAGTCAGTCCTCGTCTCGAATGCTGGCATGCACTTGCGCTTTCCTCCAGAGCGGTAGCAGCAGTGTCACGCAGTCCGCCGCGTGGATCAAAGGATCTATGGTTTTCCCTCGAGTCTTTCCCACGAGGCTTTCCCACGAGGCTTTCCCACAGGGCTGTCCCACGTGCACACGTGGTGGGAGTCGATCCTCGGCTTGAACGTCAAGGCAGTGCAGGGAAAACAGGTTCCTCTGGAATGGACTGACACATCTGGGGGACTCTTGGAATGGTGGCACGACCCTGGAGTTCCTCTCGCCTTTCCTGTGGAGAGCGCCTCCTCTTGAGATGCGACGGGAACGCCGGGAATTCTTTCCCTACGAAACAGGGAAAGGATCCCTCATCTCGAGCTAGGAGGCGGAAACGGGGCTCCCCTGGATGTTTGCGGGACCCCACGTGCTTCCTCTCGATTGGAGACGGGTATGTCGGGGAACTTCTTGAGTTGCAGCAAGGGTGTGAAGGACCCTTTGGAAGTTCCAGTGGTTAGATGTGATTGGCCTCGAGAACCCTCAGCGGAAAAGGGCCTCATCTCGCCTGGAGGGCAAAACCTCCTGGATTTTCTCGAGTTGCGGCAGGTGCTCTCGACTTACGACGGGGACCTCAGGGACCCGCTCTGGTGGCCTCAGGAAAGGCCAGTCCCCATGCGAGTTCCTCGGGGGCCTCTCGGGATTCCTCTCCTGTCGATGCCGGGGCCTAAGACCTTGTGTGGAGTCGGGGCCGGACCTGAGAATTCCTCTCCAGTGCTGACATGGATCTTGGGGTACTTCTGGAGTCTCCCCAGGGGAGTCAGTCCTCGTCTCGAATGCGGGCATGCACTTGCGCTTTCCTCCAGAGCGGTAGCAGCAGTGTCACGCAGTCCGCCGCGTGGATCAAAGGATCTATGGTTTTCCCTCGAGTCTTTCCCACGAGGCTTTCCCACGAAGCTTTCCCACAGGGCTGTCCCACGTGCACACGTGGTGGGAGTCGATCCTCGGCTTGAACGTCAAGGCAGTGCAGGGAAAACAGGTTCCTCTGGAATGGACTGACACATCTGGGGGACTCTTGGAATGGTGGCACGACCCTGGAGTTCCTCTCGCCTTTCCTGTGGAGAGCGCCTCCTCTTGAGATGCGACGGGAACGCCGGGAATTCTTTCCCTACGAAACAGGGAAAGGATCCCTAATCTCGAGCTAGGAGGCGGAAACGGGGCTCTCCTGGATGTGTGCGGGACCCCACGTGCTTCCTCTCGAGTGGAGACGGGTATGTCGGGGAACTTCTTGAGTTGCAGCAAGGGTGTGAAGGACCCTTTGGAAGTTCCAGTGGTTAGATGTGATTGGCCTCGAGAAGCCTCAGCGGAAATGGGCCTCATCTCGCCTGGAGGGCAAAACCTCCTGGATTTTTTCGAGTTGCGGCAGGTGCTCTCGACTTAGGACAGGGACCTCAGGGACCCGCTCTGGTGGCCTCAGGAAAGGCCAGTCCCCATGCGAGTTCCTCAGGGGCCTTTCGGGATTCCTCTCCCGTCGATGCCGGGGCCTAAGACCTTGTGTGAAGTCGGGGCCGGAACCTGAGGATTCCTCTCCAGTGCTGACATGGATCTTGGGGTACTTCTGGAGTCTCCCCAGGGGAGTCAGTCCTCGTCTCGAATGCGGGCATGCACTTGCGCTTTCCTCCAGAGCGGTAGCAGCAGTGTCACG